>NC_081311.1:164317500-164942500 GCF_026419965.1 Kogia breviceps | reverse complement strand
TGTTCTGCGGCATGTGGGAATCTTCCCAGACCAGGGCCCGAACCCGTGTCCCTGCATTGACAGGCAGATTCTCAACCACTGTGCCACCAGGGAAGCCCAGTATACCTCCTTTTGAATCAAACTTTTGCTACCTCTAAGCTTTGAGAATAGATATAAGCAGATGAATGGTCCCAGAGGAAGAAAAAGAGATTAAACTCAGATTTCCTGACTAGTTGTTTAAATCAATTTGATTTCAATTAAATGCACTCCACTGATAATGAGATTTAAATCTGCTGTATTAAATTAGGACTTAAATATGCTTCAGAGAAATTGGATTCAGTAAGAATTCCATATAGGTTACAAGAACTTTAATCTTTCAGAGAACACATCCTAATTATCAAAATTTCAACAATTTTCATTTAATAAAAAGTGTAGCCTTAAAAGTTCTTCCCTGGTAGCCTTGGCCTAATCCTCTATTTTCATGTCCAGATATGGATCCCAAATTTGCCTTTGTGTTCTGTCCTCAACACACTCCCAAGTCTTTCTTTGGAAAACCTATTGTAGTGCCCAAAAAGTGTCTTTCATTGTCTCCTAATCTACATTTCTTTATTGCTTTAATTATAGCTATAGAGCCCCTTCTTTAACAGAGGTTTCTTATCTAAACTCACCTAACCCCAATTCACAAAGTGGTTTTTGTCCATCTTTGCCACTTAGAACACTCTTCTACCAACTATACTTAACTCTCTACATTTAACTTGTGAATCTTAGGAAATTTAACTAATGAACCCAATATTCTACCTTGAATGTTACTTAAAATAGCAAATATTTTTCTGAATCATTTTTACACTTTCAGGAAAAATAATGGCTGTCAGTAAGTTAAAATACACTAAATCTGCTCACTTACCACCAGGATGGTTGCCTCATGAGGATATAATCTGCAGTATGAGAATATAATCATAAGAAACAATAAACAGTGTAACTAGAATAAAAATGCTCTCATATCCCTTGTAAATCTGAGCCAAATTCAGTTGAGATACTAACAGTCAATTACGGTTCATATCCCTAAGCATTGGCTCACTGTTTTAAAAAACTGCCAGGTGGCTTGCTTTCTTGGCACTGAGAGAAGTTTACAAAACCTTATGAAATTTGAGATAGACTTGCTCATCTTAGCAGTTTTAAAAATGGGATGAACATCATAGCCTTTTATAGGGCTATAAATTAACACATACTGATCTCTAGGCTACCAATTTGTCTGAACACAAAGATATTTAAAACACAACTTGAATTGTGTGGGGTTTTTTGTTGTTGTTATATAAGGTCATTAGTTTTACTAAAAAGCTTTGAATTCCCATTTGTTGATGAAACTGACTGGCATACCTCTGAGAAGCTAAATTTCTAATACATCTACTAATGTTCTCTGAAAAGGATAAGATATTTTATCCCAGGGAGTGTGAATCCCATGGTGAAGAAATAAAAGAAAATATTCACATTACGGATTCTTCTTTAGTACTTAATCATAAAAGGATCATGGGCAGCATGGCTTCCAAGCCAAGCTGGGTCAGTTAAATTAAACTTGTTTCAAAATAATGTTTCATCTCTTAGATCTCATTTCTATTGTCAGTAAAAGAACATTAAAGTCATGCATTACTATAAAACTGGTAGAATGACGAAGTAAAATACTTAATGAAACCATTTATAATCTATAACCCTTTTCTTAAAACAGCATTTCTAGTAAACACTTCACAATGAAAAGGCATAGTAATTTACAAATAGCTTAGAGATTAATCTCTTAGAAAAAGAGATTTGACACCACAACATATTTAAATTTAATTAGTACTATCAGAAAAGCTTGTAAAGAATTAAAAAGGAGATCCACAATGAATTCAGTACATTTACTTTCATATTATCATCACTAGGTGGTTTCTTAATAGTAATTTTATAAGCTGAAAGAGAGTGACAGCTAGTCCTACTCTAAGATTAACTAAACTCATTATTGATTTAACAACCTCCAAGTAAAATCACTTTATATTCATAAATGAAAATCAAAATAAGGAGAGTAAGAGCATCTCACATTTTTAAGACATTTTATACTTTGCAAAGGGCTTCCACATTTGTTTTCTCATGAAATCGCCACAAGATTTTAAAGGTGAGAAAATCCTAGATACAAAAGGACTGAATGACTTGCCAAAAACATGTAAATCAGTGGCAGAGCTGAACTCCAAACCAGATAGTCCTATTCCTGATTGAATTTTTTTCTATAAGCTCACATTACCTCTGCATTTTACTGCTCTACTTTTCTGCGTACTTTCTCACCCTTTCACCATGGTAAGGAATGCCAGTTTTACAACTCTAGCTTTTTTCTCTCACCCAATATTGAATAAAGGGGACTGTCACTTTACTAGTTATCTCCTCCCAACTGTGCTATTTCACTTGGCAAAAATGCCCCTCAAGAAGAAAGACCACAAAAAGAGGATATAGTATGGAAGAGAATTTTGGAATATTTTAAATTCTTTCAATATAAATTTATGGAGCCCCAATTTAGTGTCAGGCACTCATCCAGGTGACTAGGTAGGCACTCAGCTTGGTAATAGGCGTATCATAATGTCACTTGTAGTAGAAAGATATGTTAAAGAATAATCTCATAAACGTATTATTAAAAATTATAAGAAATGTTCTTAAAGAAAGTATTTTAGGTACAGGGGCTAACTTAGATTGGAGTGGGGTCCTACAAGTTCCCTGAGGAACTGGCATTTAAACTAGGGAAATTGCCAGGCAAACAGAGTGGGAAGAATATTCTATGCAGAAGAAATAACATGGGAAGATCTTGAGGTAACTACAATAATGCAGACCAGTGTAGCAAATGAGAGAAGAGGGGGGGCAAAAATGAAGCTGGAGGGGCAGGCAGAAGGCAAATCAGATGAGGCTGTGAAAGCCATTTCCGAAAAGATCTGGAGTTTATTCCATTGATATTGTAAGCCAGAAAGGTGAAAGATCATACATTGAAAATATATCTCTAGCTGCTGGATAACGAATCTGGGGATACAGAACTATTAGGGGAGCGATCCCTTAGATGGTCATTGCAGGAGATCCAAGTATACTAAATGGGGTGGGAATAAGAGAGAAGTGGGTTTTTTGAGGACTTACTTACTGGAACTGAAATGGGAAATGGGGAAAGGAAGAAGGGACTACCACAAATGACCCCCAGATCTCTGGTTTGAGCAGTAGAGGGACTGGAGGAGCCATTTGTAGAAATAAACAAAGAGCAGATTTGTGAGCGGCCCTGGAGGTGCTGAGAATGCAGTTGCAAAAAGAGAACTAGACCTCGGGATAGAAATGTGGTTTCAACATAAATTTGGGAATTGGGAACTGTCAAGTTAGTTGTGGTATCTGAAGCCATAGAACTGGATGAAATAACTTAAGGGGAAAAGGCAAAATAAAAAGAGAAGCATATCTAGCACTGACCTTTGGGAAAGTATATTTTGAGATCAGTTACAAAGGAGATGGATAATGAAAGCCAAAGCAGTAGGAGGAAGCCAGAAGAGTATGTTGTCATGACAGCCAAGAAAAGAGAACATTGCAAGAAGGAAGGGGTGGTCAGCTACACTGAATGCTAGTAAGAAGTCTAGTAAGATGAAAAGAGATGTCCAGGGACTTCCCTGGTGGCGCAGTGGTTAAGAATCCGCCTGCTAATGCAGGGGACACGGGTTTGAGCCCTGGTCCAGGAAGACCCCACATGCCGCGGAGCAACTAAGCCCGTGCACCACAACTACTGAGCCTGTGCTCTAGAGCCCATGTGCCACAACTACTGAGCCCACGTGCCACAACACTGAAACCCGCACACCTAGGGCCCATGCTCTGCAACAAGAGAAGCCACCACAATGAGAAGCCTGCACACCGCAACGAAGAGTAGTCCCCGTTCGCCGCAACTAGAGAAAGCCCACGTGCAGCAACAAAGACCCAACACAGCCATAAATAAATAAATAAGCATTAAAAAAAGAAAAGAGATGTCCACTAGATTTGATAACACGAATGCTATTGGTGGTCTTAGAATGAGCAGTGTCAGCGGAGTGGTGAAGCAGTGGATATAGAGAATAGAATGCAGTAGATTGAAGAATTAATGTGTAGAGAACACAAAAGTTTGGCTGAGGAAGGGAGTTGAGAGAAAGGAATGGCAGGAGAGAGATATGAATCAAAGGGGTTTTAAATTTGTTTTTGCTATTGTACCAAGGGGAAAGAAAGAGAGAGCAATTGAAGATAAGGACAATGGGGTGTGGGGAGGATAACTGAGAAGAGGGATAGAAAGAGATCCAGGGCTCATGTGGAGAAAATAGCTTTAATAATAGAAATTATAGCAGGAAAGAAAAAGAGGATGAGTGCAGCAATATTAGAAGAGAGGGATGAGTGGTGGTAAAATACGGGAAGTCCCACCTGGTGCCTCTATTTTATCTCTAAAGAATAAGGCAAAGTCATCTGTTGAGGATAGAGAAGGAGGTAAGGAAAATCAGAGGTCTGACAAGAGCGGAAACAGTCTTGGGTTGTTTTTGCTGGTTCGTCCTCCATTCACCCGCCTATTCCTCAGGGAATCACCTTTCCCCACTCACAGTCTATGGTCTAGAGATGGAACTGAATCTCCACTCCCTTCCCCTTCAAACTAGATCCTGGGGCTGGTTTTGCCCAGGTCTGCTCAACTGAAGCATTCACCACTCTAGCATTAATCATTGTTTCAACCCAGTGAAACCCAATCGCAGAACTTTTGATGAAACCACTGGGAAAAAAGAAGCCCCAGGGAAAGAAGCACACTTCTTCCTCTAGGGCTCCTAACATGGGAGGATGTAAGTCTGGAACTACTGGCACCCAACTTTATCTCACCTGGGAAGAAAACCTGAGGAACACAGAACTAAAAGGTAGAAAGAAAAAAGGCTCCTGATAACTTTTTCTTGCTCTGGATTCAGCTAGATACTCCCAGACATCAGGATCTGAGCCAATATCCCTCTCTGCTTGAGAGAATATGAGTATATGATTTAGGTAATATTAATCCCTGTGGCAAGTCAGAGAATAACTTACTAGAAAACTGATTGTCAGGCATTGTTGAGGTTCGATTTAGCTTCCAGTTGTCATGAATTTGTGGTGAAATCAGTAACCTGAGGATTTCCACTAGATTAATGAAATTCTTTGAAATTTTCAGTCATAATACCTAACACTTTGATATTTAATGTAATTAGCAATTGGATATAATCACTACTATTATGTGATAAACGAGTTTTTAAAAACAAAAGTAATGTAAAAGAATGAGAAGGCAAGCTAAAGACTGGGAGAAAATATTCACAAAAGACACATTTGAAATAGGGCTGTTATCCAAAATACACAAAGAACACTTCAAAGTCAACAATAAGAAAACAAACAACCCTATTAAAAAATGGACCAAAGACCTTCACAGACATCTCATCAAAGAAGATATACAGATGAAAAGTAAGATGTTTCACATTATATATCATCAGGAAAATGCAAATTAAAACAGCAATGAGATAGCACAACACACCAATTAGAATGGCCAAAATGCAGAATACTGACAACACCAAATGCTGATAAGGATGTGGAGCAACAGGAACTCTCATTCATTGCTGGTAGAATGCAAAATGGTACAACTACTTTGGAAGACAGTTTGGTGGTTTCTTAAAAAGCTAAGCATAATCTTACCATATGATCCAGCAATTGTACTCCTTGGTATTTATCCAAAGGAGCTGAAAACTTATATCTACACAAAAACCTACACATGAATGTTTACATTAGCTTTATTCATACTTGCCCAAGTTTGGAAGCAACCAAGATATCCTTCAGTAGGTGAATAGATAAATAAACTGTGATACATCCAGACAATGTAATATTATTCAGTGCTAAAAAGAAATGAGCTATCAGGCCATGAAAAGACATGGAGGAACCTGAAATGCATATTACTAGGTGAAAGAAGTCAATGTGAAAACACTCCATACTGTATGATTCCAACTATATGACATTCTGGAAAAGGCAAATTATGAAGACAGTAAAAAGATCAGTGGTTCTCAGGGGTTGGGGTTGGGGGAGGGATGAATAGACAGAGCACAGAAGATGTTTAGGGAAGTGAAAATACTCTGTATGATATTATAACAGTGTATACATGTCATTATACATTTGTCCAAACCCATAGAATGTGTAACACCAAGAGTGAACCCTAAGGTAAACTCTGGACTTTGAGTGATAATGATGTGTCGATGTAGGTTTATAGATTGTGACATACATACGACTTTGGTGAGGGATGTTGGTAATGGAGGAGGCTGTACATGTACGGGGGCAAGGGGTATATGGGAAATCATTGTACATTCCTTTTAATTTTATTGTGTAACAATCTTTCCCTTGTCTAAAGTTTAAATTAAAGACATTCAGGGGCTTACCTTGTGGCGCAGTGATTAAGAATCCGCCTGCCAGTGCAGGGGACATGGGTTTGAGCCCTGGTCCGGGAAGATCTCACATGCCGCGGAGCAACTAAGTCTGTGTGCCACAACTACTGCGCCTGCACTCTAGACCCCATGAGCCACAACTACTGAAGCCCTCACACTACTAGAGCCCGTGTTCCGCAACAAGAGCAGACACTGCAACGAGAGTAGCCCCTGCTCACCACAACTAGAGAAAGCTCACGTGCAGCAACGAAGACCCAATGCAGTCATAAATAAATAAAATTTTTAAAAATAAAATAAAATATAAAGACATTCAACTTAAGTGTAAAAAGGCTGTAACATAAGATCACTCAGTGTCTTAACAACATCTAAACTGGCAAAAGATGAATTAAGAGGATGGCTTTCTTCTACATTTGTATCCAAGATGAGTCAGAGACAGATATTTATTTGCCTGCAGTTTAACCAAGGGAAAACAGGCCCTATAAATTCTATTAAATTATTTAACAGCCACAAACAGATGCAATAATTCATTGTCAGTGAAACAAATAATTTTCTCTCTTCTCTCTCAATGCCAATAAAGCAAACATTCGCAGGTGCTCAATCAGCATCCTTGCATAAAGCCAAACAATACAACCCTTTTATGAATGACAAAGGAAACACAAACAGAGTGACAAGATGAGTCATTCACAAGCCAGATATCTGGAGAAGTTTTTTTAAAAAAAAACCAATCTGAAGAATATGGAAAAAAAAGTTTTTTACCAAGATTCTAAATATAAAAGTCATTTCACTGAATTGACATTTATCAAGCAATTATTGGAGAGAATTCTGTAAGAAAAAGATTATCAAGATTTGAAATAGCTTTTTCTGACTTTCTTATTCATGTGGACTGGAAAAGTGATTAGTCTTACCAATCCTGGGTTGAGAGTATGCTCGGACTAAAGTCGTTTTCTAAACTGAAGAAAGAAGTTTTCTAAAGAAGTTTCCTGTAAAGGTTTTCTGGCAAGGTGATACCTAAACCAATCCAGAGAGGACTACCACAGAAGATGCAAAATTTCTCTCTATACTAGTCTTACGTCCTAAAAATTGTTCCTCATTCCTTCAAATGATGAGAGAGTGCTTCTCTCTGTTCTAATCTTAGAGGATTTTGAGCATTCCACTATTCCCACGGTGCAGGGTGTACATAATATGTGCGTGTGCATCTGCATTCTTAAAGAAGAAATCTTTGCTGCCTCCCTCCAGTCTTCTATGTTGCATTTCTAGTTTCTAGTCTTGTGTTTTATTGTTATCACTATGCTGTTTTGCCCCCTGATTTGGGGGCTTCTGTGGAGCTCTGTTAATTCACGTCCATAGGCAAATCTATCCATCTAAAGTATGCTACTGATCATGCCAAATATCCTCCAGGTGGGTAGACTAGAGGGGAAACAACATTTCAGTGTCTTATGTGTGTCATAGAGAAACTGATGTTGGTCTCTGGGCCAGAAAGAAATCTGCCCAGCCCATTAATGATTCTGCCTCCATAATCTTCCCCATACCAGACAGTCTCCTGCAATTATTTGTTCCAACAATTCATATGCCTGAGGACAAATGGGTACTCTTTTGTCTGCAAAACATAAAGACTTTCAGTCAGTCTTTGCTTCAAATTAGTTACAATCTTACAGAAGAAAGTACAGTCTTAAATGAGTCACCAATAATAATTAATATGATTTTGGTATATTTTGTCAAGACTAAGATAGTAGGAAACAAATTTTGCTTAAATTTTCAAACATAAGATTGTGAAAATGATGAGGTTGGCAGGAATCAATAGCTTCCTAGATTTTGTAGTCAAATCTGTCCTCAAGAAAATGGAAATTACTAGATTATAAATAATGGAATTCCTAAGATATAAAGTAAACCTAAATTTTAAAATTAAAGTTACAATATTTTAATTGTGGCTAAGTCTTAAATTGTGGCTAAGTCATCAAATAGAGATTAAACACATAGAAAGTTCACAGTTATTTGCACTGGTAATATGGATAAAATCTATTAATGCCCAAAAGAGGATTAAGATGGACATTTTTTTTAAGTTGCAAACTAACCTCTAAATCATCGAATTAAGGAACTCAGTCTTCTGGTTAAAGCAGAAAACTCTAGTCAGGAAATCTAAATTATAAGCTAGCTGTAATGAACCAGAATAATGTGAACAAACTTAAATATAAGGTACTGTAATGGAAGTTCGCAAAGATAAGGATTTTGTTTTTGTTTTGATCATTGCTCCATCTTTAGCATCTAGTATTATTATAGTAACTTCCTCATTCTCAAGTTTATTGCCTACCTTCCAGAGCTCCTTGAGAGTAGATGTCCCCAGTACCTAGGACCATGCCTGGCACCTTGTAGGCACTCGATAAATATTGAATAAAAGCTTGTAGAAATTCCACGGCTGTGTGTTATGATGATGATTATTATTAGCTTATTGAGCATCTACTACAGTGCAAGCACTGTGCTAAGGGCCCTGCCTAAGAGGTATAAGCAAGATTTGAACCAGGCATCTGACTCCTGGGCCCTTTCTCTTGACAGCTACTCCAGGAGAGTAGCTGTATAGTAGTAGTATTCCATGAGAATACAATCTCCATAAAATATATGGCTTCTACATGAGCATTGGATCTTTGTACTCAAATTGGCTTTTCCTTCTCATATCATGAGAAATAAAAAACTTCTTAAATGTTTGACTTTATGAGAAACTATGGAACAAAGTATTCATGTTTAAATAATGGTGTTTGATCCCTGAATGTGATGACTATATTTCTTTCTTAGAACTCAACTAAATTTACAAATATCACATTAGTCATGTGTGTAAGGAGAGTAGGTAGCAATGATTTTATCCTCAACTGACATGGGAAACAGCTCTCGGATGATTGGTTTCTCCATTTCAATATTAATTTCTTCTCATCAGTATCTAAACTTATATAATCTTGACAGTAATGATTCATACAAAGCATTCAGATTTATCAATGCTATCAAACTCATACAGTCAAGTGACCTTTCTGTTCTCACACAGTTAACAGTTAGCTTGACTTTTACTAGATTCACTCTGTATACTTGAGTTGAACTCAGATTATGTTGTTTTACTAAGATGTGGTTATTACATCCCAGTTATTACTTTGCTGACTGTTCACCACCCCCTCCCGCCCTTTTCAGTCTCCTCTCTTCCTTTCATTTCTGTCTTCTCCTTCTCAGTATCCATCTGTAGTCCATATTAAACCAAGGTAGCTTATACTGAACTTTGCAAGCACAATACATATACATATATATGCATAATGTATGCAAAAATTTATTTAAGTACACACAAGAAACCTGAAAATAGAGAAAGAAGAGAAGAAAGCTAAGGGTTACTAAGTAACTACACTAAAGCTTCCCAGCTAACAAACAGTATTGGAACCCAGATGTATCTGGTCTCAAATTTGCATTCTTTCTGCTACACCAGTGGTTCCCAAAGTGTGGTGCCTGGACCAGAAGCAACAGCATCACCAGGGAATTTGTCAAAAATGCAGATTTTCAGGCTCCACTCCAGACCTACTGAATCTGGGGTGGGGTTCAGAAACTTGAGTTGGTTTTATTTTCTCATAGTTTGTACCTTTTGACTACCTTTATCCAATTCCCCATACCCTGACCATAAAAAAATCATTAAGATCACTCATTAATATAATGTTTTGCCAGGTCTTACCCATTTGATTCAGTAGGTCTGAGGTAGGTCCCAGGAACACAAATTTTTAACAAGTGATATCCCATCCCCACCTCAAGTGACTTTTATGGTCAAGGAAATTTAATAACACTGTACCAAATCAGGATATTCAACTTTGTACACTTTTTAAAGTAGACATCACATATAATTATGTGATAGTTCCATGTTAAGAATATCTGTATATTGAAACCATATTGTTTCAATACCTTAACTTGAATTAGTATAATTCCAGATTCCCAGAGATTAATAATTACATATAATTGTAGGCAAGTTTGAGAAAAGCCCAGTATCCATTCAAATGTAGAGAACTTAATAAAGGGTTTCTATTTGTGTTATAAAGGACTTCTTGCTTTAAGAAAGGATTCATCTAACATTATTAAGATGACCATACTACCCAAGGCAGTCTACAGATTCAATGCAATCCCTATCAAAATACCAAGGGCATTTTTCACAGAACTAGAACAAACAATTTTAAAATCTGTATGGAAACACAAAAGACCCTGAATAGCCAAAAAAAATCTTGATAAAAAAGAACAGAGCTGGAGGAATCATGTGCCCTGACTTCAGACTATACTACAAAGCTACAGTAATCAAAAAGGCTACAGTACAGTACCGGCACAAAAACAGACACATGTATCAATGGAACAGAATAGAGAGCCCAGAAATAAACCCACATACTTATGCCAGTTAAACTATGACAAAGGAGGGAAGAATATAAAATGGAAAAAAGACAGTCTCTTCAATAAGTGGTGCTGGGAAAATTAGACAGCCACATGAAAAAGAATGAAATTAGAACATTTTCTCACACCATATACAAAAATAAATTCAAAATGGATTAAAGACCTAACTGTAAGACCAGAAACCATAAAACTCCTAGAAGAAAACATAGGCAGAACACTCTTTGATATAAATTGTAGCAATATTTTGGGGAATCTGTCTCCTAAAACAAAGGAAATAAACAAATGGGACTTAATTAGACTTAAAATATTTTGCACTGCAAAGGAAACCATCAATAAAACAAAAAGACAACCTACTAAATGGGAGAAAATATTTGCAAATAACATGACCGATTAGGGATTAATATCCCACATATATAAACAGCTCATGCAACTCAACATCAAAAAAACAAAGAACCCAATTTTTTAAATGGGCAGAAGACCTGGACAGACATTTTTACAAAGAAGGCATGCACATGAAACACACAAAGGAGAAGGCATGTGAAAAGATGTTCAACATCACTAATCATTGGAGAAATGCAAATTAAAACCACAATGAGATATCACCTCTCACTTGTCAGAATGCTTTCATTAAAAAGAATACAAATAACAAGTACTGGCAAGGGTGTGGAGAAAAGGAAACCCTCCCACACTGTTGGTGGGAATGTAAACTGGTGCAGCCACTATAGAGAACAGCATGGAGGTTCTGTAAAAAACTAAAAGTAGAGTTACCATATGACCCAGAAATCCTACTCCTGCACATATATCTGAAAAAGATGAAAACCCTAATTCAAAAAGATACATGCAGCACCAATGTTTATAGCAGCACTATTTACAATAGCCAAGACATGGTAGCAACCTAATTGTCCACTGATAGAGGAATGGATAAAGAAGATGTGTGTGTGTGTATATATGTGTGTGTATACACACACATATATACACACACACAATGGAATATTACTCAGCTATAAAAAAGAGTGAAATAATGCCATCTGCAGCAACATGGATGCACCTAGACATTATCATACTAAGTGAAGTCAGAAAGAGAAAGACAAGTATCGTATGATATCACTTATATGTGGAAAATCTAAAAAAAAATGATACAAATGAACTTATTTACAAAACAGAAGTAGACTCACAGATATAGAAAACCAACTTATGGTTACTAAAGGGGAAAGGTGTGGGGAAGGATAAATTAGGAGTTTGGGATTAGCAGATACAAACTACTGTATATAAAATAGATAAACAACAAGGACCTACTGTACAGCTCAAGAAACTATATTCAGTGTCTTGTAATAACCTATAATGGAAAAGAATCCAAAAAGAATATATATATATATATATATATGAACACAAATAACATACATATATCTGAATCACTTTGCTGTACACCTGAAACTAACACAACATTGTAAATCAACTATACTTCAATTTTTTTAAAGTGGCCAATGTGGAAAAAAAAAAGGAAACAGACTCACAGATATAGCGAACAACTACTGGTTACCAGTGAGGAGAGGGAAGAAGTGAGGGGTAAGACAGGAGTAGGGGACTAAGAGGTACAAACTGTTATGTATAAAATAAATAAACTACAAGAATATATTGTACAGCATGGGAAATATAGCCAATGTTTTATAATAACTATAAACGGAGTATAAACCTTAAAAATTGTGAATCACTATGCTGTACAACTGTAACTTATATAGTATTGTACATCAACTATATCTCAATAAAAGAAAAAGAAAGAAAGAAAGAATTCATCACAACAGTCTTATATAAACTACTTACATGTACAACTAGTACTGTTAAATGTACTAAAATGAAGAGGAAGGGAGCTGTAATTTAGTGAAGTCTAAGCACTGTCGTGCAACAAAGGGTGAAATGCCATTCCTCTCAGTATCCTGCAATACGTATGGAGTGTAAAAATTTAGGAGTCAACATATCTATTGACCTTAATAATGCATTTGAATGAGAGGAATGGTTTGATAATTCCTAAACCAGAGTCTCCCACTCTCTCAGACTATCCACCAGTGAGTGTATATTTCACCAATTCCCCTTAGCTCCCTTCTCACCCTTTCCCCTCTTCAGTAACAGCTGCTCCTCTCCCTACCTTTACTGTTAGAGGTCATTATAGAGGATGTGAATGGGTGACATCTCTTTGTTACGTGCGGGTAGTACAAATTATACTGGGAAACACTATTTGGAGCCCAAGCATTTCTCAGTATTCAAGAAATAATAGAAATTCTACCTGCAGGATATAAATGGATTGAGCCACTAATTAACAAAGTGTGCTGCACAGGTCCCAGATGAAATTTTCACATTCCTTATGCCTCCCTCCATTATCAGTGGCTTTCAGCAATCATTCCTTTCACATCTGATCCACTGCCGCACACTGAATTCCTAATTATAATTACCCGTAATCTTTTTTTCATAAGCAGATGGAACTAGGATTCCGCAATGGAACATTACCAATTCTAATCACTACACTTACTGGGTCAAATCTGCAGTCCTTACTTCCAACTGGGACTCGTTTACATCCAAAGTAGCTTACGGAGAAAGTAAAGTAGAAAGTTCCATACAGCTACTGATATATTTTCAAAAGTGGATCTGGGTCTTCTATACCCAACAGTGTTGATAAATGCTTTCTGCTACTAACCACAATTTTAGATACATCAGTATCAGGCACTAATCTTGAAACAATCCTATTAACATTCTTTATGTTCATTTCACTTAATGGTACATTAAAGGAAGGTGACATGAGAAGGACATTTTTCAAGTCACCTCAGGAAATGAAATCTACCACTACCTTGTAACAAATTCTAAAGTCTATTTTGTCTGATACGTTTATTGATACTCCAGCTTTCTTTTGATCTCCATTTGCATGGAATACCTTTTTCCATCCCCTCACTTTCAGTCTGTATGTGTCTCTAGGTCTCAAGTGGGTCTCTCGCAGACAGCATATATACAGGTCTTGTTTTTGCCAGTTTACGTTTTTTGGTTGGAGCATTTAATCCATTTATATTTAAGGTAATTATCCATAAGTAAGTCCCTATTGCCATTGTCTTAGTTGTTTGGGGTTTGTTTTTGTAGGTCTTTTTTCTTCCCTTCCTCTCACCTTGTAACAAATTCAACATTCTTATTTCAAAACAAATAGTAATACAAAGGCAAAACTCTCTGATCAATTTAACCTATTTCATTTATTTCAAAACATAACTTAAAATGAATAATCAAATTTATTAATCAAAAAGTTCTATATGAAAGCTTAGGGTGGGTAGGGAGGAAAGGATGAACTACATCAAGATTTCCAGAGCATGTATATGTGTTCATGCATTCCCATAAGCCGTCTTCATGGACAAACTGACAGCATGAGGGTGAACTGTGGGACTGACGTGCTCTGACACATCCATAAGTACTGTTGCAGCTCAGCAGGAAGATGCATGGGACCAACTAAACACATAGCTCATTTGAGTGGAAATGTGTTTGATATTACAGTGAAGTGTGTTTAATATTATGATATTCTGTAGTCTCCAGTCTTGGGAATTAATATGTTTATGCTAAATTTAACATCTGTAGTGACTTGCACACAAACAGCTTCAACTCACTGACTAATCCATATAGTTTTTTTTTTAACACCTTTATTGGAGTATAATTGCATTACAATGGTGTGTTAGTTTCTGCTTTATAACAAAGTGAATCAGCTATATGTACACATATACCTCCTAATCTACTCACTCTTGCATCTCCCTCCCACCTTCCCTATCCCACCCTTCTAGGTGGTCATAAAGCACTGAGCTGATCTCCCCGTGCTATGCAGCTGCTTCCCACTAGTTATCTATTTTACATTTGGTAGCATATATATGTCCATGCCACTCTCTCACTTCGTCCCGGCTTCCCCTTCCCCATTCCCATGTCCTCAAGTCCATTCTCTACAACTGCATCTTTACTCCTGTCCTGCCCCTAGGTTCTTCATAACCATTTTTTTTTTTTTTTTTAGATTCCATATATATGTGATAGCATACGATATTTGTTTCTCTCTTTCTGACTTACTTCACTCTGTATGACAGACCCTAGGTCCATCCATCTCACTACAAATAACTCAATTTCATTTCCTTTTATGGCTGAGTAATATTCCATTGTATATATGTGCTACATCTTCTTTATCCATTCATCTGTCGATGGACACTTAGGATGCTTCCATGTCCTGGCTATTGTAAATAGAGCTGCAATGAACATTGTGGTACATGACTCTTTTTGAATTATGGTTTTCTCAGGGTATATGCTCAGTAGTGGGATTGCTGGGTCATATGGGAATTCTGTTTTTAGTTTTTTAAGGAACCTCCATACTGTTCTCTATAGTGGTTCTATCAATTTACATTCCCACCAACAGTGCAAGAGTGTTCCCTTTTCTCCACACCCTCACCAGCATTTATTGTTTGTAGATTTTTTGATGATGATCATTCTGACCGGTGTGAGGTGATACCTCATTGTAGTTTTGATTTGCATTTCTCTAATGATTAGTGACGTTGAGCATCCTTTCATGTGTTTGTTGGCAATCTGTATATCTTCTTTGGAGAAATGTCTATTTAGGTCTTCTGCCCATTTTTGGACTGGGTGGTTTGTTTTTTGTAATATTGAGCTGCATGAGCTGCTTATAAATTTTGGAGATGAATCCTTTGTCAGTTGCTACATTTGCAAATATTTTCTCCCATTCTGAGGGTTTTCTTTTCATCTTGTTTATGGTTTCCTTTGCTGTGCAAAAGCTTTTAAGTTTCATTAGGTCCCATTTGTTTATTTTTGTTTTTATTTTCATTTCTCTAGGAGGTGGGTCAAAAAGGATCTTGCTGTGATTTATGTCATAGAGCATTCTGCCTATGTTTTCCTCTAAGAGTTTGATAGTGTATGGCCTTACATTTAGGTCTTTAATCCATTTTGAGTTTATTTTTGTGTATGGTGTTAGGTAGTGTTTTAATTTCATTCTTCTACATGTAGCTGTCCAGTTTTCCCACCACCATTTATTGAAGAGGCTGTCTTTTCTCCATTGTATATTTTTGCCTTCTTTATCAAAAATAAGGTGACCATATGTACGTGGGTTTATCTCTGGGCTTTCTATCCTGTTCCATTGATCTATATTTTGGTTTTTATGCCAGTACCATACTGTCCTGATTACTGTAGCTTTGTAGTATAGTCTGAAGTCCAGGGGCCTAATTCCTCCAGCTCTGTTTTTCTTTCTCAAGATTTCTTTGGCTATTCGTGGTCTTTTTTGTTTCCATACAAATTTCATACATTCTTTTTAATAAATGAGATTTGTTAAATACACACCTTTGGTTTTCTTTTTACACATTCTAAGTCTTTTCATACATATCAATTCACAACAGAAAGAGAATTTTGTCAGACCACATTGTCCATTTTCATAGTTAATGTGTTCAAAGGAGAGACCTTGCTATGTCCAAAAGGCTTGAGCTGGTTTCTGGCTTGAGCTGGCTAAATTCAAGTAAGTGTGGGGGACAGCATTCCAAATTGGGGGACCTGCTTATCCAAAAGGGAAAGATGTTGTTGAGACTGCTAATTGTTCAGGGGTAGAAATTATAGGAACTTAGCCAGAGCTCACAATTTGTGTTGGAGGCTACAAGTAATGAAATAGCATATACTAATATACTCAGGATTCTGTTATGCTAGTTCCTTGAAAATCTTCAAGAAAAAAACAAAAAAGAAAGTCATATCATGCTCTATTAACTGTTTTTGCATGAATATGTAATCTGTATGATTTCAATTCTGTCTTTAGTTAGCCTGATTTAAGGAAGAAAGTCACTAGAATGAAATAAAATTGAATAAAACAAAATAAAGCAATCATATGTCTCAATCATTATATTAAAATCTAAAGAGAATGGAGAACTTTTTAAAATGAGCCATACAAGAAATATATTTGGGTAGTAAAACAACCATTTTTCAGGTTGCTATGATACCTGGTACAGAGATGTAGAACTTCTGCTTATACAGAATATAATTAAAATATTTTATTTTTTTTTTAATTTTAAACTATTTCTTTAAAATAATTTTCTTAAATGCTTAAAGAGGCCAGTTTGGTAACTGCATGTGTTTGAGCTTACAAAATGATTCTTTTTACTCCTGAATGTTCCCTTGTGGTTTGACTATAAGGTTATATTATATTGTTTTAATGTGTCAGAACTCATATGGTAAAATGAGTATTTCCTCCTTCACAGCTGACAACTTGAGAAGGGATATACTTAATTCAGGATGCTGCCTTTGCTTAAAGGCATTCTTTTATTAAATATTAAAACAAAATTTCTGTTAATAGAATTATAGAAAAACAATGTCAAACAATGTGGAAAGACATAGAAAAAAAGTAAAATTCAATCAATATCACAAATTACAGAGATGCTACTATTAATATTTTAGCAAATATCTTTCCAGACACTTATTTATGCAAACATATGTTATGTAAACAAAAAAAAATTACAAAAAAGTCATCCTACTATTTATGTGGTTCCATAACCATTTTTCACTCCACAACATAAGAATCATTCAAAATAAGCAGTTTTTTAAACTGCATAATATTTATTTACTTAAATTCCTCTTTGCTGGGTATTTCAGTGTTTTTTTTCCCTTTGATTTTTCATGATTATGAACAACTGTACAACAAGCTCAATGCATTTTCAGAACAACATTTCAGAATTCTCTTCATATGCAAATATACACCCTCAGTTTTTGGAAACTGCACTCCACTGAGTGTATCTTTCCTTGGAAATACACAAGTTTTTCAAAGCCAGGTCTGGTTAATAAGAGTAGCACTATTCCTGGCTACAACCGGCTGTGACTGACGGAGGAAATTCCGTGGAGTTCCATCCATCATATGCTTCTTAGGAGGCAGCATGATAGAGAGAAAAGGGCATAGACTTTGAGCCAGGCAGACCTATTTGCTTTGATAAGTAACTTTTATTGAAGTATAGCATATACACAGAAAAGTGCATGAATTCTAAATATATATCTTGCTGGATTTTCACAGAATACACTGTGTAACCAGAACTGGTATTTTCTTCTCCTTCTAATACTGCTTTTCTATTCACTGTGTAATCCTGGACAAATCATCTCTCTGAGTCTAAACTGGGCATGATAATACCTGCCTTAAAGATGCACTGAGAGGATGAAATGAAATTATGTATACAAAGCTTCTAGTACTCAGTAAATAAATGACAGTTCCCTCCCGTCCTCTCCCCACACTAGGGAGCATGTTCCAGCCATATCCCAATCAGCTCGTTCTGTCCCTTAACCTAAGGCCATCAAAAGCCTAGAACACCTTGCTCCCCTGACTGTTTGAATTACGATCCTCTCCATTGTAAAATGAGTTCTTAATGCTTGGGAAGAATACAATCACATCAAGGATCCTAATTTAGAACCACAAGGTATTAACCAGGAAGAGATAAAGAGGCTCATCTCCACTGAGAAAAGTAGTCATTAGAATGGCTTGCAAGTTTAATTCTGCTACTTGCTAAGTATTATTAAAAATATAATGAAAAGGCAAAGAGCCCTCGGTTTTCACCAGGGCACCCAGAGAAGCCAGGTGCAGTCTCCCTCAGCAGCTCCAAGGATGTTATATCCTCAAGCATAAAATCTATTTTCATTCAAAAAGCCAAAATCAAGGATTTTGGGTAGCAAAGAGTGAAATTGAGCTTATTTTTTGCCACAGCTGCTAAAGCCATACAAGGACTGAATGCAGTACCCTCAAGTCCAAATGAGAGTCAGCAACACACAACACTTCCATGATTCTATCTAATCTGTGAGGCCTCAACCATCTCTCAGGGGCTACTCTATGATGACAATGTTTAGCAATGCAGTAAGCAGACTGTCAAATGTTAAGAGTCACAAAGCAAACAGACAGCACAATAACTTTTTAAAAAAACAGCTTCTAAGGTTTGAATCTTACTGTGTGCCAGGCTCTCTGTCATGTAAGCTCTTTACACATTATCACTTTCTTTTTCCCTCACAACAGGCCTTTGTGGAGGTTTCCTTATCTCTGTTTTGCAGGTGGAGAAATTGAGGCTTAGAGAGATGAAGTTACCTGCCCAAGATCACATAGAAGAGATGACTGAAGATTCAAGCCTAGGCCAAGGAGAGACTATTGAGCATTTAAGCCTGGGTCTGTTGGACTCCAAAGTGTTTGTCTCTAAAAACCAGATGGTCAGAAAAGTTGCTTTGTCCACCCTGATGTTTCATACAAAGTATTACGCTTTGTCCCTGATGTCTACAGAAATTTTAAAAATTAATCAATCCCTTTGGGGTGGGAAAACACTTTGATATTGTAAGGATAGGGAAAACTGCCTTAACCAAAAGACTTCTCTGATGAAAAAATTTGTTGCTAGAATTTTTCTAGTTATTTTGTTTTAAATTAGCAGGTAATTAATAATGAGATAAACAACATGAAGACAGGGAAATGCTTTTGAAGTGGTGGTGTCTGTAATAATTTTCTCCATTTCTTTGAATGCTTTTCATTTCAAGACTGCAGCAGAAGCATCTTAGTGTAACTACCACTCCATATGAAGCTAAGAAGTGGTGGAAATTTCATATGGAAATTTTAATAATCCCTTTCTCTCCAAAGCCAATTATTTTTCTTTCCTACTTGGAACCAGCCCACCCCATTTGACTTCCAGCCATGAGCTTGGAGGTTGGTTGGAAAGCTGTAATGAGCAGAGGCTGCCAGCATGTCAGGTTCCATTGTGTTTGTGTGACTGCTGATCAGAGCGATGAAACAAGGATTAGCTTCATTCTTATCACTATGAATAAATGTGATCGTATGACAACACTGGAGCTTTCATCATTTATTAAAAAGGAAAGGAAGAAATGTAAAAGTGGCTATACAACCCTTATCAGAAAGTCTGCTTGTTCCCTGAGGTCAGGAGTTGATATTACTTTTGTATTATTTAGGTTGTTGTGAATAAAAAGCTTTATTAATGCAAGCATCAGTCCAAGGAAAACCATGCTCATCTCACTATATTTTAGAGGACATACTATGTACAGTTTTCTCCAGCCAAATCTTTCACTCAGAATTGAAAAAGACAATAGAAAACAAAAGGTTCATTTGGGAAACTATAGAATATTTTTGCATTTAGCATTCAGTTCAATTGAATCAATTATTTAATTAACTGGAGGTTATCTGGAAGTGAGATATAACGTGACACTCCAAGGACATCTGGAATCTCTCTCTCTCACATACACACACACGCACAGGGAGAGAGAGAAAGGCTTCAATCAGTAGTCCTTGAGGTTTGTGAATGTTATGAGTTTAAGAGTTTAAATTCATTGGTTTGTGCATTTTTCAGTCCCAAGTTCCTATAAAACAGGAAACATTATAGTTGGAGAAGGCAGGTCAGAGCACTAGCTGTTTCTTCCCAGAACCTTCGACCTGCACAATGTGACTGAAAAGTATCTGGGAAGAGAGTTTGGGAAGGGCTTCCTGTTTGTCTTCATTTATTAGACTCTTCTCCTCTTTCCCAACACACACACATAAAACACAACATGAATGCCACATAATGTGCTGTCTCTGATTTGCCAGAATGATTTTATGTTTGTTTTCCATCTGAGGTCATTTCTTAATATATCCAGACATTGTTCCTGAAGATGCGAACTCGTTTCTGTCCTCAGAGATCATTTTCCATAATGCCCTGGCACACCGAGGAAGTAGATTCCAGCCTGCTGTAGCAATGGTGACCATCCCCACCATGAACTATCTTAACCCATGAGGAAATTAAAACTTCAAGTATCTGCTGTTTTGTTTATTAAGTCTGGACCTAAAAGCTGGTCCCAAAAATGTCTCTCAATTCCTGCAGGCCATTTGGAAGTCAATTTTTATCTCCTCCCACATCACTCTTCTCGCAAATGCTACACTAGCAAGAGGAACAGCTTGCTCATCTCAGTCCCTCTGGTGAAGAGCTGCTTCCCAAGTGGCAAAGAATGGGTTCTGAGCAGCCAGCCTCCCCTTCTACTCCCCAGAGAGGTTACAGTGACAGGGCTGGTGTCAATGGAGTTGGAGGGATAGGTTCCAGGCTGAGCGAGGCGCCAGTGCCCTCCCTTCTGGGCCACACACGGCCTTCCTCTCTTGTCTCTGAACTTCTCCCCTTACCCTTTCTCCCTCATACTCCTGAAGCTTCAGTACACTTGAGTGGGAAAGGCAAAGGGTGCAGAGACAGTAAAATTATGAAGTTTCTTCTTTGACATGCTCTACACCAAACCCATAGCTTTTATCCCAAAGCCAACTCCCCTTCCACAGGCCTATCTCCATCAGTGACAGTTACCATTAGCCTAACTGTCTGATTTCTCCTGATCTTTGCCTCTTCAGCTTAATTGAAGCTCCCTGTAGCTCACAGTTAGGTTACCGAAATGGATTGAATCAATAAACGTCCATTGAGGGAAAAAGAAACCACTCCAAGTGTTCAAAAGAGAGGGAATTTAACACAGGGCCTCATATATATAAGTACTGGAAGAGCTGAGAAACCAAGAGCAAACAATGAGGTAACCCAGAGATTAGCACAGTAAGTAGTTACTACATTCCCACAAAAGGAGGAAGTGGTGTTACCAGTACCCAAGGGCCAGAGTCATGGAAGAAGCTAGAACCATAGCAAGCCTGTTTTGCAGAAGCTGGAGCCACAAAGCAAAGACAACATAGCTGCAGACTCTCACCCATCTCCTAACAGTGCCTCACATTGGCCAGAATCGGAGCTGGGAAATAGGCAGCAGGGGTTGAACCCTCTGCCATGCAAAGAAGGGGAGTGGGAAACAAGGAACAAATCTGGTAGCAAAAAGGCCAAGAACCAGCTCATAAGCGAAATATACTCTATTATATTTAGTTCCCACAATAAATAAAAGATACTATCATTCTACATTGTAGGAAATTAAGTCTCAAGAGGACAAGTAACATACCTGGGGTCAAATGGTGCAGCCAAGATTTGAACCTTGATCTCTCCAACTCTAAACTTCTTCTTTCGCCTGCTTCACTGCTTTCTCTTGCCTGTAACTCTTCAGCTATAATATTTACACCATAATAGGGTATAGTCTCAAAGTGTAAACAAGAATGTTAAGTTTTCTTAACATTAGAATAAATTCATTATTTCTAAGTTTTTCTAATTAAGAAAGTAGTAACATCTATAAACCATAGACTCATGTTTATCATAAGCATTAAAACTGTAAAACTATGTTAACATTAGCAAGAGCAGGGTAAAGGGTATACAGGCTCTACCTGTACTATATTTACAATTTTTCTATAAAAATCATTGCAAAATTAAAAGTTTATTTTTTAAGACCCACTGAATGTTTAATGTCTCCATCGATATGGAGGAGCCGTGTGTTTGTTCCTCTTGCCGTCCCCTTTCCAATGACTTTCCAATTTCTCAGTCCCCTTTCCAATGACTTTGTTCATTGTTCAGAGCTTTCTTGTCATCCCTGATCCCTCTAATTGATTTCATTTTGTGTTCAAGCCAGGAAACTCCAGCAATGTGAACTTGAAAGAGACAGAACTCACTTAGCTTACTTTCTACTCTCTATATTGTGGTTGAAATGTTTCCCCTTCAAATAATTATACTGCATAGCACTTTCAAATGTAACTACTTGAAGAAAACCAATTTTAGAAAATCAAAAATAGCCCACAAAGGTGTTGACTGGGTAACAAACTGCTTCATCCAGGATCCTAGAAGCCTCTAAAGAGAGTTTCCAGATGTTCTTTAGCATATGAGAGAAAATAATGGAAGAATTAGAAAAGAAGAGGCAAGGAGAGCAAAATAGTATAAGACAGAGACTTTGGGGGGAGAAGGCCAGAGAGGAATTTTTAATTCCAGATCATTTCATACCAGCCAAATTGCTAAATGAATGATACCTGACATATGTAAGTCTTAATTTAAATACCACCATCTAAGTCAAAGGAATGTTATGAGACTTATATTTTAAAACCTTCTCACAGCACACATCAGACAAAACAATCTTTTAACTGTCTGCTTTAAACTAAAAGCGTTCTATTAAGTGTTTTCTTCTTTTCTTTTTATTACTCCCAAGTTTCCCAAAATAGTACCTTTGCTGGATATTCATTTCATACACTTAAAGATACCTTTTTTTTCTTTTCTTTCTTCTCCCCGCCCCCACCACTCCCTACAACCCACCACTTCCCAGGGATGCAAGAGAGATAAAGGATCTTTAAGCATCTACATATTAGTCATGTTACTGGATAATGGAAAGAGTTATTTTTACTTTTCTGGTAAAGTCTGTTTTCCTCAAGTCTCTTATTTCTTCCACATCTCACCTACCATTGTCTACATACAATAATAACCATCAAGAACAGAAGAAGAAAAACAAACAGGCCTTGAAGCCATTTCCATGGCCCTACTAGGCGAGGGTGAGCCAGAACACCTTCCATATCAGACTGAACACAACAGAAGGCAACTTTCAAATCACAAACCTCACCTCCTCACCCCTCCCTAACCAGTCCAGCCTGTGAGGCCACACACATCCAGGTGCTGGGGCATTCATCCTTGTCAAAGTCTTACTCACAGTTTTCATACAAGCTCTTCCAGGATGCAGTGACACTGTGGGTGATAGATGTGCCCAGCAACTCTTCATATCTACCAGTCTTCAGTTATAAAAAGACAGGTTTTCTTGGCACCCTCTTACTCTCTTCCCAGCAGAATCTTTCAAGCTCCCAGTCCATCATTACTAGCACAGGCCCACCCACTTTCATCGTTCAATGGAAAGTGCCATCTATTAACAATGGTGAAATCAGGGACGGTATGACCACCACACAGTAGTAAACTGGAGGTGCCAAGTTTCACTCAAAAGGCGTGAAAGATGCTGTGATTTACGGCAATCCTAATGAGCTGGAGATTCTGGACCTGTAAGCCCCTGCTGCTTCTGCAGCCTCTGCCAACTCTACTGCCACGTCCCGGGCTATTGGACAGCACCCCCTCCCCCTTAGGGGAATCTATGGTCAAACTGCATTGAAAGCTTTCCTGTGCCATCCACTTTTCTTTAAAAGGCAACACTCATCAGGAAAGTCCCTTTGGGGAAATGAGAGAAAGGGTCCTATCTTTGCTTTTTCACTTTTGCTCTATGACTGCTCTCCAAAGGATTCCCAACTAGCTCTATAGTGAAATAAAATCAGGAGGTAATTTTATTTATTTACTCTTTGCATCAGATATTCTTCTATGAAAGGTTTAGAGGAGAGAGCCAGAAAGCTTCGGGTGCTATTTGTTAAGAGAAAAGATTTACGCTGTTGTATTTGCGCACTTGATGTTCCTTCCCTCCAGGTATGCGATTTGTCATCAGTCACAACTAGGAGCAGACAAAACAACCCTGGTGACTCCCAAACCATGCAGAGGTGCTCATACCACTTGACCTCCCTGCTTTACTTCAGGTAATTCTTCTGAGCACTAAACACTCAACCCTGTAATGGAATGGATCACAGAAACCAGGCTGACCAAAATGGCACCTTAGTTCCTTTATGTTCTGCCCCCACCCACCTGCTCCTCTCCCCACCCTTCTTGCTACTCAACTAGTGTTCTAACTCTAGACATAAACCATTCACTCCATCCAAGCTCTTCTTCCACATGAACCATGCTTGTTCAACTCCTAACGTCGCCATCTTGTTCCTCTATCAAACCAAATTCATACTCTTCTCAGAAACTGAGATTAAGTGCAATATTCTCCACGAAGTTTTTCCCAGCTAATCCAGGCCACCACATTGACCTCTCCTTTCTTTTGATTCTTATGGCATTTGGTATTTGGTACAGTGTGACGAAATGATTCCACTCTACAAGGTTCTTAATCTGCCAACATGCACATGGAAGATTTATGCAAAGTGAATGGGTACTGCACTCTCTGAATTCCATCCCCCTGCCCTGTAACAGCCATTTCAATATAGAGAAGAAACACCCCACTGTTTAAAGCTAGGACCTGCTTTTTTCTAATGCAAGAAAGTCAAGGTACAAGACCAAATGCAAATGAAACAAATTAGAGATACAACATGTTGTGTTGCTCGTGTGTGGTGCATGTAGTTTCACACCACCTTATAATTGCTTCTAGTGCCCCTTCCAAGTTCACCTTTCTCCCTACATACGTTCAGTTGTGTGCCAGGTTATTTCTCTCAACTCCATTTAGTTCTTGAACATAGAGATTCACTATGTTTTGAGCCCAAGGCTCCCCATCTGTGTTATTGAAATTAGTTTCTGCAGAAGCAGTTATGGGGGTATCGCTATACATCAATCACAGAACTATCCTAAAGTAACTGCCTCTTTCCTAGCCTATATGCAACAAAGCCTAGTTCAGCATACTTTCTGACTGTACGATTCTGGAAAAGCCCCAGACTCCTTAAGAACTCTGGATAATCTACATCCCACCGTATAACTGTGTGGCAAAAAGCTGGCGCTCCCATTTCTAAGTTATAAAGTCAAAAAAGTATCTCATATATTAGTGTCCTCACACTGTACTTTTGAGAACTCTGGCTCTGACCAGATTGAAATAACTTTCAATTCATATACATTTATGATACAGAATATCAGAGATCTTTTTTTTGCTACTATCACGCAATTAGTCCTTGATTATAAAGTGTTATATTTTTCTCTGGTTATTTCATTTACATATGTCTTGTCTGAAGAATTCTCCAAGGGAGTGAACAGGTTTTTCACTTCTTTTCTGTCTCCCTTAGCATCTTGGTAATTTGATTCTATATCGAGATGTAAAGAAATTGTATGCTATCAGGTTTAAAGAATACTAGAAGGGAAGGCCCTAGTTTGACTTAAACTAGGAGCTGACAAACTTTTTCAGTAAAAAGCTAGTCAATATTTTAAGCTTTTGGTCCATATAGCTTCTGTTGAAACTACTTAACTCTGCCATTGTTGTGTGAAAGCAGCCATAAATAATATGTAAATAAATGAATGTGGCTGTGTCCCAATAAAACTTTATTTATAAAAACAGGGGACAGGTTATACTAGGCCTACAGGCCATAGTTTGTCAACCTCAAACTTAAGCTGTGAAAACATCAAAAAAGACAAATGATACATTAGCACTCCACCAGTCAACACTGTAATTCAAACTCAACTCCACAAGAAGTTTTTGATTGCTAATTAAATTGAAATTAAGAGTGGTAAGATATATATACCTCAGTGAAGATCTCTATCAAATCAAGTGGTACACCTGTGCCCTGGCGGGGCTCACTTCCAAGATTTTTGTGCCCCTTTACATCCCACCTCATCCCTGAGTATTTTATTCCAGAGATAACTGCAGCTAAACTCAATGAGGCACTTTTGTACTATTACTGACAATTTTCATTTGTTTTTATGCTTCATTTAAGTCCAAATAAATCAGTTCTTAAGCAAATGCCTATGCATTAAAAATTAACAGTTGCGTCCTTGGCAGACCCACTGATTTCTGGCAATTAAAATTCTTTACTCCAGAATGCATATCCATGAATATCTTCCCCCTTCTCTCCCACTCCTAGTTACTTCTCAAGTGCTTGTGTTAAATATAAGTCAAAGCAAAATAATTATTCCTTTTGTCCTCAATTTCAAAATGGAAATTCTATAAAGCAAGATGAACTGACACACCAAATATTTCCACAGTTAAAAAAACAGTGAAAGTATCCTATGTAATAAAAATTAGGACAACATATCCAAATTACAAATGGTTTAACTTTCCACCTAAAATAATGTAATATGTTTCATATTCTCTACATTCCTAAGATTCATAACCCTCAAAAAACTACAGTATTAAATAAAGCTCAATAAACACAGGAAAATTAAAGCAAATCTGACTTGAATAGTCAGTTGATTCACTCTAATGAACATTTGATTTCCACTAGAAAGCGTAATGCAAAAAACCATACATAAATGTTAAAAGGAAAATAATCTGACAACATGAAAAGACTGATCACCCAAAATTAACCCCTATATTTTGGGCTGTAAGTAAACAATTAAAACCAAGGTAGAAAACTAAATTTTACCTATACTTAGAGTTAATCCTAAAAAGAATTTAGTATAATTCGTAATAGAGTTAAAGCTTATCATCTAAAGATCACAGGCAATGGGGACTATACTCAGTGCAACCACATTTTTCTGAGTAGAAAGTTAGTGGAGGTTGCAAAATAGCCAGCCTTTCTATTTCCCACAGAAATTAAGCTTTCTGCTAACTCTTACATTGTGTGCTACCTCCTTAACCCTTTCTTGCTGACTTTAGAGAGTTTTCAGAAAATGAAACTACAATTAGAAGTGAATTGACCTACTGAAGTAGGAAACAAAGGTATGTTTAATGATTCAAGTTTCCAAAAAAAACCCCACCAAAAAACAAGCAAATAGTGGTATTCTCCAGGAAGTTGGAGCAATTTTTACTTCTTTTCTCCTTTTCTCTATTTTTCAAATTTTCTGCCATTACAATGCCTTACTTTTACAAATCAGAAGAAAATAAGAGTGTAAAGACCTACTAAGGTCCTCACAATTTGCATCTATCACTTTTATCCCTTATTATTTATATGTAGTTTTTATATAATAAAACTGGTGCTATAACACATATATGAAAATCAGTCCCAATATACAGAAACGACCCCTTCATAAGTTAATATAAACTTGAGTTTCACAGGATTCCTCCTGAGCTGACAGCAAAGTTCCGTATATAGTTCAATTACAGTGTGGACGTAACACCAGTTAGGGTCTCATGCAAAACGCCATCTGCTAGCTCATTAGTGTGCTTTTTAAGGACTTTTAAAAATATTGTCCTTCTTAGAGATTACTAGGAGAAGCCACTGTGAATGGATGGCAGGTTTCAGCCACACTGTCAGAAACTCAAGGCTGAGTCCAGCAAGTCTATAGCTGAATGTGTGGAAGGGTAAAATACTGCCAGAACTGGCATGTCAGTGCTTTTTATCTCATATTTAGGAAGTCTTACCAAAGTGACATAAAGCTTATTAGATATGTGCCTAACTAATACTCAGCCAAAATTGTATTTCTAAGTAAATAATACACCAGTATACTTTGAGGAAATGGCATGTCATTTCACCCAAGTGTTTTTTTGCCAAAAAAAAAATTTTTTTTTGAAATCTCTGTTTCTAACAAGCCACTGTGTCCAAGTACTAACGGGCAATGCCTGGGCCTATCCATCTCAAGGTCCTGCTCCACATCCAAGACCTGCATTTATTCTTCTCAGGTCAGAACCCCTTTCTCCGCCACTTCCCCCACCACACCTTCCAGATCTGTTCTCTATCCTCTGGACGGTCTTCCTGCTTCCTGGCACACTAGACTTCTCGTCCTCCTCCCTCCCCAGGAACATTGTTCTACACTCTCTCACCTTTGCTACTCCCCATGAAATCTCCACCTGATGCTGGGTCTCCTTCTCAGTTCCCGGTTCTCTGCTAAGGACCTACCTGAGGAAGACACAAAATCACACACCCTTGCCCTTGACAAGGATTGTTGCCATCTCACCTAGGTTAGGCCACCTGATCTTTGCACAGATGTCTCATTAACACACATCCTCACAATAGCTGCTCCAGAGTTAATCCCTCCCAAGGCTCCCTCGTCACTTCTCCCCACCACCATCCCAGCTGCTAACACCTGACTTCATCTACCCTGTGGAGACAGACACACCCAAGTATGTTTGCTTCCAGCTACTAGTTTCCACAGCTCCTTTGTCATCCTTGTGTCCAACTTCAGAGGAGCATCTGAACCTCCCTAAAAATAAAATCTGTCTCCAACATCACCGATAGGCTTACTTTGCTGCGTGTTTGGACCTTTCCCCTAACTGCTTCCTTCTCGGTTTTCAACCTTTTTAAAACCATCTTTTGCTAAGTCTAAGTGCTAAGAATCAGCACTTCTCAATCTCCAACTCCTTCAATGCATGCTCTTCCTTTACCACCTTCAGTTTCTACTCCCTTCCCTTCCCACTTACTACCCCATCTTCTTCTCAGATCTGGGCAGCTGATACGTGGCTCTCAAGTCTGCAGAAACTCCTCTCTTGGAAATGATTGGTGTCCTGCTTTTACCAGATTCACTTCTCTCCTCAGTCCTCATGTTCCTTGACCTTTCTATGTGCCCTTTGCTTTGATGGCATTGTACCGTATTTAATCTTCAAACCCTGTATTATCTCCTTTCTCTGTCTCCATGTTTATACTACTGACCTCTGTGCTTCCTCTCACCTCATAATAGGAGATATTGTCTAATGTTTTTCTCACTGTCCACGTCCAAGGTCATAGGCATCCTAGAGACTCCCTTGAATTCAAATGTTCTATTTCTAAACTGTTTACAGAACATTTCCACCTGGATGTCCCATCACCATCCAAAACTCAACATGCCTTAAAAGTGAATTCATTTTTATCATATTTGCATATTCTCAAAGCAGTATGGCTATCCCACTAATTTTCCTGTTTAGAAACTCTGAAGTTATGTGGCTTCTTCTCAGAGATGTCTGCCTCCCTCCTATTCCCCTTGCCATAAATCTTGTCCTGAACTTCTTCACCCCAGCCCTATGTTGCTAGGACAACCACCTCAATTTTTACCCTCTTCCAATTCACCTTGCCCACTATTACAGATTAGCCTTCTTAAAATAATGTTAAAACACTGCAAATAACTTTAAAAAACCATGACTTGGAGTGTTATACAACACATATAACATAAACAGAGGTTGATTTTTCTCACATAGCAGGAAGCCAGGAAGCAGGCATCTCTTGGTATAGATATAGCAGTTTGGTGGTGTCAGAGACAACACTCTTAGCCTTTTCTTTGTGGTAGCAAAGTTGCCATATGGCTCTAGACTTTACATCTTCATTCGAGGCAGGAAAGAGGGGTAAAGGAAGTCCCTGCATGTTATCATAAACATGTTATCATATTAAAAACAGAACTTTTCCATAAATGCCATCAACTGTCTTCAGCTTGGCCAGAATGAGGTCATAGGGCTCTTCTACCTGCAAAGGAGGCTGGGAAAGTAGGAAATAGAATTGTCATGAGTGGATTAGACCAATCATGACCCATCATTTGAGGACAGGCATAAAATTGAGATTCACTTATCAAAGAAGGGGGGTGCCCAAATTTATATTTTCTTTCCTACTGCATATTAAGCCTGTTCTCTGGTCAACCTGGTCTCTTCTCTCAGGGTCCCAAACATGGCATGCTCACCTTCACCTTTTTACCTTTGCTCCCTTTATCTGGAACATTTTTCCTCCACTTCTCTCTACTTGCCAACTCCTATTCATCCTTTGTGGCTCTGCTCATATCCCATCTACTCCATGACACATGGAGCCCATAATGATTTCTTCCTTGAATGAACACTTTTATTCATTCATTTATTCATTCATTCATCCATATTCAGTATTTACTTACATGTGGTTCCTATGGTGAGTACTATTCAGTTGAACATTTAATTCTTGTTCTTTGTTTCCTCTGACTTGGCTTCATTTCTCTTCAAATACTATACCCTACACAGAAACATGAACTGTGCCTCAGATTTCTTTTGTTATGCCTGCTTTCCTTGCATAGTGCTGAAAACATGATATATGCTTAGTAAATTACTGACTGACTGAAAAATTCTATAATTGCCTAGAAAGAACAATACATGAATTACTGAATGTAAAACAAAACAAAACAAAACACTGTGGTTGAGACTTTGAGAATAGTACATTACCTACTTATTTCAGTGAAAATATACTCCACAAGACAAGAAAATAACAATGATTATATTTGCATTTCAGTGGTGAATCTATTTCCTTTGAAAAGCTTAAAAGACCAGCAAAGCTAAGCACAATTCAAAATTGTCAAGTAGAGAAGCAGTCTGCAGACATTTCAGATCTAAGGGTTAGTCTCCTAAACCATCCCCTTAGGCAGAAAAAAAAGTCAAGTGATTTCTTTTAGAGAGATGCTGATCTATATGGGGATTAAGAGATCTCCGACTAACCCTGCTGTCAGCCACAGAGCAGCTTTCGAAGTGTACTAAGAAGATTTCAAACTGGGAGCAACTTATGCAAGAGACATAATTTCCCAACCCCACACCAACCAGGTTTTTAAACAGTCCTTATAATTTGCCTGTTGTCCTTTCCTTGTCCTATTTACTGCGTAGATAACTTAAAACCTATGGGGACATGTTTTCTCACCACCCATCATGGAGCCTGCAGAATAGAAAGCTGTGCAACATTTGCCTCATCCTTCTTGGGCCAGAATGGGGACAGCCTCTCAGAAGTTGGGAAGAGAAAATAGTTCATAGAAAGGTTCATAAACCTCCTCAGGTCCTTGCCAGAAACAAATTCCACCCCCAGAGAGCTGTAGCCTGGAAGTACTGCACCATTGCCAGGTACTAGGTTTCTCTCTGTATCTCCTCTGTCTCCTCCAGGACAAGGAAGACCAACAATAGGCCTTAGGGCAAAGCTGAAAAGAGGCCTCCTTTCCCTACTTCCTTTGCTCTCAACACCACATGATAGTATTACAATGGTTGCATTCTCAAAGAGAGAAAAAGCTGCAAATATTAACTTCTGTGAAATAATCACTAAAAGGCACTACTATGCTGATTGCCCAAAATGCAAAGCCCAAAAGCCAATTTTTCAAATGAGCCTATGCTCACCTGATAAGAATTCTGTCACATTTTGCCTATATTTGCCCCTAAATTCCTCACCTAGCCCCCAATGCTGGGAACATCAGCATGTTTTGTGACTTCTACTACAAAATATGATTTTAAAAAGTGGGCTTCCCTGGTGGTGCAGTGGTTGAGAATCCACCTGCCAATGCAGGGGACACGGGTTTGAACCCTGGTTCTGGGAAGATCCCACATGCCACGGAGCACCTAAGCCCATGCGCCACAGCTACTGAGCCTGCATGCTGCAAATACCGAAACCTGCGCGCCTAGAGCCTGTGCTCTGCAACAAGAGAAGCCACCGCAGAGAAACCTAAACGCCACAATGAAGAGTAGCCCCTGCTCACGGCAACTAGAGAAAGACCGCACACAGCAATAAAGACCGCACACAGCAATGAAGACCCAATGCAGCCAAAAATAAATAAATAAAATTTTTTTGAGCTCATGGAACATTCTCCAGGATTGATCATATATTGGGTCACAAATCTAGCCTTGTCAAATTTAAGAAAATTGAAATCGTATCAAGTATCTTTTCCGACCACAACGCTATGAGACTAGATATCAATTATAGGAAAAGATCTGTAAAAAATACAAACACATGGAAGCTAAACAATACACTACTTAATAACGAAGTGATCACTGAAGAAATCAAAGAGGAAATCAAAAAATACTTAGAAACAAATGACAATGGAGACACAACGACCCAAAACCTATGGGATACAGCAAAAGCAGTTCTAAGAGGCAAGTTTATAGCAATACAATCATACCTTAAGAAACAGGAAACATCTCGAATAAACAACCTAACTTTGCACTTAAAGCAATTAGAGAAAGAAGAACAATAAAATTTTTTTTAAAATTCAAAAAAGTAAGTACCCCTGCAAGAAATATTATTGCAAGTATTACTTTTGGATCTGGATACTGAGCACTATTTAGGACACAATTTATTGTCCTATTTAGGACACAATGTTCATATCTGATCCATTCCCTCTCCCCAACTCCAATTTCAATGTCACCCCCATGTTTTTTACTTGGACAAAGACATATGTTTGCCCATTCTAGCAAATAACTTAGGTTCTCCATTTCAATCACAAGTTTATATGGTACACTATATACATTTTCGAGAAAGTAGCAACTAAAAGTTGAGCAAACTTTCAGAAAATTCTCTCATTTATCTTAATATCTCTAGTTCTTAGCAGTTAACTGACCCATAGATGTTAACTGAATGAGCGATGTGATTGCATATTGAAAATAATCTACTTTTCCTAACATAATAAAAGCTCCCACAATAAAGCACTCTGAAAGTGCTGTATTGTAATCCTGTAAATTGACCCTAAAGAAGCAAAAAATAATCAGGTAACCATGACAAAATGATCAGAAACATGAAAACCCCCCAAGAAAAAGGTTTAAGAATTCAATTACAATAGCACAAAAATAGAGGTCATCCCTCCTTCATGAGACTTAGAAAATAAACAAAACATTCCATGTAGGTATACCAAGAAACAAGAAAAGATTCCATCACTGCTATAATAAACAAATCCTGTGAAGTAATTATGTATCGATTCCACAAGGGGAAAATTGAAAATTACTTCACTGACTAGAGGAATAAGATTTCAACATAACATCAAGAAAGCTCCCTAAAATGTCTATGGGCGTTGATAGCAAATAATCCATGCTGCTTAGCATAAAGTATGGGCAGATAGGTCACTAGAATTTAGAATAATTTTTTCATGTTGAATCTAAAACAACTACAAGCAGATCCCAAAAACATTCATGCCAACTAGTCCACTTCTTGAGAGTGAAAAGCTATGCCTTTGCACCTATTCAATTCCACCTTCCCCCTTTGTCCCACTACATCCTGACCAGTTTACCCTCCAAAAAATGTACAAAGGATCTGTCAAAATGAAGCACACTGGAGTTTTTTAAAGCATTCTTTCAATAACTGCCTTAATACAAGGGCTTTCAATGTTTTAAAAAAGCAATATTGCACTGGATGGAAATATCCTTTTCATATTCAAATACCAGCTTAATATGCAGCTTGACAAATTGCTATCTTATAGCTCTGCTTCTGGTATTTGTGAAAATAAAAAAAATAAAAATTGAGTGAATTCCAAATTTCTCTGTGTCCCTTTTTTTTTCTTTAATGAAAGGATTAGGCACTATGTTTTTCTTTTTGTTCTGTTCTCTACATAACAAAAGCATTTCCTTGTTTCGCTGCTTTTATAAACTACAGATCTCTGTACAAATACAGTCTAGTCTTAAATAAACCTGAGAAATGATTGTTGTGTTATTCATTTCAAAAGAAAAACCTGGTCCACAATAAAACAGTTGTGTTGTTTACACAGCACATATGTGTACAGATCCCCCAAATTCTTAAATAGCAAATATAACATTAACCTTAAATCTTAGGCAGCCATGGCATAAGAGAACCCAGAGAGAAATCAAACATTATTTACTGCACATTCTTCAAGAACTTTTACTACAAAATAATATAGAAAAAGTACATTAGTAATAAATAAAATTTGTTCCCAGCCACAAAATCAAAAGCAGAGGACTGGACTCAGAAGGATGCATATGTGTATATGTATGGGCTCCTCTCAGACAAAAATTAGAAGTTTAACAGCATTACGGGCACTAAGCAATTCCATGGATTTATAATAAAACCAAAAGCATGAAGGCAGCAAGTCAAGGGGGGCAAAGGTTCTAAAGACAACTGATCCTGGCTCAAGAGACATGGACAAAATCTGTGTTGAATATTTAAAAACATACCACAGAGAAATATATACACTTCCCTTTGTGAAGTCTCCTCTTCAATTCTCTCTCACTAGAACACAAGCCCTTTTATCTGACACCCACAGGGCCTGTAATTAGTCACTTAATCAAAAAATTCAGTAAAAGCAGGAAATAATAAAAATTGATATATATGTACCTTAGATATTTTGTTTAAATGTAAGGTTGTCAGAATGAACCCACTAATTCAAGTTATACAGTCAATCTTTCTGGAGTAATGATACATTGCAGTTTCTTTAAATTGCATTAACAACATAAAAGAAACTTGCAAAGCAATCTACACATGAAATACTTTATTTTTTCCCAAATCTTTGATAGTTTCCCTGCTCTCATTTAATTTAACAACATTTTCAGCAATTCTTCTTGACTGTGTCTTTCCAAAGCATTCAGTTTATTTTTCAAAGAAACAATAACTCCTTATATTTGCACTCACAAGTCACAGGATTATGTAATATTTAATTAAGTTATGCAATTGTAATTACAAGTACAAATGGAATAAACAGGTTTTGGAAACAACTCAGTTGACTCTTTGTAAGCATACAACTCAAGTGATAGGAGAGCATGTTAGAGAAAAGACTGTCAATCCCAAATTTTAGGAAGGGAATGCTGAGTGTCAATTAAGTGGATGTTGGTTAAGAAAGCTTCTTCTATAATCTCTAAAGAAGAGATTTTTAAAGTATGGCCTAAGGAAAATTAATTTCAAGAGTGAGGTGAAAAAAAAGGACTCTGTGGTCAACTAATTTTGGGAAATGCAGGGTCAAAGCTAAGCAGGTTCCTTTATTGCAGGACATAGACCTCTAAATAGCTAACGTGCATTTTTAGTTTCCAAAATGGCTCTATAGAATGCAGTGTTTTCCCAATGCATTTGATCACGGACTTTGTTTTCATCGAGAACCTCTTGGAGCTGTAATTCCTGGGTATGTCCTGGTGCTTACACCACCTCCTCCTCCCCCAATTCCACTGCAACTTGTATAATTTACTTTTTAAGACTTCAGCATGGACCGCGTGGTATTCTGTGCATGTTACTTAGTTCAGTTTTTAACTCTAGGGGCAGTAGTTTGCCTTAAACAAGACTCCACATTCAGCCCGTATCTTATCGGAAAGGTGACACTCCAGAAGCAACCACCACTTCCATTCTCCCTATTTTCAGGGCAGTATAAGTACTTCATTATCCATATTAACACCTAAGACTTTAATCGTCAGTATAACAAATGTTAGCTAGTATTTTAATTGGTGAAACTAGTGGCTTACTAATTACTGTGAAGAAGTTAGAAATGGGCTCTCATAAGTAAAATTAAAAATGGTCAAGAATATGTGGAGTAGCAAACATACTTTAGAGACACTCTCCCCTCTAGTGTGAACGGAATATAAGAATCCAGAAAGGCTCTCCCCATGGAGGTGAGCTTGACGTTTGATCTCTAAATGGCCCTGAATCTACCTGTTAGTTTAAAAGGATTTGGAGTTACCTGATAGTTGTGAAAAGGATAACAGAATTCATCCTCTAAATGTTGCCCTGTCTGCCTTGAAGGAACCTTTATGCAAGGTAATAGAGCTGGGACTTCCTAACAAGTTCTAAAACAAGCTATATAAACTTTTTTTTGCTTGCTTGCTAGTAAGTGTTTACTTAATAAATGCTTCTGTGAGCAGCAGTCATTAGTCAGAGACTTGCTTTTATTATAATATAGTAGCAAATTTGGGGGTAGTAGATAATACTCACTTACCTCAAATCTCTTCTGAATTATGAACCAAGGGGGAGAAAAGTAAACAGCAAAACAAACATAACAAAAAAACCTAAAGGCTGTGCTTGACCATCAACTTAACATTAATTCTCAACACTTTTCTCCAAGGCAGAAGAAGAAATTATCTACCAATCTATCCTATGATATAAGAGGAGGGCCCCAAAGTCTTATTAACCCCCAACAGATTCCCTTTTACCTGTTTCCCAGACAGAGAGCACCTTCTTACCTATCTGGATTTTACCAACAGCAATTTTTAAAATGCACTCACATGAGCTGACAGGGAAACATGATTCTGGGGAATTTCTCTAGCTCTCATCTTGATATAAACTGATATAAAATAAGTTAAGCGTTTCCTTAGAAAGTCTGAAGAATCTAAATAGATGGGGTAAGATATTAATCCAATACTGGGAAAGCAGGGTATTTCCTGATCTTAGATGCTCAGGCACATGGCAGGATAAGCAGAGAGAAGGCCAGCTTAAGAACAGATTTGACATAATTTTGAGCTGAAAGTTGTGGATCGAAAAACTGGGTGGGGAAGAATCAGGAAGAGCAAATCTAATAATATTAAAGCGAAAAGGATCCATTGATGATTCTTTCCTCAAACAACCATTACTATAGTAGTTGACAAAAGATGGTTTTCATTCAATCATTCCTTTTACATTTATTTTTTGGAATTCTATTCTAAAAAATAATTTCTCCTTCTTATTTATTTGAGTATGGACTCATAGATCCTTATTTTCTTCTGTTACTACCATTTATTGTTATGTTCAGTGGGAAGTTAGCCCTTCAAGCTGGTTCTTGGGTCCTTTTGACATATCTCCGTGATTCTTGGCTCACTTCCTTATTTTCTGGCAAAACAAGCTGTTCCAGGCTGATCTTGTTCTACTCCTACCCCAGCAAGGAAGATTTGATTGATTTTTGTTGAAGAATGGTGTTTAGAAAACAAGATAGGATACTAACTGTGCTCATTGTTACCGTTATCGTTTCTTCTTTATCCTCAAAATGGATAGAGCTAGAAGGATGGGTAGATGGATAGATAGGTAGATAGATGGATAAAGATAGAATCTATATCTATATAGATATAAAAACCATGAGTTCATACTGATATCTCCAATCCCAATCCAATACCACATGGGTTCATTTTAGGTTTCTACCTTTCATTTTAGGCTTCTACCTTTGTACCTTTGTTTGCTATAACAAACTAGTTATTAATTATAAGAGGAAAAGAATAATTTTACAGTGCAGAAATATGACAGACACCTCACTAAGTGACCACAAATAATAGCACAAGTTATCTCGTGCCCCTGATATGAGACATTAAATAGGGCATAACATCGTTTCTGTGGTATTTCTGCCAAAAATATATAATCTAAATCTAATCACTAGGAAACATCAGAGGAACCCAAAATAACTGGCCTGTACACTTCAAAAATGTCAAGGTCATGAAAAACAAAGAAACACTGAAGAACTGCTCCAAGTTAAAAAAGACTACAGAAAATTAGAGTAAAATGCAACTTGTGATCCTAGACTGCATTCCTAGACCACAAACATTGTTTTGGTTTTTTTCCCCTTTGTTATAAGGGGCATTAGTGGAACAACTGGCAAAATCTGAACCAAGTCTTTAAGTTAGATAATAGTATTGTTAATGTTAATTTTTATATTTCGATAATTGTGGCTCTACAAGAGAATGTTCTTGTTTTTAGAAATAGACACTGAGATATAAAGGGACATTTCAGAAAAGTATATTCCATACACAATGTTATGGGATAGGGGGTGGGTGTGGAGAGGAGGCTCCTAGGTGATTCTGATGCATGGCAAGCCAGACAAAGAATATAAAAAAGAGGGCTGGGAACAGAATCATAGGAAGTAGCCAGCTTGAGTGGGTGGAGACTGGGACTTAGAAAGACAGAAGAAGTTGCAATAAATCATGGAAAAGGAGAATCAGGAAAGTTAAGAAAGAGAGTGTCAAACAGGAGGAGAGATGTGTGATTTTCATTGTTGCACAAAGGTAAACAAGATGAGGTTGGATAAAGAGTTATAGGTTTTGGTGGACTCTAAAATGACACAAATGAACCTATCTATGAAACAGAAACATAATCAGGGATATGAGAATAGACTGGTGGTTGCCAAGGGGAAGGGGGAAAGGAGAGGGTTGGATTGGGATTTTAGGATTAGCAGATGCAAACTGGTATGTATAGAATGGATAAACAGCAAGGTCCTACTGTATAGCACAGGAAACTATATTCAATATCCTGTGATAAACTATAATGGTAAAGAATATGAAAAAGAATCTATATAGGTATAACTGAGTCACTTTGATGTACAGTAGTAATTAACACAACATTGTAAATCAACTATACTTCAATAAAAAACAAATTTTAGAAAGTTACAGGTTTTGGCAGTTTGGCCATAGGGTACTCATTCAACAACATGAATATTGTAAATATGTGAAGTGTGGGTATGCATCATGAAAATACAGAAACTCAGATGCTGTCCTCAAGGGGCTTGCATTGTACTGGTTCCTATGGGAAAACAGTACGAGTAAACTCTGTCTCATTTGAGAACACCTGGTATCTCCAAATCTCCATCTTCAATGTAGCCTTCTTGACGCTAGCTAGTTCCGGACCCCTCTATCTGGGTTCCCTTAGGTGAAGGGACAATTCTTTGGAAACTGTGGCTCTCTCTGCAGCAGGGAATGAGAGCCTTTGTGGGGAGACCCTGCATTCACCGAAGTTATTTCAGATGACTAGGTTTAATTAAGATAAGGCCTTAGAAAGATGCTCGTGCAGCCTCCTGATACTTTTGCTCCTGATTTGGTGCTAAGTGCACCAAAGAGTCTTCAGTGCTTCTCTGATTGCATTTTATCTTTGAGGTTCAGATTCTAGGTTTGTCCTCGTCATTAAAATTATTCTTTTGTTCTCCATTAGCAAGAATTAAATTTTACCTATTCTACAATAAAACACATTTTCAACTTGGCCCAGAAGCTGAGAAGAATGGTGACACTGTTCTTTGCATGCTGCCTGATGACTCTATATTTATTTGATTTTGTAAAGTTTAGGACACTTGAGCTAGTGATCCTTGAGCAGCAAACCCAAAGTCCCAGTTCTTAGCTTTTAAGCAGATACTCCAAAGATGATTCCCAGTTTCCTACTAGAGCAATGTAGGTCAGAAGGAGGGGTTGAATAAACACAGGCATTTGACTTTGTTGTCCAGATAATAATAATTGATGATAACAAGTAATATTTTACAGTTTACAAAGCTCTTTCAAGTGTGTTCTTATTTGATCTTACAACCTTGTAGTAACCTGAATAAATAAATTTTCAAATCAAAAGCCACTGAAAAAAGTGATTTTTGTTTCCAGATTCCTTTATCTCCATAAAACAGCCTGTGTTGGAAGAGGCTAGCGTACCAGTTTAAGCCCCCAAACCAGGAAATCCACCCATAAATTAGATTAGGAAATGCAATAATCTAAAGAAAGGGATGTTAATCAACTAATGAGGTGATTCACCTGAAGCTTAGCACATTATTTATTTTAATATAATAGCAAACTAATCTGGCTATTTGGTTTCCTGCACACTCCTTTGCCTTCATGAAAGCTAAAGACAGACAGGGTCCTACTTTATCTTTCTGGGGCAATCTCCTGCCACTGATAACACCGAAGCTTTAATTAAAATGACAATTAACATAGGGATTGGAAGGAGTTTGCTTTTTTTTTTATATCTCATTTACTTTGAGCCTGCTTTAGAAATGTTAATGCCAGAGTGTTTGCCTAGTACAGCCCTATCTCAGAGAAAAACTTCCAAATATTTAAAGGCTGACTTCTTTTGGCTTTTGGTTTAAAGAAAGGCAGAAAAGAAAAGCAACTGATAGATTTTCACAGTCTGTTAGCACACAGACAGATTTGTTCTCAGAAAATGATTAGTTTTTTGGAGACATATGTGATAAAACTGTCATAGAGATCACAAAGAAATTTTTAGTCATTAACTTTTCTTTTTCTCCAAGGAAGAGAATCAATATTTTATATCTCTCTAAATATACATGCAGAAATAAGCTTCAATTCCACTAAATTTTACAGACTCATTCTACATACCCAAAGAACGAAAGATAACCTATGTCTATAGGTACCATCCTTGCATAACAATGCTATGGGATTTGTGCTCTCAAATTATTTTTGATACAATAATTATCAGTTTCTGATTGTCACCCAACATATTGAGAGGCACAAAATTAATAATAAGTTAAATATTCAATCATTTGTGACTCAAATATTTACCGAGGACTATGAAATGAAAACAAAACAAAACCGCAAAGAGCCTCCAATTCAATAGGGGGAAACAAGACATACATATGAATAACAATAATATAAAACCAAAAGTGATGTGCAAGAAGAGATAAAAAGTACCACTGGATGGTTATCTTATAGTCAATAAATGCAAAACCTCACCCCTTCCTTTTTATTAGTTTAAAAAAATTTTTTAATTGGGGTATAGTTGCTTTACAATGTTGTGTTAGTTTCAACTAACAGTGAAATGGAGTTCCCTGTGCTGTACAGCAGGTTCTCATTAGTTATCTATTTTATACATATTAGTGTATACATGTCAATCCCAGTCTCCCAATTCTTCCCACCCACCCTCTTTTCCCCCTTGGTGTCCATACATTTGTTCTCTACATCTGTGTCTCTATTTCTGCCTTGCAAAACAGTTCATCTGTACCATTTTTCTAGATTCCACATATATGTGTTAATATACAATATCAGTTTTTCTCTTTCTGGCTTACTTCGCTCTGTATGACAGTCTCTAGGTCCATCCACATCTCTACAAATGACCCAATTTCATTCTTTTTTATGGCTGAGTAATATTCCATTGTATATATGTACCACATCTTCTTTAACCATTCGTCTGTCGATGGACATTTAGGTAGCTTCTATGACCTGGCTATTGTAAATAGTGCTGCAATGAACATTGGTCACCCCTTCCTTTTTGGCTGATATTTCTACATAAAGTAGATATCATAATTTAAAAACAATCAATTATAATACTGAAAATGTTGTTTTAAACTAAATACCCACTTACTCAAAAGATTCTGATAACCCCAACCCAGGAGATGAGACAAGTCCCAAATCGCTCTCTTGGTTCACCATGTAAAACCAAATTATATTTTTTTAATTTAATAATTACACAATCACAAAAAGCAGAAAATATTTATTTAACATTACATGACTAAAGCAACTAAGGTATGATGTATGGGATTTTGTTTAAACATATTGGGGCACCTTATTAAGACAATGATGTTTTAATTAAGCATACTAATTTTAATACAATGTAAAACGAAGCAAAAAAAGGAAATCTGGCAAATCCATGTGCCCTATGAACACAGGAAGTGTATGTTCTCCGTTACAACATTCACTAGTTCTTGTACAGATACCTACCCTGCCTCCTGGGTCAATGCAGAACAAAAATGGAATAGAAGATACTTTGTTGGGCTTCCCTGGTGGCGCAGTGGTTGAGAATCCTCCTGCCAATGCGCGGGACACGGGTTCGTGCCCCAGTCCGGGAAGATCCCACATGCCGCAGAGCGGCTGGGCCCGTGAGCCATGGCCACTGAGCCTGCGCGTCCGGAGCCTGTTCTCCGCAACAGGGGAGGCCACAGCAGTGAGAGGCCCGCGTACCGCAAAAAGAAAATACTTTGTTTAGAATTCTGCCTCTGCGGTGCACTAACTGTGTAAACTTGGCAAAGTTGCTCCACTAAACTCTCTAAGCTGCAGTGAGAGTAACAATGCACTTACCTCATGGAACAGTTAAGGAAATCCACTGCAATAATGAATTAAAGCAGTTACACTGTGTCAGGCACACTGTAAGTGCCCAATAATAACTACTACTATTATTATCATCATATGATTGTAGTATGTTGCATTTGTACATAAACATTCAATAACCACACAAAAAAGGCTATGAAAAACTCCATGATCACTTTCTCTGCTTCCTAAACTTCTTTCTTCCTCCTTCCTGCAATTTGTGGAAAACCTTTTAGTTATTAGTACTTCTGGGGACCAAACTTTTGAAGGACAGAGTGAAATGACAGAACTATCCTCAGGCAGAATTTGCCACTCTCCAGCTCAACAAAAGCAAGTGGGAAAGGGATGCGGCTGGAAGAATGATCAGCCACTGCAGCACTGGCAGCAGAGGGTTTCCACTAGCCTATACGCGGCAAAGGGCTCTCAGGTGTCCATTTGGTGATGCCAAGTGTAGCCATCATTCCACGTGGTGTATCCCTCTATCAGTTGTCTAAAATACTGCTTTTGGGCCTTCCCTGGTGGCGCAGTGGTTGAGAATCCGCCTGCCGATGCAGGGGATACGGGTTCGTGCCCCGGTACGGGAAGATCCCACGTGCCGCGGAGCGGCTGGGCCCGTGAGCCATGGCCGCTGAGCTTGCGCGTCCGGAGCCTGTGCCCCGCAACGGGAGAGGCCACAACAGTGAGAGGCCCGCGTACCACAAAAAAAAAAAAAAAAATACTGCTTTTCCTGTGCTCTGGTGGTTCCCCAGAGGCACAGTGATGACAATACACAAAAATGCCTGCCACCAAAGCAATTTAGATCCCAAACAGAATGCAAGTCTCATCCTCACTACAAGAAGAATATGATTTCTAATAACACCATCCAGTAGAAAATTGTCCTGTGTTTGTGAAAATCTTTAAATTACCCTCTAAAACTATTATGTTTTCTAAGCTTGATAAGACAGACAAAAATCATTCCGACTTTTTAGTGTTGTACGTATACAATAAAGTAAGCAATGGGGCATGCCAAAAATAATTAAGTTGTAAGAATCATCAGAAAAGCCAGACAGGAACTATCACCTTCCTAAAGACAGAAAGTCTTTAGAAAGATGAATTACTCTTGGTCTCAGCAGCAGAGAGTTCTCAAACATCAGCTAAAATTCATGACCATGCTGTAAATTACAAAGTAAATCTAGTCATTCCTTCAGTGATATGCTGTAAATATACCACGTTAAGAATTGTCGTTCATTTATTTATTCAATTCATCTGAATCCAACTGTATCTAATTTCAGAATGTTCGCAAATCATTGTATGTTTGTTTGAAATCTCTTTTTTAAATATATATTTTTATTGAAGTATAGGTGACTTACAGTGTTGTGTTAATTTCTGCTGTACAGCAAAGTGATTCATTTATACATGTGTAATGAAATCTCTTTAAATAGACTTAAAATGTGTGTTCTGTGAAAAGAAAAAGGAAGTTGCAAGATGGAACGGTTCGTATGAATAGGCCAGCTAGAAGCCACATTAAAACCCTGTCATCTAGACTTCCCTGGTGGTCCAGTGATTAAGACTCCGTGCTTCCAATGCAGGGGGTACGGGTTCAATCCCTGGTCAGGGAACTAAGATTCCACATGCTGCATGGTACGGCCAAAAAACAAACAAACAAAAAAAACCCAAAAACCCTGTCACCTCAATCAAGGAAAATAATTCCACAAAATTTCAAATTTGCTTTTATAACAGCTCTGAACATCAGAAGCTAAGGAACTTGGTGAGAAAGCGGACAATTAATATCATTCTGCCTGAACAGAAAAAGTTCAACACCGATGTGAGGTACAGAAGGTTTTTGTACAAAAAATGACTGTGGCTTCTCTTCCACTGTCACATGAAGGATGACTAGTTTTATTCTGGTCAGGAGAAAAAAATTAGGAAATGGGAAATATAGAGTGAAAAAAGTAACTATTTGAAGGATAAAAATAATTCCTTATTTCTGCTAAACTGAAAACAGAATAAATCCTCCTATCAGGGTTTTGATTGCAAGGCATCTGAAGCAAAGGACCCACCATCTGATATCTATACATTCATCTAAAATTCTGTACAGAAAGGGGAAATGCAGTGACAATCCTAATCCCATTCCTACTGAAATTATACCTGGCCTAGAAAATTTTTTATTCTTAAAATAAAAAGTCCTAGTGACGCTAGGAAAATCTTGCATTAGACGTAGCAACTTATATTTTTACTAAGCCCTTTCCAGATTTCTTATACCTTCAAATATTTCCATATTATGTACAGTCTGAAGATCTGCCTTCAATCCAGAATAAGCACGTTGCTAACACCTGAGCCACAGTCTCAGCCCCTGTAACACAGGAATGATAGTACCCTGTTCAATTCATCCTCTCTCTCCCTCCAACTCACTCTCACATTCATAACTATAAGAAGCTTAACCATTACATCCAACTTTTCTAAAATGTGCTCCACGAAAAAATAGGCTGCATAAAGAAACAAGTCTGTGAAAAGTAGCATTTTACATCCCTGTCCTGAGAAGTTATGGGTATATTAGTTATTAAAGGCTCTAAGAAACCTTACTGTAAAGAAACTTGTCTAAGTCAAAATTTTTCAAATTGATTTGATCCTGGAACTCCATTCCCAGGCATACACTTTGCTCCCAAGAGGACACTGTGGCAAATACTGCATGAGTCCATGAAACTGGTAAATACACCACCACCCACATGATCACCTCTACCAAGATCTCAGACACAGTGCCCAGGAATTTTTTTTTACAAGACTCTAACACCAGCCTTGAAAAGCAAGCCTATAAACAGACAACAAATGACCCCATCACAAATATGATCAATCTTACCTTATTTTCAATCTGAGCAAAAGTTTTGGTCCAATGGCTCCAAAATCAGTCATCTAAGCAGGTTATTAAACACTACTTTGAAAATTCACAATCTAACATTTTTCAGATTTTCAGAAAAGTCCTAAGTGATAATTAGCACCCCTCAAACCCTCCTTTTACTGGGTTCTTAACATTTACATAGGAGTTTTCCCAGACCATCCATGATACATCCTTCGAGAGGGAGTGTGTCTTGGCAGTTTTACTTGCACTGGGTGCAAAAGTCTAGGACTCCAGTGTTTTCCTCAGGGTTGTGCCATAACTGAAAAAGATGATACTCAAACTCACATACACACACACACACACACACACACACACACTGATTTATATTAAATATTAGTCTGCAATGAAACATAACCACCACCGAGATACACATTCAGATCAGCCCATTTCCTTTCCCACTTGGGAAACATTATTCAAAGTCTGATACGACAAGCCATATGTCTTTCAATAGGCAACCTAATGAATAAAATATTGTGTAGCCATGTAATATGGCACTGTGCTGCTATGACGAGAAACAGAGTGATCTTCAGGTTCTATTGTTAGGTGGAAAAAGCAAGGTCGAAAAGAGTGTATCTATTATACCATATTTGTGTAAGAATGGGAAAGGATTTATGAATAGATATATGTATATATATTCATATATTTGCCTTTTATTTGTATATGTATATATTTGTTTATATTTTCAAAAAGAAAAAAATAAAAAAACAAATGATAGACTAAAAATTAATTTTAAAAATTAGTTTTTTAAATATGGGTAGAGAGTGAACAGGAATGATTGCTCCAAATGTACCTTATTTTATAGTTTTTTTAATATAAAATTATTTTATTTTTGGGTCTTCGTTGCTGTGCGCAGGCTTTCTCTAGTTGCAGCAAGCAAGAGCTACTCTTCCTTGCAGTGTGTGGGCTTCTCACTGTGGTGGCTTCTCTTGTTGTGGAACACAGGCTCTCAGCATGTGGGCTTCAGTAGTTGTGGCACACGGGCTCAGTAGTTGTGGCTCATGGGCTCTAGAGCACAGGCTCAATAGTTGTGGCACACGGGCTCAGCTGCTCTGCGGCATGTGGGATCTTCCTGGACCAGGGCTCGAACACATGTCCTCTGCATTGGCAGGTGTATTCTTAACCACTGCGCCACCAGGGAAGCCCCATATTTTATAGTTTTGATTTCAGAATTATGTACTCGTTTTAGATCATTAAAAAACAAAGTTAAATCAAAAGGAAAAAAGTAAGGCAATCCCTAAAAATAAAAACAAACTTAAGTAAATGAAACTAAATGTATATGAAGTTGAATTTAAAATACCAAATATTGTCTAACACCCCAATGGGAAATCAAAAGAACCATAAAGAAATCCTGAAAACTGTATTCAGTAGTCCTGCTTTTTATGGTACTATCATTTTATGTTAGTTTCTAGGAATAATGCAATTAAGCTAATTAGGGAAATTCATCTATTCAGAATTTCTCATGATGTCACATAAAGGAGATATTATTGTAAAAACGTTTACCATTCATTGTAGTAATTGCTTCAAGTTATGAAATTATGGTGTCTGTATAACAAATAATTGTAATGTCTTAAGTGGCAAAGGTAGAACCTCATTTATCTTTGAAACTCCCACACAACCTGGAACAGTATACAGTATGCACTTAAATAGTTACTGATGAATGAATGAATATTTGACCAGTATTGCTCAGGGAATACATATAAAATTACTTTAAAAATCTGTTTCAGGTTGTAACTTTGAAGAATAAAGTTTAAAATTTTGGACAACTATGTTATTCCTAAAGCATTAAAGAGAAGAACACTATTATCTGTCCCTATTGCCAGAAGCAAAGACTTCCTTAGAGCTGAGAAATCAACAAGCCAAATATCATTATAACATACTACATGGGTCTGTCCAAATCTTTATATTGTATTAGAATATAGAGATATAAAAAGAGAACATCTCTTTTCTTCTCTCCTTTCATTATAAGACTTGAGGGCCTGCTATGTGGAAGATTTTTCCTAGATTCCTTTATTGTGGTAGGTAACTGCAGTGCTGACAGAAATTCTGGAAATATTCCACTGTAGGACAGAATATAACCTCTGCAGATTTAGTGGGACAAGGGCATTACCATCCTACATGGTCAGCCAACCTAGGTCTCCTCAGATTTAATTTAAACCAGGCCCTCTGCTCCCAAGCTCAGTTCTAAGGCTGAATCTCATAACTCCAGACTGTCTCAGGAGGAAGCAGATGTTTAGAATTGGCGAGAATCCAAGGTCTTGGCCCCATGACTATTGTTCTTTATCAAGGTGAATTCCCATTGTGTTTTGGAGCAGGCTAAATGGGCATCACACATTACATTATGGTTTTCTCATAATACATTATGCAATTTTGGCTATGCATAGAGATTATCAAGCAATATGGCACACTTTATTTCCCTACTCACCATCATGATTTTGAGAGTCAGTTTCATATGGCGCCACCTTCTTTCCGCCATCATCATCCCCCACCAAAATCCGTGGAAGCATGGTGTGAAAAGCACCACACTCCGTGTCCCTCACGGGCCCTAATTTTAAGAAACTTTTCAAAACACAGACCAGAAGTGGAAATATAAACATTTATTAAGTGCTGACTTGGCTCTGAGGACTCTGCAATGGAAGGCAGAAAAGAAGCATGAAATTTGTTTCCTGCCCTCAAGAGTCTCACCACATTGTGGGGGAAATGAGGCTCACAGATGAAACGACATGAAAATAACCTGACACTGAGTTTTGTAACCTCAAATGCTTTCAGAGTTGAGCCTTCAGTATTAAGCAGAACCAAGTGCCTGACACTGTACAAGGCGCTTTCCCTGTGACCATCTCACTAATCCTCACACAACCCTAGAAGGGAGGTTTTATACCTCCCATTTTAGAGTCGAGGAGGCTGTCAATCAAGGAAGTTAAATAACTTGTTCCAATCACACAGCAGAAGAGAGTCACAGCCAGGATTTGAATTTAGCACTACTTTTGACCCCAAACCATTTCCACTAGACCACAGCCTCTGGTGCTTACACAGAGGCACAGAACATCAGTTTCTAAAGGCTTTCTTAGAAGGGAGAGAGCCATATGGGACTTGAAGGGAGGCATATCAAAGAAAGCTCAAGGGCGAACAAATTCTTAATGCTTTCAAGTTAGGGGAAAACAGTTTTCTCACAGAAAGCCGTTTGCTTTTTGTGAACAACACAAGTAACATTAACGTATAGATCTTTTACTCTTTTTCCAGCGTGCTCTCCTGTTAATTAGCTGTTCCCACCTTAATCCTAAAAGTGAAAGACTCTATTGATCAGCCAGAACCTCAAAGGTGCTGCTACCAACTGGAACCATTCATCCGTCCCTTCCTGCCTGCCCACTGAGCGAGGCATTCATGTCACTATTTTACAAGGTATTTATACAGGCCAGAGTAGCAATTTTGAAAGTTAAAAAAAAAAAAATTGTTTTTAATCCACATCTCAGGCTCATTGTACATTTCACCTAAATGTTTTCCAACAGATAAAATCCATTGTAATTTTTTTTTTTTTTTTTTTTTTTTTTTTTTTTTTTTTTTTTTTTTTTTGCGGTACACGGGCCTCTCACTGCCGTGGCCTCTCCCATTGCGGAGCACAGTCTCCGGACGTGCAGCCTCAGCGGCCATGGCTCACGGGCCCAGCCGCTCCGCGGCATGTGGGATCTTCCCGGACCAGGGCACGAACCCGTGCCCCCTGCATGGGCAGGCGGACTCTCACCCACTGCGCCACCAGGGAAGCCCCCCATTGTAATTTTGAAAAGATCTTGTCAGGTAAAGTTGTAAGATAAGTTTACCTTCAGAGAGATAGTCGTATAAGGCTGCACATGCTCAACTGGCCACAAATTACACTCAAAATTTTGCTGCAATGACTTCGTTTGTCTAGCACAATACTCTGAGCACACTAGTTAAGGTAGGTTACTACTAGCACCACCACCATCATCACAGTGACCACCCCTCATTGTCTTACACTACCTGTGTTACACATGTGATTATATTTTTATTTGTTAACTTGGAACTGTCAGTCTCCCCCATTGGACTGTAGATCATTTTATTCGCCATTTGTATTACCAGTGTTTAAAACAGTATCTAACCCACTCAGTAAATATTTGTTGAAGAAATTAACCATTTCCATACCAAGAAACAGTCACTATATCTCTTACTTAGTGATTTCTTAACAGTTCTTAATTAATTGCTCGCCATAACAAACAAGATTTTCTACAAACCAACTAGATTTAGGCCAAATAAATTTTGCTTTCTGATTTTTCAAGTGATTATTTAAATCGTGAAGAATTTGTGAAAAATTATACTTCATGAAATAATGTTTTGTATTTCTTTTGCTAAGTAGTTACCATTTCCCACTCCTGTAAATATATCTTCCAATGACACTTTACTCTGCTTTTGTAATCCTGCTAAACTCTTTTGTGCCCCTAAAACTAATGATATAGATGAGATAAGTAGATAGATAGAGAGGTAAGAACAGCAAGATGCCCAACAGGTAGCCATAATCTTCCCAAAATTTCAGATTTAATGAAATAAAAGGAAAACATGATATATATCTTGCCACTTTTTTTTTTTTTGGCCACCCTGTTTCTAGTGGGGTGGAAATCAAAGAATTCCTTCATTTTATTTTCTTCTGAGCCTCTGAACATGTAAGTGCCAAGGGTAAAGCAGACAATAAATTCCGAAACAATAAGACAAAATGACTCAGTGACTTTGCCAGAGAAAGTAATAAGGATAACTTCACTGGCTACAGCTATACAAAACTGCATAAGGTTCAAAAATCTTTGGGGGAAAAAAATTCCTGCAATCAACCTACGTTTTCAGAGTTGATGAAATAAAAAAGAAGGCAATTTACACAGACAGATGTCCTCTGCACATCTCCCAGAGATCAAGGACTTTAAAACAATTGCCACATATTGTAGCCGGTATTAAATGGATTATTTGCAAAGGCTAATCTACTTGTACATTTGAACTGATTCATGAATCTTTCATTTAAAATAAATGAGGCACTTGGGGAAATGCAAGAATTGTTTATGCACTCATTACAGATGCTATCACATATTCGCTCTAAAAAAAAAAAAAGTCCAGTATCATTTATTATTCAGCACAAACTTTCCCACGTAATAATAATGAAGATAACATCAACAACAAAAATTTTTAAAAAGAGCTAATGCCTTTGAGAGCTTATCATGTGCCAGGCATTGTGCTAATCACTGCTTTACACACATTAGTACATTTAATTCTAATCAGAATCCACTAACTTGTGGTCCTATCATTGTGTCCATTTTTTGGATGAGGAGACATGATTGGAAAAATAACTTGACGAAGGTCACACAGATGGTAAATGGAGCAAAATCTGAATTTGAACTCAAGCAGTCTGACACTTGAGCCAGAGTTATGCTCTTAATTAATAAACTATAGTTAAAGCCTAAGAATTTCCATTCCTTTGAAACACATGTCACTTTTCTTTCTAATCCAGACTCTTCTACCTAAAATAGCCAGAGAATCTCTAAACCACAGCATGTCCTCATAGGTAGCACACCAGTTCTCAACATTCTTTTTCGTGGTTCAGCCTGGAAGCAATAATACACAGGGTGAAACAGGCCAGAGGAATTAGGGGCAAAAACTGTGGCCACGAAGAAAGCAGAGTTCACTGCTTCACAGCTGCACATGCTCAACTGGCCACAAATTACTTTCAGATCTCAAAAGAGGTGTGAACTACTTGGGCTGAAAACTAGTAATTCTATTATGCCAAATCCCCTACAGTATTCAGCCTTCAAGAAAGAAAAGTTTAACGTTCACACAAAATATCGTTTTAATTTGGTTTAGCTATATAAAATGATGCATTAAGCCCACAAAGTTGTCTAAATCCCCAATTGTGCTGGTTTACTGGTGTCTGATAATGATTCATCTGACACATATCCTCACAGCTTCCTTAACCATTTATCTATAATTGGTCTAATCACTGCCCATATTTGCCTTCAGTTCTGACTATCTATGGAATGCTTTCTCAGATTTTCTTTTTTTTTTTTTTTTTTTTTTTGCGGTATGCGGGCCTCTCACTGTTGTGGCCTCTCCCGTTGCGGAGCACAGGCTCTGGACGCACAGGCCTAGCAGCCATGGCTCACGGGCCCAGTTGCTCCACGGCATGTGGGATCTTCCCGGACCAGGGCACGAACCCGTGTCTCCTGCATCGGCAGGCGGATTCTCAACCACTGCGCCACCAGGGAAGCCCTCAGATTTTCTTAGTGAAAGTCAAAAGATTTTCAGTTAAGCTGTGGTTGACTAAAACAGCAAACCACCTCCCAGTGTAATAGTTATAAGCATGGTACACAGAATGGTTAGAGTCTCCAGGGAAGATTTATTCAAAAGGTACCTTGAATCAATTAATGGGATTCAGCTGGAAACGAAAAATGACCTTGAGGGAAAAGCACCCGTCTTCATAAAATGCCCGCAGATAAAGGATGATGACGTCTTGTCTAGTCATAGCACTTAACCTCACAGATTGATTTTCAATATCACTGTATAAAATCCAAAACCAGGCCCAAAGAATTATTCAAGCAAATGTAATAGAGCATATAAAAATTGGGAAGAGTTGTGATTGAAAATCAAAATTTAAATTTGCTTCTGGAGTTAATAACTAAAACTGGACCTGATGACTAATATTTCTATAACAATCTCAGCTTGGGAAGGGGGGAAGCAGTAAAAGTAAACACTGAAATAATGAGCATTATATTTTGCTCTTGGAGACCCCTTTTGCCTTGGCTGCCAGGGAGCTTAGAAATAAGTATTAGTACTCATTCTCAATGAATATATTAGCCTAGGTTTGGGAGGCATGTTTGGTTTTGTCTCCCTCAATAATTGTTTGAAATTTTATTTCTAGTTGCATATACCTTTTTTTATAAGCCACTTTATATTTTTTGGAGGCAGTCAGGGTGTAAATTATAAATAAATTAGGACGTATCAATGGTTGTGGAGAATGAGGAGTGGAATTGGAACTTTAAACAACTTCCTGATGAAAACGGTTATAGAAATCTTTAGTACAGCCAGGTGCTAAACGTATGTTTTTAAGGTTTTGATGAAATCAGCATAACTGACTCATAAAGAGAGGGCTAACATTCCACTGATACAAATAGTGATACTTAATTAACATCTTTTCTTTGCACCATTTCAGTGAAACTTCACATCAATGGGCTCTTTTGCTGGGACAACGCATGTAATTTTTAATACATGTACTGAATCACACACATATATATTAGTTGTCTCTGTTGAGAGTGGTAATTTCTGCTCTTCTGTATGGGTTCTTGACCTCCAAAACCACTTTATAATATAATTAACAGCTAGTTATCAGAAGAGAATACAGACAAATGAGGGAGACAGGACAATTTTTGGTTCAATTTCTAGGTTCCTAAGGAATTTTATTTCCTTACTGTGTGTAGTGGGCTGAATGGTGACCCCCAAAGATACCAGTCCCCTAGAACCTATGAATATTACCTTATATGGTAATTTTTGCAGAAGTGAATAAATTGACGATTGTGACATGAGGAGATTATTCTGGATTATCCTGGTGGGTACTAAATGCCATCACATGTATCCTTACAAGAGAAAGGCAGAAGGGATAAGATACACAGACCACAGAGGAAAAGGCAATGTGAAGACAGAGGCAGAGACTGGAGTGATGCAGCCACAAGTCAAGGTATGCCAGCAGCCATCAGAAGCTGGAAGAGGCAAGGAACAGATTCTCCCCTAGAGATTCTGGAGGGAGTATAGCCCTGCTGAGACTTTATTTCAGACTTCTGGCTTCCAGAGCTTTGAAAAAATAAATTTTTGTTGTTTTAAGTCACCAAGTTTGTGATAATTTGTTATAGCAGCCTCAGGAAACTAATACACCATGAAACCCCTTTGGACTATAATCTGTGCTATGTGTGAAATATGCCAAATAACCCGTTCCTTCTACGAAAGTTTCAGCAACACAGATTTGAGCCCCATAGTGGAAATTTCAAAACTGACATAGCTAAATGAAATAGGAAGAGCACTAGAGAGTTCATCTTGATATCTGGATTCTCCACCAGGTTCTAATCAGCCAGATGACCCTAAGACAAATCATTGCCCTTTCCTAAGCCACATCAGTGAGATAAGAGCCCAGCTGATCTTCAATGCCATCTGCTGGCTTTGATGGTCTACAATTTTCATTCAAAATGTCTTAATATTTAAAGCACAAAATTTTACTCATTTTAGGGAATGTATTGATTCTAATGATGTGTTGCCTTTAAATTGCAGGGGTATGAATACTTCATGGTTTACAAAACATTCTTATAGACAGTGTTTCATCTGACATCAATCTTCATAGTAATCCCAGTTTTTAAATTTCTACTTTCCTCTTTAGAAAAACAGTCCATTATTTATATCATAGCTTCGTTCATGTCTCCTAATGATTCTATTTTTTTAAATTCATCAACATCATCATCAATATTGAGAAACGTTTTGAAATTCTCCCACCTAAAGCAAAAAATTTCATTTGTATAGATTACTTTCTAATCTTTATCTTCATAGATCTATTTCTATTTCATGGTATCTACACACAGTGAGCTGTTTACTTGGCATTGCAAAGCTACAAGGGTTCCCACTGCTTACCTGAAACACCTTCTTATGAAGAAGAAGCAGATGCCTTATGAAACTGGTTAGAGGCTCTGGGGTACAACTCAGTTTTTAGAAGGCAGATCAACAATCTTTCTAAGAGGGTTTTGTAGCAAAAGCTGCCCTCTGTTTCGGTGCTCCAAAGGGCACCACGGTTAGCAAAATGCTCCAGTCTCATTCTTGGAATATTAACACTGGAGAGACAGAAGCCCAGAGCAAGGAGGCGGAGCCTCAGCTATAAATCAGCAGGAAAAGGGTCCTCCATCATGTTCCTGCACACTCACCAGAGGTTCCGGACTGTTGAGAAAATTCAGAGTCTAAAAATACATGCGACAGGAATGAACTGAGAATAAATAAATACAAACAGTGTATAAGCAATAGTTTAAAATATGGGAAAATGGACAACTTAGCCCTGAAGTTCTTAGAGGAAAATGTCCCTCTTGTAGAGTATTTGGGACCTACGTATATGAAAAACTATTCTTTGATTTACCTGAAATTCAAATTTAGGCATTTTATATTTTATGTACTAAATCCGGCAACCCTACCCTCTTTCACAAAAATTTAATTTGGCCTCAAATATGCACATACACGGGCTTCCCTGGTGGCGCAGTGGTTGAGAGTCCGCCTGGCGATGCAGGGGACATGGGTTCATGCCCCGGTCCAGGAAGATCCCACATGCTGCGGAGCGGCTGGGCCCGTGAGCCATGGCCGCTGAGCCTGCGCGTCCGGAGCCTGTGCTCCACAACGGGAGAGGCCACAACAGTGAGAGGCCCGCGTACCGCACACACACACACAATAAAAAGCACATACACATGTACACACACACATACACACACACTGACATTTAATGGGAAAAAAGAACAGCCCTTCCTCATAAAATCAATTCCATTATCACTCTCAACATTAATAACTTACTTCTGAATCACATCATTAACGTAATTTTCTCATGTTTTCTGTCATCAAACATTTCACTCCTACTTTTAATACCCCCCCCCCCCGGGCTTCCCTGGTGGCGCAGTGGTTGAGAATCCGCCTGCCGATGCAGGAGACACGGGTTCATGCCCCGGTCCGGGAAGATCCCACATGCCGCGGGGCAACTAAGCCCGTGAGCCATGGCCGCTGAGCCTGTGCGTCCGGAACCTGTGCTCCGCAACGGGAGAGGCCACAACAGTGAGAGGCCCTAATACCGCAAAAAAAAAAAAAAAAAAAAAAAAAAAAAAAAAATAACCCCCATCCTTTTATGTTGCTTCTTTTGAAGGAAAGAAACTGTTAAACTGACTCTCTCTTCTCTGTGTTTAAAATATTCTTCTCCAGACACACAGGAATGATCTCTGAATGTGTTAAGCATTCTACAACTGTTGGCCTAAGTGCCTTAATCAGCTCTCCTATTTCAGTAGGTATTTAAGTCGCTATTACACACACATGGGCTGTATTGTACAGATGTGGATGTTCCCATCTTTTTATTAGAAAAAGGGACAGTCTGAGTTGAAGAAATGTGCATCATCTGCCTGGCTGAAAAGAAGCCTTCAGTCCCCTGCATCTTCTGGCATTGCTCTGTGTGACAGTCCACTCTCCCGGCCACCAGCCTTAACCTCCCCCTCCTCAGGAGATTTGCCCGGAGCCACCTTCTCTGCCCCCTTTGCCCAATTAACCAGTCTCAGGCTTCCCTGACCACCTCTCTCATGTTGCACACTCTCATGGCATCACATAGGGTTTTATCCCGTTGTGTCAGTTGATATTTATGTGTGTCTTTAATTAACGTCTTCCTCTTCCTTAACACTTCAAATCTTGTGGGGAGGACCCCAGAACTGAAGTCAGTGCCAAACATAGGTGGGCAGTCAATAAATATTCTGTACTGAAGAAATAAACAAATGAAGGAAATAAAGACCTTTCTCAAGCACTGGCCTAGAGGGACTCTCAGGGTGAAAATAAAGCATAGTCTCCATTTCAGCCCCTGAAGTGGAACTTTCCTTCCCCATCAACAGAGTGGGCGTGTTCCACTGAAAGTCACATCAAATGCTGGTACACGAAGGACATTTTAACCTTTGAAATCTAATGGTGAATTTGCTATAATTTCCCTTCTTTTTCACTCATTGCATATGCAAAAATAATGTGTGTATTTCACTGTTCCCATCACTTAGCACCAGGAAGATCTTAAATGTGAAGTTTTAAGTTAGCACACATGGAGAAAGAGAAATAAAGGAGTGGTGGAAATGAGGGAGCGTGGGAAGGGAGGAAAGCTTAAAAAGAAAATAATTTAAAAACTCACCTTCCTACCCTACCTTATCTGAATATTTTATTTTCACTAAGCTATTTTAGGAACTGCAGGCTAGAAAAGGACTATCTCTAGATGTGTTAATGGCCTCATGATTTCCTTTCATGTTCTGCAGCAACTGCTAATTGAGTAGTAAGCACTTTTGTGTTCACTGGCCAAGCCGGACCTTTTTAAGAATCTGAAATTGGAAACAGAACTTAGATTTCAAATAATCAGTCTGACATGGCAAATCTATTCTCTCTTAAGAAACCTCTTATACAAAAGGATGCAGGAGGTGCTTATGCTGATAAGCAATGCTGGACGTCAAGATTTTTTGTATTTAAGACTGAGACTCATATATTCTTAAATACTTGGGTTTTAAATATTATGGATTTTTTAAAGAATCTATCTTTTCCACTATTTAAGGTTTGCTACCTAAACATAGTTGTAAAATTAACCATCTCACTAAATTTAACCTTTAAACATTACCACCCTAGATTTTATAAACAATACTGACCATTAAATCCCTGTATTTCTCTCAAGAACCAGAAAAATTCTATAACCAGATACATCATGGACTTAACTTGGACGCACATTCTATGGATAAGTCAGCCAAAGCCTCTTATGAATTAATATTGGAAGCAAGCCTAAATAATATAAGTAGAATACACTCAGTATAACAAGGACATTCATTCAAAGAGTACTCTCAAATGACAAATTCATTCAGAATATTTTAATCAGTTAAATGTTCCCTGGCATTGGTACATTGTGAATGATCCACTAAATTGAATGACTAATCCACTAAACTTCCTTGTAACGCTTCTCAAACTTTCTTGAAAGTGAAAAGAGGAGTAATTTAAATAAACCAAGTGTTTAAAATCTACGGTTTCCACAAAAGGCTAGCTGCTGAGCAGAACATTTATAGAAATAGGCCTAGCTTCCAGACTTGCTTTAAAAAGAATGCTAAATATATTACATTGAAGCCTTAAATATTGTGTAAAGTTTAATTTAATTTATAGGAATACAGCAGTGAAATGACATTTTAGTTCCAATTTTTAATTACTCTGTTAGTTTAATAATATTAGAACAAGATTTTCTGGTCCTATGTATGCACTGACTAATATTAATCCCTTCACTTTCAGAGAAGCATCACATGTATAAATCGTTACAGACTAGGTCAAGTCCTTTTTAATGGAGTCTCTAATTAGGATCTTCAGTTGTGTGCCTGTGGTGGAAAGAGGTCTTGAAGAACAACCTGGACTCATAGGAAGCCCAACTTTGTCCAACCACAGCACTTTGTAATGGCTCCACCTCCAGTTCAGAAGTGCTGTGGAAATACTTGTAAAGGCCTGTATAAAGAATGCAAAGTAAGAAATTATTTGCATAGGCCGCATATTCTTCTGCAAACCACCTAGATGATGACAAAGTGCATTAGTTTAAAATATTAAGCATAAGTTGGGCCAAGAAGGTGCCCAGGAGAAATTATCTCTAATGCCAGAAGGCAGATAAGGTGAAATAGGTAGGTACTCTATCTTGAGGAGAGAATCTAAAAGCTAGAAGCAAGAGCGTAAGTTTCTGGCTATTGCTTCCCACATTACAACTAAACCCGTTGAACCAACAAAAGATTGCAGAAAGTAACTCCAAGATGTGACAGTTTCAGGAATGGGTTTCATAGAAGCACCTGTATTATACATTCATTTGACCATTAAGTGTTTAAATCTGTATAGACCTGTCTTCCTTGACCCCCACAATAAATAGATTCCTTACTTCAACACTAGTTAAACCAGCATAGTCTAAGTTAGCACAAAATGGCAAGCTCTACCCCTTTTTTTAAGCTATAAAGATAAAAAAACAATTGGCAAGTCTTAGTAGAGGTTTGCATTAAGATGTTTATTATTTTAAAAATTCTCATTATTAGTTCAAAATAATGATAGCTAAAATTTTCATATGACTTTCTTATGATTCTGTGTAATTCATCTAGCATCTATCATAAACAATGGGTATCTATCAACCCCTGAATCTAGAAGGCTGGCTGGTACATGCATCTCTTCCCTAGGAATTGACTGGAGCAGGTAGCTTCCAGAGGTTGATTGGGTTAGGAAGGGTACATAGTTCAGATAGAAGGCTGGAAATCCTGATAATTGCTTGCAAAGAATAGCTCCTGTTAAGTAGAGGTGATAATCAAATGTTTAACAAAGCACATGGCAAGGGAGAAACCAACTGGAACACTCAGAATGGATGCTGGCTCACAGCAGTACTTGTGGTAACTGCCTGCTGAACATGGGCCCAGGGAGGATGGACTGCGCCTCAGGATACCAGCATATCTTACAGGAAGAAGCAAGCCTAAACAGCAGGACACTCAAGATCCCACAGCCTGGAGACTGAATTTTTATGGCCTTTCTAAAACTACACAGTTCAGCTTTTTCTAATTTCAAGTGCAAATGAATCTTTACAATAGCAAACCCCTTCCCACAAGCTAAGATAATAGAAATGAAGTTCTATTCCGTGCAATTTAAGAGCAAAACTAAAATAGGGTGTCAACAACAGAGAAAACCACATCCTCATTTTTCACATGATCCAAAGTGTATTTCTATAAAATCCTACTATGAACTTAACAGAATTTTACTGATGTTAAAAAATATTCTATTTGTGGAAGTGTGAATTGGTACAATTACTTTGGAAAATGATTTGTCTGTATCTATTAAAATCAAATATATGTACACCTTGTCATCCAGCAATTTCACTCCAAGATACATGTACAACAAAAATGCACATGTATGTTCTCAAGACATGTATAAGAATGATCATTGCAGGACTATTCATATAAGTTATTAAAAATTAGAAACAACTCACATGTCCATCATCTAAAGAATGAATATATAAATTGTGGTATATTCATACAACAGAATACTCTAAAGCCATGAGAATGAATGAACTACAACTGCATGGAACAAATGGATCAACCTCTCAAATATAATGGGAGCTAAAGAAGCCAGAAATGAAAGAGATCATTTTGTATGATTCCATTTATAAAAATTTCCAGAATAGGAAAAACTAATCTACGGTGTTAGACGTCAGGATAATCATCTTTGTGGTGAGGGAATGACTGGGAAAGGGTGCCACAGGGCCTTCTAGGATGCTCCATTTTATGATATGGGTTCCGGTTACATGAGTATATTTACTTTGTGAAAATTCATGGCGTTGTACCCTAATGATGTGTGTGCTTTTCTGTATATGTTAAACTTCAATAGAAAACATATTAAAATAACTAGAGGGATTTTTAAAAAATCCCTCTATAAGTGTAATGTTTCATTGTTTACAGTGCCCTTTCCCATCCATCGTCTCCATGGCAATCACAATCCTGTGTAGTAGACAGGTTGTGCAGTATTATCCCCAACTTATAGATGCAGTAGGAAGGGAATAAACATCGCATACTTTAATGCAGGTTACCTCATTTTATCCTCTAAACAACCCTATATAAGAGCTATTATTCCTCTGTGAGTTGGTTACATAGCTAGGAAACAGAAAAGCCACCATGCCTTTCTGCCTTCAAAGCCCAAGTTTTTACTAACAAAGTTTGCTGAGTCTATAGAAGACTTAAGGCTCTGAAAAGTTAATTAGCTTAACTAAGTTAATAATTGGCTTACTAGCTAAATTATCATTACCCTAGTCTTCTAACTCTCGGTCCAATAGTCTTTAGAGAGCAAAATTGACTCAGACTCATATACCAGTCACCATGCCTGTAGAGTCTGATCTCAATCACTCCTTGTTGGTGTTAGAGGCTTCTTTATTACAGGGTTCTCCTACCATTAAATAAATGAGAGGATGTATACAGCTCTCAGTTTTTGCTTTTACATTTGTATAACATCGTGCCTGGCATACAGGCACATAATAGAAGATTAATAAATATCTTTGATTAAATAAGCAAATTAGGACACAGTCTTCATAAAAGAAGGCTTAAAAGAAAATTCGAAAGATTCTTTTCAACAAAAGTCTCCAAAATAAAAATTGAAAGTAAGTAAAGTGATTTCTAGTTGTTCTCTAGCTCACCAGCATTGTGATCTGAATAATTCACTTAGCCCCTGTGGACATCAGTCTCCCCATTCATAAAATGAGGGCTTAAACCATATGACTTCTCTGATCCCTTCAATGTGTATTATATTAGGCCTCCCTGACCACACAGAAGACCCCGCAAATGAATATTAACTGTCAAAGTAATTTTGACAAGTGCATAATGCTACTAGAGCATTACATTGTCAACTCTGAGCTCACTAAATTGCCCTAGGAGAGAAGGGACTATCTCTAATGTTAAACTGAATCTCAGTTTTTCCTTCAAAAACTTCAAATTAAGCAGACATCTCTGTACTAACTATCTATGGGGTGAAAAACATGGCAATTATAATCTACTGAACAGGGACGAAACTGAAACCACACCCCTTAACCATTCTGGCGTCACCTTTCTTACAGATAATCTAAGATACACTATGGATGCACAAAAAAGAGTCTACTCTCTGCATGAAATTATCATCAACTCTGCGAGGTCAAAGGTTATTGGAGATAACACTTTGGGTAATTTAACAGTGCAAATGTCAATTTGGACATGTAATAATTTGCTCCAAAAAATATATAATTAACAATTCACCTTCTAGCTATTTGTAACTGCACTACCTTAGGCATCTATATCTCTGTTTTCTTTCTCAAACTCACACACTCTGTGGATAGACACATACATACACTCTCACGCAAAGATAGGATGTAGGGGAGAAAAAAAGGGAAAGTGGGTTCTATATAACTTTCATAGCCATATCTATCCATTAAACTGGAAGTTCATGGCCCATCTCCTCCTTTCCAAAATCTGCATTGTGGTATAAATTAAGAAAAGAACAGACTGAGTATGTCTTCCTATGGATATCCATTAGGGCTGCAATGCCCTATGCGTCTAATCTACAGAATTCCGTACAGTTGAAATATTAAGTAAATTACAACTCTGCACATTTCCATCAATAAAGGAGGCATGTAGTTATATATTCACAACTACAGGTATGACTGTGACAAAACAAACAGTTCTTACTTAAGTCTATTCCATAATAATGTTGGGATATGAAATGGAAGTTAATTATTAAGGTACGGGTAGAGCCAGTTAGGGATGGTACAGCTCAAATGTAGTAAAAATATCCTACGCTTACTATTACTACTACTAGCCTACATTTACAGGGTACTTATTATGCTGCGGGTGCATAATAAGTGCTTAAATAGATCATTATATATAATCCTGGCAGTCTGTATCTTCATTTTATAGACAGGGAAACTGAGATGGTACTATTTCCTATTCTTCTCTCCCAAAAACCATTCTTCATCTTCCTCTGCCCTGCTCTGTGCCCCAGGGAGCCCACCTCTACGGGCCCTCAACCTCATGCTGCTCTTGGGGTTCTGCCAATGAAGAGACCAGCTGAAGAGAGAAAGAGCAGGATGTCGATTCCTCCCCTTCTCTCTCCCAGACAGGCCAAGGTCTTGAAGTGCTTGAGTTTCTTCTACCCATAACCACAAGCCCTGTTGGGAGGCCTCTCACCCAGAGTTCCAAGAACACACTCTCTCCCCTCTGGCCCTTTTAGGCTGAAGGGTGGCAATCTTTCCTTCTGTGGCTAGTCCCGGAGTGATTCACCATCATTTGTTGGTTCCCTTCCCACCACACCTTCGTAAACTCTTCTTCAATTAGCCTTTTGAGTGTGTCAGCTGTTTGATAAAGGTTGTCAGAGGGTGAGGGAATAGAAGTGAAGGAGTTGTACACTTTGGATTGGGTGAATGAGCATATTTTAATAGTGGAGGGTTGGGATATAGGTGCAGGTTCATTTTAAGTCACTGGATCAGCTGTCTGTGGAGGTGCTCTACAGCCAACTTCTTGCTCAGGTTTAAACCAAGTGGGAATAAAAGCTTTCCCGATGCAGTATCATCCGCACTCCTGATTTTCTATGTTACCACAGAAACAGGAGGCCACCTAACAGGAGGAAGTGGTTTGAATGGGCAGTAAATACATTGCTATGTAGCAAGCTAGAGATCAAGCAAAGACAAATGGTGTTTTTACAAAAGTGGTGTGCTGGACATCCGTGAAAGCATCACTGGGTACTGCCTGCCTCCCTACACACACCGCTCACACACACAAACACACACCGTGCTCACACACACACACACACACACACTGCTCACACACCACTCACACACACACGCCACTCACACACACACACCGTTCACACACACTGCTCACATACCTCTCTCTCACACACACACACACACACACACACACACACACACACACACACCGCTCACACACTGCTCACAGACTCAGCACTCATGATGGTAAAATCTCCAGGGAACCTAGCATCATTCTAAGAAGATGTATGTTAGTTAAAAAGAGTACATTAGATGTCTGACTCTTCCCAGCTGTCATTTCCTAGCCCAACCTTCCACAATACCCTTTAATATATACACGTCTCACACACGTGCAGACACACACACACACACTCATATAATTCACACACATCCTGCTCAACTCTTCTCAAGGAAACTCCCAGGGAAAACTGGATAAACAAGTACAGTTTCTCTTCCATTGACTTCAGTTTTCATTTCCTGTGTCCCTTAGAATCACTCTCCACCACTCCCACCCAAATGAGACTTTCTGCTCCATTTGCCTTATCAATATCTGAGCTCAGCAACTTATTCACCATAAAGACTATGATTGAAAAGAGTAACACCCTTGAGATATTTATACTTTAACATAAGACCATCCTTGATCCAAGTGTTACTAAACACGTGATTAATTACAGAATTAAAGGAACCAGCCCTCAGTATACTTTTTGGGAGGGGAGGGGGGACAGGGGCAAAGGGACCCTTTTTTTAAAAAATAAATTTATTTATTTTATTTATTTATTTTTGTCTGTGTTGGGTCTTCGTTGCTGCACGCGGGCTTTCTCTAGTAGTGGCGAGCGGGGTCTACTCTTCGTTGCAGTGCGCAGGTTTCTCATTGCAGAGCACGGGCTCTAGGCATGTGGGCTCAGTAGTTGTGGCTCACGGGCTCTAGAGCACAGGCTCAGTAGTTGTGGCGCACAGGCTTAGTTGTACTGCAGCTTGTGGGATCTTCCCAGACCAGGGATCAAACCCATGTCCCCTGCACTGGCAGGCAGATTCTCAACCACTGCACCACCAGGGAAGCCCTAAAGAGACCCTTTTTGCAGCTCCTGAAATTTCACTGCATGGGGCACAACTTCATCAGACTAATGCAAGGCCTCTTTTCCTCTGTTTTTTTCTCTCTGATGGCTTCACTTTGAGGGAATGGGACATGGAGATCAGGAACAGCATGCTACCTCAAACCTATAATGCATCCTATTAGATCTAACCTAGTTAAATTTCAGAATCCAGGTAGCCCCTTCACACACAGCACTGAAGAGATTCAACTTCCCGGCCTGTGGAGCTGTCTGTCTGAAACAGACATTGGCATATGCAGGGTCACAAAAAGGCCTCTTGTGGGTGTGAATCAGGAAGGTCATCCAGAGCTGAGAGCAAGCTTCTTTAACAAAGGACCGTTTCTACTAGCCACTGTTTAGAACTGGAACAGTGCAGTGTGTGTGGACGCAGCTCTGTTGGAGGTTAACAAGGGAATGTCATCACCTATCACTTCTGATGATTAGAGGCTGACCTCAGCAGACCAGAAGAAACCACTCAGCTGCCAATTGAGCTTCAACACCAACACCAGAAAGAGAAAGTGGGAGTGGCCAGGCACAGAGTGGGTACTTGGTATTCAGGGAGCACCAAAAAAATTACACTAAAATTATTTTACAGCTGAGTCTCTTCAGGTAATAGAACGAAGCACAGACTCTCTCTCTTTCCCTCTTGCCCTCTGCCTCCCCTCTCCCCTTCCTGCCCCACCTGCTCTCCATACAAGACTTTTTCAAAATGCTAGAATCTGGTGTACTGAAGACTGTCCTCCAGTGTTCTAATGGGGCCCTAACACAATTTAAGCAGCCTTAAAAGCAAGCAATATCCTCCTTTCCTCCATGCAATTTGAGTTGCTTTACTAGTAAATTAGAGGAGTTAGAAAAACAGGATGTGCTACAGTCTGCATTCTGATAGCTACCGATTTGTTCAACTGATTATTTCTCTTCGAGAGGAGTGCTATTTTTTTTTTAACTGTATTATGTAAGCCTGAAAAGAGTATGCTCACCAAAGAGATTCTGCAAAAGTAAAGTTGCTGGGCACATAACCGATCTTCACAAGCAAATGTTTTTTTTTTAATTAACAGACTTTATTTTTTAAAGCAGTTTTAGATTTACAGAAAAAATGTGCAGAAAGTCCAGAGTTCCCATATATTCCCCTTCCCCCCTGCAGTTTCTCCTGTTATTAACATCTTGCATTACTGTGGAACATTTATCAATGTGTGGCATGTGAACCAATATTGATACACGTTTATTAACTAAAATCCATAGTTTATATTATGGTTCACTCTTTGTGTTGTATAATTCTATAGATTTTGGCAAATGTGTAATGTCATGTATCCACCATTACAATATCATACAGAACAGTTTCACTGCCCTAAAAATGCTCTGTACTCCACCTATCCATCCTGACCCCTTTCCCCCGCCCCACACTCCAAGAACCACTGGTTCTCAAAATGGGTTCATTCTTAGGAGATTCACAAAGGAGAACAGGAAAGGCTTTACCTAAAATGGTAGTACAGGAAACTACATTAATAACAGAAAGAAGGCTGGCGTGATAAGAGACATGTAAGTTATAAGTGAAAACAGAGCAAAATGACAACACATCTGCACCAGAAAGAACAAAATTTAATATTTGTAATTTATTAAAGTCATGGATATGTGTCATAAGTTAAAGCTCCAGAGTTCCAGTAAATCCATTTAAAACCTGAAAATTATGGGACAAGTATTAGGAGAATGCTTTGAGAAATGACAGTTTAATATCTTGTCTCTGAATGCAGATGACAGCATCCTCTTTTCTCCACTGAAACTCTGACAAGATAGGGAAATGGGTTCCTAGAATACATCTTCTTGGAGTGATCATACACGTGAAGAAGAAAATGGCTTAAAGCTCATTCTAAAGTAAATTCAAAAATTAGGTCTTCACGATTCGAAAAAATTTAAAAGTACAAACAAATCAGATGTGAAATTGTTTATTCCAAGGAGGACACTCTATTGAACTTACAAAGAATTGAACAAGAATATTTCTAGTAGGAACTTTAATTTAGGCACACCTTACCAATTTGAAATATTTCTATTTTCCTAATTTAGCTTTTAGCTTTTTAAAGATAATTAAGACCTAAGTAAATTTCATGGGAATCATGAGCTATTCTAATTGACTTGTGTTTCTATATCAGAAAAGCTTCCAAAGAAAGCATATCTTATATCCCCTAATATAAAGGGACCTCAAGTATAAAGCAATCTTCCCCATTTCCCATTGAGATGACTTGGAAAAATAGTATATTTACATTAATCCAAATACACAAACTTTTAGGGATACAGATTGCACATGATGTTTGTAACAGGATGTGAAAGTTGAACTCATTCAGTCCCAGTTTCTGCTGAAGTCCCTAGACCAGAGCTGATACATTCCAGAATGAGGTGTGAGACACTGTCCAAGACCTGCAGTTTTGTGGTTTTATCCCTTCGCCTCACTTTTCTTGAGGGCATAAAAGCATAGGTAGACAGTAAAGAAGGATATTGGAGAAAGCTATTGGTGTGCTGTGAGCCTCATCCACCCCACAAGAGGGAGGGGCCAGGGAAGGACTTGCCCCTCACCTCAAGCCTAGGGTGAGGAACCTCAACAGAATTACTTAGAGTAACCTGTGTTTCCTGAATGTGGTAGAATGGCAACTGATTCACACACCTGAAAATTCTAAAGGGCAAGAGGCTGGTTGAAGCAGCCTGGGGCAGCAAAGGAGTGGCTGTGGCTTGAGAAGCAACTGCACTCCCATGATGGTGGAAGGTCCTGTGCACCCAAAGGAACTCCACACATATGCTGGAAATCTTGTTTACCAACCCAGATCCAGCTTCTACCTTTTACCATCCTCCTCTGTGTCCTGGAGGCTGACCTCTATAGACTGTATCTACCAAGCTTCCAGCTAGGTTCACCCAATGGGAGGTACCAGCCAAGCAAGGGAGGAGAGAGAAGAGGGGGTGTTTATCCACCCTGTTCCCTCCCTACTGGCTGAAAGTTAACAGAGGCTCTTGGGAAGTCCACTCCTCCTGCTGGACAGTCCTCTCCTGCAGATATAGGTCTCTCTAGGCTCTCCATCTACTTCCTGCCTTTGTCCCCCAAGCCCAGGGGCAATAATGGCCCTACACCATTAACAGGTGTTTTACATCCCTTATTTGTGTTCCTTAACCCTGACCACACTTCTATGAAGAGTCCCTTCACCGAACTCTCCTCAGTTCCTCAGTTGGAGTGTGCCATCTGTGTCCTCCCCAGACCCAGGTGACACTGCACACAGGAGCCAGCATGAGATCTCCTTTGATTCTAACCAAGAATTCTGATCCTCAACAACAAAAACACAAACATCCCAATTAAAAAATGGGCAAAGGAGTTGAATAGACATTTTTCCAAAGAAGAAGTACAAAGTGGCAAATAAGCACATGAAACGTTCGTTGCTCAACATTACTAATCACTGGGAAAATGCGAACCAAAAATCAAAACCACCATGTGATACCACTTCACACCCATTAGGATTTTTTATTGTCAAAAATAAATAAATAAATAACAAGTGTTGGTGGGGAACCCTTGTGCCTTGCTGGTACACAACATAACATGGTACAGCTGCTTTGGAAGTCAGTGTGACAGTTTCTCAAAAACTTAAACATAAAATTACCATACAACCCAGAAATTCTACTTTTGAACATACTAAAAAAAAAAAAAAAAAAAAAAAAACCTTGAAAGTAAGGACTTGAACAGATATTTGTATACTCATAGCAGCATTATTCACAAGAGACAAAAGGTGGAAGCACGCTGGTATCCATCAGCAGGTGAATTGATAAACAAAATGTGGTATATTCATAAAATGGAATATTATTCAGCCTTAAAAGGGAGTAAATTCTGACACACTCTTCAACATAGAAGAACCTCAGGGACATTATGCTAAGTGAAATAAGTCAGTCATGAAAGGACAAATAGTATATGGCTCCTCTGATATGAGGCACCTAGAGTAGTCAAATTCACAGAGACGGAAAGTAGAATAGTGGTTGCCAGGGGCCAGGGGAAGGGGAAATGGGGAGTTCGTGTTTAAGCGGCACACAGCTTGGAGAGACGAAAAGTTTCTGGAGATGGACGGTGGTGACAGCGCAACCGCAGTGTGAACGCACTTAATGCCACGGAACTGTACACTTTACAACGGTTAAAAGGGTAAATTTTATGTTATATATATTTTACCACAATTGCTCCGGACGCGCAGGCTCAGCGGCCATGACTCATGGGCCCAGCCGTTCCGCGGCATGTGGGATCTTCCCAGACCAGGGCACGAACCCGTGTCCCCTGCATCGGCAGGCGGATTCTCAACCACTGTGCCACCAGGGAAGCCCATACCACAATTTTTTTAAAAAAGAATGCTGATGAGCAAGTAAGAGGCCTCAACTAAAGGACATGGAAGTGTATGGCCAGAAGCCTAGGAGCCCAGCAAAGCATTGTGAGGGACCAGCTAGGAGAAAGGCTGTCACCCACGTAAGAAAATTATAGATGAGCAATTCCCAGTGATGGAGAGATTTCCAGAACCCACGGAAGATAGTGAGTACTTTCCTACCCAACCTTTCCTCTCTCTGATTACACATGCCACCGTGCTCCAAGGTTAGCAAGCTGGTTGAAGAGAAGAAACAGAAGCACTGAGTGAGAGAGAGAGAGAAGAGTCCCGACGTTCCCCACTGCAGATGGCCAGCCTGCAACAGCCTTGCCCTGGGATGATGGCAAAGCTGTAACTTGGATAAAATTTGAAATTTGGGCTAAATACCCTGGACTGGGAACATGAGTTACTAAACAGAGACTGTTTCATAACCTTTCAGAGGAAGTGGAAGTGACTGGAAGAGTCATGAGGCTATATCTAAACTTCAAACAAGAGCAGGAAGAATAAGTAGGAGCACAATAAATTTAAACGAATAGCAGGTGACAAAAATTAACTTGCTTTACGATGACCCTCCATGATAGATACTTGTTCAAACCTAATGGTTATATGAGTAATTTAATTGTCTATCTTTTAAAACATGCATCCTATAGAATTATATATTAATTTTGGAATGTTGCAATTTTCATGAAACAATTTTGTCCAGACTCTCCTTGTCTACTCAAACTTTAAGTAATCAGCTTTCTAAAAATCACATCTTCACATGTCTAAATTGTTAGAAACAACATTTACAAGTCATGACTTTCCAGTCATATTAGGTTAGAGAGCTGTTTTCCTTCTGTCCTGAGGTCTACATTTGTGATATCCACAATATAAATACCTATTGTACTGCTTTAAAAGGCATGTTTAAAATTATATGCAGTACCTGCCATTGCAAACTCATACCTCCAGGAATAATAACAGAAATTGTATTAAATTGCTTTGCCTCTTTTATTACCCATCTTGTCAGCACACCTCTGTGAGCAAATAAAAATAGCACTGAGTGAGGTCATTTCAGTCTAATGGGTTTTCCCCAAATAGTACTTTGCTGTTCAAAATAAGGTAGTTGAGTGAGTGCCCTGTAACATGAGACACTTTATCAGGATTCCAATATAAGGTGATTCCCACAGGCGGTTACGGAGACTGATAATAAAATAACATTCCAGACTCACACTATCTTCAGCAAAATAAAATTCTCCAACTGTATTCTCTTCCTGGTAGGCAATGCTCTGTGCATTTGCCCTTCATGTGGTACACTGGTCTCTGCACATTGTACGTTATGCCTTGGGGAGTCTCCAAGTGGACTCCAAGTGAGAGTCTAGGGAGTTATTTCTACCTAGGAAGGTTTGGGTTCTCTCCTGAGCAAACGGGCTTCTAAATTACAACTATTAGCAAAGGCATTTTACAAGTTCCACCAAGAGTTATCCTTTCCCAGACACTTTTAAGTGTACACTTAATCTTGGCACCAAGCTCCCTTGATCAACTATAGAAACCATATCTTTGAAATGCAAATTCTCTGGCCGGGGCGGCACCCTCCAATGGTCCAGCTCTTTCTTCCACTCTGCCAGGAAGTTCGTGTACTTCAGTCACATTTGTCTCCTTACAACTCACTGCTGGGAGGCCTTTGTTCTGCTGCTAGCTCTCTCTAAAGAAACTTCTACCATTCCTTTGGTGTTTCACATCCTACTCATCCTTCAAGGTCTAATGCAAATCCCTAGTCCTCATTCCTGAGAAAGTCTTTCTCCAGATCAAGCCAGAAGTACTGTCTCTTCCCCTAAACTGCCAAAACATTGACTCACATGGGCTTGTCTTGTACAGAATTTCCCAGCCTTCCTGTCTCAACTGCCCAGCTAGGTCGAAAGCAATCCAAGGGCAAGGACTAGTGATTCTACCATTGCATATTCCATGGCTTAGTATTCACACTGCTTAGTATGGTATCTTACACATAGCAAACTGTCATAAATAATTACTGAATGAAGAATAAGAAGAAGAACAACAATCATAACTGTCTGGAAATGTATTCATCTAACATTTTGTTTTATGCATTGTAAAGATTCATTCAAAAAAGAATGCCAACTAGTCTTTGTTTATTAAAGTTTTTTGGTTTTTTTCGGCACGCGGGCCTCTCACTGTTGTGGCCTCTCCCTTGTGGAGCACAGGCTCTGGACGCGCAGGCTCAGCGGCCATGGCTCACGGGCCCAGCCGCTCCGCAGCATGTGGGATCTTCCCGGACCGGGGCACGAACCCGTGTCCCCTGCATCGTCAGGCGGACTCTCAACCACTGCACCACCAGGGAAGCCCTAAAGTTATTTTTTGAAAGTCCCCCAGTTAGTTATTTCATTCAATAGGATATAATTTATCCCCTTGGGTTTGAACTATATAATCCATCCTAGAAATTACACTTCAGAAAAAATAAGTGATAAACACTCTGCTTCACTCAGCCCATTTGTACACCCAACACCCTTTCCTATCTCTGAGTAGGTCCGACCATCAATTCCTTTACACCACTGACACACACTCGGCCTCTGCACATTCCTCTTTGTGACAGTTTCAGTCAGCCCCAGCCTACACTTCTCTCTCCAATCTCTCAGGCTCTCTTTTCCTCTTTAACATAAAGTATTGTGTACAGGAGGCCTTCCACAAAGGAAGCGTTTATCACATGCCTGATGATGCTTCCATTATCTATAAAAGAAAAACATAGTTCTGCTCCTAAAACTGCAACTCCGAATCTGTGCTGAAAGCCATTCAAAAATACACCCTCCAGCCAACTTCTCCAATATAGAAAATAAACTCCATTCATTCAGTTTACATGACCATGTTTTCAAGAACGGAAACCATGGTCTGATAATGAAATATTTGACATATGGCCCATGTGGCATAAATATAAAGTGGATAGCAGACCCTCACTAAAACATTATCAATTTATTTTAAAACTGTGCATCATTTCTTTACTAATGCCTATGCCCTTGCTGTTCTGTTATTCTTCAGTATTGAAGAATAATATAGACATGGTGCCAGAGCTCGAGAAAGGACTCTGTCTAAGGAAAACAAGTTCTAATCTTGATGCTGCCAAATTACCTTGCTACTTCACATCTCATTTCCTCATTCACAAAGTGAGTATTCTAGTCTAGATCAGGGGTCGCAGACTCAAATGCCTAGAGGAGCCAGACAGCTACTAGAGACGATTGGAGCGGGTTTGGCCAGGAGGACAACAGGGAGTGGTAGAGACTGATGGAAAGTGGAGAGCAAATCCTGCTCCAAAGGACAGAGGTGTTTAAGTGTTTAAATCTAGCCTATTGCCATGTCAGAATGTGGGAGCAATATGGCCAGATCTTCTGACTTGTCTAAAGAAGCTGGAAGTCAGGACTTATCTGTGATATTAACTGACAGCGAATTCCCCGTCTTTGAAAACTAAAACTGTGTATATCTGATACTGTGTAGGCTCAGCCAAACACAGCTGCAGGCCAGATGAGACCTATGGCTGAACAGTTTGCAACCTCAGGTTTAAATGATCTTACTTTCTTACTTTCTCATATAAAATTCTCTTTGTGTTCCCCTCTGTATGATTATTCTATAAACTAATGAGATTTTTATATTTTACCTGTTTCAGCCAGTTTCAAGAAACTTGGCTGAAAGGGAACATTAGACAAAAGGACATGGCAGAGAAAACACAGGATATGAAGTCAGAAAGCCAATTCAAGTCTCTGTTTCATTCTCTAGAGCTGTATGGCTTTAGGCATGCGGCTTACCTTTCTGGAAACTGAAGTTTTCCTCATCAGTAAAATAGGGATAATTTCAATTGTTCTAACTGGTAGGGTGATGCTTATATTTGAAAGAAATTGTGTAAATGGAAGCACTTTGTAAACTCTAAAGCACTAAACAGCTCTCAGGAATGATTATTTTATTGTCTAACTTCCCAAAGATCAATTCAGGAGAAAAAACAGACTTTGAGATTAGCTGAATATCACTTACGGTAAAAAAGGAAAGAGACTTCTCAGGGGCCAACAGTTGTTCTGATGTTAAATCTATCAAAATTATTAAATCCACATGTCTCAACTAAGTCCCAGTGCAGCCAAAATAAATAAATATTTTTAAAATTATTAAGTTAAGTTAAACGTGGTGTCGAACCTTCAGGTAATTTTAACTCTCTGCACACACAGAGTTTAATCTATTCTGGCCCCTGAAGCATCCACTCCAATAACCAGGCAAAATCTATTCAGTTCAGGGTCTCTAGATAGATAGATTGGTGGTAATATTGTAACTCGGGATTTAGAATGATACACAGGACCTATTTATAATGACAGAATCCACACTGTGATGAGAGCTCTGAACAATTTCCATAGCCATAGGCTGATAAAAGATGCCATACAGTAGAATCTGATATCAGTTCCTGCTCTGAAACTGAACCACAAGAAGAGTTTCAGTCCTATCCAAGTCCCCTTCTGTAGGTCCTAGATTTCTTATTCTCATATGTTCCAGGGACCCCACCACTAATCACAGAGAATGCTTAGAATTTTCTGGTTAACCCCGAGAATAGCTAAGTAATCCTGTGGTCCCCTCCCATGGCGCCTCACTTAACGTGGGTCCTCCCATTTGTACAAACCATGACACTCCATAATATCAATTAAGCAATCAGGGGTTGGCAAACTATTTCTGTAAAAGGTCAGATAGTAAATACTGCAGGCTTTATGGGCCACAAGCTCTCTGTCGCAACGTGTTGCTGTGGTGGTGGGAAAGCAGCCATAGACTACACCTTAATGACTGAGCACACCGTGCTGCAATGAAACTGTGATTTACCAAAAAGGCGGGAGGCCACAGCTTCCCAACCCCGGCTTTGGACTATTTATTCCCTTCATTCTGTGAGCTATAGTCAATATCAGATGATATTGAACTTTTGAAGAATTATTTTTATGAAAAAGTATGCCAAGTAAAACTAACAAAACACCGCAGCATGCTCTATACAATGGAGTTTGCTTTCTTCTCAAGGTAACCCTATGCGGTGGTTATTTTGCTCCCCATTTTACAAGTGAGGAAACTGAGACGTAGCAAGCTTAATAAACCAGCTCGGTTACACAGCTAGTGGATGACAGCCAGGATTTCCTCCTAGGTTTCTCTGACCCTACCTTGCCCTTCCACGAAAGCATTCAGCTGCCCATGTGGTATACTCAGGAATTTCTGAATGCCTCCAAAAATTCCTGAGCTAATCTGAGATATGGATACTCATTAAACTTTCATTAAAGAATGTTCATAATGAAAGTGATTATTTAAAAAATTTAGCTGGAATGAATCATGCAACAGGAAGAGTAAGACTAAATTCCATTCACTATCCTTTTGTATTCGATTGAGCCTATAAAATTTTACTTATAAACCCTTTTGTAGAAGAAGCCAGTGAACTAATCACAGGCCCATTTCTAAGGCAGTAGATTTTTCTAGATAAGATAAACCATTTTTCTGGAATTTTCAGTGGGACTTCCTATTCTCTCCCTACAATGTCACCAGAAACATGTTTTGCCTTCTCTTGTGCTTAAATTTGAAATAGAAATCTATTTTGCAAACCTAACAAAGTCGATGTTATGGACCACCCAAGAGACAATCAGTAAAAGGAAAGAACTCCATTATTAAAAAATTCAAATATTTAGCAGGCAGAAATCATGAACATGATATTCCTTCTATTGAGGATCTGGTAAATAAACCATATTTAAATGGGTTTTTTAATGTATTTTCTTAATAGTGAAAATTTTGTCAATGGATCTTAGTTCATTTGTAAATTCCAACCTATTGGCTCTGATTTCTAAGGAAGTAATGTACCTTAACTTCCTTGAAAATCAGAGCCAGTCACTGTTGAAAGTTTTGTAACACATTCGAACATTACCACTTTAGTTGCTAAGAAAAATTAGTTTCAAATGTTTTCAAGATAACCAAATTTTTCTAACTACAAATTACCATAAGGAGTAAATGTAAGATTAATGAAGTAATTTAAGAGTTTCGTTGCCTTCAAATCAGTATTATGTCTTTAACTACTGAAACATAGAAAGTAAAACATGTTGAAACAAACCATTAAAACATGTTTACATTTTCAAAAAATTGGAAAGTACCCATTTCCCACAGATCTGCTTAATCACTACACTAATAAAAACAAGTCTAAAAAGTTCTTCAGCAAAGCAAGATTTGAGCCTTGATAACCAACTAGTTGAAGTTTAACATAAATACAACTAGTAGTTGTGTTCCAGTTATGCTTCCCTTGAAGGGATATGAAAGATGCAACTGATATCAAAAACCAGGGAAGCATAGTTAAACTTTTTAACTAGAAGATGCTGGGATTTGATGGTAAGTCATGATGAAAATATTACACTTTATTCATCCTTCTGTAATCTTTTGTTCATTTTGTAGATCTGTGTATTACTTAGATACCCAGACCCAGAGGGTAAGCTGGCAGATGGCTTTAAATGCAACATACAAAATAGCCAAAATTCTATTTTCAGAGAACAATGGTAATTCTAACCACATCCCTCCAGACCTCTCACCAGCCTTTGATCCCTTTGAAATAGTGTCTTTTCATACTCTTTCTATCTTCAGTGTCTAGCACAGGGTCTAGCAATAACAGCAAAAACAACAACTAACTGTAATTCTATCCTTTTCAATTTAAAATGATCAAAATCTATAGATAAGATTATAAATGCAAAGTTCTAGGCAAACACACTAGTCTACCAAGAAATGCTACCCAGAATACCGTCACTTCAAGGCTGTGACTTTGGAAAGACACTTGGCCTTTCTTCATCTGTAAACTAGGGCAAGTGAATCAGAAGACCCCTATTCAGCTTCTTTCCTGCAGTATGGTACTAATTTTTCATCATGCCCCTAGTTTGAGAGGTCTTTCTACAAGGATTTTTTTTACTGATTATTATAGATAAACTCATTGTTGCAAGTGGAGGCTCCTTTTAAGAACAGATATATCAGGCCTTTGATGAACTTCTGTCTCCGTTTAGCCATCACAGTCTCATCAAAAACTCCATCTGAGAATAGGAAGGGAAATAAAGGTACAATTCCAGCTATTCGTCTTCATGGTTGCCCTAAATGATTGACAAAGTAACAGCTGTGTGTCAATATGATTTATTTGCAAAATACCTATGCAGAAGAGAGCAAAAATGAATTTAAAAGGGATGACTTATAATTGCTTGTTCTTGAGAAATTTCTCATTAATAATTTAGTCTGAGCAGGTAAGCAGGCAAAGCAGGCATACCTCTATGATTTTGCTCTTTTCAATAGTGTTTCCAAACCTAGTCTACTTTAAAATCAGAATCATTTCTTTACATTTGTTTTCATATAACTTCCCTGATAATCTTCATTACACATTAGTATAATTCCCTAATCCCCATCCAGAGGAGCTAAGTGGGTGTCTTAATGTACATTGAAAGGTCTTTTGCCCTAACCTTACAGTGTATGAGAAGAACTACTGCTGGTTTGATTAACTGTAGTTGGATCGGGGTGTAGTGTATTTGAAGGATAGCGAATGCAACTTCAATGCTTAAGAAAAGTCTTTATTCTTTTAGCATTAAAAGAAAATGTTTAATTTGCTTAAACTAGAACATCCCTCCTCCAGATCCCCTGATGGCTAGCTCCTTCGCAGTTCAGCTCAAATATAACCTCAGAGGCCTTCTCTGACCATTCTAACCAAAGTACCAACCCACCAATCGAGTCACTTGACACCATATTACCCTGTGTAATTTCCCTCATAGAATTTAATACCACCTATCTTATAGGATTTTATGAGGATTAACATTTTAAATCCATATTAAATACTGAAATAAGGCCTGACACATAATTAAATCTCCATAGTATTAGCTATTATCAGACATTATTTCTTTTTAAAAAAATTATTTATTTTATTTTATTTTTATATTTGTCTGCATTGGGTCTTCATTGCTGCGTGCTGGCTTTCTATAGTTGTGACGAGCAGGATCTAGAGTGCAGGCTCAGTAGTTGTGCCGCAGGGGCTTAGTTGCTCCGCAGCATGTGGGATCTTCCCGGACCAGGGCTCGAACCCGTGTCCCCTGCATTAGCAGGCGGATTCTTAACCACTGCGCCACCAGGGAAGTCCTCAGACATTATTTCTTATTGTCCCCTCACTGTCATTTTCCCTGCTATCTTTCCAGTGTCTAGGACACTGCCCAGTACATAGAAGGTGCTCAATAAATTATTTATTAAATAAATTATTACATTCTTCTCTCACTCATCATTAAGGCACAGCTGAGTGAACTCATATATTCATTCTCTCATTTGAAATGAAATTTTTATGCACAAAGCAGTGTGACAGGAAACAAGGTAAATTAATAAGTGAGTCTGTGTCCTTATGTGGGAAACAAGGCACATCATGTTACAATATGGTATGGAAACAAAAGAAAGGTATAAATCAAGTACCTGGTATGTTCAGAAGTCTCCCAGACATCAACTACCATTTACTTGTTGGAATCTCACCAAAATATATTTCATCTGAGCTCTTGATCCATATATCCCATTGTGTGCTGGACATATCCACTCATATCCTAGAGGCACCTCAAAACTGAACTCATACTTCCCATCTGATCTGCTTTTTCCTTTTATTTCTATCTCCGTGGGTGTTCACATACCTCTTGTATCACTCAAGGCAGAAATCTGGGGGTTATTCTATTCTCTTCCACTTTGTGCATTTCACCACATCTAATCAGGCACTAAGTCATAGTATTTCTTTCTAGTGCATTGAGATCTCTCCAGTTTGATCCCTTCCATTCCCTCTGTATTGTCATTTTCTTGTACATTTCTCTGCACAGCCTCTTACAGTCCATATGGAAGGACTTACATATCATTGTATCCCAGCATTTTTCACCATCTGGACTTCAATATGTGAATGAATGAATGAATGGTATAGGAAAACAGAAAAGAAGCCACTTCTGAGGATGTCAGGAAAGGTCTCACAGACAAGGCAATATTTGAGCTGGTTTTAAATGATCAATGGGAATTGGCCAGGGTAGGAAATAAGGAGGATATTTCAGGCCTCAGAAGATCATGGGTTTTTCTTGGAGTAGTGAAACTCTCAGCATGGCCGGGACAGGAGAGACAGCTGAATATGTGGCTAGAGATGAACCTGGGAAAGCAACTGGGAATCTAAAGTGAACTTGAGGTACCAGAGGTGAATTTAACTTCTAGAAGGAACAGAGCATCAAAAAATGTGTATAAGTAGAGGAGTGGCATCACCACTTTGTTTTCAGTGGAGACAAGTCTGCTGGAGACAGATAGCAGTGGGAAGAAACGGGTGGCAGAGAGAGGTGGTGAGGGTCCGAAATAAGGCACCAGCAGTACGAATGGAGAGGAGACAGATATCACCGTTATTTTAAAGGTAGAGGTTGTTTGTGTCTTTTCAGTTTTAATATAGTGTTTTAGTTAAGAAATAGCAAAAAAGATTTAAACAGTTATCACCAAGTTAATATTGAGGTACCATTTTATTTGACATCACCCAACTCGATTGATTCTACTTTTGGAGGCAAGAATATACAATGGAGGAAAGACAGGCTCTTCAGTAAGTGGTGCTGGGAAAACTGAACAGTTACATGTAAAAGAATGAAATTAGAACACTTCCTAACACCATACACAAAAATAAACTCAAAATGGATTAAAGACCTAAATGGAAGGGCAGACACTATCAAACTCTGAGAGGAAAACATAGGCAGAACACTCTATGACATAAATCATGGCAATATCCTCTTGGCCCACCTCCTAGAGAAATGGAAATAAAAACAAAAATAAACAAATGGACCTAATGAAACTTAAAAGCTTTTGCACAGCAAAGGAAACCATACACAAGATGAAAAGACAACCCTCAGAATGGGAGAAAATATTTGCAAATGGAGCAACTGACAAAGGATTAATCTCCAAAATATATAAGCAGCTCATGCAGCTCAATATCAAAAAAACAAACAACCCAATCCAAAAATGGGCAGAAGACCTAAATAGACATTTCTCCAAAGATGATATACAGATTGCCAACACACACATGAAAGAATGCTCAACATCATTAATCATTAGAGCAATGCAAATCAAAACTACAATGAGATATCATCTCACACCAGTCAGAATGGCCATCAACAAAAAATCTACAAACAATAAATGCTGGAGAGGGTGTGGAGAAAAGGGAACCCTCTTGCACCATTGGTGGGAATGTAAATTGATACAGTCACTATGGAGAACAGTATGGAGGTTCCTTAAAAAACTAAAAATAGAACTACCATATGACACAGCAATCCCACTACTGGGCATATACCCTGAGAAAACCATAATTCAAAAAGAGTCATGTACCACAATGTTCATTGCAGCTCTATCTACAATAGCCAGGACATGGAAGCAACCTAAGTGTCCATCAACAGATGAATGGATAAAGAAGATGTGGCACATATATACAATGGAATATTAAAAGAAAACGAAATTGAGTTAATTGTAGTGAAGTGGATGGACCTAGAGTCTGTCATACAGAGTGAAATAAGTCAGAAAGAGAAAAGCAAATACTTATGCTAACACATATATGTGAAATCTAAAAAAAAAAATGGTTCTGATGAACCTAGGGGCAGGACAGGAATAAAGACGCAGACGTAGCGAATGGACTTGAGGACACATAGAGGGGGAAAGGTAAGCTGGGACAAAGTGAGAGAGTAGCATGGACATATATACGCTACCAAATGCAAAATAGATACCTAGTGGGAAGCAGCTGCATAGCACAGAGAGATCAGCTCCGTACTTTGTGACCACCTAGAGTGGTGGGATTGGGAGGGAGGTGCAAGAGGGAGGGGATATGGGGATATATGTATACATATAGCTGATTCACTTTGTTATACAACAGAAACTAACGCAACATTGTAAAGCAATTATACTCCAATAAAGGTGTTAAAAAATTTTTAAAAATAAAGGTAGAATCAATCAAGTTGGGGGACATCAGATAAAATGGTACTTCAATAAACTTGGTGATACTGGTTTAAATCTTTTTTGCTATTTCTTAACTAAAACACTATATTAAAACTGAAGAGACACAAACAACCTCCTATCGCTAGAACTAAATACCCAGGGGAACAATTTTCACTACAGCATTTGTGATTTTTCCAGGCAAAATTATGCGCAGTCCCAAAGGGCCTCAAAGCCGGATGTCCTCTAAGCACATAATAGATACTTTTAGCTTAAGAAGGATCAGAGGCCAGAAACAAAGTCTAAATAACAACTAAAATGACCAAACACCAAGCACTTGAAAAATTGTTCAAATGATATTAGTGGGAAATATTGAAAACTGGGGCTAAAGAGCAATCGATAGTGGAGGTATATAAAAATAATCATACAAAATTAAAACTGACCTAAGACAATTAACTTCAAAATTCAGAAAAACTATCATTTCCCCCTGGGAATGAGAGAGATCAGAAAAGCTTTTACAATAAGTGACACTGGAGTTACACTCAAAAGTGTGTAGTAATTTCATGTGCGGAGCTGAAGGGAAGTCCTCTTCAGTAAAAGGGAACAATGACAGAAGTGGGAAAATCTGGGTAGCATTGAAGGAATGGCCAATCTCCAGTTTGATTGGCTCATTGGATACATGAACAGGAATAATGGAAATCAAGACTGAAAATGTAGAATGGGGCCAGGTCATGATGGATCTTGAATGCCACAGGAAGGAGTCTGAACTGTAGGTGGGTTGAACAAAATGTGACATGCTCAACACCATGCTTCAAGAAGAGTCACTTGTCAGGGCAGGTAAAATGGAGTGAATGGGTAGGACAATAGGGGAGGGGCAATAGGAAAAGATATGGGAGAAAATTTTGAGGCAAAAAAAAAAAAAAAAAAAGAAAAAGAAAAAAGAAAGTAGGTGGGGCTTAACAAGATTGGGATTGGAAAAGACTCAGATTAGTCCCAGTAGGGAAATCAACTGGGAGCTAATTAGCAATGAGATTACAATGGAGCCAGAGAAGGTCTAACTGAGGGGTTGATACTTGTGGTAAGATAAATCAGACCAGATTTTTCTGCTGAGTCTTACCTCTGTATGGCCCCTGGAACAGCAGCAGCTGTCCTGCAATCAGGAAGACAATTAGTCATACTGAAGTTGACCTAACAGGAGCAATAGGGTGGAGGAAGGATGGAACGATCCCAGGTCTTTGATGATGCTATTGAGTCACTGATTTAACTAACCATGGGATTTGGGACTACATGTTAAAATGTTATAATAAATTTTCCTTATTGTAAAAAAAAAAATAGGGTTTTTGACTTTTTTGGGTTTTTTTAAACTCAGTAATGTGAAAGAAGGAGTAGAGAAATCAGAGGGTGGAATCTACTCAGAACTGGAGATTTGCAAAGCAAATAAAACAGGACATGGGGACCAGAGCCTGAAGGCCAAAAGTTTAAATGGCAGGCCAAAAGGGTCCCTACGGATAGGGAAGGCAGGGAAGGCCAATGTGGCGTGTCAAGGCAATAGATGGAGCAAGGAGCTGTTTCAGTGAAGAATAAAGCCAAGATTCAATAGGAGAAAGGATTGAGAAGAGGTAGAACCATCACCACATGGCCTGAAGAGATCATTTCACACGAGGAGTGTGTCTGTGCCTACAAGCAGCAAGAGTGTCATAGAAATAAACTTGCTTAAGGTTCAGAAACTGAAGCTCTCTGAGGACAGGGATTGGAATGGCAGAGAAGTGTTCGGGTTTCTCAAGATGACAGAGGAAAGAGAGGGAGTCAGCAAAAGCAGACTCTTAATGGGGTAAGATGCAAGCACAAGGTGTGAGTTGAATATAAGATGAAAGAAGTGTGGTATACAAGGATAGAGTGGTGCTCAAAACACAAGTTCTTGAGAGACAGTGAACAAACACTAGTCTGGTCAAGACAGTGGGAAACAGGAAATTTGCTGATGCCTGTTCCTCACTCTGAGTGTCAGAGAAAGTAGAAAAGTGACCGCTAGTGATGAATTTGGCTCAGGAACGTATAACTTAGAATAAAGCCAAGACTGAGGTTCAGCAAGACTGTAGGGGAATGTTGAAGGGAAAGGTTAAGAATTTGAGGTTTGTTCAACTAGTAGAATACCAGAGTGTAGCAGAAGGCAAGGGAGGGGAAGTCAGGTATGGCATGGGGGCTGGGGCTGAAATCTATGGACAGAAGGCAGAAGCATCAGAGGTAGGCATGTGTACCTCGGGAGAGCATTTTTTTTTTTTTTTTTTTTTTTGCGGTATGCGGGCCTCTCACTGCTGTGGCCTCTCCCGTTGCGGAGCACAGGCTCCGGACGCGCAGGCCTAGCGGCCATGGCTCACGGGCTTAGTTGCTCCGCGGCATGCGGGATCTTCACGGACCAGGGCACGAACCCATGACCCCTGCATCGGCAGGCGGATTCTCAACCACTGCGCCACCAGGGAAGCCCAGGAGAGCATTTTTAAAGAGAAAAATGTGGTGGCCTCTAACTGGGTATTTGGCTAGCATAAGGGTTGATAGGGGAAAACAGAACTGGGAGAATAAACTAAGGGGAATTTTGATAGTTTAACAGCCTTGCAAAATAAAAATCATAAATAAATTTGGAACTAGGCAGACCTAGGTCTGAGTCCTGACTCTGCTATTTACTAGCCGTGTGACCTCAGGCTTCTGTTTCCTCATCGTTAAAATGGAAATTAAATTGCGGACTTTGCAGAGGTTTGAATAAAATTTCAAGATCACGTATGTAACATTTAGTGGTCACTTGCTCAGGTGAAGCGTCCCTCTATGACTACAGCTAGCTTCCAAGCTGCTAGGCCTGCCAGTGCAAACATCTTCTGAAGGGACATCTCAGGGTGAGGGAGGCATAAGCTCCCCCAACAGCATTCCTCCCAAAGTACACAGTACCATTGGAGGTAAAAGTTATTGGTTTAGCAATGGAAACGAATGAAAATTCTGAATTAAACTCTCAATAATGCAGCAGCCGAGCCTAAAAAGACCTGAAGAGGAACTTCACACACAGTTGTAGAGGCACACTTTGTGCAAAAAAGTTTATCTTTTGTTTATTCAGTGAGTCAGTCTATTACGGCACTTGTAAATTAACTCTAGTTATCAGATAAAAATGGTTACTATAATTACCTGATAACTCCTACAAAAAGCCTAAGTAATGAGTAATAATTACCATATCATTTTATAAAGGAGATTTTTTTTTTTTGAAAGTAGGACACACTCAAGTTTGTGTCTGGTTTACAGACACAATGGGACTGGTTTACAATTTTATTTAGCTTTTCACAATTCATGCTAGGTAGAGGCCAATGATTTCCAAAATTAAACCTCCTGTCCAGACATTTCCATTGAGGTCCAAGAGACCTCTCTAACATTTTGCCTTCAGTAGCTAATAGGCAGCTCCAGCTTAGCATGGTGAAAGCAGAACTCTCGGTATGCTTCCCAACCAGTCCCTCCCCAGACCTCCCCCTCCTCAGTAAACGGCACCACCATCTACCTAGTTATTCAAGCCCCAAACACAGGAATCATCCTTGATTTATACTTTTTCTTATTGCCCTACAAGCATCCATTAACTAGCCCTGTGGGCTGCCCCCTAAAATATGTCCCAAAGCCACAACACTTCTCTCTCAATTGCCACTAATCTTGCCTGAGTCACCATCACATCTCACTTGGATTACTGGATTACTAACTCACTAACCACTCTCCCTACTCTTCCACTGTCCATTCTCCACCAAATAGCCAGAGGAACCATAAAAAGTACAAATCAGATGGTATCATTCTCTTGCTTACACCCTCCAATGGTTCATTGCTCTTACAATGAAATCTAAACTTTTCCCTACAAGGTACACCTGACTTCATGCCTACCCACTTCCCTGACCTCAAATCCTGTCATTCTCCCCTGCAAACACTGCACTCTGGCCACACTGGCCTTCCTTCTATTCTTTGAACATGTGGAGCTCATCCTCACCTTCCCCTTGCTAGTTCCTCTGCCTGGAATATCCCAACACCAGACCTTTTCATGGCTGGCTCCTCCTTTTCATCGAGGAGGAAATACTAACTCCTCAATGAGGCTTTCCCAATCTTAATTGGTATCTCCTTCTAGTCTTTCCCTACTGAATTATACTGTTTTATTTTTTCATATTTGTTGTCACTGAGATGGCATGTAGTACCCACTCAATAAATATAGAATTAATTAATAAACCATGCACAATTTTTCTTAAAATAACATTCTAACTTGGGACAATGCAATTTCAAGGTCACCTAGAATTCAACTCAGAAGTTGCTCAAAAATATGCTGGATTGGCTCCCATCAGCTTGCAAGTTGATGAGAAGGGATGAAAGTAAAAGGCTCGGAGCAAAATGAATTTTTAGCCTGGTATAGCTTCATAGTTCATATCTGCATACACTGTTCTGGCTAAGAGCCTCTCAGAGCACCTAGGACTCTCTTGACAAAGACCCGGATTGTGTTTCTTGAAGAACCTGAGCAGCATCCCCCGCCCCACCCCAGGCAGACAGAGTCACCAGCAGCAGGGGACTCCAAGAAGACTTGAGGGCAAGGGACGTTTGCCCCTGCAATAGGTAATATTGCTGAATCTCCTTCTCTGTACAGCCATCTTGTAGACACAGACAAGAACCAGTATCAGTTGGATTCTTCCTGTTAATCACCATGACACTTGTGACAACCATGCAAAGGCTTTCAAAATGTGCTGACAACTTGAAGGGACTTTGAGGAGGGTCGTAGTTCTAGGCAATGCTATAAAGTTACCCACAAAGCTTTTCACACCATAGAAAAATTTGACCTTGATTTTTTTTTTTTACTTTTTGCTGATACATAGAAAATGGTATATGAATATGTCACAAATCATAAAATAGATTTTGTTTTACTTTTTAAAATAAAACCAGAAAAATAAAAAGATTTTTAAAATAAATAAAACCAGGAAGCCAAAGACAAATATCACATGATATTTCTTATATGTGGAATCTAAAAAGAAAAAAATGATACAAATGAACTTATATACAAAACAGAAATAGACCCACAGACATAGAAAACAAACACGGTTACCAAAGGGGGGGGATAAATTAGGAGTTGGGAATTAACAGATACACACTACTATTATAAAATAGACAAACAAACAACATGGACCTACTGCATAGCACAGAGAACTGTACTCAATAGTTTTTAATAACCTATGAGGGAAAGGAAACTGAAAAAGTTATATATATATATATAAATGAATCACTTTACTGTATACCTGAAACTAACACAACATTGCAAATCAACTATACTTCAATTAAACAAACAAATAAACAAAAATGAAATAAAACCAGAAAAGACCAGGTTTTACAATCCAAGTCCTCTAGGTTCGATAAATAAGAAAAATGGAACCCAGGAAGTTTAAATAACTCAAGATCCCCCAGCAATTCAGAATGCTTTTCATACATAACACCTTATCTTTTGCACATTTTTGAAGATGGAAAAATAGTGAACTGATTGTGAAGGATAATTTCTTTATTTTGCCCTTGCTCAGGAGTTTCAGTAAAATTAACCTTAGGAGGATGCTTTCTGAGGTTGTCAGACATGTAACTAAATTCAATAAGGTCACAATCCCTTGGGGGGAAGAAAAACTTTTTTTACATCTGTTCCACTTTGTTTTACCTCTCCTCTTGCTACATGTAATTTTTTTGAAGTAGAATGCCTTCACACTAAATTTATCTTGGAAAGATTTTCCAAGAAATTAGAGTTCCAAGTTTTCCAGATATTGCAAAACAAACTTCATATTTGCCTTTCTTTGACAAAACTTGGCAGCCTGCCTAGAAAACTGACATTATTCAGCATGTATCCTCATGGCATAATTCCCAAATCCTCTATAATCTTACAAAACATTTTCTTTCTTTCTGAAGAAATGTTCACTTTTAGATAAGATGCTTCCATGATCTGAACCAGCTATATCCCTTTGTTAGTTAGGAAGTCAATTGGAGCATAATTCAGGGAGGAGACTACCACACTTACAAATGTGCTCATTTTAAAAGTCCCCGACTACCAAAATGAATGCATTCACTCAGTACATTTCTGATTCGCTACCCTTTTTATATTTTTTTTCTGTTTACAACATTTTTTACTAAATGTTTTCTTTTTTTATTGAACTATAGATGACATACAATACTATGTTAGTTTCAGGTGTAATACAAAATGATTTTACATATGCATATATTATGAGATGATCACCACAATTAGTCTAACTATTGTCCCCATACAAAGTTATTACAATATTATTGGCCATATCCCTTATGGTGTACAATACATCCCCATGACTTATCTATTATATAACTGGAGGTGTGTACCTCTTAATCCCCTTCACCAACTTCCCCTTCACCAACCTCCTCCGTCATTCCTTTTTTTATTTATAATAATTTGACAGTTATTTCAACAGAATGCAAACAATATAGGTAGCCTCTGGGTTGGTTCCTTAAACTTTGTCGTGATGTTACTCATAAAAGCAAAAATTCTGGATCAAATTATTTACTGACTATACAAATGATAAATGCTAATTTGGGAAAAAAATTCAAAATGTATAACAAAGAGAGTAAAAATCACCTGAAATCCAGCCACCATCTAGAGAGAGAATAACCACTAATATTTTGGTAAGCGACATGCTGTATGTCTTTCTATGCATACACGTAATATATGATTTTATGCAAATGAAATCATACATAGGTTGGTTTGTGGATAAGTCCATCCTTATTCTATAGTCCATCTATTCCCCCTTCCCCTGTACCACCTCTTTCCCCCCACTCCTTAGCCAATGGAACAACATAGTATATGTCCTTCCATAACTTCAAGTTCATACACTTTTATGCCAATAGCTATAATTTATTATAATTTATCATTTATATTTAAAGATGCTTAAAATATTTTCTAGCATCTTTGTTACTTGGTGTTTCCTCCACCCTTTATTTTTTAAAGATGTGTTTTTATCTCAGGGGCCCCTTTCACCACCTATTTTGCTATCTACCTCACTCACCTAGAAACTGAAAGCCCTGCCTCCTCACGTGGGGGGGTCCCCCACACCTGATATGGCAGAAGGTCCTCAGGGCTGCTCTGTTTCTCCCTTTCTGTTTCTTTTTGATTTGTAGCACAAGGTCTCATATAAAGGGCAAGACTATATAATAAATAACATAAATGGATGACACAGGCAAATAAATAAAGGTCACAATTATGACTGAAAAAACAGGGACTTCTTGGTTATTTTTACAAAGATAAGAAAATGCTAGACACAAAGAGCGACCTAGCTAAAAATTTGATCAGGACAAATATTTAATGATCATAATCCCAGAATTTTTACATTGTACAACATTTTTAAAAATAACATATAAACATATATAATTTTCTGATGGTTTAAAGAGATTAAGGATTTTATTCTTTAGCTAAGGGAAATAAAAGAGGGGATTATTAAACACAAAATACAAATAAGATTCATGTTGAAGATTGCATTATTTTTTAATTGTATGAATGGGGAAATAGTTTACTCATTAAACTTGTACCATATCCCATATCTCAGACATGGTTAGATGTTGTGGGAAAGTAAGGGTAAAAAAGACAGAGCTCCTGCCTTCAATAAGCTTATGGTCCACTATGTGACAAAAAGATAATGCAAGCCACGTGTATAATTTTTTAAGTAAAAAGACACAGGTGAAATTAATTTTAATAATATATTTTATTTAACCCAATATGTCCAAAATATTATTCAACATGTAAACATTAAAAAATTACTAATGAGACATTTTACATACTTTTTTTGCATACCAGGTCTTCAAAATCCAGTGTGTGTTTTACACTTATAGCACATCTCCAGTTGGACCAGCCGTATTTCAAGGGCTACTGTATTGCAAGCACAGGTTTAGTGCACCTGTCAGAACAGGCCATGTTATGCTATATACAAACAACCCAACAACGCAGCTGCTTAAAGCACCAAAAATATATTTCTCACTCAAGCTACACGTCCTTTGCATGTCAGCAGGGGAGTCAGGCACCATCTCAACACACAATCACAGTCAACAGGGATGAAATGCAGGATTTGAGCACCGGCTATCAAGTGCATCCACCTGAAAATGACATGCATTACTTCTGTGCCAAAGGGAGACATGTAGCCAGAGGCACTGAAAAGTGCAGTCCTATCACCTGCCCAGAAAGCTGAGAGCTGAAATATTTGCTGCGCAACACCAGTGACTACCACATCTCTTAGGCAAAAACCCTTAGTCAAAAAATGTGAAAAGCAAGAAGGGAGATAAAGAGGGAGATAGCTGGAGTTAAGCTACAACAGGGGGTGGGAGGTAATGACAGCACTCAGCGTGGGACAGATAAAATGCCAAAGGAGTTCAGGGGAGAGCAAAGTGACTTCTGGCACCAATGGAGAAGCAGCTAGAAATAGTAAGTACTTGCCTGGAACTACCTTACACATCTGGAAGACAGTCCCACCTAATTAGCTCAGAGGTCAGCCTTGAGAAACCAGATATCTCATCTCTATCATAGAGTAAAGTTGCTGCTGCAAACACCCTGTGAAAATGTACAGTACAATATATACTAGACTCAAACATGCACTCTGAGTGTAATTCTGTTGAAATTGTCCTTTTAAACCACTCACTCCAAAATTATAAAACAGCCATCTCTGAACCAGCCATCAGATCACCCAGACGATTCTAGTATCTCAGAAAAGGGGGAAGGAGGGAAGTACTCTGCAGTGATAACATAGCACCATGTTCTGGGAACCTCCAGCAGAATAAGAAATGGAAAGAAAAACCGAACATAGTATCAAAAAGACAATTTCAATTTCCTAAGCAATATCTTGTGAAGTTATTGAGAGACTGGTTGAGAAACCTTCTCATTTGCCCTGTAGGCTTCCCTGGCTATTTGGAGAGGTGTTAGCTATATATCTGGTAAGAATTTATGTATTACAGAGCTGTGAGATTATTGCATTAAAAAGTATCAAGGGGGATTCCCTGGTGGCACAGTGGGTAAGAATCCGCCTGCCAATGTGGGTTCGAGCCCTGGTCCGAGAAGATCCCACATGCTGAGGAGCAACTAAGCCCGTGCACCACAACTACTGAGCCAGCGTGCTACAACTACTGAAGTCCACACGCCTAGAGCCTGTGCTCTGCAACAAGAGAAGCCACTGCAATGAGAAGTCCGCGCACTGCAACAAAGGGTAGCCCCCGCTCGCTGCAACTAGAGAAAGCCCACACACAGCTACGAAGACCCAATGCAGTCAAAAATAAATAAATTAAATAAATAAATTTATTTTTTTTAAGTATCAAGGAATGTAGAACTGCTGGATGCCACCTTCCAGAGAATAACTCATGGAAAATAGAAGACAACTTATCTTCACGTGTCTGCTTAGGTGACTGGGTTCAGTAATATAAACTTCAGAAAAAGACAATTGTATCTTGCAGAATATCTACTGATTTGCCGTACATTGCATAAGACATGTCCCATTCTGTCAATCATTAAAGGTAGCATATTAGATATGCAAAATAACTTATAGTATTTCTCATCAAATACAACCTTATCCCCCAAATCATATCCTCACCCAGTAACCAAACGGCAGATAATTCTGTATTAACCCTGGAAATGGCAGCGTCATCAATGTTAAAATCCAGGGAAAAAAAATAACAATTTTCAGAATATCCACTTACCTATCTTCTTACAAAAGATGCATCTCATTCTGTCAATCATTTAAGGTAAAAGCATTTTAGATAATAACACATAGAATTTCTCACCAGATGAAACCTTGTTCTCAAATTCTTTCCACACAAAAACCAAATATTAATAATTATTTACTAAATCCTGAAGGCTTAAAACAAATGTCAATATTGTCGTTCTTTAAAAATGCACTATATAATAGAATTTTTAGTGTACTTAACATAATTCTCAATAAGGTCAAAAGGATCTGCAGAATAGTGCCATGAATTAGGTGTAACACCTCTGATTCCTTCTTGCATCTCAAACATAGTCGCATCTGAGACTATTAAGAACATCAGAATTACTGGATCAAGTAAAACCTATTGCTCCTCCAGCCTTTCCTTGACATTGACAGTGGCATAAGGCAACACTAATCAGTTAACACTTTGTGGGTCACAGCAAGTATAAGATATAGTTCCCTGCCCTTAGCTCAGCAGAGAGGAAAAGTACATATCCATGGAAAGATAAGTTAAAAGGAGAGAAATTGCTTTAAGTTAATGTGGTCAAAAGACATCTCATAGGAAGCAGAAGGTGGCCTGACTCAAAGGATTTCAACAGTCAAAGAGAAGAGAGAAGAGTATTCTAGGAAAAAAAAAAAGTCCCCAAATTCAAGGTACATGCTGAAACAACTGGATATCCCTATGCAAAAGAATGAAGTTGAACCCCTACAAAAATTTACTCAAAATGGATAAAAGATATAAACGTAAGAGCTAAAACTATAAAATTCTTAGAAGGAAACCGGGGAGTAAATCTTTATGACCTCAGATTAGACAATGGCTTTTTATTTTATTTTATCTTTTAAATCTTTATTGGAGTATAATTGCTTTACAATGGCGTGTTAGTTTCTGCTGTATAACAAAGTGAATCAGCTCCACAAATACATATATCCCCATATCTCTTCCCTCTTGCGTCTCCCTCCCACCTCCCTATCCCAACCATCTAGGTGGTCACAAAGCACCGAGCTGATCTCCCTGTGCTATGCTACTGCTTCCCACTAGCTATCTATTTTACATTCAGTAGTGTATATATGTCCATGCAACTCTCTCACTTCGTCCCAGCTTACACACTTCCCCCTCCCAATGTCCTCAAATCCATTCTCTATGTCTGCATCTTTATTCCTGTCCTGCCCCTAGGTTCTTCAGAACCTTTTTTTTTTTTAGATTCCATATATATGTGTTAGCATGCGGTATTTATTTTTCTCTTTCTGACATACTTCACTCAGTATGACAGGCTCTTGGCCTATCCACCGCACTACAAATAACTCAATTTCGTTTCTTTTTATGGCTGAGTAATATTCCATTGTATATATGTGCTACATCTTCTTTATCCATTCATCTGTCGATGGACACTTAGGATGCTTCCATGTCCTGGCTATTGTAAATAGAGCTGCAATGAACATTGTGGTACATGACTCTTTTTGAATTATGGTTTTCTCAGGGTATATGCTCAGTAGTGGGATTGCTGGGTCGCATGGCAGTTCTATTTCTAGTTTTCTAAGGAAACCCATAGTGTTCTCCATAGTGGTTGTATCAATCTACATTCGGACAAACAGTGCAAGAGGGGTCCTTTTTCTCCACACCCTCTCCAGCATTTATTGTTTGTAGATTTTTTGTTGATGGCCATTCTGACTGGTGTGAGGTGATACCTCATTGTATTTTTGATTTGCAATTCTCCAATGATTAGTGATGTTGAGCATCCTTTCATATGTTTGTTGGCAATCTGTATATCTTCTTTGGAGAAATGTTTTTTTAGTTCTTCTGCCCGTTTTTGGATTGAGTTGTTTGTTTTCTTGATATTGAGCTGCATGCACTGCTTGTAAATTTTGGAGATTAATCCTTTGTCAGTTGCTACATTTACAACTATTTTCTCCCATTCTGAGGGTTGTCTTCCATTTTGTTTATGGTTTCCTTTGCTGTGTAAAAGCTATTAAGTTTCATTAGGTCCCACTTGTTGATTTTTGTTTTTATTTCCATTTCTCTAGGAGGTGGGCCAAAAAGGATCTTGCTGTGATTTATGTCATAGTATTCTGCCTACATTTTCCTCTAAGAGTCTTACAGTGTCCGGCCTTACATTTAGGTCTTTAATCCATTTTGAGTTTATTTTGTGTATGGTGTCAGGGAGTGTTTTAATTTCATTTTTTTACATGTAGCTGTCCATTTTCCCAGCACCACTTATTGAAGATACTGTCTTTTCTCCATCGTATATTCTTGCCTCCTTTATCAAAAATAAGGTAACCATATGTGCGTGGGTTTATCTCTGGGCTTTCTATCCTGTTCCATTGATCTATATTTCTGTTTTTGTGCCAGTACCATACTGTCTTGATTACTGTAGCTTTTTAGTATTGCCTGAGGTCACAGAGCCTGATTCCTCCAGCTCTGTTTTTCCTTCTCAAGATTGCTTTGGCTATTCGAGGTCTTTTGTGTTTCCATACAAATTGTGAAATTTTTGGTTCTAGTTCTGTGAAAAATGCCATTGGTAGTTTGCTAGGGATTTAATTGAATATGTAGATCACTTTGGGTAGTATAGGCATTTTCACAATGCTGATTCTTCCAATCCAAGAACATAGTATATCTCTCCATCTGTTTGTATCATCTTTAATTTCTTTCATCAGTGTCTTACAGTTTTCTGCATACAGGTCGTTTGTCTCCCTAGATAGGTTTATTCTTAGGTATTTTATTCTGTTTGTTGCAATGGTAAAGGGGAGTGTTTCCTTAATTTCTCTTTCAGATTGTTCATCATTAGTGTATAGGAATGCAAGAGATTTCTGTGCATTAATTTTGTATCCTGCTACTTTACCAAATTCATTAATTAGCTCTAGTAGTTTTCTGGTAGCATCTTTAGGATTCTCTGTGTTTAGTATCATGTCATCTGCAAACAGTGACAGCTTTACTTCTGCTTTTCCAATTTGTATTCCTTTTATTTCTTTTTCTTCTCTGATTTATGTGGCTAAAACTTCCAAAACTATGTTGAATAATAGTGGTGAGAGCAGACAACCTTGTCTTTTTCCTGATCTTAGAGGAAATGGTGTCAGTTGTTCACCATTGAGAATGATGTTGCCTGTGGGTTTGTCATATATGGCCTTTACTATGTTGAGGTAAGTTCCCTCTATGGCTACTTTCTGGAGGGTTTTTATCATAAATGGGTGCTGAATTTTGTCGAAAGCTTTTTCTGCATCTATTGAGATGATCATAAGCTTTTTCTCCTTCAAGTTGTTAATATGGTGTATCACATTGATTGATTTGCGTATATTGAAGAATCCTTGCATTCCTGGGATAAACCCCACTTGATCATGGTGTATGATCCTTTTAATGTGTTGTTGGATTCTGTTTGCTAGTATTTTGCTGAGGATTTTTGCATGTATGTTCATCAGTTATATGCACCTGTAGTTTTCTTTCTTTGTGACATCTTTGTCTGGTTTTGGTATCAGGGTGATGGTGGCCTTGTAGAATGAGTTTGGGAGTGTTCCTCCCTCTGCTGTATTGTGGAATAGTTTGAGAAGGATAAGTGTTAATCTTCTCTAACTGTTTGATAGAATTCACCTGTGAAGCCATCTGGTCCTGGGCTTTTGTTTGTTGGAAGATTTTTAACCACAGTCTCAATTTCAGTGCTTGTGATTGGTCTGTTCATATTTTCTATTTCTTCCTGGTTCAGTCTCGGAAGGTTGTGCTGTTCTAAAAATTTGTCCATTTCTTCCAGGTTGTCCATTTTATTGACATACAATTGCTTGTAGTTATCTCTCATGGTCCTTTGTATTTCTGCAGTGTCAGTTGTTCCTTCTCCTTTTTCATTTCTAATTCTATTCATTTGAGTCTTCTCCCTTTTTTTCCTGATGAGTCTGGCTTATGGTTTATCAATTTTGTTTATCTTCTCAAAGAAACAGCTTTTAGTTTTATTGATCTTTATTATGATTTCCTTCATTTCTCTTTCATTTATTTCTGATCTTATCTTTATGATTTCTTTCCTTCTGCTAACTTTGGGGGGTTTTTTGTTCTGCTTTCTCTAATTGCTTTAGGTGTATGGTTAGGTTGTTTACTTGAGATGTTTCTTGTTTCTTGAGGTAGGATTGTATTGCTATAAACTTCCCTCTTAGAACTGCTTTTGCTGTATCCCATAGGTTTTGGGCCATCGTGTTTTCATTGTCATTTGTTTCTAGGTATTTTTTGATGTCCTCTTTGATTTCTTCAGTGATCTCTTGCTTATTAAGTAGTGTATTGTTTAGCCTCCATGTGTTTGTATTTTTTACAGTTTTTTTCCTGTAATTGATATCTAGTCTCATAGTGTTGTGGTCGGAAAAGATACTTGATATGATCTCAATTTTCTTAAATTTACCAAGGCTTGATTTGTGACCCAAGATATGATCTATCCTGGAGAATGTTCCATGAGCACTTGAGAAGAAAGTGTATTCTGTTGTTTTTGGATGGAATGTCCAATAAATATCAATTAAGTCCATCTTGTTTAATGTATCATTTAAAGCTGGTGTTTCCTTATTTATTTATTTTCATTTTGGATGATGTGTCCATTGGTGAAAGTGGGGTGTTAAAGTCCCCTACTATCGATTTCCCCTTTTATGGCTGTTAGTATTTGCCTTGTGTATTGAGGTGCTCCTATGTTGGGTGCATAAATATTTACAATTGTTGTATCTTCTTCTTGGATTGGTCCCTTGATCATTATGTAGTGCCCTTCTTTGTCTCTTGTAATAGTCTTTATTGTAAAGCCTTTTGTCTGATATGAGAATTTCTACTGCAGCTTTCCTTTGATTTCCGTTTACATGGAATATGTTTTTCCATCCCCTCACTTTCAGTCTGTATGTGTCCCTAGGTCTGAAGTGGGTCTCTTGTAGACAGCATATATACGTTCTTGTTTTTGTATCCATTCAATCAGCCTATGTCTTCTGGTGGGAGCATTTAATCCATTTACATTTAAGGTAATTATCAATATGTATGTTCCTATTACTGACAATGGCTTTTTAACTATAACAACAGAATCACATACAACATAAGAAAAGATAGAGATGTTGGACTTCATTAAAATTAAAAACTCTTGTACTTCACCATTAAGAATTGAAATGGCAACCCACAGAAGGAGGGAAAATATTGACTCATATAAGTGATAAGGAATGTTTATCTGGTATACATAACGAACTCTCACAACATATCAGTATAAACACAAATAATCCATTTTAAATATAGGCAAAGGATCTGAATAAATTTTCTCCAAATTTGTCCAAAGAAGATATACAAATGACAAATAAGCTCATGGAAAGACACTCAACATCATTAGTCATCAGGGGAATGCAAATCAAAACCACAATGTGATACCATTTCACATCCAGTAGGATATATACAATAGAATATTACTCAGACATAAAAAGGAATGAAATTGGGTCATTTGTAGAGACGTGGATGGACCTGGAAGACTGTCATAAAGAGTGAAGTAAATCAGAAAGGGAAAAACAAATATTGTATATTAATGCATATATGTGGAATCTGAAAAAATTGGTATAGACAATCTTATTTACACAGCAGAAATAGAGACACAGATGTAGAGAACAAATGTATGGATACCAAGGGGGAAAGGGAGGCGGGTGAGATGAACTGGGAGATTGGGATTGACATATATACACTACTGATACTATGTATAAAATAGATAACTAATGAGAACTTACTGGGAACTCTACTCAGTGCTCTGTTGTGACCTAAATGGGAAGGAAATCCAAAAAAGAGGGGATATAGGTATACATATAGCTGATTCATGTTGCTGTACAGTAGAAATTAACACAACATTGTAAAGCAACTATACTCCAATAAAAACTATTTTTAAAACCACAGTGTGAAACCATTTCACATCCACTAGCATAGCTATAACCCAAAAACAGATAATTAGAAGGCAAGATAATAATAATGGCAAGGATGTGGGGAAATTAGTACCCTAAACAACTGCTGCTGCTGAGAATGTAAAATGGTGTAGCTGCTTTTGAAAACAGTCTAGTACTTCCTCAAAAGAATAAATATAGAGGGACCATATGACCCAGCAATTCCACTCTTAGGTATATAATCAAGAGAAATAGAAACATGTGTCCACATAAAAACTTGAACATGAATGTTCACAGCAGCATATATATAATAGTCAAAAATTAGAAACAACCCAAATGTCCATCAACTGATAGATTAAAAAATATGGTATATTCATACAATAAACTATTATTTGGCAATAAAAAGAAATGAAATTTTGACACTTGGTTCAACATGGATAAACTTCAAAAATTTTATGCTAAGTGAAAGAAACTATTCACAGAAGACCATATACAGTGTGGTTCCATTTATTTGAAATGTCCAGAATAGGCAAATCTATAGAGATAGAGAGTAGATGAATGGCTTGCAGAAGGGTGGGTGGAGAGGAGACAGGGAGTGACTGCTAATGAGTGTGGTTTTTTGTGGGAAGGTCAGGTAATGAGAATGTTCTAAAATTGATTGTGGTGATGGTTGAACAACTCTGTGAATACACTAAAACCATTGAACTGTATACTTTAAATAGGAGAGTTGTGTAGTTATGTGAATTTTATCTGAATGAAACAGTTCTTTAAAAAACAATGCAAGGTGTGTTTATAGGCAACCATAAATAGACCATTCTGACAAGATAAAGTAATTTTGATAGTGAGGAACGGAAACTAAAACTGGAAAACTAAGTTGTCACTGTGGTATGCTGGCAGCACTTTAATGCAAAGAAAAAGAGTTTGAACTGTATTCCTACCTTCCCAGTTGATTGCTTTAGGATAATATGTATATAAAGAATCTAAAACCTAATAAGTATCCAAAAAAAGGATAGCTATTCTTGTTATTATCATAATTAGGAGGTCCCTGATCATTCTTTGCAGTGAATTCACCTTACTGGGACCTCTGGCTCGTCCCCTTGGGCCCTCCATAGTCTGGATTTTATGTGACCACTTAAACTTAGCTCTCCCAAGACCAGAGGTCCATCCAACTTAATTCAATATACTTATGAAGATTAAAAGAGACAATGGAAGACAGCTTGATTTGGGGGCCCTTAGAAAACAGAAAATAATCAAACTGCTGAAATTCTAGTGCATAATATAATGCACAAAAGCAATATCCACAAAGGTAAATTACACTTGTAAGTTATCTTGAGGTAATAGAATGTCACTGGAATAATAAGTGAAATACAATTAAGCTCAATAATGGCTATGTTCACTAAAAGTTACTCAACCAGACACATATTATTACCAGTGGGACGCTGTTAGAGATTAGTGTGTGGAAGACAGTGGACCTTACAAGAACAAGGGAGAAACTGAAAGTCACCCAAAATGACTATAACTTTTCCAGCTTTGATGGATCAGGACTTTGAGCCACATGAGGAACCATAGAATTTTTTTCATGTTTCTCTCTATTGAACAAAAATAATTCAAAGTACACGTGCATTACAAAGTTCAGCATTTAGGGCTTCCCTGGTGACGCAGTGGTTAAGAATCCGCCTGCCAATGCAGGGGACATGAGTTCGAGCCCTGGTCCAGGAAGATCCCACATGCCGCGGAGCACTAAGCCCGTGTGCCACAACTACTGAGTCTGTGCTCTAGAGACCACGAGCACAACTGAGCGTGCGTGCCATAACTACTGAAGCCCACGTGCCTAGAGCCAGTGCTCTGCAACAAGAGAAGCCACCGCAATGAGAAGCCCGTGCACCGCCAGGAAGAGTAGCCCCCGCTCGCCACAACTAGAGAAAGCCCATGCCCAGCAACGAAGACCCAATGCAGCCAAAAAAATAAAATAAATTTTTTAAAAGTTCAGCATTTAAAGAGCACTGACATTTTACTAATATTAAAAATAAACCAAGAGAGAAGAAGTAGTTATTTTCTCTGAGTTTCTTACCTTTTCATCTAGGACCATGAGGGAGACATAACTTTTCTGAACAACTTTTTAACTGTCAAGTAGATAATGAATATACATACAAGGCATCAGAGAGTCACACACACACACAAACCCTAAAATAAATTAACGAACAAAATGAAAAGTGGTTTTCCTCTCTTTAAGCAAGTAATAATTTCAGGTCTAATTAGCAACAGGCCCTGTTGCTGGTATGTATCTAATGAAACCCAGGTTACTTCTAAACTTAGGACAGTTATCAATGAGTGAGCAGAAAGGGAAAGAAACCTCTAACACAACACGGTGTTCTCCTGCATAATAGAAAAACAGATTTTCATAAGGTTGCAGGGACTAATCTCCCTGGGGTTCCATGGTGTCAATACCTGCTCAACTTCCTGCCCTTCTTCTTTAAAAAAATTTTTTTAACTTTTTATTTTACATTGGAGTATAGTTGATTGACGATGTTGTATTAGTTTCAGGTTTATAGCAAAGTGATTCAGTTATACATATACATGTATCTATTCTTTTTCAAATTCTTTTCCCACTTAGGTTGTTACACAATACTGAGCAGAGTTCCCTGTGCTATACAGTAGGTCCTTGTTGTTTATCCATTTTAAATACAGCAGTGTATACATGTCAATCCTAAACTCACTAACTACCCCTTCTAATTTCCAAGCTGGAGCAGCAACCTCCTTTTCCAGGTTTGCTTCTGTCTCAGACTCCGGTGCTACTGTAGGGCCAAGGCTACGTAAGAAATCAGTTGGCACTCGTCGGCACACAAAGATAGGTGGCCCAGAAGAGCTGTGAGGTAAAGAAAAAAACTAAGCAGAGACTTAAAACTACCGTGGACAATGCACCTGTGGTTAAATCAAATGGTAACACGGACAAAACATGTGTTTTACTCTTCTTTAAGTGTCCCAAACTGAACATGGCAATCGTAAGCATCAGCAGTCTGCTCAGGGGTGGTCTTTCCACTGACATCCTAAATGACCCATCAATAAGTTCACCATCTTTCTTTTTGTGTTTATATGTCTTTAAAGGAAGAAGGAGGACAAAAATGAAGATAAAAGCAGTAAGAACAAAAACTGCAAGCTATTCTGAGGACATAGAGTCTTTTACAATTTTTCTCTCATTTCAAAATAAAAACTTTCTACTATGTCACGTAAATTCCAAGGATTGAACTTACAAGTTTAATCACTTCTATTATTCAAATACAAATTATTCATGTTTCTGATTATAATAGAATTACTACTTTAAACAGATAAAGTCTTTCTCCAAGTCCATTTATTTATTTTCCTGAAACACAGTATATTTCTTGTTACTTTCCACCTTTACCTGATGGAGAAATAGGAAGTATCTCAACCTTTGGGCCAATAGGAAGCACCATTACTACCTATCTTGTAGATCAAAAATAACCCCCTGAGGTCTAAAGTTTCATTTCCAAAACTATCTCTCACATAGTCTATTATCTGATTGAAGGAAAAGACATTTACTGCCAAAGCCCTAGGACCTAAGCTTATTTTGTCTCTGAGCCAAATAAGACTATAGTTCCTAACAGAATAGCATAATGAGCAATCTTCCAAGGGCTATAGTCAGTAATTTACTAAAATTACTCCAAAAGACAGCATAGGAAGCATAAAACTTTTGCTTAGTATAATATTTCTTTTCCTATGATTTAAAGAAAAAGGGATTTAGAAATAAACTACTAGGTGGATTTAAAAATAAGAAAGCTACAAATCAAGATGAAAATAAGCAACTGGTTAGAGTTAATGATGACCTTAATATGTTCAAAATTACTAGAAAGAAAAAGTAATAGTAAATGTTCTAAAAATGGAAAATCTATAGAAAAGCATATGCCTCCCAAGCAGAAAATCTAACATTAGATATTAAAACCTAAAAATTCTCTCTCTGGAAGATCTTCATACAAATTATCCACAGGAATCCAAGTATCAAGGGAAAAACTCTGCATATAAAATTTAATATGCATATACACACTCTAGAAAAAGGAAAACATTCTTGATGAAATGGAATACAGCAGCTATTTAGAGCTAACACATTTATGATTATTATAAACTATTATTGATTGGGATTAATAAAGAGTAACTAAAAGTTGAATTCCAAAATATAGTTCGGAAACATTCCAGAATGCTTCTAAAATTGTGTGTCCTATGGAGTGTAAATATATAATCGAACACTGTTTGCCAAGAAACTGACAAAGATTCTAACATTCCTGAATTACTTTTATGAAGGCTGACTTCTAGAGAAACCATAATAATGCCATACATATGAAATGCATTTTTTAAAACACAGAAAAATAGAGCATGCTTGCAAAGCATATGCCTGATGGAATTAATTTTCAAGGTCCTGAAGAAAATTTATACATATTTTGTCCAAAAATAAGTGGCCATAGGCATGTTAACATGTAAAAAAGGATGTATCTGGCTTAGCCATACTAAGCCATTAGTAAAGAAAATCCTGGTCCTCTAAGCCTCTCCCTTACTGTTCCCTTTTCCCTCTACTATTTTCAGACCTACAAGGCCCCTGGGTTTTTTCTTTTCCCTAGTCCCCTATTAAAATGTATTTGCAATATGGATCTAATATCACCACTTTGTTCCTGTGTCAATGTAGGCCATGTGTTGCTACTCTCAGAGGTCTCTGCTTTCTTTCCCATGATGCAATAAAAGGCTGAACTTTTTCCCATTACAAAATAAAAGGCTTTGTCCTGGTTGAAGTCATTTTAGCATTTAGAGAACAACTGCAGAAGTTATAAAACTATTTTACCTTGGAAATCTTACTTTAAACAACAGCGCATTCTGTTTTCCTATAAAGCAAGCCTGGCTATAGGAAAGATAATTCTCACATTTGAAACTGCTTGTTGAACTAATTCAACTCCATGCAAAATTAGCAGGTTCTCTTCTTACATCAGTGTTCCTCCATCTTTGTATCTGTTGACCACACTAGGTAACTCTGAAGAACCCAGTTCACAATTTCTATCATAGCCTACCAAAAAAAAGTATGCAGGAATATAAAAGCATCCATTTTATTAATTCAAAAGAAGGTAGTGATCTGAGAAGCCCAGAGAGGGCAACCCTGGGAAGGGTGATAAATCACACTGTGCACAATGAAGAAATAGCTATTTCCTAACCAGGCAAAGGCTTTCACGTATGTCAGGAATCCTACTTCTCCCTCTGTCATTTTTAAGCAGGGAGGTGGAGCTGCCACAGATGTTTGGTAGCTAGTGGGACAAGGGTCCAAAACTTAAATGCCTACAGGGGCTCAGCAGCTCACAGAAATAAATGTTGTGAACAAAGTGAGTGACATATGGGTAGTGGTGGAGATCCAGGAGACAGCAATACCCTCCAACAGGTGGCATCTGTGACTCAGCTACACTGCAGCCATACGATGTTGCCAGATTACCAAATTTTTTAAAAAACTAAAAATAGAGCTACTATTTGATCCAGCAATCCCACTCCTGGGCATAAAGCCAAAGAAAAACATAATTTGAAAAGATACATGCACCTCAGTGTTCACTGCAGCACTATTTACAATAGCCAGGACATGGAAGCAACTTAAATGTCCAGCAACAGAGGAATGGATAAAGAGATGTGGTACATATATACAATAGAATATTCTTCAGCCATAAGAAAGAATGAAATAATGCCATTTGCAGCAACATGGATGGACTTAGAGATTGTCATACTGAGTGAAGTAAGTCAGACAGAGAAAGACAAATATCATATGATATCGCTTATATGTGGAATCTAAAAATGGCTACAAATGAACTTACCTACAAAACAGAAATAGATTTACAGATGTAGAAAATAAACTTGTGGTTACCAGGGGGTAAGGGGGGAGGGATAACTTGGAAGATTGGGATTGACATATACACACTACTATATATAAAATAGATAGCTAATAAGGATCCGGTGTATAGCACAGGATTTGGGCTTCCCTGGTGGCGCAGTGGTTGAGAATCCGCCTGCCGATGCAGGGGACACGGGTTCGTGCCCCGGTCCGGGAAGATCCCACATGCTGCGGAGCGGCTGGGCCTGTGAGCCATGGTCACTGAGCCTGCGCGTCCGGAGCCTGTGCTCCGCAACGGGAGAGGCCACAACAGTGAGAGGCCCATGTACCACACACACACACACACACACACACACACACACTATATATATATATATATATATATATATATATATATATACATATATATATTTGTTGAATTAAATTTTCACACTGACATAATGGCTTTGATCCAACATTCTTTCACTAACAAATTCTCATGATATCTACAAAGAAAATACCTAAAGAAGGATATCTAAAGAAGGATATACAAACAGATGTTACAAAGGTAGGTTAGAAATAATGACACATGGAATATTTGTCTCCTCCCACTAAAAAAGAGCCCAATTCACTCATCTTTCAATCTTTCATTCCACCAAACTCTTAACCTGAGAGCAGTTATCAGCTAATAAACTGAACCTGCACAAATACAGAAGCTAACACACAAGTAAAAAGAAGCCACTTGAGAGGAAATTGAGTGAGGCCAGAAATATGGTAGGCTTTTCGATCATTTAGCATTAAATATAAACTTGAGATCTCTTTGCGTTTGAATTTGAGATAGTTAAAAGTAGTCTTTTAACAGAGCACATCTGCTTTAGGACAACTTAAAACATCTGGAAAATTTTGCAGATCCCATGTGGCACAATTAAGGACTTGAAGGTGAAAAATAAAAATAATGGATACCAAAAATAACTATAAGATTTGACTTGGAACAGAGGGAATATGCCCATGAAAACAAGGAAAAATAAGGGTAAAATAAGACTTTGGACATTAAAAGTATCAGTATTTCATTTAGATCTTGAATCAGGATGAGGGGTTCTCCAGGAGGGGACATCCTGCTTGAGCAGAGGCAGATAGGCCAAGAGTGGGGTGGCTGCTCCCAGTAGAGGAGATGGCTTAAGGCTATGTGAGAGAATCAGCAATCCAAAAACTAGACTCTGGACTACATACCAGTGGTTACAACTTACCAGCCTAACAGAAGACTAACACATCTATGTGTGCCCAGTAGCACACGAAACTCACCAACTTCACATCAGTGGGAGATTTTGAAATCAATGAAATAAGCAAGAATAAAGAAGCTACAAGAGAAGGGAATTCAATGAAACTCTTCATTCCCTCACGCATGAACTTAGCAGTTATCAAGACCAAACCTGTGCAAGGTATTGCTCAAGGGAAAAACAAAAACAGCAAAAAGATATGGCCTCGACCCCAAAAACTAATACTCTAGGTAAAGGATATAATATAAAGAACATACATATAAGAAACAATAATAACACTAAGGCATAATCATAATGCTTAAAGTGAGTTTCAGTATTCTAGCAGAGTGAAAGGAAGGAAAGATTTCTCTAACAGAAGTGAATTGGAAATAATGAATGGAGTTAAGGGCTTTTGAGAAGACCTGAAAAGTCAGGCTTGACTTGATTATAAGATGGAAGAACGATACATAATGAAGTGGCACAGGCAGATGTCTATGAATGAAAGAACAGAGAACAACCAATTAAACCAAGTATTCAGATCCACTGGGACTTAGAGTACCGGCTGCAGAGTTATGGAGGACAAGGCTGAAATCCCACCTGACTGTCACAAACCTTCACTGCTATGCTACAGTGTTTGGGTTTTATTTGCTAAGCAGAAGGAAACTACTAAAGGCTTTGACTTGGTCATAGCTGGGTTTGATCTATCTGATGAGATACAAAGTGGTATTTATTTATTTATTTATTTTAGGGAAGCCCCCAACACCATTTTTTTGGAATTTTATTTTTGGATTTTATTTTATTTATATTTTTATACAGCAGGTTCTTATTAGTCATCAATTTTATACACATCAGTGTGTACATGTCAATCCCAATCTCCCAATTAATCACACGCCCCCCCCTCTGCCACAGCTTTCCCCCCTTGGTGTCCATATGTTTGTTCTCTGCATCTGTGTCTCTATTTCTGCAAACTGGTTCATCTGTACCATTTTTCTAGGTTCCACATATATGCGTTAATATACGATATTTGTTTTTCTCTTTCTGACTTACTTCACTCTGTATGGCAGTCTCCAGATCCATCCACGTCTCTACAAATGATCCAATTTAATTTTTTATGGCTGAGTAATATTCCATTGTATATATGTACCATATCTTCTTTATCCATTCGTCTGTCAATGGACATTTAGGTTGCTTCCATAACCTGGCTATTGTAAATTGTGCTTCAATGAATATTGGGGTGCATGTGTCTTTTTGAATTATGGTTTTCTCTAGCTTTATGCCCAGTAGTGGGATTGCTGGGTAATACGGCAATTCTATTTTTAGTTTTTTAAGGAACCTCCATACTGTTCTCCATAGTGGTTGTATCAATTTACATTCCCACCAAAAGTGCAAGAGGGTTCCCTTTTCTCCACACTCTCTCCAGCATTTGTTGCTTCTAGACTTTCTGATGGTGCCCATTCTAACTGGTATGAGGTGATCTCATTGTACTTTTGATTTGCATTTCTCTAATAATTAGTGATGTTGAGCAGCTTTTCATGTGCTTATTGGCCATCTGTATGTCTTCTTTGGAGAAATGTCTATTTAAGGTCTTCTGCCCATTTATGGATTGGGTTGTTTGTTTTTTTAATATTCAGTTGCATGAGCTGTTTATATATTTTGGAGATTAATCCTTGTCCACTGATTCGTTTGTGAATATATTCTCCTATTCTGAGGGTTGTCTTTTCATCTTGTTTGTAGTTTCCTTTGCTATGCAAAAAGTTTTAAGTTTCATTAGGTCCCATTTGTTTATTTTTGTTTTTATTTCCATTATTCTAGGAGGTGGATCAAAAAAGATCTTGCTGTGATTTATGTGAAAGAGTGTTCCTCCTATGTTTTCCTCCAAGAGTTTTATAGTGTCCGGTCTTACATTTAGGTCTAGAATCCATTTTGAGTTTATTTTTGTGTATGGTGTTAGGGAGTGTTCTAATTTCATTCTTTTACACGTAAATGTCCAGTTCTCCCAGCACCACTTATTGAAGAAACTGTCTTTTCTCCATTATATATCCATGCCTCCTTTGTCATAGATTAGTTGACCAGAGGAGCGTGGGTTTATCTCTGGGCTTTCTATCCTGTTCCATTCATCTATATTTCTGTTTTTGTGCCAGTACTATATTGTCTTGATTACTGTAGCTTTGTAGTATAGTCTGAAGTCACAAAGCCTGATTCCTCCAGCTCCGTTTTTTTCCCTCAAGACCGCTTTCACTACTCAGGGTCTTTTGTGTCTCCACACAAATTTTAAGATTTTTTTGTTCTAGTTCTGTAAAAAATGCCATTGGTAATTTGAATAGGGATTGCATTGAATCTGTAGATTGCTTTGGGTAGTATAGTTATTTTCACAATATTGATTCTTCCAATCCAAGAACATAGTATATCTCTCCATTTGGTTGTTTCATCTTTAATTTCTTTCATCAGTGTCTTATAGTTTTCTGCATACAGGTCTTTTGTCTCCCTAGGTAGGTTTATTCCTAGGTATTTAATTCTTTTTGATGCAATGGTAAATGGGAGTGTTTCCTTAATTTCTCTTTCAGATTGTTCATCATTAGTGTATAGAAATGCAAGAAATTTCTGTGCATTAATTTTGTATCCTGCTACTTTACCAAATTCATTAATTAGCTCTAGTAGTTTATTGGTGGCATCTTTAGGATTCTCTCTATATAGTATCATGTCATCTGCAAACAGTGACAGCTTTACTTCTGCTTTTCCAATTTGTATTCCTTTTATTTCTTTTTCTTCTCTGATTTATGTGGCTAAAACTTCCAAAACTATGTTGAATAATAGTGGTGAGAGCAGACAACCTTGTCTTTTTCCTGATCTTAGAGGAAATGGTGTCAGTTGTTCACCATTGAGAATGATGTTGCCTGTGTGTTTGTCGTATATGGCCTTTATTATGTTGAGGTAGGTTCCCTCTAAGCCCACTTTCTGGAGAGTTTTTATCATAAATGGGTGCTGAATTTTGTCAAAAGCTTTTTCTGCATCTATTGAGATGATCATATGGTGTTTCTCCTTCAAGTTGTTAATATGGTGTTTCACATTGATTGATTTGCGTATACTGAAGAATCTTTGCATCCCTGGGATAAATCCCACTTGATCATGGTGTATGATCCTTTTAATGTGTTGTCGGATTCTGTTTGCTAGTATTTTGTTGAGGATTTTTGCATGTATGTTCATCAGTGATATTGGCCTGTAATTTTCCTCTTTTTATAGTATCATTATCTGGTTTTGGTATCAGGGTGATGGCAGTCTCATAGAATGAGTTTGGGAATGTTCCTTCCTCTGCAATTTTTTGGAAGTTTGAGAAGGATGGATGTTAGCTCTTCTCTAAATGTTTGATAGAATTCACCTGTGAAGCCATCTGGTCCTGGACTTTTGTTTCTTGGAAGATTTTTAATCACAGTTTCCATTTCATTACTTGTGATGGGTCTTCATATTTTCTATTTCTTCCTGATTCAGACTTGGAAGGTTATACCTTTCTAAGAATTTGTCCATTTCTTCCAGGGTGTCCACTTTATTGGCATAGAGTTGCTTTTAGTAGTCTCTTAGGATGCTTTGTATTTCTGTGGTGTCTGTTGTAACTTCTCTGTTTTCATTTCTAATTTTATTGATTTGAGTCCTCTCCCTCTTTTTCTTGATGAATCTGGCTAATGGTTTATCAATTTTGCTTACCTTTTCAAAGAACCAGCTTTTAGTTTTATTGATCTTTGCTATTGTTTTCTTTGTTTCTATTTCATTTATTTCTGCTCTGATCTTTATGATTTCTTTCCTTCTACTAACTTTGGGTTTTGTTTGTTCTTCTTTCTCTAGTTCCTTTAGGTGTAAGGTTAGATTGTTTATTTGAGATGTTTGTTGTTTCTTGAGGTAGGATTGTCTTGCTATAAACGTCCCTCTTAGAACTGCTTTTGCTACATCCCATAGGTTTTGGATCATCGTATTTTCATTGTCATTGTCTCTCAGTATTTTTTTATTTCTTCTTTGATTTCTTCAGTGATCTCTTGATTATTTAGTAATGTATTGTTTAGCCTCCATGTGTGTGTGGTTTTTACACATTTTTCCCTGTAATTGATTTCTAATCTCATAGCATTGTGGTCAGAAAAGATGCTTGATATGATTTCAATTTTCTTAAATTTACTGAGGCTTGATTTTTGACCCAAGATGTGATCTATCCTGGAGAAGGGTCCATGCACACTTGAGAAAAAAGTGTAATCTGCTGTTTTTGGATGGAATGTCCTATAAATATCCATTAAATCTATCTGGTCTATTGCATCATTTAAAGCTTGTGTTTCCTTATTAATTTTCTGTTTGGATGATCTGTCCATTGGTGTAAGTGAGGTGTTAAAGTCCCCCATTATTTTTGTGTTACTGTCGATTTCCTCTTTTACAGCTATTAGCAGTTGCCTTATGTATTGAGGTGCTCTTATGTTGCGTGCATATATATTTATAATTGTTATATCTTCTTCTTGCATTGTCCCTTGATTATTATGTAGTGTCCTTCCTTGTCTCTTGTAACATCTTTATTTTAAAGTCTAGTTTATCTGATATGAGTATTGCTACTCCAACTTTCTTTTGATTTCCATTTGCATGGAATATCTTTTTCCATCTCCTCACTTTCAGTCTGTATGTGTCCCTAGGTCTGAAGTGGGTCTCTTGTAGACAGCATATAGATGGGTCTTGTTTTCGTATCCATTCAGCAAGCCTGTGTCTTTTGGTTGGAGCATTTAATCCATTCACGTTTAAGGTAATTACCAATATGTATGTTCCTATGACCATTTTCTTAATTGTTTTGGGTTTGTTATTGTAGGTCCTTTTCTTCTCTTGTGTTTCCCACTTAGAGAAGTTCCTTTAGCATTTGTTGTAGAGCTGGTTTGGTGGTGCTGAATTCTCCTAGCTTTTGCTTGTCTATAAAGCTTTTGATTTCTCCATCAAATCTGAATGAGATCCTTGATGGGTAGAGTAATCTTGGTTGTAGGTTCTTCCCTTTCATCACTTTAAATATATCATGCCACTCCCTTCTGGCTTGTAGAGTTTCTGCTGAGAAATCAGCTGTTAACCTTATGGGCGTTCCCTGTGTGTTGTTTGTCATTTTTTTCTTGCTGTTTTCAATTTTTCTTTGTCTTTAATTTTTGCCATTTGATTACTATGTGTCTCAGTGTGTTTCTCCTTGGGTTTATCCTGTATGGGACTCTCTGAGCTTCCTGAACTTGGGTGGCTATTTCCTTTCCCATGTTAGGGAATTTTTCAACTAGAATCTCTTCAAATATTTTCTCGGGTCCTTTCTCTCTCTCTTCTCCTTCTCGGACCCTATAATGCGAATGTTGTTGCGTTTAATGTTGTCCCATAGGTCTCTTAGTTCTCTTTATTTCTTTTCATTTTTTTTCTTTATTCTGTTATGCAGCAGTGAATTCCACCATTCTGTCTTCCAGGTCACTTATCTGTTCTTCTGTCTCAGTTATTCTGCTACCGATTCCTTCTAGTATATTTTTCATATCAGTTATTGTATTGTTCAGCTGTTTGTTTGTTCTTTAATGCTTCTAGGTCTTTTTTAAACATTTCTTGCATCTTCTCAATCTTTGCCTCCATTCTTTTTCCAAGGTCCTGTATCATCTTCACTATCATTATTCTGAATTCTTTTTCTGGAAGGTTGCCTATCTCCACTTCATTTAGTTGTTTCTCTGGGGTTTTACCTTGTTCCTTCATCTGGTAAAAAGCCCTCTGACTTTTCATCTTGTCTATTTTTCTGTGAATGTCCAAATTGGTTTTTAGAAAAGAGTGAGAGCCAGGAGGAAAACTAGGAGACTCCTACAATAATCCATCAGAGTACCAGTAAATGCCTAAGTTAAGGTAATGAGTATAGATATGGACAGGAAAAATTAATGGAAGTGGTACCTGATCCTAATATGTGGAGTGTTCTGATATTAATTAGCATATTCACTGCCAAGAAAATGAATATGTTTATGCTCAATGGAATTAGAAACTTCCCAATTCCAGTGTAATTCCCAACATACCATCCTCAAATTCTTAAAACATTCCTCTAACGTTTCTTCTCAAAGAGAATTTTTCTTTTAATATTTTTTTAGCCTCTAAATTAAGATAACTTACCATTATCTCAGAGGTTTTCCCACAAATGCCATGTAGCAGAAGGACCAAGGAACAGCACACGTCACAGAATGCCTAAAATAGCACCTGCCCGTTAATGAGCTTAAACATGTAATTCATAGAAATCTGAAGTTTGTGTCACTTACAAAGCTCCTCCTTTCTGAATATAATCATACTTTAGCAAGCAAGTGCCTCTAAACAATTATTCTCAAATACATATTACATGGTGCAGTGGAATAATTGTAAATTACCACATAGTTCTTGACATCCACTATGATGCTTGCTCATGAAAGAGACCACAGATGCTGAATCAATAGAGATTAAAATCTCTCCCCATCTTTTTGAAGGAAACAGGAGGCAAGTCATCTGAGAAGAAACTAAGCTGAGGCTCTCTGAAGGCCTTCCTGCCTTCAATTTCTATCCCAACTCAGTGAACAACATAATTTGTGGTGTTTTCTTCTATTTCCAAAAGGGTTTGTGATCAGACACCAGAAAACAGAGCTCCAATTATCTAGCATTACAGAATTCCAGCATTAAGGTTTAAATGAGACCTGCAGATCATTTCTCTCATTTACCTCCTTCCAAGGCCAAGAAAAATGAGGATCAAGGTTTCACAGCTGGTATGGCAAAGTGTAATTCTTCACACTGCCAGTTTAAGATTCTTTTCACTGCCCTCCACATTGTCTCTTACAAGCCTTCCGTTCTAAATATCCATGTACCCAAATGATGGAGTGTCAAACCCAGTATTATATACTGGATCACAGTCAAGACAGAAAAATAAAAGTCCAGCCATATACACACAGGGCAAGATTGCTCTAGCTTTTTCCCACCATGGAGATGTGTACTGTTTCCAGGTTGTAGATCAGGCAAGATTCATGCAGATTTATTCCACTATGGCATTGGTGTATACTTAGAAAGTTAGTAAAAATAGAACAACATTTTAAAAACAACTCTGGAATACACAATGTGTTGTTAAAAACACTTTGAAAAGATAATAAAAGCACTGAGAAATGATTTTGATCCTTATAGATCTAATTCAGTTATTAGGAGAATATCAATACATTAATGCAGATACCTCTAAAATGGAGTTAATGATGAGATGTTGATTGTTGACCTACTAATATACGAGCAAGTGTAGTATTATGATCCATTTAGAACTTTCAAAAAGGAATAACCCTAACATACCTCTAGTAATCAAAATTATAAGTTATTAAAAGATCAACAAGTTCTCAATCAGTAACTCAATCACCATAAGGTTATCACCTAATAATTCCCAATACTCCCAAGGAATTAGCCTCTGATCAAAACAGCAGATACTCAATCTACACTCAGTCTGTGTGTACCATTTAGTGATTCTTGGTTAATATCAAGACTCTTCCACAGCTGGGTTAAATGATTATCATGGCCAGACGCCAGAGGCTTTTTCTACCTTGGGATTACCATGGCAACCACTACTTACTCCCCATCTAAAGGCAAGTAAGGAGGTAACTCATACAGGCAAAGAGTCCAATTTGAAGGAAGCAGCACTGGTGAGTGTTTTCTGAGTTATGTTCTCTCATCAGCCAAAGGACCTTAGCCAATCTGCTTAACTTCCCTGTGCTGAGTTTTCCTCTCCTGCAAAATGACGATAATATCTACTTCATAACGTTTTCCTGAAGATCAAATCAATGAGATAAAGTGTGAAAGCACCAGCAGTATCTAGAATATGGCAGCTCTCTACAAATGATACCTATTATTATACTATATGGAGGTATGATTTATCCATACAAGAACAATGATGTAGGTTACACATCAGAATATATGTGTGATATAAAATATTGTTTCCAAGAATGGTTATGCTATATGGGAGACTCACCCCTGGGAAGATTTTCAGCATCAATAAGTTTAATGACTTCTACTGCTGATAACTGGGTGCTGTTTCCACAAAAAGTCATTTCCCCCTTCTTATTACTATAGTATCTTAAACCCACAACTAACTCACTCCAGTGAGTTAAAAGGTAAGCACTAACTGGAGAAGGCAACAAATAAGCCATTAGCAATGAATTTCACTTCAGCAAAGTAGAGTATCAAATTCTTTAGCTGATCAGCAGAAGAGTACTGACTCAGGGCAGAGGCTTAAGACAGAACATAAACTTTCACTACTTGGCTATAATGCCAATAAATGGCCTCAAAGCTATCCTGACTAAGGTTTCAGAAAAGACCTATTCGCTCTGCTAGGGGACAGAGTAACAGGGTCCTATCAGTTCTAGTGTATTAATCATGAATGCTCATCACAAAGACAGAGTGAGTTTGAACAATTGTCCTAACTAATCAAAAGAGACAGATTAGTCTTTAGGTTTCTGGACTAGCCTTGTGGAATATTAAATATTTATCAGAAGACAATTAGTCACTCAATAAGATTTGTATGACACAAGTCAATGTTCCTCAGTCATATCCAACAACCAACCAGTTCAGCGTGTTATAAACCTCAGGATTACTTTGATGCCACAGCCTTTCAGCCTTTAATAATCTTTCCCATGCACAGTGCCTATGTGTTCATCAGGATGCTTTTTGCTAAGTGACAGAAATCCAGCTTAGATTAGTTTAAGCAACATGAAAATATATAGGGAGCATACTAAAGTATCCTACGATATTAAAGGATTGACAACTTAAACTGCAGGAAGTATGTATCTCTCTACAGTCTGACCCTCTCACTATAGACTGGCTTTCTTCTCTGGGCAGTAAATCTGCTATTATAGCTCCTGGGTTTCACATCTTATAAATTTCCCAGAAAAAAAGGAACTGACTCCTTCTCAATTCACTTGCAAACTTCAGAGGAAGGACCAGCTTGAGTCAGAGGTCCACTCCTGGCCAGTCCATTGTGGCCCTAGTAAGAGAAAAGATGGGAGTAGCGAAAGGGCAGGGTCACATAAAAGGTGGTGCCCACAGGAAGCTTGAGCCATTCCCAATGGAAAGGGGGTGTTGTTCCCAGAAGAAAGACTGAGGGGAGGGTTGTATAAACAACAATGGCAGACCACTATAGGTATATATCAATACATGCAATTTTTATTGCAACAATCAGCATGGTATGAAAACATACATGTTCTTTTATTTTGTAAATAAACCTTCACCAAATTTAACTATGGGCCATAAATTTTATAATCATTCAAGTCAGGTAACCTAATGTATCCCTGACCTTCCCAGCTCACTATTTCCACCATTCCCACCTCCAGTCTCTTAGCTAGAACACAATAAACCTCCTAAGTAGTAACTTCTACAGGAGGGAATACATTCACAGTGATTGCACAGCCATGCTTCTCTTGTTTAGAGAAGCCCTCAGGCAAGAATTATTTTCTTTGTTATTCTAGGTATCTAATTTTGGCCTCAGATAACCTGAGAAGTGTTTGCAATGCAGTTTTATTACTGGAAGCAATTTCATTATAAGAGAATATTAAGCAACTCTGAGAATGAAGTCAAAATGTCAGTATTGACATATAAATATTTTCCTATCTTACAATCCTGCCTACTTAGATATAGCAAATTCTGAAGTAGCAAAACAGACTTAACAGAAACATTAAAATATTTTTAATCACCTTATATTAGCATTTGTAATTATTTCCTCCAAAAACATGTATGCTGACTTTGACGTTTGCAGTATACAGAGTATTTTCAAAGTGCTGGTTCTGGGGTTTACAAAATGGCTGAGAATTAATCTTTTATTGCCTTCTTCCTCTCGAGTTAAATGATTTTTTTTTTTTTTAACATCTTTATTGGAGTATAATTGTTTTACAATAGTGTGTTAGTTTTCCCTTTACAACAAACTAAATCAGTTATACATACACACATGCTCCCACATCTCCTCCCTCTTGCATCACCCTCTCTCCCACCCTCCCTATCCCACCCCCCCAGGCGGTCACAAAGCACAGAGGTGATCTCCCTGTGCTATGCAGCAGCTTCCCACCAGCTATCTAATTTACATTTGATAGTGTATATATGTCCCTGCCACTCCCCCACTTCGTCACAGCCCACCCCTCCCCCTCCCCATATCCTCAAGTCCATGCTCGAGTAAGTCTGTGTTTTATCCCGTCCTACCACTAACCTCTTCATGACATTTTTTTCCCTTAGAGTCCATATATATGTGTTAGCATACGGTATTTGTTTTTCTCCTTCTGACTTACTTCACTCTGTATGACAGACTCCAGGTCCATCCACCTCATTATAAATAACTCAGTTTCATTTCTTTTTATGGCTGAGTAATATTCCATTGTATATATGTGCCACATCTTCTTTATCCATTCATCTGTTGATGGACACTTAGGTTGCTTCCATGTCCTGGCTATTGTAAATAGAGCTGCAATGAACATTTTGGTACATGAGTCTTTCTGAATTATAGTTTTCTCAGGGTATATTCCCAGTAGTGGGATTGCTGGGTCGTATGGTAGTTCTATTTGTAGTTTTTTAAGGAACCTCCATACTGTTCTCCATAGCGGCTGTATCAATTTACATTCCCACCAGCAGTGCAAGAGGGTTCCCTTTTCTCCACACCCTCTCCAGCATTTATTGTTTCTAGAGTTTTTGATGATGGCCAATCTGACCGGTGTGAGATGATATCTCATTGTAGTTTTGATTTGCATTTCTCTAATGATTAATGAGGTTGAGCATTCTTTCATGTGTTTGTTAGCAATCTGTATATCTTCTTTGGAGAAATGTCTATTTAGTTCTTCTGCCCATTTTTGGATTGGGTTGTTTGTTTTTTTGTTATTGAGCTGCATGAGTTGCTTATAAATTTTGGAAATTAATCCTTTGTCAGTTGCTTCATTTGCAAATATTTTCTCCCATTCTGAGGGTTGTCTTTTGGTCTTGTTTACGGTATCCTTTGCTGTGCAAAAGCTTTTAAGTTTCATTAGGTCCCATTTGTTTATTTGTGTTTTTATTTCCATTTCTCTAGGAGATGGGTCAAAAAGGATCTTGCTGTGATTTATGTCGTATAGTGTTCTGCCTATGTTTTCCTCTAAGAGTTTGATAGTGTCTGGCCTTACATTTAGGTCTTTAACCCATTTTGAGTTTATTTTTGTGTGTGGTGTTAGGGATTGTTCTAATTTCATACTTTTACATGTAGCTGTCCAGTTTTCCCAGCACCACTTATTGAAGAGGCTGTCTTTTCTCCACTGTATATCCTTCCCTCCTTTATCAAAGATAAGGTGACCATATGTGTGTGGGTTTATCTCTGGGCTCTCTATCCTGTTCCATTGATCTATATTTCTGTTTTTGTGCCAGTACCATATTGTCTTGATTACTGTAGCCTTGTAGTAGAGTCTGAAGTCAGGGAGCCTAATTCCTCCAGCTCCATTTCTCGTTCTCAAGATTGCTTTGGCTATTCGGGGTCTTTTGTGTTTCCATACAAATTGTGAAATTTTTTGTTCTAGTTCTGTAAAAAATGCCAGTGGTAATTTGATAGGGATTGCATTGAATCGGTAGATTGCTTTGGGTAGTATTAAATGATTTTTTAATATTACTTGATATGCCATAAATCCTTACCTGTTTAAATCCATGTGACCATATAATACATGACCTTTGAAAAACAAATGCCTCACCCATATTCATACTCAGGAAAACAATCTCCCAGAGTATTAGTCATGTCTGACCTCTCTTCTTGGGTGACCAAATGTCTCCGGGATTCAGGTGCTAGACTGGGTACAATAGGCCCCCAGGTGTGAAATGGAAGAACTGGTCTCCCCCAATGCCACAGGAACAAGGGAAGGAGAACCAGATGCAAACCAAAGAGAAATTAGACAAAGGAACCTGCACCAGTTAGAGAAACAGTACAAAGATTGTGAGTCAGGAGTGCAGGTTTAATGAAAGAGCTAGTAAAGCTGAAGAAGAGCCAATGAGACCAAATCATGTTAAAAGAGCTAGAACCCTTAATTTTTTTGAGATAAATCATTTTTTGCTACCCCAAATCTTACAACTAAAGTGTCACTTGGAGTTTGGGTCTCCCACCAAAGCTCTGCCCAAAATTTCTGAGTATTCCTTAGATGTGTATAAGGCAAGGATGAGGGCACAACTTGTATTCTCAAAGTCAGCTCTGCACCTACTTGCACAGCCCCCTCTCTGTTCTCCACCATTAGACCCAATGTGAAGCTCAAGCTTTCTTGAGTTCCCCATCTATTTCTCCACTCACATAAAGCTTCCATGAATATCAGACTTTATCAGTTATTCAAAGGGAGGTGTAAAAGGAGTTTACATGACAGCAAAGTAAACAATTTCAAGTTGAACACTGAACATCTCTGCTCTTAAATTATCTTTTGGCCACCCTAACACCGGATTATTTCCACAGGTCTCTTCACTCAACTTTGCAGCATCTGCAAGCTTCTTTTTCCTCCCTCCTCTCTCTATTTACCTCCTTTAAAGAGCACAACAAACTCCCCTCCTTAGGTCAGGTGTCAACTTAACCATTCTCCTCTCCTACCTTGGGTCTAGCCTCCAACGTGTTCTCCAGTTGTTTTGTGCCTCTACATGGATTATCAAGGCATTCACAGATAGAGATTTTCTCCCTTCAGAAGAATTTCGGTGACTACTGTTAAGATCATGGATTTAACTTCTAACTCTCATTACACAAGACTGAAGTGGAATCATTGGTCCCTGAATGCAGCTAATAAGGAGAAATGAGCTTGAGTGGCTCTCCACTCCATCATCTAGGGATACAGCAGCATGACTAGGGAGAGGCTCCACCTGTTCATGCACAAGTCTGGGCATCTGAATACAGTCTGGGAAGAGTTCTCAGCAGCTCCTCTGGTCTCTCTAGCTGTGGAACTGATTTCCCTTTCCAGAAACAAATTCTGACTTTTGGTTCATTAGAAGAGATACTTACAGGCAGATGTTGATCATCTTTGAAATCTCAGGTAAGTCAGCTCTGATCTCACATTCCACACTGCACCGAGCTGGCTTATAGGACCTCTTGCCCCTGAACCCTCTCCCTACTGTGCCTGGCAGGCCCTGGAATACAGAGAAGCAGGAGAACTTTCTGTAAAGTCATGTTCTAAATCTGGTCTGATTCTGCTGAAACCACAGATAACAGTAGCTCATGAAAATGAGCAAAAATACAGAGATACAGAACTAGAAATGAGACAGGTCTTCAGAGATCGTAGTAACACAAGGAACACAACACTGCTTACACCAAAAACCCTCTGCCTTTAGAATTCCGTGGATTCATTTGACCAGTTAAATACTTTATAACAATCTTATCGAGACATAAACTTTGACTGGATATTTGGTACCCCCTATACCATGTGATTTGAAGACACATTGCCCATCAAAATGACAAATGGGCTTCATATATAAAAGTAAGTTCACTCATTCATTCACTGATTAATGCAACAAATATATATTGAGTGTCTACCATGGGCCCACCAGCTTAAGCTCATGGGTTTAAGCCTCTTGAAAGCTCCTGGCATGATTCTATCCACCCATTTTTAAAGTTACACATTACAGGAGAGGTTATATTTTCCAAAATGCATGTGAAATCCACATTTAAATTAATACTATCCTAGCTAGCGATCACAATGGGCCTGTCAAAAGAGCAAGGCATCAGTTCACCTTCAGTTCCATTCCCTTTCCCTAAAAACAATCTGGTTCTTAACTGTTCCTAAGAGGCATCTTAGAGTTAATATACCAAAATTTAAAATTTTTAGTTTCTCTCTAAACCTGTTTCTACCCAGTGTTCTCAGTTAATGGTGTCACCTCTCACTCAGCTGAAAGGTGACCTTGGAGTCATATTTGAGTCTTCTCTCTCTCTCTCACTTCCGATATCCAAGGATCCATCAGCAAGTCCCTTCTGTTCTACCCCAAATCCCATCTACTATCCAGCATCCAATTTCTCATCATCCCTGCCAAACTGAAGCCAACACCACTTTTAACCTGGACAACTGTAACATTTTCTAACTGGTCTCCTCATTCACTCTCAACCTCCTACAAAATTCATTCTAGCAGCTGGAAATTAAATCCAAATACATCCTCTACTGTTCTAACGCTTTTCATCACTTTTGAAATAAAACCTCAACTTTACACGGCTACAAAGGGCCGGTCTCCATTATTCTCAGCCTTGACTGCTTATCAGAATTACCTAAGGAACTTTTAAAACTAAGTGCCACTCAGATTAATTAAATCAGAATCTCTGGAGGTGGGCTCTGGCATTGTTTGTTTTTTAAGTATGCTTTCAGAATAGAGGATCACTGCTCTCCATGGCCTGCCTACTGTCTACCTTCCTCTCCTAGTTCAGCTGCTGCCACTCTCCCCTCCAGTCATTACTCTGCAGCCTCACTAGCCTCTTTGCTTCCTTCAGTCCACAGTTTCTCTGCTTTATCTGGAAAGCTCTTCTTCATTCCTACCCTCTTCTTCCACCACAGATCGTCTTCACAACATTGGTTCCTTCTCATCCATCATTCAGTTCTCTACCCAAATACCACCTCTTTGGAAAAGTTTTCTAGGACCACTCAGTACACTATGCCAGTGGGTCTCAAAGTGTGGCTCTAGCAGCAGCAGCAACAACAGCACCCAACAACTTGTTAAAAATGTAAAATCCTGGGCTTCCCTGGTGGCGCAGTGGTTGAGAATCCGCCTGCCGATGCAGGGGTCACGGGTTCGTGCCCTGGTCCGGGAAGATCCCACATGCCGCGGAGCAACTAAGCCCGTGAGCCATGGCCGCTAGGCCTGCGCGTCCGGAGCCTGTGCTCCGCAACGGGAGAGGCCACAGCAGTGAGAGGCCCGCATACCACAAAAAAAAAAAAAAAAAAAAAAAAAGTAAAATCCTGGGCCCCACACCAGGCCTCTACTGAATCACAGACTCTGAGGGAGGGGCTCAACAATCTGTTTAAATAAGTCCTACAAGTGATTCTGGTATACATTAAAGTTTAAGAAGCACTATTATGCATGTGTATGTACACGTGTGTACACATAATGTGTGTACATATGTATCATATGGATATATTTATCTGACTACCCCCACCCTTCTACTCTTTTTTTCTAACATCTGTATTGGAGTATAATTGCTTTACAATGGTGTGTTAGTTTCTGCTGTATAACAAAGTGAATCAGTTATACATATATCTCCATATATCTTCCCTCTTGCATCTCCCTCCCTCCCACCATCCCTATCCCACCCTTCTACGTGGTCACAAAGCACCAAGCTGATCGCTCTGTGCTATGCGGCTGCTTCCTACTCACTATCAATTTTACATTTGGTACTGTATATATGTCCATGCCACTCTCTCACTTTGTCACAGCTTATCCTTCCCCCTCCCCATGTCCTCAAGTCCATCCTCTAGTAGGTCTACGTCTTTATTCCCGTCTTTACTCTGGTGCTTCATGTCCTTTTTTTTCCTATGATCTAGATTCCATATATATGTGTTAGCATACGGTATTTGTTTTTCTCTTTCTAACTTACTTCACTCTGTATGACAGACTCTAGGCCTACCCACTGCACTACAAATAACTCAATTTCGTTTCTTTGTATAGCTGAGTAATATTCCATTGTATAAATGTGCCACCTCTTCTTTATCCATTCATCTGTCGATGGACACTTAGGTGGCTTCCATGTCCTGGCTGTTGTAAATAGAGTTGCAATGAACATTGTGGTACATGACTCTTCGATTATGGTTTTCTCAGTGTATATGCCCAGTAGCAGGATTTGCTGGGTCATATGGTAGTTCTATTTTTAGTTTTTTAAGGAACCTCCGTACTGTCCTCCATAGTGGCTGTATCCATTTACATTCCCAACAACGGTGCAAGAGGGTTCCCTTTTCTCCACACCCTCTCCAGCATTTATTGTTTGTAGATTTTTTGATGATGGCCATTCTGACCGATGTGAGATGATATCTCATTGTAGTTTTGATTTGCATTTCTCTAATGATTAATGATGTTGAGCATTCTTTCATGTGTTTGTTGGCAATCTGTATATCTTCTTTGGAGAAATGTCTATTTAGGTCTTCTGCCCATTTTTGGATTGGTTTGTTTGTTTTTTTGATATTGAGCTGCATGAGCTGCTTGTAAATTTTGGAGATTAATGTTTTGCCAGTTGCTTCATTTGCAAATATTTTCTCCCATTCTGAGGGTTGTCTTTTTGTCTTGTTTATGGTATTCTTTGTACTGCAAAAGCTTTTGAGTTTCATTAGGTCCCATTTGTTTATGTTTGTTTTTATTTCCATTATTCTAGGAGGTGGGTCAAAAGGATCTTGCTGTGATTTGTGTCATACAGTGTTCTGCCTATGTTTTCCTCTAAGAGTTTGATAGTGTCTGGCCTTACATTTAGGTCTTTAATCCATTTTGAGTTTATTTTTGTGTATGGTGTTAGGGCGTGTTCTAATTTCATACTTTCACATGTACCTGTCCAGTTTTCCCAGCACCACTTATTGAAGAGGCTGTCTTTTCTCCACTGTATATTCTTGCATCCTTTATCAAAGATAAGGTGACCATATGTGCGTGGGTTTATCTCTGGAATTTCTATCCTGTTGCATTGATCTATATATCTGTTTTTGTGCCAGTACCATACTGTCTTGATTACTGTAGCTTTGTAGTATAGTCTGAAGTCAGGGCACCTGATTCCTCCAGCTCCATTTTTCTTTCTCAAGATTGCTTTGGCTATCCAGGGTCTTTTGTGTTTCCAAAAAAATTGTGAAATTTTTTTTCTAGTTCTGTGAATACTGCCAGTGGTAGTTCGACAGGGATTGAATAGAATATGTAGATTGCTTTGGGTAGTATGGTCAATTTCACAGTGTTGATTCTTCCAATCCAAGAACATGGTATATCCATCTATTTGTATCATCTTTAATTTCTTTCATCAGTGTCTTATAATTTTCTGCATACAGGTCTTTTGTCTCCTTAGGTAGATTTATTCTTAGGTATTTTATTCTTTCTGTTGCAATGGTAAATGGGAGTGTTTTCTTAATTTCACTTTCAGATTTTTCATCATTAATGTATAGGCATGCAAGAGATTTCTGTGCATTAATTTTGTATCCTGCTACTGTACCAAATTCATTAATTAGCTCTAGTAGTTTTCTGGTAGCATCTTTAGGATTCTCTATGTTTAGTATCATGTCATCTGCAGTGACAGTTTTACTTCTTCTTTTCCAATTTGTATTCCTTTTATTTCTTTTTCTTCTCTGATTGCTGTGGCTAAAACTTCCAAAACTATGTTGAATAATAGTGGTGAGAGTGGGCAACATTGTCTTTTTCCTGATCTTAGAGGAAATGGTGTCAGTTGTTCACCATTGAGAATGATGTTGCCTGTGGGTTTGTCATATATGGCCTTTATTATGTTGAGGTAAGTTCCCTCTATGGCTACTTTCTTTAGGGTTTTTATCATAAATGGGTGTTGAATTTTGTCAAAAGCTTTCTCTGTATCTATTGAGATGATTATATGGTTTTTCATCTTCAAGTTGTTAATACGGGGTATCACATTGATTGATTTGCATATACTGAAGAATCTTTGCATTCCTGGGATAAGCCCCACTTGATCATCATGTATGACCCTTTTAATGTGCTGTTGGATTCTGTTTGCTAGTATTTTGTTGAAGATTTTTGCATCTATATTCATCAGTGATATGCACTTGTAGTTTTCTTTCTTTGTAACATCTTCTTCTGGTTTTTGTATCAGGGTGATGATGGCCTCATAGAATGACTTTGGGAGTGTTCCTCCCTCTGCTATATTTTGGAAGAGTTTGAGAAGGATAAGTGTTAGCTGTTCTCTAAATGTTTGATAGAATTCGGCTGTGAAGCCATCTGGTCCTGGGCTTTTGTTTGTTGGAAGATTTTTAATCAGTTGCAATTTCAGTGCTTGTGATTGGGCTGTTCATATTATCTATTTCTTCCTGGTTCAGTCAGAAGGTTGTGCTGCTCTAAGAATTTGTCCGTTTCTTACACGTTGTCCATTTTATAGCATATAGTTGCTTGGAGTAATCTCTCTTGATCCTTTGTATTTCTGCAGTGTCAGTTGTTACTCCTCCTTTTTCATTTCTAATTCTATTGATTTGAGTCTTCTCCCTTTTTTTTTTTTTTGATGAGTCTGGCTAATGGTTTATCAATTTTGTTTATCTTCTCAAAGAACCCGCTTTTAGCTTTATTGATCTTTGCTATCATTTCCTTCATTTCTTTTTTCATTTATTTCTGCTCTGATCTTTATGATTTCTTTCCTTCTGCTAACGTTTGTGTTTTTTTGTTCTTCTTTCTCTAATTGCTTTAGGTGCAAGGTTAGGTTGTTTATTTGATATGTTTCTTATTTCTTAAGTTAGGATTGTTTTGCAATAAACTTCCCTTTTAGAACTGCTTTTGCTGCATCCCATAGGTTTGGGGTCGTCATGTTTTCATTATCATTTGTTTCTAGGTATTTTTTGATGTCCTCTTTGATTTATTCAGTTATCTCTTGGTTATTAAGTAGTGTATTGTTTAGTCTCTATGTATTTGTATTTTCTACAGATTTTTTCCTTAATTGATATCTAGTCTCATAGCATTGTGGTCAGAAAAGTTACTTGATATGATTTCAATTTTCTTAAGTTTACCAAGGTTTGATTTGTGACCCAAGATATGATCTATCCTGGAGACTGTTTCATGAGCACTTGAGAAGAAAGTGTATTCTGTTGTTTTTGGATGGAATGTCCTATAAATATCAATTAAGTCCATCTTGTTTAATGTAACACTTAAAGCCTGTGTTTCCTTATTTTCATTTGGATGATCTGTCCACTGGTGAAAGTGGGGTGTTAAAGTCCCTTACTATGATTGTGTTACCATCGATTTCCCCTTTTATGGCTGTTAGTATTTGCCTTATGTATTGAGGTGCTCCTATGTTGGGTGCATAAATATTTACAATTTTTATATGTTCTTCTTGGATTGACCCCTTGATCATTATGTAGTGTCCTTCTTTGTCTCTTCTGATAGCCTTTATTTTAAAGTTTATTTTGTGTGATACGGTAATTGCTATTCCAGCTTTCTTCTGATTTCCATTTGCATGGAATATCTTTTTCCAACTCCTCACTTTCAGTCTGTATGTGTCCGTAGGTGTGAAGTGGGTCTCTTGTACACAGCATATGTACGGATTTTTTTTTTGTATCCATTCATCCAGTCTATGTCTTTTGGTTGGAGCATGTAATCCATTTACATTTAAGGTAGTTATCAATATGTATGTTCCTATTACCATTTTCTTCATTGTTTTGGGTTTGTTATTGTAGATCTTTCCTTCTCTTGTGTTTCCTCCTGGAGAAGGTCCTTTAGCATTTGTTGTAAAGCTGGTTTGGTGGTGCTGAATTCTCTTAGCTTTTGCTTGTCTGTAAAGGTTTTAATTTCTCCATCAAATCTGAATGAGATCCTTGTTGGGTAGAGTAATCTTGGTTGTAGCTTTTTCCCTTTCATCATTTTAAATATGTCCTGCCATTCCCTTCTGGCTTGCAGAGTTTCTGCTGAAAGATCAGCTGTTAACCTTATGGGGATTCCCTTGTATGTTATTTGCTGTTTTTCCCTTGCTGCTTTTAATATTTTTTCTTTGTATTTAATTTTTGATAGTTTGATTAATATGTCTTAGCATGTTTCTCCTTGGATTTATCCTGTATGGGACTCTCTGTTTCCTGGACTTGATTAACTATTTCCTTTCCCATATTAGGGAAGTTTTCAACTATAATCACTTCAAATATTTTCTCAGACCCTTTCTTTGTCTCTTCTTCTTCTGGGACCCCTATAATTTGAATGTTAGTGTGTTTAATGTTGTCCCAGAAGTCTCTGAGACTGTCCTCAATTCTTTTCATTCTTTTTTCTTTATTCTGCTCTGCAGTAATTATTTCCACTGTTTTATCTTCCAGGTCACTTATCCGTTCTTCTGCTTCATGTATTCTGCTATTCATCCCTTCTAGACAATTTTAAATTTCATTTATTGTGTTGTTCATCATTGTTTGTTTGCTCTTTAGTTCTTCTAGGTCCTTGTTAAACGTTTCTTGTATTTTCTCCATTCTATTTCCAAGATTTTGGATCATCTTTACTATCATTATTCTGAATTCTTTTTCAAGTAGACTGCCTATTCCTCTTCATTTGTTAGGTCTGGTGGGTTTTTGCCTTGCTCCTTCATCTGCTGTGTGTTTCTCTGTTTTCTCATTTTTCTTAACTTACTGTGTTTGGGGTCTCCTTTTTGCAGGCTGCAGGTTCGTACTTCCCGTTGTTTTTGGTGTCTGCCCCCAGTGGCTAAGGTTGGTTCCGTGAGTTGTGTAGTCTTCCTGCTTGAGGGGACTAGTGCCTGTGTTCATACAGTCCCAGATGAGACTGGATCTCATCTTTCTGGTGGGCAGGTCCACGTCTGGTGGTGTGTTTTGGGGTGTCTATGACCTTATTATGATTTTAGGCAGCCTCTCTGCTAATGGGTGGGGTTGTGTTCCTGTCTTGCTACTTGTTTGGCATAGGGTGTCCAGCACTGTAGCTTGCTGGTCCTTGAGTTTAGCTGGGCTTTGGTGTTGAGACGGAGACCTCTGGGACATTTTTGCAATTTGATATTACATGGAGCTGGGAGGTCTCTGGTGGACCAATGTCCTGAACTTGACTCTCCCACCTCAGAGGCACAGCCCTGATGCCTGGCTGGAGCACTAAAGGCCTGTCACCCACATGGCTGAGAATAAAAGGGAGAAGAAAAGAAAGAAAGAAAGAAAGAAAGAAAGAAAGAAAGAAAGAAAGAAAGAAAGAAAGAAAGAAAGAAAGAAAGAAAGAAAGAAAGAAAGAAAGAAAGAAAGAAAGAAAGAAAGAAAGAGAGAAAGAGAGAAAGAGAGAAAGAGAGAAAGAGAAAGAAAGAGAGAATATAAAATAAAATAGTTATTAAAATAAAAAATAATTATTAAAAAAATTAAAAAGTAATAAAAAAGAAAGAAGAGAGCAACCATACCAAAAAACTAATCCATCAGTGATAACAAGTACTAAAACCTATACTAAAAAAAAGAAAAAAATAAAAAACAGACAGAACCCTAGGACAAATGGTAAAAGCAAAGGTATACAGACAAAATCACACAGAGAAGCATATACATACACACTCACAAAAAGAGAAAAAGGGAAAAAAATATATATATATTGTTGCTCCCAGAGTCCACTTCCTCAATTTGGGATGATTCGTTGTCTATTCAGGTATTCCACAGATGCAGGGTACATCACGTTGATTGTGCAGATTTAATCCACTGCTCCTGAGGCTGCTGGGAGAAATTTCCCTTTCTCCTCTTTGTTCGCACAGCTCCCAGGGTTCAGCTTTGGATTTGGACCCGCCTCTGCATGTAGGTCGCCTGAGGTCGTCTGTTCTTCACTCAGACAGGACTGGGTTAAAGGAGCCGCTGATTCGGGGGCTCTGGCTCACTCAGGCCAGGGGGAGGGAGGGGCACGAATGCGGGGCGGGCCTGAGGCAGCAGAGGCCAGTGTGACGTTGCACCAGACTGAGGCGCGCCGTGTGTTCTCTCAGGGAAGTTGTCCCTGGATCCTGGGACCCTGGCAGTGGCGGGCTGCACAGGCTCCCAGGAGGGGAGGTGTGGAGAGTGACCTGTGCTCACACACAGGATTCTTGGTGGCGGCAGCAGCAGCCTTAGCGTCTCATGCCCGTCTCTGGGGTCCGCGCTGATAGCTGTGGCTCACGCCCGTCTCTGGGGCTCCTTTAAGCAGCGCGCTTAATCCCCTCTCCTCTCACACCAGGAAACAAAGAGGGAAGAAAATGTCTCTTGCCTCTTCGGCAGCTCCAGACTTTTTCCCGCACTCCCTCCCGGCTAGCCGTGGTGCACTAACCCCTTCAGGCTGTGTTCACGCCGCCAACCCCAGTCCTCTCCCTGGGATCTAAGCTCCGAAGCCCAAGCCTCCACTCCCCGCCCCTGCCCATCCCGGCGGGTGAGCAGACAGGCCTCTAGGGCTGGTGAGTGCTGGTCGGCACCGATCCTCTGTGTAGGAATCTCTGCGCTTTGCCCTCCGCACCCCTGTTGCTGCGCTCTCCTCTGCAGCTCCGAAGCATCCCGTTTCCACCACCCGCAGTCTCCGCCCGCCAAGGGGCTTCCTAGTGTGTGGAAACCTTTCCTCCTCCACAGCTCCCTCACACTGGTGCGGGTCCCATCCCTATTCTTTTGTCTCTGTTTATTCTTTTTTCTTTTGCTCTACCCAGGTACGTGGGGGGGTTCTTGCCTTTGGGGAGGTCTGAGGTCTTCTACCAGCATTCAGTAGGTGTTCTGTAGGAGTTTTTCCACATATAGATGTATCTCAGATGTATTTGTGGGGAGGAAGGTTATCTCCACATTTTATTTCTCCACCATCTTGAAGCCTCTCCTCAAATCAATTTTCCCTCTACTCTTTATTACCTGATTTTATCTTCTTCCTATGAGTCATCTGAAATTCTTATTTAATTTTTTAATTGACTATCCCCACACCCTAAAATACAAGCTCCATGGAAACTTATGTTCACTCCTATATGTTCAATGATTACAATAGTATCTGACACACAATAAGTATTCAGTAAATATTTATTGAATAAGTGAACCTACAAACAAACCAATCTAGTCTCTTTCTCCCCCAGAAGCCCTAAGGGTTTATTCTATTTTGTTTTGTTTTCCTCTAGAGAGGAAAGAAGATGTGCAGGGGAATCTACAGGAGAAGTTCTCAGAAAACAACATCAAAATCCAACAGAATGGCCATGAACCAGCCAACTCTGGTTCTTTCAGAAGGGAGCTTTTTTAGTGTTGAACATGCTTAGCTCACAGGAATGTGAGGTAATTGCTACCTGTGATTAATGCAGAGCTTGAAGGCCTCATTACATTTCAAGTACCTGCCAAGGCATTTTTCCAAGGAAACAAAATACAGAGGAAGGGCATTCAAGAGGGTATCTTGAAAGCAGAGATAGAGAGGCAGCTTGGTACTCAGGTCAGAGGCCAAGATAATCCCACCCCCAAAGGATATTCTCCCTTGACTCTGAAAACAGTGGTTATGTGTTCACATGGGTCTCTTCCCACCCTTCACCCATACCACTTTTCCCAATAAATGAAAAATATCTTTTATTTCATTTAAATTTCTTTAAATTATAGTAAGGACCTTTGCAATTCTATATGTACCATTTGTAACTTTTTTTTTCCTGTGAATAGCCTGTTCCTGTAGTTTTCTTTTAGGCTGTTTGCCATTTTCCAATTGATTGACAATTAAATTTAGTCATCTTTCATATGTGCTGTCAATATTTTTCCCAGTTTGTGTTTCACTCTTGACTTTGTTTTGATTCCTCCCCCAAGTCAAAGCTTAAAATTTTACTTAGTCAAATGTGCCAATCTTTTACTTTAAGGTTTCTTATTTTTATGTCAATAAATAGAAAAGCTTCCTCTACTCCAAATACATTAAAATATTCACCCATATCTCCTACCAGTACTTCTATGGCTCTTTTTTCTCCCTTTCTTTCTTTTTTTTTTTTTTGGTTTAAATCTTTGATCCATCTGGAGTTCATTTTTGTGTGAAGGTTGAGGAAAGTTTCTAGTATTATTTTTTTCCAAATAACAAATCTATTCGGGAAACTCTGTAACTCAGCATTTAGCCTAGAAAAATTATATACATGGTTGACAATTTCTGTCTGTTAAATTGAATTATCAGAAGGGTGATGAAGCTACAAAATAGCTATGGAACATACACAACAACACAGCCCCCCAAAAGTGTGTTCATATGTGACATTAATGTGATATTAATGTATGTTAATGTATATCTTAATAAGAAAAGTAGACAGGTATAAACCTATACCAATTTGGTGATCACTATGACAACAGTAACAATAATTATAACTACTGTTTATTGAGCACTTATGCTTCACACACTAGAAGTGCTAACAGATTAACTCATTTAATACTCAAAGCAAGCCTATGAGGAGTTTCTGTTCTATCTTAATTTTACAGATGAGAAGACAGAAGCACCAGGAGATAAAGAAACTTGCTCAAGGACCAATGACTAGCAACTGGCAGAGTCGCATTCTGGGACAGAAGCAAAGAGGATCCTATGGCTTAACAACTATGCTAGCTTGTCTCAAAGATCATTGTTGACCACAAAATAGAAAGAGCAACAGGGTGTTTTTGCTATTAACATCTAAAAGGTGTACACATTTTATTAGGATGTTTTGTATTCTAATTCTGTATTTCTAATTTGAAAATTGAAAAAACATGTCCGTATACCCACCCTCACCCAACTTGCCCCCACCCCCACCAAAACAAAACCTACCTCAGAACTCTATAATGTCTTTGACTTCAACATCTGATAAAGTACCTATGAGGGTCCAACATAAGGTAACTCAAATTTTGACATCTTTCTCAACTAACCCACATTCCTTCACAACTTTTAAGTTCAAAATCCCACCATGAACTGGTATAATTTCCAAAAATGACCAGATCTGAAATATTAATATGACAGAGCTGCACTGAATAATTTGGTGTAGCAAAGTCAAAAATTATTTCTCAGCATCTTATACTATAAGTTAGACTTTTAAAGATGTAGATAAGATTATTTAAAACATTCCTAGAGGGGTGGGATAGGGAGGGTGGTAGGGAGGGAGATGCAAGAGGGAAGAGATATGGGAACATATGTATATGTATAACTGATTCACTTTGTTGTAAAGCAGAAACTAACACACCATTGTAAAACAGTTATACTTCAATAAAGATGTTAAAAAAATAAATAAAATAAAATATTAATACTATTAACAATGACAGGTGCCATTTTAATATATTTTTTTCTTTTTCAGATTCTTTCCCATTATATGTTATTACAAGATATTGAATGTAGTTCCCTGTGCTATACAGTAGGTCCTTCTTGTTAATCTATTTTACATATAGTAGTGTAGTATCTGTTAATCTAAAACTCCTAATTTATCCCTCCCCCTCCCTTCCCCTATGGTAACCATAAGTTCATTTTCTATGTCTGTGAGTCTATTTCTGTTTTGTAAATAAGTTCATGTGTATCATTTTTTTAGATTCCACATATGATACATGATATTCGACAGGTGTCATTTTATAACTCTAGTTCTTTTTTTGTTTTTAAGTTTTTATTTATTTATTTTGGCTGAGTTGGGTCTTCGTTGCTGCACACGGGCTTTCTCTAGTTGCGGCGATCAGGGGTTACCCTTCGTTGCGGTACGCAGGCTTCTCATTGCGGTGGCTTCTCTTGTTGCAGAGCACGGGCTCTAGGCGTGGGGGCTTCAGTAGTTGTGGCTCGTGGGCTCTAGAGCGCAGACTCAGTAGCTGTGGCACACGGGCTTAGCTGCTCCGCAGCATGTGGGATCTTCCCAAACCAGGGCTCAAACCGTATCCCCTGCATTGGCAGTTGGATTCTTAACCACTGCACCACCAGGGAAGTCCCATAACTCTAGCTTTTATTTAGAAAAATGAATAGAATTTTCAGTTTGATGATGGCCGAGTAAAGGCAGTTTCACTCCCTTCTTCTCTCAAAATTTGAAAGCCACAAAGATGACAGGAAACAAAAACACAAACTCCAACTTCAATGAAATGACGTAACCATTTGAAGATGGAAAGCAGATGCAGGAAACATTTTAGCAGAGTGGAGAAAAGTCAAGCCAATGACCACAAGGAGCAAGCCAATTTGCCTCTGTACATGTTTAGGAAGTGGAGACACTGGGTACTTTGAAGATGAAAATAAGGGCAGTTGCTAAAAATGAAGGCATATTGAGGCTCTCGATCATTGGGATGCAGCTGGTTTTTACTGGCTTGCAAGAGCCAACTCTGCAATGACCTCACACTGGTAGCTTGAAATCAACCATAGTGGGAATATTTACACTACAGGAACTGGCAAATTCTACAAATCAGAATTTTGGTTTGTTTTGATTTTTTCAGAGAGCTAATTGTTAAACATTTATCAGCACACCATAGTTCCCAAGTCTTAATCTTTACCACCCACTAGAAATCTGAGGTTTACTCTCCAGCGAAAGTGAACCATGGGGGTTTCAGATTTGGGCACAGCAGCCACAAAAGAGGTCAAGTGAGAGGTACGGTGCTGCAAACAGGGATAATATATGAAAATCTGTGTTTTGTTCAACTTGAGAACATCCACCTTCAGACTGCATTCCCCTGGCAGGACACTGAGCATTCTCTGGAGAAACTAAGATGCCCAAGAGAAAAGATTTACAAATAGTGATACTTTCGGGGAGGGGGGAGGGGTGGTGGCTCTCAATAAAAAATCTAGCTAACGTGTCTGATCATCCTACAGTGATTTAGTCCATTCAGACATGCAAAGAGTAAAAATTCTTTTCCCAAGCACCTTTCTCAAGAAGCCACTATAGGATATGTCCCACCAAAACAAAGGAACAAACCAAGAAAGAAGAGGATGTGGATTTAGGAAATATAGGAGAGAGGCAATGGCACTGCCAGAGTAACAGCTGTGCCTCAGGCCTAGTGAAGACAGTGCATACTGGAGCAGGAGACAGAGGCTCCAAGAAGCAGGAATAAAAAAGGAACTGGTAAATTATCTGACTGCTTGAGCATGTGGAACACTGTACTGAGAGATATTTTACAGAACTGTTATAGGATGTTGGAAGAAATAGCATTCAAAGAAAATTAAACAAAGGGGAGAAAATGAGGCAATTATTTATTCCAGGTAAAAATGACAACAAAAATAAGAAATGCAGTCACATTGTGGATTACTCAGCTGTGGAAAGCACTCACATAGACATAATAAGATATTGGGAAAAGATTAACCAAACATTTAAACATAATAAATTATATAGGGAAGAAGTAAAAATTTTGACTTTGCTACATAGACCAAATTATTCAGTGCAGCTTTGTAGTATACTCATTTCAGATCAGGGCATGCTTAGAAATTGTCTGTTCATGATGGGATTTTGAACTTAAAGGAAGAGGAGGTATAAGTGAGTGAAGAGTCTAATATACCCTAATAGGAAGTAAACTGATTAATCAAGAAGCGTATTCTTTTCAAGTAAGGAAGTAAATACTAGAACAAATAGCTAAAAACATTGAAGTGGTTCATCTAGTAAGTGGAACAAGGCAGTAGGAGAAGAGAGAAAAGAATATTGGGGGGTTTTAAGTCTGCTTTATAGAAGTATTTGACTTAATCATTTTCATGAAATACTTTCATCATAATTGTTTTGATTTACTTAGTTTAGATACAGAGAAAAATAAAATAGTTTGTAAGTTATAGGCAACCCCAGAGAATGTGGAAATTATTCTGATATTCTAATAATAAAGGGATTCCCACATTGTAGCAACAGGAAAAATTTTTCCAAATCAAGAAAGATCTGGTTAAAACATCTTGCAATAAAATATGTGAGTATCCATCACCAAGTACCATAATCAAAGTCTCAGTTATGGGCCATTAAACAAGAGAACCTGTGATGAACCCATGCCAGGGATAAACCAGGAAAGATTTATCTTCTGACCTTATCTTTTGGGGGATGCCAGAACCTTTACTGGGGCAACCATACTTACTCATCAGATTTTCACAATAGATAATTCATTCATCCTTTGTGTATTTCTAATTTCATTTTCTAAAGAAGATGAAGAAAAACCTTTTCTTTTCATAGTTCTCTTCATAGTTTTATTTTCTGCTTTGAAACACTGATCTAACTGCTAGAAAAGAAAACTGATTTCATAATTAGAGGAAATTACTGAGGTGGGTGGTTAAGACTGGTAAGAAAAAGAGCTGAAAAACTTAGTGGTAGGGAAGAAATAAATCATTCTTTTTGGAAGTTTGATGGGGAAAAGACTGAGAAATTCATCTACTTCAGTGGTAGCAAGGGTCATGGGAGAAAGAATTTTCCAGACAGGGGAAATATGGATTGTTCAAAGGCAAAGGGAAAAGATGCAATTGAATTTTTTTTAAAAGGTTAAAGGTTAGATGGTGGTGTGAAGGGAAACTAAAGATGGAAATGGATAAATTGAGAAGCAAAAATGGAGGAGTTTACTTTCAACCAGGAAGCCCTTCCCTATGAAATTCAAAGAAAGATGATATCTAGAAACATGTTTCTGAGGTAAACAGAAGGGAATATGAGGGTTATTTCCTGGATGGCCTTAGTTTTCGAGTGAAGGAAAGGCCCAGTCATCTCCTTAGGGGGAAATTAGGAATGCGAATTTACAGGAGTGGAAGGAATTAAGAACAGTCATTCTCTTAGAGTGAACCACCAGGAGTCCCCAAAGACCATCCCCTGGACCAGAGAAAGGCTGATCTCACCAAGAATCACCCAGGGAGGCAGTCAAACAGAAAGACTCCCCAGCCCCATCCTCAGGAGCATTCAATAGGTCCAGGATGAAACTGGGGGATCAATTTTTAACAGGTTCCCCAGGAGATCTCTATGAGTAGCTAAATCTGGAAGCCACTGGATAGGGATCCCCGAGGTACGAATAAAAGAATTCCAAACAGTATTAAAGGCACTCGTGGGGGCAAAATGTAAAAATTTGCAATGTGGCATATCTATGAGGTTTTGTTATTTTCTCACAACAATGGAAGAAACAGAGAAAGTAGAATTATGAGGGCCAAAAATCCACACAGTAACTGGGAATTACAGTGGCATTGAGTTGCTAACCAAATTTCACCTCTGGTTCCATGGTAAAAAAAAAAAAAAAAATGACTAAAATCAAAACAAAAAACCTCATTTCTCATTCTTTTTCATTCAATCCGTTTTTAACCAAAAGCAGCTCCTTTCACAGAAAATCATTACCTCAGTCCATGTGGGCACTTGTGTCCCAGGTCAGTCCTTAGTTTGAATAAAAGGAAAACATATGATTTGGTTTTGCCTTTGGGTACTTTGCTAGTGAACTTCTAGGGCTGAATTCTTAAGTGTTTTAAAATAAAATATCTAAATTTACTGGTATATTTAAGTCCAGTTTAATCTCAGCCCTTTGAATTCCTGTAGAGCTTTCAGCAAGACATGGGTACCACACAACTTTAGAAAGTGATTACTTACTGCAGAGATGTAATCATAGTTTTGTTTTAAGATAAAAGCTCACATCCTCAGATCTCTGTGTCAGAAATCAACAGAGAGAAAGGACAAAAAGAAGTTAAATACTATCCTGGAACTGTACACTTTTATAGTTTAAATGATGCTTTTTCTGATGTTGAATACCCCTTCTAAATCGCCTGATTAAAGCTACATAATTCAGTCAAAATGAAATCATACTATTTAAAAATAACTTCCTGAAAAAAATGAAACCAAAAATAGTATTAAGGCACAATGGGAAAGACAGTGTGTCCGTGTGTAACATAGCACAGTAGAAATGGTCTTTTGTAATTGAAACAATAGTACTGTTTCCTCCACCAAGCGCAGCCTTTTTTAAGCTCAGAGAGTGAAGAAATATATATATAATTAATTTAAGCAAATTACAAGGGCAGCTGACCCATGGCTTTATAAAATAATCTCTGTCACAGTACTGCATTCTAGGAAGCAGCCAGCTGTCATACAGCCTTAATGAAAAATGCCAGATAAGTTGTTTTACTTCAAAACACAGAAATTGGCCTGATTAAATCAATGAGTTTCTATCAGATATTTATATCATCTGGAAAGGAAAATCTAGCCTCCTTTTTTTTTTTTCCTAGCTTCCTTCTGAAAGCTGAAAAACATCATTTCTTTCATCAAGAAATTTCACTAAAAGTTATGACATTTTAGTTAATCATTTTAATGTCAGTTGCTTCACTTCATTTACTTTCTGAGTGATATGGCCAAGTTCCTTTGATTTACTTCCATTAAGCAGAGAAAAAAACTGTAAGTCACATGCAAAATAATATCAAAACCCATGCTTGATGTTTGAAACGATACCACCTTAGAAGTATATAGCTCTTTTTTTAGACCTGAATTGTTCTTTGTTAGATATACATCTTTCATAGAAAGAAGCTGTATTTCTTAACAAATTTTCAAAGAAAAAACTGAGAGAAAGGTAAGAAATATGCTTTCATTTATACAGTTAACATATTTTAGGACAGCAATGATCAAACCTGGGTACACATTTAAATCATCTGGGAGCCTTTGAAAACTAACAATACCCCATTCTACATAGACAAAATCAAACTTCTGAGGGTGATGCCTAAGCATTGGTGTTTTCTCTTTTTTTAAAAAGCTACCCTGGTGATTTCTAATGCAGCCAGGTTTGAGAATCCTATGTAGGGCACTGACTCACATTCCGGTGCATGTTGGTATCTCTTGAGGGTGGAGGTTAAAAACATTGATCCTTTGGTCCTGTTGTGGCTAAGTTGCCTCCCAAACCCCCACCATATTCATGTTTAAGTCCTACATCTAGTACCTCAGAATGTGACCGTACTTGGCAATGGGTTCTCGAAAGAGGTAAAGTGAAGTTATTAGGATGGGCCCCAATCCTTATAAGAATAGGAGTCCTTACAAGAAGGGGAGATTAGGACACAAACAGGTACAGAGGAAAGACCATGTGGAACAACAGGGAGCAAAGAACCACCATCCACAATCCACGAAGAGAGGCCTCAGAAGAAACCAATGCTGCAGACACCTTGATCTCGGACTTCTAGACTTCAGAATGGTGAGAAAATCAATCGTAGTAAATAAATAAATGATCATGAGTGACCCAGACTGTGGTACTCTATTATGGCAGCCCTAGCAAATGAATGCAGGTCTTATCCCCAGAATTCTGATTTTGTAGACATGGCTGCAGCTGGGATCAGGAAGTTTTAATTGCTCCTCAGGTGATTTTAAAGTATGTCCAGGATTAAGAGCCACTGCTTTAGGTATCCTGAAGTCTGATTTCACCTGTTTTCTACTTTATGTTAACTTGAGAGCAGCTAGTTAACACTTTGTAACATCTCCCTATTGAAGCTATTAAATGGATATTACTCAGCCATAAAAAGGAACGAAACTGAGTCATTTGTTGAGACGTGGATGGATCTAGAGACTGTCATACAGAGTGAAGTAAGTCAGAAAGAGAAAAACAAATATCGTATATTAACGCATGTATGTGGAACCTAGAAAAATGGTACAGATGAACCGGTTTGCAGGGCAGAAGTTGAGACACAGATGTAGAGAACAAATGTATGGACACCAAGGGGGGAAAGCTGCGGGGGAGGTGGGGAGGGGGTGTGCTGAATTGGGCTATTGGGGTTGACATGTATACACTGATGTGTATAAAATTGATGACTAATAAGAACCTGCAATATAAAAAAACAAACAAACCAAAAAAACAACTAATACTAAACTTTCTTTGGGTTATTTGTATGGAAATATGTTAATATAAATGTTTCAGACATTACATGAAATTTCTAAAAATCTTATATGTTCTGGTATAATGTTATAAGTCATAATTCTAGTTATTACTTTAAAATGTATATCTCAGAAATAACTAAATTTCCTTGTCAATTGCATTATTATGAACTTTCATCAAATCTTTAACCGTGGTCATTTTTAAGTCTTTTGTCATTTACAGGCAGTTCTGGGTGTACTCTGATGCTTTTGCAAAAATGTTCCTATAAAAGGGTTTCATCTTCAAGGAATTCATGGAAAAGACTGACAAGTACAGGTTTCTGGTAACTGGCTATACTACTGAACTGAATGAATAAGCATTTTCAGAACTCTAATGGAAAACTGATGAATTCATAAAAGTGCTAACAAAAGATCAAGATGAAAAAAAAATTAATTACATGGGGCTGAGTGAACTGATGAGGATGATTATAATTTTCATGACTTTCTGTTTGAATAAAATTTTTTTAAAAAAGCTTAAATGGATATAACCGAGAAGTTGGATATAAAATTGTTTTTCATTTTATTGAGTAGTTTGCTCCACCTAGTGAAGAATTCCCACAAAAAAAGGTGCCATTAGTGCTGTCTCACTTCCATTCCCACCCCCATCAGTGGAAGGTATTTTTTTTCTTATGATAGTGATATACTTGTTTCATATCATTCACAAATATAGTTTTCAAATGTTCTTATTTCTATTTCTCTATCTTTTCACTCTTAATAATGCCATTTTTATCTCTACATAATTGAAAATTTTACATAATTATTGCAAAATATGGATTTTAATAGGTTCAATGTTAATTTGGAGTGCAACAGCTATATGTTTTATTTCTTTCCCCCTACAAGTGATCTCATGGCTTTTGAGTCACACAAACCTCAGATCCAATCAGCTCTACTACCAAATAGCTGCGTAACCTTCAGGAAGTTATATAAACTCTCCAAGCTTCTAGGCAGTCCTCTTTAAGAACTGGGTATGTGTTCACCTGGCCCTTAACCCTCTACCCACTGGTAGAAGAGAGTAACAAGTGGAATTTAGGGCCCAAAATAGAAATCATGTTTTGAGGATATTAGAATAGACCAAGCAACTGAAGACACTTGCCTAGCTTAGATATTACTTGAGAGAGAAGTAAATGTCTTTTTTGTCTGAAACACATTATTTCAGGGATATAGATTAGAGCAGCATAGCTTGTTCCATATTCTAACCATTGTATGGAGAAGAGTTTGAAGAAAGGAAAATGTGGAAGTTATGAGATCAATTAGAAGGTAAAACTGCAGATTTCCAGGTGTAGAAGTTGGTGGCTTAGACTAACACAGTGGCAGTGAAGGTGGACTTGGGAAGTTGGTGGAGCAAAGGTACACTTTGGAAGTACAATCAACACATATTGATGATGCACTGAATGTAGAGAGATGTATCAAAGATGGATCCCAAGGTCCTAAGAAGACAGAGGCATTTATTTACTCATGAAGACTAGAAGAGAAGCATATTCCTAGGGGAAGATTAAGAAATTTAACCATGTAAAACTTGAGATGTCTGTGAGACACAGACTTGGAGCTGTCATATCAGAGTTGAAGGTGAAAATCTGAAATTTAAACAAGTCTGTTCCAAAGGTAATTTGGGAGTAACTTCTCTATTCATCACCAGCCTTGGGGATCATTGCCTGACCCATCCCAACTACAAAGCGCAAAGTAAGCCCAGGTGCCAGATACCATCTTAAATGGTTAGAGAACAGTATGGAGTCCTAAGTCAGTCATTCCTCTACATGGAAAATTCATAATTCTTTTGACCTTCCCCTCAGCCTTTCTCTCTGGTATTAATGAATTCAAGTTCTTTAATCCTTATATCAAACATCTGATTGATTTCTATTTAACCTTTCATTGTAACTGTGTGTAGTTTGTGTTTGTTTTCAAAATTCTATATCTAACATTTATTTCTAAAATGTCTTTGTCCAAACAATCTCTACAAAATTGAGAAGCCAGTATGGAAGAGAACATCATGGTGCTTGGGACCATATGTAATTGATAGAAGTAGCTGGTGCGAGAGGTGAGACAAAGAGAGAAATGGACCTTAGAAAATTTTATCCGGAGGTCAGAATTCAAACTTATGCCTCTCTTACCTGAATATACTCACCCAAATAGTATTAAACATTCTAATAATGCTTTTCAATATGAGAGAAAAAGAGAGAGAGAAACATCCTGACTTGATTCCGATGGTTAAGGGGAAGGCATTGTGAATATGGATATGCTGCCTTCACAAAGTCAAAGGTATGAACAGTAATCTTCTCGTCTCTAATGAACACTCCCTCACTACAGCACATTTATAAACTTCCATGAACTCAGTGAAAGTCGGTTTGGGGATACATTAGGCACTTTATCATATTATCCCTTGCTCATACTACTTTTAAAAGAGCTGAAGAAAGACATTTACATGTCCATTTACAACCTAGAAAGGACCCTAACAAAAGAAAAAAACACTTGCTGGCAAACCAACACGTTTCCTGAGATAAGAGAAGGGACCATAAACACATTCATTTTAAAGTACTCATTTTTTAACTATAGCTGCTAATATTGAATGACAGTTGCCATAAATTCTAATTGGATGAGGTGCGAGGTGCATTAGAGTTAAGTGTATCAAGCCAAAATGCGCTTATATCTATCTGCCTTACGGATTTCTGGAAGCATCTCACAGCATGTATCTCTGCAGCTATAACCATTTCTAACCTAGCTTCCTTTTCCAGGAAGTCTATTTTAGGCTCAGAAATTTAAATACTGTATCAAAAAAAAAAAAAGAAGAAAAGCATAAGGACTTCAAAAAATCATTATATAATGTAGGCCATAGTTCAAGACAATATATAAAATAAAGAACTTTCCTCCCACTCTTGTCCAAGATAGACCTTGATCTTAAGTCACTCAGCAGGCCCAGTGCCATTGACTTCCACAGTCATTATCCATAATGATGATGATGAACCAGAACAAATAGTCAATTTACCAATTACTACTCTCATTTTGTCCGAATATCATAGCCTTTTCCTCAACCAGTCTTTCTAGATTTGCGATTAATCTTTTTCATTTCCTTTCTACCTGCTATGAATTAATATATAGAAATGACACAAAGATCAGACAAGAGGCAGAAAGAAAAGGAGGAGAAAAAGAGGGCAACTTAGGTAATTCTCCAACTAGATAATGAGCTCCTGAATATTTAAGAATAGGCTAAGAAATAGTGCCCACCCCACTCATTGAAATTTTTACAAGTTCTCTTTCCATAGCCTTACGCAAGGGCAAGCCTTTAAAAAAGCAGAGAGCCAGTAACTGCTCCTCTCACACACGCTTTGTTTCTAGGAGCAGGTACTTTAAAATATTTCCTTTATTAGTTTCTTACTTTTTATAGGTTGACCCTAAGCCTCACCAAAAAAGGAGAAAACAAGGCCCAAACCAGCAGACCTGACCAAATCAGGATGTCTCCCCTATTAGATGTGATCTCCCTTTCCTTTCAGCACTTACAGTGTAATGCTTAAAATGCTGTCTTCTATTTCTTCTCCATTATGAACCCCAAGTCCCCACTGACTTTAATGTTAACTCGAGGCCACAGTCCATGCCTCGCCTTGAACCCCTCCAACACCTGCAGAGTGTCTTACTAATAGTAGATGACTAAGGAATGGCTCTTGAATTAAATGAAATCACACACACACACACACACACACACACACACAATCTTGAGTTCTCAAGAAAGCACAAGTCTGTGGAAATGGGAAATAACTGTATCCAGTGCAGTAAAGAGGTGTTTTAGGATGGCAATTCCTCAACCATCACAAGCTGAAGAAAAAACCCAAGTTCCCAACACAACCTCTTTCTACAGGATCAGCACAGAAACTAGCCCCATCTCATGTCAGACTGTGACTGTGGAATGGATAACCAAGTAGCAGAGGGCTCTGCAATATTAGTAGCAATGGCCAAACAGAGAAAGTGTGGGAAGGACCACCAAAGCCTAAAACAGAGAAGCTGGCTATTCTTTGGGTCTTTTAGTGACACCATGTCTTACTCATTCACCACTCAAGAGAATTTCTTCTAAAATAGCCTGGTGCTGATGCATGAAGAATATTTGAAAGTCCAACCTAAACAAAACCGGGAATACACATATATAGTGTGTAGAATGACCACAGCCCTCCAGTTTCAGTAACCTCCCAAAACACCTTTAGCCTCTCCATTTCGCCTTTCATGTTCAACTGATCTTGTAATAATAAAAACATTCAAGAAAGAGTTTTATCATAGTCCTTTATACTTCACACTGAATTTAAACCTGGGAATTAGGACTCTGTCCCATGGTAAAAAGATTGGTTGGTCAGTGGGTTTGTAGATTGGTTGAAAAAGGGCACAAGGTCCATCCTAATGTCCCTGAAATCATTCTCAGAAAAGCCGTCTCTAGTTAGGAAAGCAGAAACCCCATCGAGTCCACTTGTGTAAAGGTACTGGTAACTTCTGCATGAAAGAGAAAAGAATGGGCGGAATTTGGATGAAGAAATTAGTAACTTAAAGATCAGCCAGGGCTTCCCTGGTGGCGCAGTGGTTGAGGGTCCGCCTGCCGATACAGGGAACGCAGGTTCGTGCCCTGGTCCAGGAGGATCCCACGTGCCGCGGACCGGCTGGGCCCATGGGCCGTGGCCGCTGACCCTGTGCGTCCAGAGCCTGTGCTCCACAACGGGACAGGCCACGGCAGTGAGAGGCCCGCGTACCGCAAAAAAAAAAAAGAGATCAGCCATATAACTTGCTGTTACAGCAATAGCTGAATTGCATGTGATTCTAGTCCAGTTCAATGACTTTATCCTCTTTAAAAACAAAATGAAATATCCTCAGAGTAGTATAAATTACAGCAACAATTCCAGACCACTGCTCTGAGGTGGGTGAGGCAACAGGAAAGTATATAATGAAAATGACTTCCATCAGCCTGATTTAAACACTTTCATGGGGACAAAGCGATCCCAGGCTTGGCCGCTGGCAATAGACACTGCTTAGTTTCTGTCTTCCTTTCTGAGACACCTCCCACTTTCCTTTCCCTGTCAAGGTGGCTCTTATTTTCACTCCAGCTGGAATTTACTCATGAGAAGTTTGACAGTGAGCATAGCATGTGACTTGGCCCAAACCCCTCACTTACCTTCCCTGCCATCCTCCAGCCAACCTGTCCCTCACAACTCTGATGTCCACAAGCCCTGATCACTCAGAGCTTTGATACAGAACGAAGCATGAGTATCATAAAGAATAATTTCTACATCATTCCCTAAAACATTTTTATAGAAAAGGAGATAATAGAAGATAGAATAAACCAAATACACCCTTTCTTTCCAGACAGAAAGAAAAACTTAAAAAAAAAACTTTGCCCATCTTTCTCCTTATGTAAGAACTTCTGTGAATTACAAATGCAATTAATAAAACGGCACACATGCCCCCTCAAGATTTGTCCTAGCAGTTGCAAAATGGTTCTCTGAAAATTCTGGAGGCAGATGACCTACTGGATTACTAAGTCCCCTTCAATGTTCATACTTTGTAGCTCAGCAGGCCCAACCACTGATAAAAGCAGCTGTTTGATACAAATCAGTAAATTAGAGATCTAAGAACATACATCATTTTTCTTAAACTTACAAGGAAATGAATAGTATCAAAGAATAAGGCACGGTAGAAAAATGAGGTCTCTTTACACAATAAACTATTAAGAAGAAAAATAAATATACAGTTATTGCATTTTATTTTTAACCCCTTAATTTTCACATATTCAAAGTCATCAAATATGAAATAACCCAAACATCTTTCTCTCAAGATACTGCACCAAATAATTCAACTGCAAAACATCTGAGGTTGAGTTCAGTCACATCATTTGCATGTATTCTATTTTGTGAAGAGCAGATCTGATGGAGTCGTGTTTCTAACGACCAAAATAGTATGGTTTCTTGAAGCAATGTAGTAATTGGAGATTCTCCTTAACTGATATTTTCAAAAGCATCTCTTTAAAATGGGAGGTTGAGGTATATGGTAAGTATTATATGCTAAAAGATCACTATCTTCTCTTATAAAAGTATGATCAGGTTAAAAGATGGCACATAGTCCATTTCAAACCACATTAATTACTTTTCTATTGTTCACTTATACAGAGCAGTTGTAATGGATTTTTCCTTAATCCAGAAGTCTTATGACTAGTAGTCATTTGCACAAATTACTGCACACTCTTCTGTGATTCAGCCCATGGGAATGACTTCCTCTTCTCTCACTCAATGACACATGTGTGCATTACAGGAGAAAAAAATGCAATAGGACAATTTTAGGCAACAAATTTGATTAAATAATTGGATTGGTATTAAGTATATTGTTTTCTCTTCTTTTCCATTATTCTACAACCTCACACTGATAGAGAAAGGATAAGAGATCATACAGGTCGAAGACTGAGAAACAAAGATAGAAGAGGCAGAAGTACAAAGTCTTCTGTATCACTCACTTTGCTGGTTACCTAGCACTGTTTTTATCTTTTTCATGGTTATTCATGAGAATTCGCATCTGCCCAGAATCTGAATGCATAGCATTCCTGTCCTCTAACCTAGGTCAAAATATATAAAATGCACAGCTTTCAATTATTCCTATAAAATATCCTTTAATCACTCACATCCCTTCTACCTAACCTTCTGAAGCTCCTGAAAGCTGAAAAGACAAGGGAAAGGAATTTTGCTGAGGATCCCAGTGAGTCACTGTGAGTCAGAGAAATGGGCCAGGCCACTTCTACTGGTCTGCTAATAAGAGCTGCAGTCACTTCCAAGTGAAGAATGAGAGACTTCTTGGCCACTGAACAAAGAATGAAAGAGGGGAAGCAGCTTCATTCACAGGTAGAGGAACATACTGCCTCATCACCTGGAAGGCAGAGCTGTTTCCACCTGTAGTGTTTATAAGACTACTAATATAGGGCTTCCCTGGTGGCGCAGTGGTTGAGAGTCCACATGCCGATGCAGGGGAAACGGGTTCGTGCCCCAGTCCAGGAAGATCCCACGTGCCGCAGAGCGGCTGGGCCCGTGAGCCATGGCCGCTGAGCCTGTGCGTCCCGGAGCCTGTGCTCCGCAACGGGAGAGGCCACAAGAGTGAGACGCCCGCGTACTGCAAAAAAAAAAAAAAAAGACTACTAATATAAATGTATAAAACTAAAAGGGGGGAGATGTGTATAACAAATGTTACTATGGCACAAATGAAGCTAGAAAACGGCTGACCTAGAAACCTTTTCTTTAATCATTTATTTATGAACATAATTTAAAAACTCACTACCCAGCTGAAGCATAAACATTACCAATTACAGGATTTCATTCAGTTATTTGACATATGCCTATGCTAAAACGTTCTCATTTTATAAAGTTAAAATGAAAGAAAAGTATAAAGAAAAAATTACCAAAGGGAAAAATATCATCCAAACATATTAAGACAATGATTATTGACATGCTAGTATATTTTCTTCAGATATTTTTCTAGGTATATTTATTTTTACATTGTTATGCCCAGATGTGTACATAATTGAGATCCTATTATTTCATTTACTATTACTATAGCATCTAAGTTATTAACAACTCAATAAATATGTTTATGACTGAATTTAATCTTGAAATTAAGCAAAAGTAGGGAAACTCATCAGTAGAGTGACCCATTAGTGATTTAATACCCACAAAAAAGAAAGTTCAAATATATATTTCCATCATTAATATTTCATCATACTGTTCTCATAAGTACTTTTTAAATTGTGGGATCCAGTGTAATTTAAAAGAGAGACAGACGGGTGCCTAACCATGTTTAAGAGCACTTTCAGGGGCTTCCCTGGTGGCGCAGTGGTTGGGAATCCGCCTGCCAATGCAGGAGACACGGGTTCGTGCCCTGGTCCGGGAGGATCCCACGTGCCGCGGAGCAACTGAGCCCGTGAGCCATGGCCGCTGGGCCTGCGCGTCCGGAGCCTGTGCTCCACAACGGGAGAGGCCACAACAGTGAGAGGCCCGCATACCGCAAAAAAAAAAAAAAAAAAAAAAAAAAAGAGCACTTTCAAAATATAATCCATTTCAGAAATCTTCAGAGCTAAAAACTGTGCCAGTGACAATAATGTTAGCATGGATTCCATTCACAACATCTCAAATATTTATTTAAAATATATTTCAAGCATTAGCTAGTATCTATCTTGCTTCTTTAAAACTCTAATGGGGTCAAGAAAGAATTTTTGTATAACTAACTGCCTGGAAGCCCCTAACAGCTCTTTGCAGTTAGGACTTAACTACCAAATAAACAACATTTGCTTGCTTAATGCCACTGAGCACAGAGCCAAGGAGATTTAACCTTGACAGTTAAGCCATTTATGTTGAGCGATAATGTAAATTAGAAGAAACTGCTTGTCCAAAGTGAAGAACTATTATAACACCCTGCATGTTTATCCACAACACAATGTTTTGAGCAAGGTTGAAGGAAACACTGAAAGGATTTGTACGAAAGGAATGTTCTGAAACTGAATACCTTTATTTGAAATATATGCACGTAATAACTAGATGCAAATAGAAAACAATACACCAATTCAAAAATATTTCATACTGTCAAATTTCAATAAAAATGACCTTTGGTTTCAAATTTAAGTTTAATAGTTTGTGCATTCTTCAAGACAAAAAAATAGGTCTTTCTTTGTGCTTTTCCTAAAAGATTAAAAATAAATACTACACTCTATTTGTTTATCAATTTTCACATGCACTTGCCATAAATTTACTAATGTTAACTATAAGTATCTGTTTGGATTAGTCCCCAAAACTGCATAACCTTAAAATTTTCCATAATGCACACATATGTTGATGCTCAAATTATTTCATCTTAGGAATGGAACCACACCATTTAACCCCTGGGGAAAATGTTAAAAATCTCACCCACACATTTTTTTTTATTATTATTATTTTTTTTTTTTTTGCGGTATGCGGGTCTCTCACTGTTGTGGCCTCTCCCGCTGCGGAGCACAGGCTCCGGACGCACAGGCTCCGGACGCACAGGCTCAGCGGCCATGGCTCACAGGCCCAGCAGCTCCGCGGCATGTGGGATCTTCCCCAACCGGGGCACGAACCCGTGTCCCCTGCATTGGCAGGCAGACTCTCAACCACTGCACCACCAGGGAAGCCCTCACCCACACATTTGAATCAGAAGTCTGACCCGTGAAGAAAGATGTCTACTAAGAATCTCTCCTCCCAAATAGTCCTTCCTAATGAGCCAGAGAAGTTGCTAAATCTGGAAACCAGTGTAGCTATATCTCCAGAATTTTTGTAAAGATGCCTTCTAAGTTGAGTTATATAATACCTGGCTATTTGCCTTGAAAAAGCTAATTTTGTTTATTACAATGCTTCTCTGGGCTTTCTATCTTTCTTCTTTGTATACTACCATTAGCAAAAGGCAGAAGGTAACCCTCTGAATGAGAATGTGAGAACATACCTGCCAAATTAATACTTGAAATACCACAGGCAAGAGACACAGAAGAGGGTGAATACAGTAAGAAGGTGCTTACTGCCAGCCCCAAGATGAGTTTAGGAGATGAATGGAGATGGAATTAAATAACACTGATTTACATCGTGAGAAAGTCATTCCCTTTTTGGTTCAGTTCTGATTGCAACATGGAGAACATCTAAGTTTGGTGCTAGTTTTTAACACCACTCTAACAGTAAGCTGTGGTAGATTAAAGATGACCACAAATTATTTGCCATTCTATCCCTGTATCTGTACTAGCCTTAGTGACTTCTTAACCAATAGAATGTGACTAAGATATTATGAGACTTCAGAGGCTAGGTCATAAGAAGTCCTGTAGAGTCCACCAAGACCTCTTTGAACAATTATTCCTATATCCCAGCTGCTATATGTGAGAAGGACAAGCCACACAAAGAAGCGATGTGTAGGCCCTACAGTACAATCCTAAGGGAAGTCTCAGCAAACCGCCAGCATCTATTGCCCAACCAGAGAGAGTCATCACAATGCAGTGGTTAAGAATCCACCTGCCAATGCAGGGGACTCCGGTTCAATCCCTGGTCCAGGAAGATCCCACATGCCGCGGAGCAACAAAGCCCATGCGCCACAACTACTGAGCCTGCAGTCTAGAGCCCACAAGCCACAACTACTGAGCCTGCATGCCACAGCTGAAGTCTGTGTGCCTAGAGGCCGTGCTCCACAACAAGAGAAGCCACCATAATGAAAGCCTGTGCACCGCAACAAAGAGTAGCCCCTGCTCACCACAGCTAGAGAAAACCCGCATGCAGCAACGAAGACCCAATGCAGCCATAGACAGATAAATAAATAAGAAAGCCATCATGGCATCCAGCCCAGCTGAGCCTTCAGATGACTCCTGCTCCAGCTGCTAACTGCAACCACATGAGAGACCCCAACTGAGAACAACCAGATGACCCAAGTCAACCCACAAAAATGTGAGAAATAGTCGTAAAATGTCATTTTAAGCCCCAAATTTGGGTGGTTTGTTTTGCAGCAACTGATAACCAGAACACTTCCTGCTCTCCCTTTGCAGGATAAAGAGAATAGGCTCAGGTTCAGCAAGTACAGAGGCCAATAGTAGAAAGTATAAAAAGACTGTTTTCTTTTCATCTTATTTATGTTTGTGGCAATTGATAGTGAGTTTTTTATTGATGGTAATGATTAGAAAGAGAAATGTCATATGAATATATTTAGGCTGACAAATTTTTTAAATATCAAGGAAATTATCATTTGAGTTTGAAAGTTTGTAACAAAAAATGTGATTGTGAATGGCTGACATTTGGAAAACACTGCACAAAGAGAAGAATGTTAACATGGAGAGGTTCTAAAAGGACAGACTGGGACCAGGAAACAGAAATTTGTTATTTTGCTTAGGAGAGGTAAAGCGGCATTGCAAAATCAAGAAGTAGGTTCAGTCCATACTTGACATGTTCTCATGTTCTCTGTTCAGATGTCACCGTATATTCCTGAGTTTCCATTGCAGGATCTGATGGCAACCCTGACCTCTCCCACAGGGGTTGTGTGGAGGCTCTGTAGCATTGCTATCCTGATACTGTTCACTCCATATACTCTTTAGAGGTTAAAAGAAATCACCAAGAGCCCACTGAAGTTTGACAAGTTATTTGCTGACATGCTCTGAACAGGAAGTTCACACATGTTGTAGAGCAGCAAATAAGCATTCATAAAGATGAGAGAGAAAGCAAAGACAAACCAAAGGCCATTAACAGGCAGACAGCATAGTTTGAATACAATGAGAGGTGCCCTTCAAATTAAGATTGAATTTGATTCAGAATGTGTTTGGAATACAGAAGAAAAAAAGATAAATATGCTATGAAAGAAGTGACTTTAAATGTTAAACTCAGGGGCATTTGAAAGTGAGTAGAAAAATCAGGCCACTTGTCAGAAGAGAGATCAAAATGAGAAGAGGCTAATGACAAAGGTATGGGAAGTGTTTGGTAAGAGGTTCTGCAGGCACAGAGGAGGTCTCAGTGAGTGAGTGAGTGAGTGAAAAAGTGAGTAAATGAAAACAACTGTAATTTAAGTACAACCAGTAGACCATTAACATTTGTGATGGATGTCCTTGGGCTTCTGTAATTACGAAAACAGCATATGATTTCCTCCATAAAATATACACATGAGAAGATATGGGTATAGACTTTCTCCTTGACTGTGAATGGCTCCAACAAACCAGGCTTGCATTCTCAAAGTCATATTTATGATTTGACAGAATTATAAAGCACTGCATTGCAGAGCTTAAGGTCCATTCCCAAATACTGGAAACTGAAAATGTTAAATTTGGGAAAGCTTAAGAGTCTACTTGTAGAAATTAGAACACTCCCTAACACCATACACAAAAATAAACTCAAAATGGATTAAAGATCTAAATGTAAGGCCAGACACTATCAAACTCTGAGAGGAAAACATAGGCAGAATACTCTATGACATAAATCACAGCAAGATCCTTTTTGATCCACCTCCTAGAGAAATGGAAATAAAAACAAAAATAAACAAATGGGACCTAATGAAACTTAAAAGCTTTTGCACAGCAAAGGAAACCATAAACAAGATGAAAAGAAAACCCTCAGAATGGGAGAATATATTTGCAAATGAAGCAACTGACAAAGGATTCATCTCCAAAATTTACAAGCAGCTCATGCAGCTCAATATCAAAAAAACAAACAAACCAATACAAAAATGGGCAGACTTAAATAGACATTTCTCCAAAGAAGATATACAGGTAGCCAACACACACATGAAAGAATACTCAACATCATTAATCATTAGAGAAATGCAAATCAAAACTACAATGAGATATCATCTCACACCAGTCAGAATGGCCATCAACAAAAAATCTACACACAATAAATGCTGGAGAGGGTGTGGAGAAAAGGGAAACCTCTTGCACCGTTGGTAGGAATGTAAATTGATACAGCCACTATGGAGAACAGTATGGAGGTTCCTTAAAAAACTACAAATAGAACTACCATACGACCCAGCAATCCCACTACTGGGCATATACCCTGAGAAAACCATAATTCAAAAAGAGTCATGTACCACAATGTTCATTGCAGCTCTATTTACAATAGCCAGGACATGGAAGCAACCTAAGTGTTTGTCAACAGATGAATGGATAAAGAAGGTGTGGCACATATATACAATGGAATATTACTCAGCCATAAAAAGAAATGAAACTGAGTTATTTGTAGTGAGGTGGATGGACCTAGAGCCTGTCATACAGAGTGAAGTAAGTCAGAAAGAGAAAAACAAATACCATATGCTAACACATATATATGGAATCTAAGAATTAAAAAAAAACAAAGTTCATGAAGAACCTAGGGGCGAGATGGGAATAAAGATACAGACCTACTAGAGAATGGACTTGAGGATATGGGGACGGGGAAGGGTAAGCTGTGACAAAGTGAGAGAGTGGCATGGACATATATACACTACCAAATGTAAAATAGATAGCTAGTAGTAAGCAGCCGCATAGCACAGGGAGATTAGCTCGGTGCTTTGTGACCACCTAGAGGGTGGGATAGGGAGGGTGGGAGTGAGGGAGTCACTAGAGGGAAGAGATATGGGGATATATGTATATGTATAGCTGATTCACTTTGTTATAAAGCAGAAACTAACACACCATTGTAAAGTAATTATACTCCAATAAAGATGTTAAAAGAAAAAAAAAGTCTACTTGTATTCACTTGGGAAGAAATTTCTTCCCAGACTCTGAGCATTGATGACTGATTAAGCAATCCACTGGCTAGAACTGAGCTACCCCACCCAAAATTCAAGCTAAATGATTTTTTTTTTAGCCAACTGATTTTTCAGACTTCCTCAGTACAGTTTTATAGTGTGTAAATCCTCTACAACTCTGAAGAATTTATTTTATATTTTTTACTTTATCACCCAAATAAAAACCAACATTTTTCTAAATACTTAAATGTTTTCAGTGTGGGAAACTGTATGTGTTGTTGATCATTTCCTAGCTAGTACATTCATAAATTGGAGATTATTAATAATTATATCACTATTCACAAAAGTCCATCAGGAAAAGTCAAGAGGAATTCTTAATCCTTTGATTGATAAGCCACTTTTTCTGTCTTAAAAACAGCCATTTTTTGGTTGCATCTCAGGATGGTCTACTCCCTTAATTTATTCAACAAATTGGTAGGAAAACCAGAGCTAGAAATCTATATTCCCTTCACTTTATTCTATGTTCAATTCTAGACCATCCCCAATTGTTATGGAAACCCTAATTGTTTAATCCTTCACTATTCAGAATTTTCAGTCAACCATTTAAGTCCTCAGAATATAATGCTTACTCTTCTACTGAAGACCCGCAAAATGAGAAAGATATTTGAGCTGCCACCTGCCCCATGCGGACAGGCAGGTCAACCTAATGCTTGAGACCTTGACTGTGGAGTCAACCTCAGCTCTTTGGACCTTCAGGAAACAGCTTGAGCCCTCTGTGCTTCTCTTGCTTTGTCTGTAAAGTGTTGACAATCCCGGTATTGCTCATGGGGTTGCTGTGAAGCTTAAATAGAGTGATATGTGTTAAATACTCTATACAATGCATGGCAGAGTAAGCACTATATGAATCTTAGCCACTACTATTATTGTTGTTATTAGAATTTACCACAATTAAAATTAGCTCAAGGGCTAATTGGTGCAGTGGTTGAGAGTCCACCTGTCGATGCAGGGGACACGGGTTCATGCCCCAGTCCGGGAAGATCCCACATGCCGCGGAGCGGCTGGGCCCGTGAGCCATGGCCGCTGAGCCTGCGGGTCGGGAGCCTGTGCTCCACAACGAGAGAGGCCACAGCGGTGAGAAGCCCGCGTACCCACCCCCCCCCAAAAAAAAATAGCTCAAATCTAAAGGTGAATCTATCAGAGCTTCCTCCATGGTTAATACCAATGGAAGAGTCACTTGAAAAGATGTTTGTGTATCCTGATATAACTGCTTTCAATTCCCCAGCAATTAAGAATTCATCCATCAACCTGCACCTGATATCTCTATAAGTGCTCAGAACTCTGTATATAGGGGGCTTTCTTAAATCACACAGCCCAAATGCAAGGGGGGAAAAATACAGGAACACAAAATACAGAGATAATAACACAAGATTGCATAGCTGCTAGATTATAAGATACCAACCACAAGATTTATAGAAATTCTGAGAAAAATCAGTGTGGGCCAGAGAAGTCAGCAGACATTTTGGAAAAGATATATACTTTCTGTTGGACCTTAAGCTCAAAGAAGTCCATTTCATGTGGAGAGACAGTGTGATCAAAGAGAGGCAGGAACAAGAGTGGAGATGCATAGAAATTAAGCAACAAAGCAGAGAGATCTTTGAGGGTAAGTACAAATGAGTTTCTCCAAACATAAGCTAAAAAAAATGCTTGTTTATTTATTAAAATTGTATTTATATTTTTGGGCTCGTGAGCCATGGCCGCTGGGCCTGCATGTCCGGAGCCTGTGCTCCGCAACGGTAGAGGCCACAACAGTGAGAGGCCCGCGTACCGAAAAAAAAAAAAAAAAATTGTATTTATATTTTTATTTTCAACTTTTATCTGTTCAATTAAATTACATTGCCTCTACCAGAAGCTTACATCTGTCAGAATTAAATATGAGTACATTTCTGCATGTCAATATTTAAATCAAGGCATACATTCTTACCACAGCTAAAACCTTTTCAGCCCCAAACTTTGAAAAGGACTCCAATTAATACAGGTGCCTCTTATTTTTCTATCCCATAAGTTTTGTGACATTATAAGTAACACTCAGCAAATGATACATGACTTACATAATCTGAGTGGCTTACTACTATATTCTGAATATTTGTATCCCCGCAAAATCCGTATGTTGAAAGTTAACACCCAGTGTGATGTTATTTGTAGGTGGGGCCTTTAGGAGTCCATTAGGCTATGAACGCAAAGTCCTCTTGAATTATTGCCCTTATAAAAGAATCCCCAAAAAGCTCGCTTGTCCCTTTCACCTTGTTGTTAGGTTATAGCAAGACGATGACCATCTATGAATCAGGAAGCAGGCTCTCACCAGACATCAAATCTGCCACTGCCTTGATCTTGGACTTCCCAGTCACCAAAACTGTGAGAAGTAAATTTCTGTTGTTTATAAGCCACCTGTCTATGGTATTCTGTTATAGCAGCCCAAATGGACTAAGATACTTGCTATAATTTAATATAAACCAACTTTTCAAAGAAATATAATCACTAGATACTAAAGGAATAAATATACCTTCAATTTCATCTCTATATCCTTTTTCATTGAGCTGGGAAATTAAACTGCTCATAAATCAAAATACAAAGGGCTTATGTGCTTTGGTTTCCAATGAACATCAAACTGGTTTGCAAATAATGCTGTATTTGTCCACTTTTGGAAAACAGCTCCAATATATTTACAGAAAATGTGCCAACTCATTCCATTCTTAGTGTATATATATATATTTCCCTTCTAGAGCGCAAAAAACCATAACAAGTGTATCTTTTTACACTACACACTGTCCATAATAACTATAATAATTTGGGTATACGTTAAACTATGTGAGCAACCTTAGGTACTTCTACATATTTTATTATACACTGCTCTATTTTGCAAACATTTCATCAACTTCACTTAGTAGAAATGTTACAATAAAATGAAGCAACCATTTGGCTAATAATAAAGAAAAGATGAGGATACCCTTTTAGGAGGTAGAAAAATAGTAACAATTTCCAATTCCAAGAAAGAAATTTGTCTTCCTCAAGTGCTCTATGCTCTGCCTGTTACTGATGTAGCATCTCATACTTGAAAAGATGTGGTATCCAGTTTTCTCATGTTTCACAAGCCACTCAACATCAAAAGCACTAGAGAGAAAGATGATACAAGTGAGCCTCCCAGGGAGCATTCTGAGACAGTCTATGGAACAGCTGTCCCTATGACACTACCCTGTAGGAATAGCTATACTATTCTGGGCAGCATTGTGCTTAAGATATTACATTCAAAAGTTTAATTTGAGAGACCACTGATAAATTTTAAGTTACAGAACGGAAAAGACAAAAGGATAAACAAGGACCCTGTTGTTATTAACTTTGTGTCAAGGCATGTATATATTATCTTAATCAATCATCACAATGACCTTATGACATAGGTATTATTATTATTCTCATTTTACACATGAGGAAATCAAAAATAGAGAAGTTAAGAGGCTTGCCTAAGATCACAAAACTAGGAAATGGTGTAGCCAAGATTCAAACTCAAGCACTCTGACTTAAGATGTTGTGATTTTTCTTCCACTGCCTTAACATCATGAAAATTTATTTCTCATCACACTACAAGTCCAACACAGGTCATGTGGCAAGGGTGGGAAATGGTTCTGCTCTTCATAACCACTCAGAAAATTAGGCATACAGAAGGCATACAGAAGATAGATATATACTTTCTCACTCAGCAAGACAAGAAAAATGAATGTAACAAATCTCACTCCAGCTCTTAAAACTTCTTCCAGGATAAAACATAAGTCACTTCCTCTCCTATTTCATTGGTCACCACAAGTCAGGTGGCTATGCCAAACTTCAAAGGAGGTGAGAAATGCAATCTTACTATGTGCCAGGAAGGCAGAGAGCCAAAATATTTCAGAACAGAACTAACGACAGCCATAAAGGAAGTCAATGAATGGCGTTTTCAAAGACAAAAGGAACATTAGAATTGGCAAGAAGGTGGAACTTCCAAGAACAACCTCAATATTTTTTAGTTATGTTGAAAGATCATCATGGCAAATGGTATATGGGATAAATGCCCTAAAGGAAAAAATTTGTGCTTCAGTAGAAAACTATGTATTTTCTAGAAGACACCCCTCTGAGTTATCTGATTTTGATTCTATGGATGTTATTTTACAATATTGTAAATTGTAGGTAACTGACTGCAATGAAAAATAATTTTTGTCTATAGACTTGCAAATTCTGTCTTGTCCAATAGAGGTTAAAATGACTTTGTCCTGCCCAGAGAATCATCCATTCCTCTAAGGAGCCCTGGTTCCTTTCATTAGAGAATGGTATTAGAAACCAAGATATGTACAAGAAGTGTGCTCGTTGCTACTAGAATGTCATTGTTTCTAGGTACTCTCAGCTGTCAGAGCAAGGAGATATGTGTGTATACTAACCCATGTATATATACAAATCTATAAATATCTCTATATGTATCCATCTTTATTCATATTAAGCTAAACATGAGTTCATACTGATGTCTCCAACTCTAATCCATTACCACATGGATTATTCTGGCCTCCTCTCCTGGCTTATTTGTAAATTCTCACTCCTACAGTGGGAAAACTGGCTCCCACCATCTACCACTCACTTATTTAATTGTTCATTTCCAGCTCACATGTATAGCTGCATCAGAATTGTTTACTCATATCCCCATGGAAAACTGAATAATATTTCATTGTATGGATATACCACAGTTTGTTTACCCATTCACGAATTGAAGGACATCTTGGTTGACTCCAGTTTTTGGTGATTGTTAATAAAGCTACCATACACATTCACATTTAAGTTTTTATGTGGTCATAAGTTTTCACATCAATTTGGTAAATGCCCAGGAGTGCAATTGCTGGATTGTGTGGTAAGATTATTTTTAGCTTTGTAAGAAACTGCCAGACAGCCTCTCACCAACAATCAATGAGAGTTCCTATTGCTCCACATCCTTGCCAGCAATTAGTATTGTCAGGTTTTGTGAGTTTTTTTGGATTTTTGCCATTCTAAAAGATGTGCAGTGGTATCACATTGTTGTTTTAATTTGAAATTCCCTTATGACATAATTTTGAGCCTCCTTCATATGTTTATTTGTTATCTGTACATCTTCTTTAGTGAGGTGTCTGTTTAGCGATAACTCTTGATCATAAATTATTTTCCTGGGCACTGGGTATCAGAAGCCATCCTTGATTTTCCCTCCACTCTAATTTTTGGGCAGCACATGTTATGCAATTTGAGTTGGCTTTCTCGAAAAGCCTGCCCTGTTAACTATTACTACTATATCCTGTCCTCTAAGATGCTGCAGCTGGTGATGATAAGACTATGAGGACGATGATCATGTTAATACACTTTGAGTGCTAACTAGTGCCAGATACTCGGAGTGCATTGCCTGGATTATTTCATTTACCCTTCACAACCCTATAAGTTAGGTACTATCGGCATCCCTGTTTCATAAATTGGGAAACTGAGACTTTGAGAACATTAAGAAACTTGCCCGTGTTTATAGCTAGTAAGCAACTGAACCACTATTTGAATCCAGGGAGGCTGAGTCCAAAGCCTGTGATTTTAACCACTATGGAATATTCATGCTGCCTAGAAACTAAAGGTTAAAAAGCTAAAAACAATTTATATTCTTTCTCAGTTTTTAAAAATACTTCATATGAGACACCAAATCAGTCATTTTGGGAAACTATGAAAAAAAATTGTCACTACCTATGAAACAGGAATGGAACAACCACTCATCTCCACAAACAACTGATGAGTATTCAAAATAATGAAACTTAATGCTGGAAATGTACTGCTACTGAGTAAGATACAGAAGAGGTAAGATACAGAGAGGCACAGTCTTTGCCTCAAGGATGTAATGCTTAGGACAAAGGAAGATTCCAAAGTCTCCAAGTCATAGAAATTACATGACCACAAGCAGCACAGAACTGTGCCTGTAAGATTCCTCAACTGTAGCAACTAAATCTGCTGTATTGTTTCATGCTACTTTAGCCATTTCTTCCATTGTCCTCTGAAAAATCTTCTGCTAATTCTAGAAATCACTGTGGCTAAGATACCTCAGGAAGTGTCACTGGAAAAATTTTGAATGACTCCTCAATGCCTCCCAGCCTCCCCACCACCACGCCCCACCAGCCACATGAGCTGGAGCTTTAAGATGGAGGGGAAATCACTCCCTTATCAGAAACAAATGGGGTGTCAGTGCCTCATGGAAGTGAATGCTACTGGGCTAGAAATCATCATTAGGACACCTGAAATCCTCGCTGAGGATTAGCCAGCCATGTCTGTGAAAGGAGCACGTGTTGTTAAGATGCTCTACCTTCCTCTGCTTAAGTCTCAGCACCACTCAACTGGGAACTTCAGATCCTGCTGTCACCATGACTTTTTTTCCTTTTTAATCTCCTTCTAAAAAGTAAAATGTTAAGTTTGGGAAAAAACTTCCCTTTATCACAGAGTTCCTGGAAAGAATGTCTTCTATTCCATCTCTTTCTTTCACACTTGACACTTAAAATCCCTCCTAAACTCATTCCCCATTTAAATATGGGCAGTAAGTAAAATTTGGACCTCTTGGCTTTCTATTAAATGGGACTGTGTAATACAAATCCTGCTACTTTATTTTGCATGGTTGATGCTGCCATTACTTCTTCTAATGGATTATCTTTGAGATCAGCTTTAATCATGTGAATCATTATTTTCCAAACATAAAAGAAAGAAAGCAGATTATTTGAAGGTTAAACCCCTTCTGAGCTCCAAGTTTATTAATCACTTCAATCTCATTGGGAAGATGGGATTGTTCTTAACCTGAACTGCAAACTAAGGAATGAGGCCAAAACAAGAATCCAGGATCTTTGGAACTCTAAATGGTATTTTGGCTCCTTGGAAAGAGTTCCATGTCCTTAACAATGTTTTAAACAAATGCTCCCTTATCCCACTCTTAATTCCAACAAGATGAGTCATGTTCCAGGTTACTTTAGGAGGAAGCAAGTGTTGCTCAGCCACTGTGTTGCTCCCTTCCAGGCATTAGCTGGTCCGCTGTTTACTTGTAAGGAACGGTGCCTCCTGGAGTTGGGCAGCCATCGCCTTGTGTCGTGACCCCATCTATGCCAGTCATAGAGGGCTGAGAGCAAGAACTGTGTCCTTTCATCTCGGTATCCCCTGCACAGAGTGGGTACTCAATAAACATAGAGTTAACTGACTTAATATATCACCCTGAGATACACAGGGTTCTTATTTGATAAATCTGTTTAACAGTATCTCTTTCATGTGCTGAGGACACGTTTCAACCTAAAAATAAGTAAGATAAGTAAATAAGACCTATACATTTGCACAAAAATATAAATCAGATATTCACTTTTTTCTTTTTCTTTACATCCCACTTCACAGTGTCTGCAATTTACTCTCAAATGTTTCAACATTATGAATTTGTGAATTAATAAGTTAAGCTAAAGGGTTTCAGTTACCTTAATCAGGGACTCACCCTCCTGGGATAGTTAGCGAACATTTCATCAGAAAGGCCATACTTAGCTACCACTTATGTAGCACTATTTATTGTGTGAGGCACTCTTCAAGAGTATTAATATTATTCATGTAATCCTCACAACAAGTTTATGATTTAAGTACTATAGTTATCCCCTTTTGCAAATGAAAAGACTGAGTCAGCAAGAGTCTGTAACTTGCTGAAAGTCACACGGTTGATTGGTGGCAGAGTTGGGATTCACACTCAAGCAGCTCTGAGCCAGAGTCTGCATCTTGCTGCACAAAGTTTAGAGATTAAACTCTGATTAAACTCTACTCTACTGCAATACCACGGTATATAATCATTGGGATGCATACATCTCAGAGTTTACACATCCACTGAGTTGGGCCTTCTACCAAAATTATTTACAGTCTGTCCTGTGACAGATAACGATGGTCACCAAATTTTCTTTCTGTGCTCCTATATTTTCCAGCCTTTTTATTATAGTTAGTACAGACATCTTTATTAAATATTTTTGGTCAAAATTTTTCTTCCATTTGATATTATACAGGAATTTGAAGTCTCATATTATTTAACAACTATCTGATAATGTGGTATACAGTTCCTTTTATCAGGACCTCATCCTCCATATTGTTTAACAATCCTCTGTTGAGTGTATTAATTCAAATGATAAATATTTATTGAACAACTATTATGTAACAACCACTAGGTTCTGTGAAACAGAACAGAATAAGAAATTCTTTCTTTGAAGAACTTACATTCTAGTGTGGGGCAACAGACAATAAACATAAAATATAAATAGTATAATAGAAAAAAAGAAAGAAAGGAAAGAAAGGAGGAAAGAAAGAAAGGCCATACTATCAGTGGCTACTACAGATGCTCCAAATCTCTATCTCTGATCATAACCAGAGGCTTTACTAATTAGCATAATGAATGTTAGAAATGAGTTTACTAATTAGCATAATGAATGTTAGAAATGAGTTTTCGTAGTTTTCATTGCCTTGTTAGGGGAAAAGGGCAAGTTAGGGATATGGGATTAAGAGATACAAACTACTATGTATAAAATAGATAAGCAACAAGGATATACTGTATAGCATGGGGAATTATAGCCACTAACTTTCAATAACTTTTAAAGAAGTATAATCTGAATCACTATGCTGTAAGCCTGAAACTCATACAGTATTGTAAATCAACTATACTTCACTTTAAAAAAAAGAAAAAAATACAGCTTATTATTATTTGGTACAATGGATGTTAAAAATGGACTGTTGTTGGCAAAATTATTGATATTCAAGATACATGAATTGGTTAGAAAACATTACAGAGACATTTCCCACCCTAGCATGAAAAGGGCATAGGAACCTAGGAGACCCTTCACCTCCACCCTCCAAGATGGCATTGAAGGCTACATTAAACAATCCTGAGTCCAGCCATAGGTTTGGAGGATTCTGGGAAAGAGCTAACTGAATCCTGCCCCAAGAATATTGTCTTATCTTGAGGGAATCTGCCATGCCATATGTGGACAAAGCATTTCTTCCCTGACCACTTGCAGCTTCATTAAGTTTACAGAACAAGTTGTCTAATTAATGTTCATCTTAAAATATCTGAAACATGTCTGTGTGTGTGATGGAATTTGGTCAAGTCTTAATGTCATTGTAACCCAGTAGGGGAGTGTAGTAAAGAAGCTAACCGTTGCCCACCCTAACTACTGGTACCTGTTATCTATCACTAACAGTCCCATATAACACATTGGCTTAGGTCAGTTTGCAACACCCCTATAAACTGGTTGGTGTTTCTTGCTGCTTTTATTTTATTTGAGCTTATGCTAAGAAAGCTTTCACTATGAAGCAGGCATTTCTACAGCTGAACATTTTATTGACAGAGAACAGAATTAGCAACTTCATTAGGGTATGGAACTCTTAACTTGGCAAAGTGGCACTTGGGAGTGCCACATATGATTAAGACAAACATGAAAACCTTCCATGTCTTTTCACATAGGCATTTTTTGCCTGGTAACTAAAAGCCACCTCTGCCTTCACAAGGAAGGAGTGGAGAACACCCATGAAGTCACAACACAGGGAAAGCTATTTACTTCCTATCCTTTATGCTAAATGCAGTTTCCGCTTTGCTCCCATCATTTTACCTCTACGTATTTCAGCTTACATTGTTGAATTACAATTACACTGTTGAAGTCAATGGACCTTTCCCAAACCAAAATCTAAAGGTCTGGCAAAAAAAGAGAAAGATTTTAACATTCCTTGCCTAGTCAGAAAACCGAGTTAATGGTTCACAGTCAGCACCTGCTTCCTCAACCATGACTTTGTATGATAGCTAAGGCAGTGAATAGCTTCAATATTCCCTGTAGCAGTGTCCAAGGCACCCATTCAAACCTATTTTTAATGAGACCTAAAGGGTCTGGTATCAGAAAATAATGCTGGACATGTTACGATGTATAAAGTTGTAGCACCTCTCTCCACTTTCTTCAAAAGCATGACTTTCCAGAGATTGCTATGCATGCAAGGAATGCATTCCAGAGGGGCTTGGAATGCTTCTCTGTGTGTTCTGGCAGGGACTAAGAGGCAGCAGATACTGGAGCCTGGGACAAGAAGCACAGGCTATGTTACAGGTCATTGAGCAAATGGCCAATGTTTTACTGAACACCATTCTTGATCTGTTGTTCCAACCAACATTATATTCTAAAAGTGCTCAGGTACAAGACTCAGGTTATATGCATTTCACACAATTAAATAGGATGCTAGAGAAAGAAGAGAAGGAAAAGAGAGGAATGATTAACAATATCGGGAACTCCCAAATTCTGCCTACCTAATGCTCATGATACCAGCAAGCAATGGATGATCTTCAAAAGGCAAATAAAATATACTGTTCCATGCAGTTCTAATTTGTATTAAATCTTTATCATCTCTCAAGGAAACATGATTTTTTTCTTTTCCTGAAGAAAATCTGATTTTTGCAAATTCTCTCAAAGGTTTCTCTTTTCCAAATTACTAAACTGTTATTAAAGATGAGTAAATCGATATCACAAATATGCACTCCCACTTGGGGCTTTTAAATAAAGTGCATTGTACCCAAAATATCAACTTTCTGGATTAGGATTCATTTTACAATGTGCGCAAATTTAATTTGTTTTAAATGAACGCCATGTCCATTAATTTTACATCAAAGTGTAAAGCTTTAATTTCTGGATAGTCTTTATTGATTCCAGCTTCCCTCTTACAACTTTTCAGAGCAAAAACAAAGACACAAAGTTATTGAACTTTGAAGTAAATACCAAATGTAACATGCATCACACCGAACACAAAGTTATTTACTTCTCTAGTAATCTACTGCAGGATATTTGAGTTGGGCAGAAGACAATTAAGAAATTAACTGAATTAACCTGGAGTTCAAGTTGAAGAGACTTCAAGGGGGTTTTTCCAAGTTGCTGGGAGAAAAGAAATGTGGTTCAGTATCTGAGGCCTACGGGAACAAAGAGATGAAGACTCTGCTTCCAAGTAATTGCCATCAAGTAGAGAAGAGACAGACATGCAGTGAGAAACAAAATGAAATAAGTTATGGGGTAAGGTTATAAACAAAAACAAACAAAAAACTGAAAGGGTAAGACAAGGAATAACTGTTTCTGAGGAGTGGTGGGGTAGAGGTATGGCCTGGGGAAAAGCTTTTGCAGAAGGGAAGTGAGAAATGGAGCTAACTTTTGTTGGGCACCTACTAATTGATGCCTAAGTAGGACAAGATGGTCCACTTAACACTTAAAATAGCCCTCTGAGGAAGATATGTTTTTGCTTAGGATGAAGCTGAGGATTACACAACATAAATGCTTGGCGTCTTTAATTAAAGATCATGCAGCTAGGAAAGAACAGACAGAACGAGATAGAACCCATATGTGAATGGTTCCAAAGTTCATGCTCTTTTGACTAAAAACACTTGTTTTCCTGAGAAGATTTGCTAACCACTTTATATACATTAACCCATCTAATCTCATTTAGTCCCCATCTAACACCCTGTGCAATAGACTTATTAACCCCATTTTACCGATAAGAAAAACAAGTCCAAAGAAGCAAATTAACTTGACCAAAGTTTCATACTTTGAGTGAGGACCAAGATTTAAACATGGTTCTGTCTCACTCTAACTTGAAGATGAGCTTGAAAGCAGAATAGAACTGCAAGAGGCGGGGATCGAAAGAAAGGTACAGATAGAGCTCCCTTCTCATATCCCTGTACTGATGCCTGGAGGCCACAGTATGTGCAAAGCCAGAACTGAAGGTCTACTGGATTTTTCATTTTCCCAAAGAACATTTACTACATCATATGACCCTTATCAGAGGGCAGACAGTATAAACTTTACAAGCTGACTGCTACTAGCACAACTTTTCCCTAGAGAACTCCACTCTCCAAAATTCCAGGCCACCATCCAAAATTCCAAATATCCTCTCAGAGAGCAAACTCTGAGGTAAACAGATCCCAACCTCAGAGAGTAACTGAGGAGCCTCTGGCTATGAGTCAGGAGATTAGGCACTGCCTTGATTCACCTCTGCAAAAGCTGTCTATGGGGCTTCCCAGGGACATGAGTAGGAAGTGGGTCAGGAAGGAATCAATAACAGCCACCCACAAATGTACATGTAAGCGCTATAAAGGGAGTGACTGAGGATACCTTGGAAAGGTTCTCAGGACACAAAGCCAGTCCTCTATGTTGGAGCAAACCATGGTTTTTCCGGGTATGAATTTTCAGTGCCCACTGCTGTTCCTTGGCAAAAAAGAACTCAGGAATGAACTTTTAATAGCATTCTCTCAAACCAGAATGGATGACAAAGGTTTTTCCAGCTATAAATGGAAACTTGTCCTGGCTAGGCCAAGTACCTGAAGGAGACTCTCCAGTCTTCTCTGACATATGCATGATGATCTAAACAACAAATTCCAAGCTTAAAACAATTTATGTATGAGTGATGATTTAAACAACAAATACCAAGCTCAAAACAGTTTCCAAGGGAAGAAAAGAGAGATCAGTTAACTAAATGGGTGCATACCTTCTGAAATAGAAGCAATGGGAAATTGCCACATTAATCTGTGAAGATTAAATCTTCCACCAAAGGAGTAGCAAAAGTCTCATGTTTGGCCTTTTTTGTGTGACGATACTCTTCTATAACTTTACAGACTCTTAAATGATCACTATCTTCACTCTTGAAACAAAGAGGTCAAGTACTTTTCCACAATAATATAAATTCTTAAGAAAATTATGTGATCTTTTATTTAACAAAGTGTAATGTACTTTACATAAATTTTCTATTTTTAAAGCTGATTTTTAAAAATATGACAGAGTATATAAAGAAAGAAAAACATCTATTTCAGAGAATATCACCTCTTCTATACTGCAAACATATAGAGTTTTTTTTTAAAGAGTTACGATATTTAATGTCATTAGATGAAGACGTGAGCAGAAAGTGCTTATTCCCTTAATCAAGTTTAACCAACATTTATGTTTTAGATAGCTTGGTAAGAAGATACCTTAGAAAGCATCGGTATTACAAACATGTTAAATGAGGAACTGGTAACCTTGATCCCAAGGAAGAAAATTTTTGAGAATAAATTTCTTTTGTGGCATGGAAGAGAAAGTAGACTTGTTATGAATAGCTCCAAAGGCAGAGAAAGGATCACTGGGTAGAACAAAACAGATTCAGGGTCAACATAAGGAAGAACTTTTGAACTATTTTAGCTGTTCCAAGATAGAATGGGTAATTCATTCTCTATTGCTAGAAATATTTAACCAAAAGTCAATAAGCATCTGGCAGGCATTCTTTAATATATCTAGCAATAAAGAATAAATTCCTATTCCAATTTTGGCCAGCTCTAATATTTGAGATGTTCTTTCTTATCTCCAAATGGATGTCCCGTGGGTTGCTCAAATTCTCAGTCCAAAACTGAATCATAGTTTCTCTCCTAAGCATCATGCCTATTTTTGCTATCTCAGTAAACGGGACCATCATCCCATCCACTGAACAAGTCCAAAACCTAGGCAACATCTTATATGCATCCCTCTAGGGAGGTGTAGTTGGGATAGAAATTTGAAAAATATTTTGAGACAGTTGAGAGAGAGATTGGAACATGGTGCCAACCTTCATGGCAAAACCCCAATTCTTTTCATCCCAGGTATGGTCAGAGGATAAAACCTACCAACCAGTCACAATCAGTCACAGAGGGGACCAGGTGGGGCATGTAGATGGATCAGCTCAAACTTTTTACTATCCCTGGGGAACAACCTACAGTGAGCGAGGTGAATTATCTACAGAAGCATGAAAAATACAGGAGCATTTGTGTAAGTAGAGCTCAGAGTGTTTTTCATACAGTCACCAAAAGCATGCCCTAAAAATTATATTCTAAAAAAGTTTTGGGTACCTAGAAAGTAAGGAAATGTATTTGTCTAAAAGATAGTCATATCTAATATTCACGAATATTAGCATTATTTATGTTTTTGATTGTTGACCAAATATTATGCCTGAGATTGACCTTTTTGTTTATTATATGCCACAAACAAAATTTTTTTCTTTAAAAAATTTTCTCCAATTAATAGAATTTGGAAAGGTATGGTACTACCATATGCATTTAGTTCAAAGATAAAATCACAGTCAGACTAATAGAACTTGCCATTCCTAGAAACGGCCCCAATTTACCAGAGCAATTTCCTCAGGAAGCGGGGTGGGAGTAGAAAGCCACTAACCTCCTACACTTGTCTGTCAGCTCATGACGTTCCCTGCTCTGGCATGAGAAACCCAAGGATAAGCATGAGGTGAATTAAAAGTCAGATACTGTAGGCACTCTACTCTGGCTTCCTGGACCTTCTCAGCATATTGCCAAGAATAAACAAAAGAGAAATCTGCAACTCTTCACTAGGCAAAATTTGGCTATCTCCTTCTAAACTTTCTAATACTACTAGAGAAATGAAATAAAAGCATGTAAGAATAACTTTTTAAACCCTATAAAAAGATAGAAATACATGGGGTGAAATCATGAAGAAAAAGGAATAAAGAGCCCAAAATTCAGGCAGGTGAATGCCTCTAGAGTGGAAAGAGAAAAAAGGGATTGGAGAGGGGCACAAACAGAACTTCAAAGGAAATGATAATGTGCTCTTTCTTAAACTGACTTTATGATGGTTACATGGAAATTCAATTCTTTGTTATTTTTATACCTTCAACATACCTAATGAATGCTCTTTTGTAATTATTTAGTAATTAAAACTTTTAAAATTTTTTAATGGAGTGGAAAGGAAGATATCTAGATTTCTGTCCCAAGACTGCCATTGTGTAACCTTTAGCCAGACACTTTTCTGGGATTTAGTAAAATACAGACATTGGATTAGAGCAAAGGTCACCAAACTATGGCTCACCGCCTGTTTTTACAAAGATTTATTGAAACATAACCAAGTCCATTCATTTGCATATTGTCTGCAGTTCCTTGTGCATTAAAATAGTAGCTAGCCTTAAATATCTACAATAAAGACCACATGACCTGTAAATCCTAAAATATTTGCTATCTGGTCATTTGAGGAAAGACTCCCAACCCTGAGCTAGAGAACTGCTAGAACTTCTCCTAACTAATAAAGACTGAAATGAAGAAAAAAAAAAAATAGTATTGTAACATGCTAACATCAGTTGGCCCACTAATGGACCAAAATTTCTTTTTGGTACTTTCCATAAATGTTTGTTTAGGTTAACAACCCTACAGCCTATAAAACCTCATGAACCATGTCAACAGATTTTAGAAATGAATTTTGTACAAAATGTAGCTTCTTCTTACATCAACAGTAACACAAGTGCAGAATCATCAATTTCCTGCCCTGGATGCTAAAATCTGCCTCTGAAACTAAATCTCATAACTGAAATCCAGGTTGAGAACTCTCAGAACCTAAAACACCCTCTTGTGAAGGATCTCAACTCACTTAGAATCAGAGAGGTTTATTCCTAGGACTTGATCTACTGTTTCCCCATATGCTGACACAAGGATTATCTCAAGATTTTCAGTCTCTTAACACACACATATGTGTGCACATGGAAAAGCCTGGCATTTGCCATTTTTAAATGCCAAGGGTGGTAAATCTATCCTGCTCTTCATCCCAGTAAGTTCATTTTTATATATGTGCAAACAATCCTTCAGCCCACAAAACTATTGGGGAGCCACCTCTGCCAGAGATTTTAAAAAATAGGGCTATACTGTCTACCAAAACTTCTCCTCTATGACCTTAACATCTTGTTCTCCTCTAAGCTCATTTGATGCCCATGATGCAATGCAATTCTGCATTCACACTTGAGACATAGCTGCCTACCCCAAACTTGCAAATGATGCCTGAAATCCAACAATTATTGATGTTGCCACCTCATCCTTGGATGATCAAGTGGCATGGATGACCAGAAACCATTTCGAATGTCTAACTTCAAATTATGAAAAACCCATGAAATTAACTGAAAATAAGATATTGTTTGGAACTATCCATTTCAGGGTCTATAGATCCACAAGAGCAGCAGACCCAGAGTTCTCTTTCTTGGTTGTACCAGGATAGCTGGACACCAGGCCCACAAAAACAGCGTGGTAGTAAAGAAAAGGAACTACTCAGTCTCCTTGGCCACAGCCAGGATGCTATCCTTGCTTTAACACAGAGATAGTGCTCCTGTTGTGGTATTTCAGTGGAAAGCAATAAATCTTTTTTTTCCCTCTAAAAAGACATGTTTATAAGGGTTCATCTGATTTCTTTTATAGCCTGAATTATCCTGTTCATAGATCAAAGTTACTTATTTGATGAGAAATGCTTAACTTAGAAAATTATTTTTGGTATATAGGTCTTTGGGGAATTTTGACTTTTACCAAGAAAGAACACTTGGAGTTGAAATCACAGGATGTGGATTCTAGTTTCCTGTATCAAACTGTCACCTTGGACAAGGCCATAACCTTTCAAGACCTCGATCTCTGAAGCAAAATTCTAGAATGAGTGGATCTGAAGGTAACTTCTATCCCCTTCCTTCTCAAAAGATTACCTTGCCCCCTAATCTAGTGAGTAGGAAGCTATGAAACTATCTCCTTTATCCCTACACCTCAAATTACGCTGAATATTCACCCCGTAGGTCTTTGTTTCTCTCTCTAAATTGGAAGTATTCTTCCTTCTTATCACAGGCAAATTTTCCACCCTAGCTCTCGACTTCATTCCCTTCTGCTTCTTCTGGAAGATTGTTGTTGTTTTAACATGACCCATAATTTCCCACCTCCATGCCTCTGCTCATATGGATTGCCATTCCATTCATCAGAAAATCTTATTCAAGATCCACCACAAACACCACTTCCTACCTCTTGCCTTTTCTGAATCTTGACTAGCCGCAATGCCTTTGTCTCGTGCGCTTCATCAGCTTTTATTTTATTCATTTATTATGGTGCTCACCTGTATTGCAATGATTGTACACTTGCCCTATCCTTTCTGCTAGATTATAAACTACTTATTTCTTACTCAACTTTGTATACTTTATAATGTCTCACACATAATAAGTATTCAATCTGTACCAAGTAATGATGAATAAAATAGATTGAAAGTCTCCTCATATACTGATTCCATATTCTGATTAGTAAAAGCTTAACTTCTATTGTCTGTAGTCCCTACCATGAAAGGGGTACACTTTAGAAAAACATATCTTTATTATTGAGCAAATTACCTACTAGTCACAGATTCAATCCCAAAAGACATCACTTCTCAACGTATATGTACCTAATCCACTTTTCTGTTTGTCTAATTTAGAGACTATTTTTGAAAATCCAAGGTGGTAAAGTTGAGTAACAGACAGGTTGAAAACAAAGGGTTTGAAAAAAAAAAGACTGTTTACAATCTTTGGAGAAAAATCACAGTAGGTGTGGAAACTTTGTGGGTGGGGACAGGATACCCACTTCAACCAACCTTCTCTTGCACCTTCAAGCAAGAGAAAAGCCCTTAGGTTTTACTGATTATTGGAAATTTAGTTTTTTCCTGATTTGAAAAATAGTTATCTATGGCAAACCTTTCACTTTGCAAGCAACCAATAAATAATAATTGAATAGAAAATAAAAACACCAATAAAAGAACAGGAGACTAAGGGATAATAATAAAAACTGAGAGGAAATGCCAATCACTCAATTTATCTTGCCCAGATTCTTCAGAGATTTTGTACTAAGGTCCAAGGACTGTTCCTTCACACACTCATGGAAACCACAGCATCTTTTGCACTCAAATATTTCTGAATATTTAGACTCTTGGACAGTGCATTCAAACGAATAACATTAAATTGCCTGCCTCAATCCTTTTTCTTATTCTTTTCTTAATTTCCCCAACTAAGATTTATTTTATTTCCTCCAATAGTCCATTCCACTTATTGTTAATCATTACTTGCCTTCCTCCTCTTGTAAAAGCAATCATGATCTTTAGTTCCATTTCACCTAAACTTGGAATTTAATTTGTACTACTTCATACATCCTAAAACATTTCTTCTGCAAAGTCAGTAAACTCTTCTGCATTGATTTAGTCACTTAGTGAATATTTATTAACCACTTACTATATGCCATTCACTATTCTAGATGCTGGGAATATAGCCGTGATCAAGCCACACAAATTCCTGCTCTCAAGAACAAATTTAAATTTTAGTGGGAGAGACAGATAACAGACACATGTACATCAGGAAGTATTAAGTGCTATAAAGAAAAGTGAAGCAGTAAATGACTAGAAAGTGCTAGGGGGAGAGCACTATTTTCAGTAGCATGGTGAAGGGTGAAGTGGGGGAACAAACCCTACAAAAATCTAGAAAAACATTCCTGGGAGAAAAATACCTAACTGCCAAGGCCCTGAAGCAGGAACCTGCTTGATCTGGTCAATGAATAACAATGGATAATTAGAAAACTCTACAGCTCATCAGATTACACCAGCTGAAGACTTCATTTAATTAAGGTTCATAAACTTTCTACTATTTTTTTAAATTACTTTCTCAATAGAAATGGCCATGTAAAATGCAAAATCATCTAAACTATACTGTCCCCTTGAATTAATTATTGCTGATAACCACAGGTATTCAGATAGTTCCAGATGGACAAAACTTGGCTCTAAAGCATCCTAGATGTGACATAGTGTGCTAGTAATTCAGTTCCTCTAAAGTCACCAGTTTACAATCTCTGAGAAGGGTAGGGGAAGAAAAATAAGTGGATCAGGAACAGAAACCTAAAGAATAAAGGGCAGGTGAAGAAATCAGGTCAATGGTCAGGGGGGAAGTCAGAAAGTTAGGAAGAGAATCAAAAGAAAGTATAGCATTAGAGCATTCAAGGAAAGAGAAAGTTTAAAGAAGGGAATAATTAACAGTTTCAAATTTTACAAAGCATCAAATAAGAGCAGGACCAAAGAATTCTTTAGATTTGGCAAAAAGGTCACTGGAGATCTTTGCCAATTCAATTTACCAAAATAGCAAAAACAAAAATTTGATTTTAATGGAGACTCTGTTTTGCTCAACCCTCTATTTCCAGGGTCTAGAAAACAGTACCTGATCTGTCCACTGGAAACTCAATAAATATTGAAGGGCAAATAGGAACATGATAAAAAAAGAGACAGAAAAATACAGTGTTATTCTGGTCAAAGAGAAAGTATGTTGGTGTGGTGATGACAATAATAAAACTAGTAATATTTTGTGAGTCCTTAAGATATGGCAGGCACTATGCTAACTGCTCTGCCGTGCAATATGCAGTGTGCACAACTTTATGGAGTAAGTACTATCATTAACCTTATGTTACAGTTGAGGAAACAGAGGCTGAGAGAGGTGAATATAACCAATTTATAAGTGCCAGAACTTAGATTTGAACCCAGGATGTTTGAGTCAAAGATGAAGGAAACAAAGAAACACACACACACAAACAATCTCATTATTAAATTTTATTTATTTATTTATTTGGCTGCGTTGGGTCTTTGTTGCTGTGTGCGGGCTTTCTCTAGTTGAGGCGAGCGGGGGCTACTCTTCATTGAGGTGCGCTTCTCTTGTTGCAGAGCACGGGCTCTAGGCGCCCAGGCTTCAGTATCTGTGGCGCACAGTCTCAGTAGTTGTGGTGCATGGGCTTAGTTGCTCTGCGGCATGTGGGACCTTCCCAGACCAGGGATCGAACCCGTGTCCCCTGCATTGGTAGGTGGATTCTTTTTGTTGTTGTTGTTGTTGTTGTTGTACGCGGGCCTCTCACTGTTGTGGCCTCTCCTGTTGCGGAGCACAGGCTCCGGACGCGCAGGCTCAGCGGCCATGGCTCACGGGCCCAGCCGCTCCGCGGCATGTGGGATCTTCCGCAACCGGGGCACGAACCCGTGTCCCCTGCATCGGCAGGTGGACTCTCAACCACTGCACCACCAGGGAAGCCCTGGTAGGTGGATTCTTAACCACTGCACCACCAGGGAAATCCCACAATCTCATTTTAATAAATTATAGGTATTATGAGAAATGTTCCATCAGGAACATGAAACAGGAAAGGAGCACAAATTTAGGGATGAAGAGGTACTTCTCAGATGGAAGAAGGGCCAAGCATGAGTGTTCTCGGAGTGATGCCAAGATCAGCCTCTCTGTACATTTTATAAATGGACTAGAAGAGACTGAGTAATCTGATGTTTCAAATTTTGCAAATGACACATTGAGCATCTCTAGGGTGTGAAATGCCAACCTGACAAAAATAAAACAAAGTATACTTAGAGAGTGACGAGCTCTAAGTTCATAGGACCCAAGAGTGGGATCTGGCAACTCCATGAAGCAGGTAGGTGTCTCTCCAATTTCATTTTGGTACTGCTTCCCTGTTCAGCATGTCTCACTGTCCCCTGATCTGTTGAGGCCCTTGGATGTGGTCATCTATCCCAGGGCAAAGCTAAGGCTCCCAAGGACCCATCAAGCCAACCAAGGACTAAAATTCAACCTGATCAAAGGCTTGGGATTCAGGATAGGCTGTCAAGCCCTGTGGACTAGTAAGAGCCCAACCAGGCCTAGTCCTCAAGGAGCAGATGCCAGAACACTGTGCTAGGCTCCACCTCCTCAAAGTGGACATAAGCCACTCCAGCCAACGTGCCTGGTTACTCTACATGCAGAAGGTGAGCCTGCTGGACTCATTACTACGACACATGGCACAAACTGAAATACCAACATGTTTAACAGCTTCTTAACCTAAATGGGATTTAAGGTAAACTAGAGCCACTTCTAAAATGACCAAGAAGATTGGTTTCAGTCATCAAATGCTTCTTGAAGCAATATTGTATATGCAGTACTAGATTGAATAGATCACTGGCCTGAAGTGTATGAAACTTTTCATATAACATATTTAGCAGCTAGCAGACCTCAGAGTAACAAATGTGTCTCTTAATACTTCTCAATTTATAATGCACATTCACCTGACATCCAGAAACCAACAATCCTTATGTTTTGGGTCACTATAGTGATTAGAGTATCTTTAAAAAATGTTCAGTAACAAATATCTCTATTGAATTTAAGCCAAAATTAGTAATAATTTTGTTTGTTTTCATCTCATTTAATCCACATTTTTAAAAAATACAAGGGATAAGTACTCTTATTATCCTGATTTTACAGATAAGGAAACTGAGATTTGGAGAAGTTACGTGACTTAGCCAAGACCACATGGCTATTAGTTGGTGGAGCAGGTACTCAAATCTTTGGGCAGTTTGACTCCAGAACCACAATCTGAACCAAAAACACTCTATATTGCATCCATTCTCTTCTATAAAAATAAAACTTCATTATTATATATGTCCTTATACATTAATCTGCAAACTGACCAATGTCAAGTCAAATTCTCTAATCTAGCACAAGTAGATACTACATATAACAGATTAACCAAAACAAAAATCAAAAAAACAGGTCACTGTCTCATCCCCAAAAGTATCATTATGAAAATGTTCATCTATACTTTGTAGCTTAATCAGAAAATACTAAAAGCAATACTGTATATAGTTTTCCAAATGAAAATGGCCATGTGTGCCTTAAATACCAAATCTTAAATTTAGGGATTTTTATCCTCTTTCCATCTGCTCTAAAATACAGGGAGTGGTTTCAAGACCGAAGAGCACTATTGGAGAGTCACCAGAGATCATGTGCAACAGTTCTCCCAGATAATATTTCCATGTAAAACAAGATCAACTACTCTGCAGAGACGAAAATTCCATCTAGGAAAAAACCACCAATGAAAGGAAAACAAACTCAAAGCTGTTCTAACATTTTCACTAAATTATACATAAACAAAGACCACCAAACATTAAGCAGCAAAAGTGGTGGCTTGTAGAAAATGAGGTTGGCAGTAGTCAGATGTGTGAAAATCATGTGGATGTGCAATTTAATATGCCTGATGTTAAATGCCCTTCACACATTTTACACTTCTACTACATAAAAAAGCCATTTCATACTGTTTAATATTGGGTATACTCTTTATCTTTTAGAGTCACATACTGGAGTATTTGTGGATGAAATGATATGATTTGCTTCAGAACAATCCATGTTGGGAAAAGAAGGCAGTAGAAAGAAGAGCTGAGGAAACAGAACAGGCCATGAGCTGTGAATTGTTGAAACTGTGGGATAGATACAGGAGGACTCACTATATGGGTCTCTTTATGTTTTATTTATACTATTCTACTTATTTAAATCTGACACATCCCACAATGAAAGTTTTTTTAATCTGTTTAAGAGTTTTTAAAGTATTTTTACACTGTGTTTATTTTGGTATATATTTGTACACCGAATAAAATAATCTCTGAGAACAATTTAAAATTCAGAGTGTGAGCAAAATACAGATGTCTCCACTAAATCGTGCACAGTTTATAATCTACCTCACTGAGTTCAGTGAAAGCCTGGGACAACAAGGTCAAAGTCATAGGTTCCATTTTTTTTTAAGACCTAGTTTGATTTCTTCTGTTCCTCAGCTTTATAATTCTAATGTCAGCTAGCCATCTCAAAAATGTATTTTTTCCTGTAAAGCAAAGCGTTCTATACAATCCTTGAATGAGAACAGCAATTACCAATAAAAGACTTCATTATATGCGACAGTATCACCAAAAGATGATCATCTCAGTAGGAATTGCAGGGTATAGTTCCAATATGCTTTTAAACCACCATGCCTTAGAACTTCCACTGATGTCTTTCATTCTCCTTCAAGTCTTCTCATTCAAAGCCATATTTCACACGTTAATTTTGGTTCTCTTGATCATTCTATGGCACCAAACTGCAAGGTTCCCAACTTTTCTTCTATTAAATACAAATGGCATTTGTGTGGTGAGATCCAAGAAGCACTTCAGTGCTTCAGTGACAAAACTGGGGCCAAAAAAAAAAAATGTTTTCAAGGTATGCTGCTTGAAGTAAACATAATGAAATTTTCTCATTGAAACTAGGAAACCAAAAGGATGGTAGCATTTAATTTTATTTTACAAATCTGCTTTACAAATATCACGATACTATCTGTATCAGAAAGTAGCCCTTATTGACTTCATTAAGAATTACATGAATTTCTATATATGAAAATTTGGTTACATGTATATGAAAAATATACAACAAAAAGAAAAATTAAAATGATCTTTGACTTACCCTTATTCTTATTTTAGCTTCACACATCCAAATTAGAGTTTTCCTTTCAAAATGGCCTTATGATGGCACTTTTTATACTTCCTCTGGCTCAAGATAGCTTACTGGAGTGGGATGAAGAGGAAAGGAGGGTAGAGAAAGACAGTAGTGGATTTCATTGAGGGAGCACTTTTAACCTGAGTAGAGATATCCTTTCTCCAAAGTGATAATGATAATTTAATTGGGTACTTGCCGTTCTTTCATTACACAGGATTGCTGTGTATTTAATCAGAAGGGAAGTCCACTGGGCCAAAATTTCTAAATTACTTCCCCTTTCCCACTGACACTGTTTTATCTGAAACAAAAACTAAAGTTTTTTATCAAGGGAAATAGATAAACTGCTTCCAAGTTCAACAAGCCAGGGTACTGTAGGGGAAGAAAGGAACTACAGAGAGAAAAAGGAGCTAAAAACACAAGTACCTTCTCTAACCCCAGCTCTGTGGTGCTGCCCATCACATGGGTCACATCATGAATCCTCACAGGAAAAACAAGGAGATTGTGGTTCGGGAGGTGACCCAGGACTATAACACAAGTGCCTCTGACTCCAAAACTTCTCTTCCTACACCACGAAACTGGGAAAAGAAACATGTGTCACCATTTTGCTATAATTTAAACAAGTAGCTTCATGAATAGGCCTGTGCTTGTCCACAGAAACACTCAGCTCTAGGCAAACACACAACCCAAGTCCTGCTGATCCTAGACAATCTTTCTTAGAGACAGCAAACACATTTTAATTCCTAATCATTCCTAATTTATAAGCATGCAGAAAATGAATGTTTACAAAGGATGATAAAGTAATTGTGTAACTATCTCACAAATAATCTCATGAAACAGATATGCTGGTAAAGAGCTACTAAGCAAAAAACAAACAACCCAACCTGCCATAACACCCCCCACCATGTTATTACACCAAAATACGTGATATGGAAGTTATTCAAATTTGACTTTCTTAGGAGGTGATCAGGAAAAAGCTGCCTAGCACTCAGAACAAATAATCACAAATTTCACACAGTGGCAAGAATGTACAGGGACGTTCAACTGGTGTTTATCTAATGCTGTTTGCTCCACATGGAATTACAGTAAGACTGTGACAGACACCGTAGGCTGGCTTACTCAACACCCATTGCCAACCACCGTTCTCCCTTGCCTTCCTTTACTTTTAAGGCTGACGAAGCTAGTATTGACTTTCCTGCCTCTTTTATAAGGTGTGGGAAGGGGACAGGAGATTCAAGTCTCTGGCCAATATGACAAATAGAAGTCAGCTGGTGAAATTTCTGGGCAGCTTCTGATTTTCCTGATAAGAGGAATAGATAAAGTTGCATCCCCCCTACTGCACACACACTCCATCCTTTTCTGCCCAAAGCTGGGACAGCCATCTTGCAACTATGAAGAGGCAAACATGAGGACAAAAGTCAGTGAGTACAAGAATGGCAGAGCAAAATGTCAGAAAGAGTCTGGGTCACTAAGCAGCAGAACCAGCACCAGAAACTGCTAGTTCCAGGTTTCTAACTATATGAAAAAAACACTGGACACCTATTTGTTTAAGCCACTTTAAGTCAAGTCTTTTATTGTTTAAAGTTAAACATTTCCCTAACAGATAAAACAATGTCAGTGGTAAGTACCCAGTTAAGGTCTAACTAACCTAAAGCATTCAAGCCCCTAACTCACTTTGAGTTTGAGTTTTGCATGCTGAGATGGATAATACACTGGACTCTAAACCAGGTATTGGCAATGACTGCTTTTGACCTTAGGCAAATCATTTCACCTCTCTGAGCCTGTCTTCTCACATTTCTAAAACAGGAATAATGACATCTGCCCTGTCTATATCACATGATTGTTATGAGGTCAAATGAAAGGCCTGACTCTGAATAAACCCTAAAGTGCATCCTGAATGTAAAAGTTGTATACGCTCCTTGTACAGTATATCCTTAGTTGCCACCTCTCCCACTCCCAAAGCCTATAGCAAATATACTATGGCACTGAGTTTACTGAAGAACACTAAAAAGATATTACTTAATGGGTTTTTTAATTGTTCTTGCCTATAGGATATTTATGCTACCTGTCTAGCCAACACAGATTCTATACACCAAAGGGGTTCAAATCTAATGGAGACACAGGTTAAGTGTAGTCAAGGCAAACAAAAGAGGTACTTTAAAGTTACAGATATTCTAAATCCTACTTTTTAATTCATTGGTTGGTTGGTCATACTTGATTAAGAAATTTGATTAAAGAATGACTATACCGAAGATGGCGTACTAAAAGGACGTGGACTTCGCGCCTCCTCACAACTAGGGCACCTTCCAGGCACTGGTGGGGGACCACGGACACCTAAGGAAATGGGATGAACCCCCAGCAAGTGGTAGGACATGGGGCATGGGGAGGAGTGAAGGGGGAGGAGAAGTTGAGGCAGGACAGGTCTGGTGCCCCTGAGGGGTGGCTGGGGGAGGGGAAGGAATCCCACGCCCAAAGGGGGAAATTGGGGAACCATTGGAAGGGCAGAGGATCAAAAGGGAAAATGGCCAGGTTTCCCCTGCCCACTTGGGCCCCTGGGAGCCTGCTGAGATCCCGGGCCTGACCCTCTGCGCACCGAGGCCCCTCCAGCCATGCGGTTCCTAAGGGAGTGGGAGGGAAGGAAGGGGAAGCAAAAGTAAACGCTGGACCTGAGGGGTGGCTGGGGGAGGGGAGGAGTTCTACACCCAGCGGGACCCACCCACGGTTAGGGGTCCAGCAGCGATGGGGGAGACCCTGGAGGAGACGGGGTGTTTCAGAGGAACGGAAGGGAATAGGGCCAGTGCTTTCCCTGTTGGGCTCCTGGGCCTAATCCTCTGCCCTAGGAGCCTCCCTCCTGCCACGCAGAACCCAAACCACACCCCTACACCTCCACCCAGGGCCCAACCTCTACACTCAGAGACCCCCTCCAATGAGCTAGGCCTAAACCCCATCCACACACCCTCACTCAGAGCCCGACCTCCAAGCTCTGGAAATTCACACTCCAGAGGCCCTCCTTTGGACGTGCTGCCTCTCCCCTTCCACACAGGTCCTAAGCAGAGGCTCTGCCCCATGCTTGAACATCAACCCGCCTACGCCCTGCTCCAGACTCAAACTTCACCCCTCACTGGCCTAGGTCCTGCCCCACCCTAAACCCCGCCCCTGCCTAAGTACCACCCCTGCCTAAACTCCACCCACATAGCCAAGGCTTTTTTTTTTTTTTCCTCTTTTAGATTGGGGTTCTGTTTTACCTTGTTGATTCATTGTTGTTGATTATTTTATATTTTTATTTTATCTAATAAATCTTTTATTTTTCTAATTTTACTTTATTCTTTATACATTGTTATTGTTCTCTCTTCTGGCTTGTTCTACCCCTTAAAACAATTAAAAATAGTTGTTTACTTTAATTACAATTATTTTAATAAAATACAACAATTTTACTTTCTTGCAGTTGTTTCAATTATAGTTTTATTTTCCTAATATATTTTTTATCTTTCTAATTTTATTTTGTTTTTTATTCTTTGATATTGTACTGCTCCTTTTTTCTCTCTTTCTTCCTTTTTCTTTTTTTCCACACCACAAAGCTTGCAGGATCTTGGATCCTAGGCTGAAGGTCAGGCACGAGCCCCTGTAGTGGGGACTCCAAGGACAAACCATTGGACTAACAGAGAACCTCAGACCCCAGTGAATATCAATCAGAGCAACGCCTCCCAGGGACCCTCATCTCATCACCAAGACCCAGCTCTATCCAACTGCCTACAAACTCCAGTGCTGGACATCTCAGGCCAAACAACCAGTAAGACAGGAAGATAGCACCACCCATCCAAAAAAAAAAAATGAAATGACGAAGAACTATTTTACAGATGAAGGAGCAGGGTAAAAACCTAAAAGACCAAATAAATGATGAAATAGGCAACCTACATGAAAAAGAATTCAGAGTAATGATAGTAAAGATGATCCACAATCTCAGAAACAGAATGGAGAAAATACAAGAAACATTTAACAAGGATCTAGAAGAATTAAAGAGCAAACAAACAGTGATGTACAACACAATTACTGAAATTAAAAATACTCTAGAAGGAATCAATAACAGAATAACTGAGGCAGAAGAACGGATAACTGAGCTGGAAGATAAAATGGTGGAGATAATGGCCAAGGAGCAGAATAAAGAAAAAAGAATGAAAAGAATTGAGGACAGTCTCAGAGACCTCTGGACAACATTAAACACACCAATATTCAAATTATAGAGGGACGAGAAAAAGAAGAGAAAAAGAAATGGTCTGAGAAAATATTTGAAGTGATTATAGTCAAAAACTTCCCTAATATGGGAAAGGAAATAGTCAATCAAGTCCAGGAAGCATAGAGAGTACCATACAGGATAAACCCAAAGAGAAACACACTGAGACACATGTTAATCAAACTATCAAAAATTAACTACAAAGAAAACATATTAAAAGCAGCAAGGGAAAAGCAACAAATAACATACAAGGGAATCACCATAAGGTTAACAGCTGATTTTTCAGCAGAAAATCAGCAAGCCAGAAGGGAGTGGCAGGACATATTTAAAGTGATGAAAGGGAAAAACCTACAACCAAGATTACCCTCCCCAGCAAGGATCTCATTCACATTTGATGGAGAAATTAAAACCTTTACAGGCAAGGAAAATTTAAGAGAATTCAGCACCATCAAACCAGCTTTACAACAAATGCTAAAGGAACTTCTCTAGGCAGGAAACAAAAGAGAAGGAAAGACCTACAATAACAAACCCCAAACAATTAAGAAAATGGTAATAGGAACATACATATCGATAATTACCTTAAATGTAAATGGTTTAAATGCTCCAATCAAAAGACATAGACTGGCTGAATGGATACAAAAACAAGACCTGTATATATGCTGTCTACAGAGACCCACTTCAGACCTAGGGACACTTACAGACTGAAAGTGAGGGAATGAAAAAAGATATTCCATGCAAATGGAAATCAAAAGAAAGCTGGAGTAGCAATTCTCATATCAGACAAAATAGACTTTAAAATAAAGACTATTACAAGAAACAAAGAAGGACACAACATAATGATCAAGGGATCAACCCAAAAAGAAGATATAACAATTGTAAATATTTATGCACCCAACATAGGATCACCTCCAAACATAAGGCAAATGCCAACAGCCATAAAAGGTGAAATTGACGGTAACACAATCATAGTAGGGGACTTTAACACCCCACTTTCATGAAAGGACAGATCATCAAAAATGAAAATAAATAAGGACACACAAGCTTTAAATGATAAATTAAACAAGATGGACTTAATTGATATTAATAGGCTATTCCACCCAAAAACAACAGAATAAACTTTCTTCTCAAGTGCTCATGGAACATTCTCCAGGATAGATCATATCTTGGGTCACAAATCAAGCCTTGGTAAATTTAAGAAAATTGAAATTGTATCAACTGTCTTTTCTGACCACAACACTATGAGACTACATATCAATTACAGGAAAAAAATCTGTAAAAAATACAAACGCATGGAGGCTAAATAATACACTACTTAATAACCAAGAGATGACTGAAGAGATGAAAGAGGACATCAAAAAACACCTAGAAACAAATGACAATGAAAACACGACAGCCCCAAACCTATGGGATGCAGCAAAAGCAGTTCTAAAAGGGAAGTTTATAGCAATAAAATCCTACCTCAAGAAACAAGAAACAACTCAAATAAACAACCTAACCTTACACCTAAAGCAACTAGAGGAAGAAAAACAAAAATAAAACCCAAAGTCAGCAGGAAAGAAATCATAAAGATCAGATTGGAAATAAATGAAAAAGAAATGAAGGAAACAATAGCAAAGATCAATAAAACTGAAAGCTGGTTCATTGAGAAGATAAACAAAATTGATAAACCATTAGCCAGGCTCATCAAGAAAAAAAGGGAGAAGACTCAAATCAATACAATTAGAAATGAAAAAGGAGAAGTCACAACTGACATGGCAGAAATACAAAGGATCATGAGAGATTACTAAAAGCAACTGTATGCCAATAAAATGGACAACCTGGAAGAAATGGACAAATTCTTAGAACAGCACACAACCTTCTGAGACTGAACCAGTAAGAAATAGAAAATATGAACAGACCAATCACAAGCACTGAAATTGAGACTGTGATTAAAAATCTTCCAACAAACAAAAACCCAGGACCAGATGGCTTCACAGGCGAATTCTATCAAATATTTAGAGAAGAGCTAACACCGACCCTTCTCAACTCTTCCACAGTATAGCAGAGGGAGGAACACTCCCAAACTCATTCTACGAGGCCACCATCACCCTGATACCAAAGCCAGACAAAGATGTCACAAAAAAAGAAAACTACAGGCAAATATCTCTGATGAACATAGATGCAAAAATCCTCAACAAAATACTAGCAAACAGAATCCAACAGCACATTAGAAGGATCATACACGATGATCAAGTGGGGTTTATCCCAGAAATGCAAGGATTCTTCAATATATGCAAATCAATCAATGTGACACACCATATCAACGAATTGAAGGATAAAAACCATATGATAATTTCAATAGATGCAGAATAAGCTTTTGACAAAATTCAACACCCATTTAAGATAAAAACTCTCCAGAAAGTAGGCATAGAGGGAACATACCTCAACATAGTAAAGGTCACATAGGACAAACCCATAGCCAACACTGTTCTCAATGGTAAAAAACTGACACCATTTCCTCTAAGACCCGGAACAAGACAAGGTTGCCCACTCTCGCCACTATTATTCAACCTAGTTTTGAAAGTTTTAGCCACATCAATCAGAGAAGAAAAAGAAATAAAAGGAGTCCAAATTGGAAAAAGAAGTAAAACTCTCACTGTTTGCAGATGACATGATACTATACATACAGAATCCTAAAGATGTACCAGAAAACTACCAGAGCTAATCAATGAATTTGGTACAGTAGCAGGATACAAAAATTAACACACAGAAATCTCTTGCATTCCTATACACTAATGATGAAAAATCTGAAAGAGAAATTAAGGAAACACTCCCATTTACCATTGCAACATAAATAATAAAATACCTAGGAATAAACCTACCTAAGGATACAAAAGACCTGTATGCAGAAAACTGTAAGACACTGATGAAAGAAATTAAAGATGATACAAACAGATGGAGAGATACACTATGTTCTTGGATTGGAAGAATCAATGGTGAAAATGACTATACTACCCAAAGCAATCTACAGATTTAATGCAATTCCTAGCAAACTACCAATGGCATTTTTCACAGAAATAGAACAAAAAAATTGCACAATTTGTATAGAAACACAAAAGACCCCAAATAGCCAAAACAATCTTGAGAAAGAGAAACGGAGCTAGAGGAATCAGGCCACTGGACTTCAGACTATACTACAAAGCTACAGTAATCAAGATAGTATGGTACTGACACAAAAACAGAAATATAGATCAATGGTACAGGACAGAAATCCAGAGATAAACCCACGCACATATGGTCACCTTATCTTTGATAAAGGAGGCAAGAATATAAAGTGGAGAAAAGACAGCCTCTTCAATAAGTGGTGCTGGGAAAACTGGACAGCTACATGTAAAAGAATGAAATTAGTACACTTCCTAGCACCATACACAAAAATAAACTCAAAATGGATTAAAGACCTAAATTTAAGGCCAGACATTATCAAACTCTGAGAGGAAAACATAGGCAGATCACTCTATGACATAAATCACAGCAAGATCCTTTTGACCCACCTCCTAGAGAAATGGAAATAAAAACAAAAAGAAACAAATGGGACCTAATGAAACTTAAAAGCTTTTGCACAGCAAAGGAAACCATACACAAGATGAAAAGACAACCCTCAGAATGGGAGAAAATATTTGCAAACAAAGCAACTGACAAAGGATTCATCTCCAAAATATACAAGCAGCTCATGCAGGTCAATATTAAAAAAACAAACAATCCAATCCAAAAATGGGCAGAAGACCTAAATAGACATTTCTTCAAAGAAGATATACAGATTGCCAACAAACACATGAAAGAATGCTCAACATCATTAATCATTTGAGAAAAGCAAATCAAAACTACAATGAGATATCATCTCACACTGGTCAGAATGGCCATCATCAAAAAATCTACAAACAATAAATGCCTGAGAGGTATGGAGAAAAGGGAACCCTCTTGCACTGTTGGTGGGAATGTAAATTGATTCAGTCACTATGGAGAATAGTGGAGGTTCCTTAAAAAACTAAAAATAGAATTAACATATGACCCAGCAATCCCACTACTGGGCATACACCCTGTGAACACCATAATTCAAAAAGAGTCATGTACCACAATGTTCATTGCAGCTCTATTTACAATAGCCAGGACATGGAAGCAATCTAAGTGTCCATCAACAGATGAGGGATAAAGAAGATGTGGCACATACATACAATGGAATATTATTCAGCCATAAAAAGAAACAAAATTTAGTTACTGGTAGTGAGGTAGATGGACCTAGAGTCTGTCAGAGTGAAGTAAGTCGGAAAGATAAAAATAAATACCATATGCTAACACATATATATGGAATCTAAAAAAAAATTGGTTCTGAAGAACCTAGGGGCAGGATAGGAATAAAAACGCAGACGTAGAGAATGTACTTAAGGACACGGGGAGGGGGAAGGGTAAGGTGGGACAAAGTGAGAGAGTAGCGTTGGCATATATACAATACACTACCTAATGTAAAACAGATAGCTAGTGGGAAGCAGCTGCATGTCACAGGGAGATCAGCTCGGTGCTTGTGACCACCTAGAGGAGTGGGATAGGGAGCGTGGGAGGGAGACACAAGAGTGAAGGAATATGGGAATATACGTATGCATATAGCTGATTCACTTTGTTATACAGCAGAAACTAACACAGCACTGTAAAGCAATTATACTCCAATAAAGATGTTAAAAAATGATACAAATAAAAATAATGATGCAAATAAACTTTTTTGCAAAAAAAAAGAAGGAACGACTATACCAAGAAATAACCAATAGTAACTTTGTGACTCAATACAGTTAACCAATTCAAACCTCTTATTCTGTGAAAGCTCAAGAGCATTCTTCAGTTCTTTGAAAAGGCTTAAGATTTAACTCAAAAACTGGCTCCAAGTTACATACACATATTGGATGGCTTCCCATTTATACTTTCACATAGTAAATCATAAGTAAACAGATGTTATTGCATAGAGAAAGGAGTCAATTGAAATATAACTTTGTTGTATAACAGATTTGCAAAGTGAGCTTACCAAAGTCCTAAGACCATAAGGCACATTCACATGTAAAGAATAAAATGGAAATCCTCACTTTATTGAAACCCTCTACTAGCACATCTTGTATGCCAGTGTAGTCCACAGACCATGGCCATCAACATCACCTGGAAGCTTGTTAGAAAAGCAGGTCAGCTTTCCCATCTGCCCAGACCTACTGAGTAGGAATCTGTATTTTAACAAGATCCCTGGTGATTCATAAGCACATTAAAAGTTGAGAAGCACTGTTCTCTGCCCAACCAGCATTAAGTTCTATTTATTGTTGATAAAAATCCCCAGCAAACCAAGAAGAGCTCATTACCTTTGTACAGAAGCTAGGAAAACGTTTCCATAATAGTCTGCCCTTCTGATTAGTTTACCTAAAACACAGTTCTAATAATGACACTCAGAATTTTCAGTGACTTCCCATCACCTACCACATAAGTCTAAAGTCCTTAGTTTGATAGTCAAGGTCCGCTATCATGTGGTGTTCCACCCGCCTTATGCCTATTTCTCAAAGTGTAAAGGGAAGACCACCTGCAACAGAACCACCTGGGGCCTCACCCTTGACCCTCTGAATCACGTTTTCTATGGAAATAAAGCTGGGAAGGAGTGATCTTAACCCAGGTGATTCTTGGGAAACAATCGCCCAACCTTTCAGGACTAAGTCTCTCATTCTCGGTCAAGTTCTTCCAGATGCACCCAATCAGGGGGGCACTCCATCCTTAGTGCCAACACTGGCCCCACACACAGGTCTGTTGTCTACCTCACAGAGTATTACAATTACATGTTTCCATGCCTGTTTCCCCTCTGAGTCCCTGAATATGGTTAATGTGTACTACATATTCTTGTATCCCTAACATCTACCACATTGTGTGGCACAGTAGGTGTTCAATATTTGCTGATTTACTGCAGCACTGTTCATACTAGGATAAAAAGAAACTGAAACAAGCTTAAGCGCCATCATTTGGGAACTACCTAACTTAACTACAGTACAACCATCCAGTGGAATGCTATGCATTCATTAAAAATGATGACATTGATTATTTATTGATTGGAAGGATACCCCAATCTTTCCTTTCTTATAGCAAAAAAAAGCAAATTGCAAATATAGTACAAAATGATCTTAAAGAATATATACGAAAACGTTAATAGTGGTTATCTCTGATTGGTGGGACTATGAATTATATTATTGTCTTCTTTATATCTATTATTTGAATTTTTCACAAGTGTGCATAATATTTTTTACATTTTAAAGCTATTCTTATTTTAAATGCTTATGGAATGAGTTGTCGTTATAGTAAATGATAGCTTCACTTATTCAGCTTCCAAGGACAGGGATTTCCAAAGGTTGGCAATGATCCAAATGTTGGCAATGATCCAAAGGCCGGCAGTGTTGTTGCTAAGAAGAAGAATGTAGAAAATGGGTAGTCCTTAGCAACTGGCTCTCACCAAGGTTCCTCTTATTGTCTGGGATTTAGAAAAATATTTAAATGTCCTTTAACACCTTCTTACATAATACATTTCTAATAAAAAATGTGGCTTTCAGTGGAAACAATTTTGACAATATCAATTAGCCTCAGCCTAAAGAAATTACCTGTTGTCAATTTTTTCAGTTGTGAAAATCAGCTTCCAACCTCATCACACTTGCCCTGTTGGCTCTTCTCTCACTTTTCATAATGTTCACTGTCCGAGATGATTTGTTAAATACTATGTTTTACTTTATTTAGCATGATACCAAAAATGGATGTCCTTGCACATGTCAGTGACTTTCAGTTACTATCACCAAACTGGGGCATTGCTTCTGCTATGAGAAGGGTAGGCGAGAAGAATGAAAGGATGCCTCCAGCCTTTTTCGTTCTAGTATAAGAAAAACCTTCAAGCAAAATTCATTTCAATTAATATTTTACATGAAACAAAGATGATTTGAAGAAAAATAACTAAAACAAGTTAAAATTATACCTCCAACAAGAAGAACATGTCAATTAATCTGGTATTTTTTTCATTAATTTCAACATTCAACTTAAAGCGAAAGCAACTCAAAGAGATTTACAAAGAGATAAAAAGAGAAATAATTTCATTCATCACCAGTAGGATCTTACTACAGTTTGGATCAATTTTGAACGCTTTGAATATATACTCTGCTTGAAGAATAGCAACAGAAAAATATGGATTATTACAGATTAATAACTTGAACACTCTTCCTACTTAGGTTCTCCTAAAATGTCCTTACTACATTAAAACATAAAGTAAATAGAGGAAAAAAACTTTAAAAAGCTTGCTAGAATATTATAATTCAGTAAATTGAAAAATAAGAATTTTTAAAGCCATTTTTTTAACCTAGCTCAAAATAATCTCTCCAAAACGGCAAGATGTGACTACAACTTATTATTCCCTAGGTTCAAGAAACATGACTGCTCATTTGACAAATTTAGAAGAAACGTAGTTATTGTCATAAACCCGAAACATGCAAACATGCAATCTATGCTTCCAAAATGTCACAGGAGGTCAAAGGGACTCTAAACAGGAGGGAGGAGACAGAATGAGTTCCTCCCTTTTGTTCTGCTGCGACCACATTACTCAAGCTAGTTACTTTGCTTCTCAGAATTTCTGACTTCCTTACCTCTAGAAACAGGCATTGACTAGAAGAATTCTAGGTTCTTTCCAGATCAAAAAAGATTTAAGCTCTAATTCTACACATTCTCTCTATACATATACAACCTGAAAATATCATATTTTTATAATATATGAAAGCCACAAATAAAAGAACTGCATTTTTGCAGATTTTTTCCACTAAAATTCTGAAAAAGGAAAATAATAATTCTACCATTTTAACATAATTATTTCACTTCTCAAATATTAGTATCATCCTTTATTACTCATCAGCATTATTAAACCATGCTTTTTTTTTCTCTAGTCTCATGACTAGAAAAAACTTGCCTTTCCTAACTATTGAATCAGCAGGAATCATGAGATGAACTAAAGGCAGAAAAATATCTGAGATATGATAATTAGTTTTGTTTTCCAAAAAAGCAAGGGAGAAACTCTAATTTCCCAAAATATTATATTTCAATGTAAAAGATAGCTCACTTTAAAAAAATAGCTCACTTATCAAATCGGTAATAAAAACTAATATTCACTTAGTACTATTTATAAAGCACTTTCACATGCATGATGTTACCAAACCTTCATGACTCTATGAGGAAATATTGTAACCATCCCCACTCTATAACTGAGGAAAGTGAGACTCCCTGACATTAATTGTCCAAGTTCATAAGGCTAGAAAGCACCATATTCATGACAACCTCCTGACTTTTCCTCTGAATCTCTTGCTCTCTCTGTGACATTCCATCAGTTCATAAATCTTTGTTTCAAATGAAGCACATTTTCACCTAATCTAAAGTCAAAAGTTGCTCCTAAAAACCTTAAACAGTTACTTGGGAACAAATATTTAAAACATATATGACAGAAGAGGGTTAATTTCATATCTTAATATATTTTGTGCCTTTACAAATTAAAAAAAAAGAAGGAAAAAGACCAACAACTCACAAGAAAATTAGAAGAGAAAGATAACCAAAGAGTTTACAAAGAATTAAATGTAAATAACTTTGAAATATTTGAATTAAAAAGACTTAATCTCAGTCAACTAAACGACTTCAAGTAAAAATAAGCTTCATTTTCTCACTATCTTATTAACAAATTTAAAAAATTGGTCGCGTGCTGAATCGACTGTGGTTTAGGGAAAAAGTTACTCTCCTACACCATCATGGAGAATGCACCGGTTAAAGCTTTCCTGAAAGGCAAATTTCCATATGTAGCAGAACTGAAAACATATAGCCTTGATACACAGCAATATTACTACTAGAAAGTTATTATTTACTTTATTTATGTAGGCAAAGAAAAATTGCTCATCATGTAAAAGATATTCCTGAGAGCATCAGTTATTACAGCAAAATACTGAAGACAATGAAAATGTCCACCCATCTGAAATAATGTAAATAAACTTTGTGTACCTCATACAACAGAATACAACAGCCCAATGTAAAACACTATATTTTTTCTTTAAAAAAAGCAGAATACTACTGTATACTCCTCATTTGTGTAAGGAAAAAAAGAATGCAAGGAAATCATACCCTAAGATCTGAGCTAGTGCTCAGTTGACAGAATATTAAAATATTTCTGGAAAGATGCCCAAGAAATTCCCCTATAGAGAAGGGAACTGAGGACTCAGGTTTCTGGTTAGGGAGGAGGACTTACATTTCAGTTTTGTTTTCGTTTATTTTTTGAATTTTATTTATTTTTTTATACAGCAGGTTCTTATTAGTCATCCATTTATACACAGCAGTGTATACATGTCAATCCCAATCTCCCAATTCATCCCACCACCGTGCCACCCGCCACTTTCCCCCCTTAGTGTCCATACGTTTGTTCTCTACATCTGTGTCTCTATTTCTGCCCTGCAAACCTGTTCATCTGTACCATTTTTCTAGGTTCCACACATATGAGTTAATATACAATAATCATTTTTCTCTTTTTGACTTACTTCACTCTGTATGACAGTCTCTAGGTCCATCCACATCTCTACAAATGACCCAATTTCGTTCCTTTTTATAGCTGAGTAATATTCCATTGTATATATGTACCACATCTTCTTTATCCATTCATCTGTTGATGGACACTTAGGTTGCTTCCAAATCCTGGCTATTGTAAATAGTGCTGCAATGAATATTGTGGTACATGACTCTTTTTGAATTATGGTTTTCTCAGGGTACATGCCCAAGATTGCTGGGTCATATGGTAGTTCTATTTTTAGTTTTTTAAGGAACCTCCATACTGGTCTCCATAGTGGCTGTATCAATTTACATTCCCACCAACAGTGCAAGAGGGTTCCCTTTTCTCCACACCCTCTCCAGCATTTGTTGTTTGTAGAGTTTCTGATGATGCCTATTCTAACTGGTGTGAGGTGATACCTCTTTGTACTTTTGATTTGCATTTCTCTAATAATTAGTAATGTTGAGCAGCTTTTCATGTGCTTCTTGGCCATCTGTACTTCTTCTTTGGAGAAATGTCTATATAGATCTTCAGGCTATTTTTTGATTGGGTTGTTTGTTTTTTTAATATTAAGCCGCATGGGCTGTTTATATATTTTGGAGGTTAATCCTTTGTCCGTTGATTCATTTGCAATTATTTTCTCCCATTCTAAGGGTTGTCTTTTCGTCTTGTTTATGGTTTCCTTTGCTGTGCAAAAGCTTTTAATTTTCATTAGGTCCCATTTGTTTATTTTTGCTTTTATTTCCATTACTCTAGGAGGTGGATCAAATAAGATCTTGCTGTGATTTATGTCAAAGAATGTTCTTCCTATGTTTTCCACTAAAAGTTTTACAGGGTCTAGTCTTACATTTAGGTCTCTAATTCATTTTGAGTTTATTTTTGTGTATGGTGTTAGGGAGTGTTCTAATTTCATTCTTTTACATGTAGCTGTCCACTTTTCCCAGCACCACTTATTGAAGAGACTGTCTTTTCTCCATTGTATGTCCTTGCCTCCTTTGTCATAGATTAGTTGACCGTAGGTGTGTGGGTTTATCGCTGGGCTTTCTATCTTGTTCCATTGATCTATGTTTCTGTTTTTGTGCCAGTGCCACATTGTCTTGATTACTGTAGCTTTGTAGTATAGTCTGAAATCAGGGAGTTTGATTCCTCCAGCTCCGTTTTTTCCCCTCAAGACTGCTTTGGCTATTCGGGGTCTTTTGTGTCTCCATACAAATATTAAGAATTTTTGTTCTAGTTCTGTAAAAAATGCCATTGGTAGTTTGCTAGGGATTGCACTGAATCTGTAGATTGCTTTGGGTAGTATAGTCATTTTCACTATAGTGATTGTTCCACTACAGGAACATGGTATATATCTCAATCTGTTTGTATCATCTATAATTTCTTTCATCACTGTCTTACAGTTTTCTGCATACAGGTCTTTTGTCTCCCTAGGGAGGTTTATTCCCAGGTATTTTATTCTGTTTGTTGCAATGGTAAATGGGAGTGTTTCCTTAATTTCTCTTTCAGAATTTTCATCATTAGTGTATAGGAATGCAAGAGATTTCTGTGCATTAATTTTGTATCCTGCAACTTTATCAAATTCATTGATTAGCTCTAGTAGTTTTCTGGTGGCACCTTTAGGATTCTCTATGTATAGTATCATGTCATCTGCAAAGAGTGACAGTTTTACTTCTTTTCCAGTTTGTATTCCTTTTATTTCTTCTTCTTCTCTGATTGCCGTGGCTAGGACTTCCAAAACTATGTTGAATGATAGTGCTGAGAGTGGACATCCTTGTCTTGTTCCTGATCTTAGAGGAAATGCTTTCAGTTTTTCACCATTGAGAATGTTTTCTGTGGGTTTGTTGAATATGGCCTTTATTATATTGAGGTAGGTTCCCTCTATGCCCATGTTCTGGAGAGTTTTTACCATAAATGGGTGTTGAATTTTGTCAAAAGCTTTTTCTGCATCTATTGAGATGATAATATGGTTTTTCTTCTTCAATTTGTTAATATGGTGTATCACATTGATTGATTTGCATATATTGAAGAATCCTGGCATCCCTGGGATAAATCCCACTTGAACATGGTGTATGATCCTTTTAATGTGTTGTTGGATTCTGTTTGCTAGTATTTTGTTGAGGATTTTTCCATCTATATTCATCAGTAATGAATATAGGTCCTTTTTTTGTAGGTCCCTTTCTTCTCTTGTGTTTCCCACTTGGAGAAGTTCCCTTAGCATTTGTTGTAGAACTGGTTTGGTGGTGCTGAATTCTCTTAGCTTTTGCTTGTCTGTATAGCTTTTGATTTCTCTGTCAAATCTGAATGAGATCCTTACTGTGTAATCTTGGTTGTAGGTTCTTCCCTTTCATCACTTTAAATATATCATGCCACTCCCTTCTGGCTTGTAGAGTTTCTGCTGAGAAATCAGCTGTTAACCTTATGGGAGTTCCCTTGTATGTTATTTGACATTTTTTCTTTGTTGCTTTCAATAATTTTTTTTTGCCTTTAATTTTTGTCAGTTTGATTACTATGTGTCTCGGCGTGTTTCTCATTGGGTTTATCTTGCCTGGGACTCTCTGCACTTCCTGGACTTGGGTGGCTATTTTCTTTCCCATGTTAAGGAATTTTTTGACTATAATCTCTTCAAATATTTTCTCGGGTCCTTTCTCCTTCTGGGACCCCTATAATGCAAATGTTGCTGTGTTTAATTTGTCCCAGAGGTCTCTTAGGCTGTGTTCATTTCTTTTCATTCTTTTTTCTTTATTCTGTTCTGCAGCAGTGAATTCCACCATTCTGTTTTCCAGGTCACTTATCCGTCCTTCTACATCAGTTATTCTGCTATTGATTCCTTCTAGTGTATTTTTCATTTCAGTTATTGTATTGTTCATCTCTGTTTGTTTGTTCTTTAATTCTTCTAGGTCTTTGTTAAACATTTCTTGCATCTTGCCGATCTTTGCCTCCATTCTTTTTCCGAGGTCCTGGATCACCTTTATTATCATTATTCTGAATTCTTTTTCTGGAAGGTTGCCTATCTCCACTTCATTTAGTTGTTTTTCTGGGGTTTTATCTTGTTCCTTCACTAATACATAGCCCTCTGCCTTTTCATCTTGTCTATCTTTCTGTGAATGTGGTTTTCATTCCACAGGCTGCAGGATTGTAGTTCTTCTTGCTTCTGCTGTCTGCCCTCTGGTGGATGAGGCTCTCTAAGAGTCTTGTGCAAGTTTCCTGATTGGAGAGACTGGTGGTGGGTAGAGCTGGGTATTGCTCTGGTGGGCAGAGCTCAATAAAACTTTAATCCCCTTGTCTGCTGATGTGTGGGGCTGGGTTCCCTCCCTGCTGGTTGTTTGGCCTGAGGCAACCCAACACTGGAGCCTTCCTGGGCTCTTTGGTGGGGCTAATGGCAGACTCTGGGAGGGCTCACGCCAAGGAGTACTTCCCAGAACTTCTGCTGCCAGTTTCCTTGTCCTCATGGTGAGCCACAGAAACCCCCTGCCTCTGCAGGAGACCCTCCAACACTAGAAGTTAGGTCTGTTTCAGTCTCCTATGGGGTCACTGCTCCTTCGCCTGGGTCCTGATGCACACACTACTTTGTGTGTGCCCTCCAAGAGTGGAGTCTCTGTTTCCCCAGTCCTGTCGAAATCCTGCAGTCAAATCTGCTAGCCTTCAAAGTCTGATTCTCTAGGAACTCTCCCACTGCTGGACCCCCAGGTTGGGAAGCCTGACGTGGGGCTCAGAACCTTCACTCCAGTGGGTGGACTTCTGTGGTATAAGTGTTCTCCAGTTTGTGTGTCACCCACCCAGCAGTTATGGGATTTGATTTTATTGTGATTGCACCCCTCCTATCGTCTCATTGTGGCTTCTCCTTTGTCTTTGGATGTGGGGTATCTTTTTTGGTGAGTTCCAGTGTCTTCCTGTTGATGATTGTTCAGCAGTTAGTTGTGATTCTGGTGCTCTCACATGAGGGAGTGAGAGCACGTCCTTCTCTGTCATAGTGAACCAATCATCTCCCCATTTCAGTTATATTAAAATTTAACACTATTTGAAAATTTTAATGCTTTGCGTGCATAGTGATTATTTGTGGGCTGCCGGCAGATCCCATGCTTATACTCAACTTGGCTGATATAAAAATTCAATTAAAAAAATTCAATTAGATAAAATAATATATGTTAAAGCATTTTGCAAACTGAAGAGAATATGCAAATGTAAAGTTCAGGAAGAGTCAGCACCTACTGCTTCAAGCTAAACTATGCTTACTGGTAAGCACAATTCCTCAATAGACACTTCATGATGAATTGAAGAATTCTCTATTAAAATACAAATATCACTCTAAGAGCTAATACCTTTAATCAGTGCTTCTCAAACCTTTCCACTAAATTGTCCCTAATGTCAAAGATACTGAGCTCCATCCCCAAGAAACCTAGATGGTCCTCAAACTTTAACTATCTCCAAACTTCTTGGTAGAAAAATATTTTTCTCACAATCCTTCTAATAAAATTGACATTCCAGGAAGATGAATTAGGCTAATCCTGAGGCCTTTCCCAAGGAGCTAGGATATACCCATTTGAGAAATTTGACTTTAAAGGATATGTGTTAACATCGTAGCAGAGGAGACTTTAAATACGAGATAAAGGGCATTGAATAAAAAAGGAGGAGGAAAAAAAAACTGGGATCAAACAGTTGGTGACTTAATCCTCAGAATCACCATTCTTTCAATAAATTACTGAACTCCTACTGCAGCTACAGTTCCTTGCCCTCACAAAGCTACAGTTCTTAGTTCTAATAGATACTGGAAAATTTGCCCTTCTGAGAGGTTTTAACCAATGCATTCTGCACTGATGGTGTATGAGAGTGCTTCTTCTCCCATACCATAGTCAATTCAGCACATGGTCAAATTTTTTTTCTAGCTGGGTGGAGATACATGTCAAGCACTGAATCAAATATAATTAGAAAGTGGGACAGAGGGTAACTTAGACATGAGGTTAGAAAGAACTATTTTATCTAGGTGGTCAGTGAAGGCCTACCTGAGGGAAGGACATTTGAGCTGCAACTCCACTCAAATATTGCATTAGCCATACAAAAATGGGAAATAATGTCCAGGGCAAAGGTGTGAGGTAGAGCTACCAGACTCAATGGGTGAGTCGCTTGGGGTACATACATAGCCATTGACCATGCCAAGCACTTTCAGTCAAGGTGGAAGCATTTATTCCTTGTGACAAGTAAGGAGACAAAGAGACAGCTCTCAAAGCACTGACTCCCTGCAGAGCAAGATCAGGGAAGTTTTAAGCTAAGGATGCATGCATTTTCATGAAAGGGCGAGAGTAATCTCCTGTGTAGAAGTGGAGTTCTAGATGTGCTTGTGCAGTGTGACAACAAGCTCAAACAAACATTGCATGATTAAAAATGGCAGCAATCCCTGCCCTTGGGGTGGAGATTTCAGCATTAAAATGAGGCAAAGGTCACTCTAGGTTGACAATATCCAGGCACCTTATTGAGTGAAGTCATGGGGGTTAGCAAAGGTCAGCATCATCATTCCGTAGGCTCCAGTTACTCCGGTGGTTGGGTGCTAGAAAGGGTTTGGATCCTGCAAAACTGCTCAAGAACGTGCTTCAGGCTGATCTTTACCTTTGAAACAGAACTGGGGGTCTTTATGACTGATTTATTATCTTTTCTATGGTTACTTCTCTTGCCTGATAACAGTTATTTGTTCCTGCATTCTTTGTTCTTTTTAAAATCAAAATCACTGAAACCTATTCTTGTTCCACACAAAGACAGAGCAGGCCATAGTTCCTCTTTCTCCCAATCATCAGTAAAGAGAACACAAAGGGTTCTGAAATTCATGCTCTGGCTCTCAACCTAAGCTTGTCTATAGTGCATGTTACAACTTCTCTCATTGCCTTTTATTTTACTGCTGTAAGATATGACATACTCTTGTTTGATCCCACCCCTTCCTTATTACTCTCTCACTAACAGTAGCCCATACTTGGTACATTCAAGGGACAGAAAGATGGCCACTATGATTGGAGCATGAAGACCTGGGGATGATAAGTTTAGAGAGACAGGAGCCAAACCATGGAAGGCCTTGTACGACAAGATAAGAAGGTGGCACTTATTTTTATTGCAATGGGAAGCTATTGGATGGTTTTAGGCAGGAAAGTGATATGATTTCACTTTTTTTTGAAAAAAATCATTGTGTTTATTATGCAGGCAATGTTCTGTAAAGAAGCAAGACAAGAAAGAAGAAGACCAGTCAGGAGGCAACTGAAATAATCCAGATGAGAGATAATGGTGACTTGAATTGTGGATTTAATAGTGGAAATGGAGAGATGGTTCAGATTTAAGGATCTATTTCAGAGCTGTGGGACTTGGTATTTATTTGGATATGAGGTATAAGGAAAAGAAGGAATGGTGAATGAATCCTAAGTTCTTAGACTGAGCTATCTGGTGGATGGTGGTACCATTTACTAAGATAGGGAGAGGATGGGGAGAGGTGTTGTGTTGTGAACATTGTGGTCAAGACTCCTAGTTGCCACCCAAAATGCATTTACCACATCTTCCTAAGTAACCAAACACCAATTTTATTCCAGCTAAAAGACTACATTTCCCAGCCTCTTCCTACTGCTAAGTGAGGTTATAGAACTAAATTCTGGTCAATAAGAAATAAGTAAAAGAGTTTATAGGACTTCTAAAACAGCTAAAAGAGAGCTAACTCATCTGGGAGTTGTACCTTTTTTGCCTTATGTGCCATCTTTCTTCATACTGCTTGTAATGAGGAAGATGGGTGGAGCTACAGCAGCCATCTAAGTTATGAGGTAACCTTCAGAATGGAACTCACAAGTTGAGCATGGCTGATAAAAGAGTTTTAACTGGAGCCTAAATTAGTGGTGATTTCAGGGAGCAGACACACCAGTGCTGGACTGCCTATCTCTAGGCTTCTTTTAAGTGGAATAAATTCCTGTGTATTTACAGTTATTTTGAGTTTTCTGATCATGCAATCACTCAAAATCCTGACTGATAAATCCCAGTGTAAAGAGAGACATGATATCACAGAAAGACAAATATTATATGATATTGCTTATATGTGGAATTTTAAAAAGGGGTACAAATGAACTTATTTGCAAAACAGAAATAGAGTCATGGATGTAGAAAATAAACTATAGCTACCATGGGATGGAGGGAAGAGATAAATTGGGAGATTGGGATTGATATATACACACTACTATATATAAAATAGATAACTAATAAGAACCTGCTGTATAGCACAGGGGACTCTATTCAATACTCTATAATGGCCTATATGGGAAAAGAATCTTAAAAAATAAAGACTGGATATATGTATATGTATAACTGATTCACTTTGCTGTACACCTGAAACTAATACAACATTGTAAATCAATTATACTCCAATAAAATTTTTTTCGAAAAAGATAAACATGATATGCCTATTAAATATCTCGGCTAGTAGAGTCCCTATTTTAAGGATGAGAAAACTGAAAGTCAAAGAAGTTACTTGCCCAATCAGTCAGCTTGAGATAGAGGCAAAATTTAAACTGAAAGCAGGCTGACTTCTAAGTTCATGCTTTTATACTATACCACCCTGCACTAAAACAGAAAAGCAGAAGGAATGCAAGAGTCAAATGTTTCCAATAGCACAATCATGTCTAGGACCAGTTTTGCACATGGTACCCCAAAATATCTCTGCTCAGTCTAATATAAGGAAGAATCATCTTCTATATAAAAGTGTTACTATTTATATGTATATAAATGTCAGTATTGTATCATGCTTGCTTTACCCTTTTTTTATCGATAATAGGTATTTTTTTAACTTTTATTTTATATTGGAGATTAACAATGTTGTGTTAGTTTCGGGTGTACAGCAAAGTGATTCAGTTATACATATACATGTATTTACTATTTTTCAAATTCTTTTCCCATTTAGGTTATTACAGAATATTGAGCAGAGTTCCCTGTGCTATACAGTAGGTCATTGTTGGTTATATGTTTTAAATATAGAAGTCTGTACATGTCAATCCCAAACTCCCAATCTATCCCTCCCTCCGACCCTTTCCCCCTGGTAACCATAAGTTCATTCTCTAAGTCTGTGAGTCTGTTTCTGTTTTGTAAATAAGTTCATTTGTATCACTTTTTTAAAAAATTCCACGTATAAGTGATAGATGATATTTGTCTCTCCATGCCAGAGTTACTTCACTTAGTATGATAATCTCCAGGTCCATCCATGTTACTGCAAATGGTATTATTTCTTTCTTTTTAATGGCTGAGTAATATTCCATTGATATGTACCACATCTTCTTTGTCCATTCATCTGTCAGTGGACATTTAGGTTGCTTCCATGTCTTGGCTATTGTAAACAGCACTGCAGTGAACACTGGGGTGCATGTATGCTTTTGAACCATGTTTTTCTCTGGATATATGCTCAGGAGAGGGATTGCTTGATCATATGGTAGCTCTAGTTTTAGTTTTTTAAAGAACCTCCATACTGTTCTCCATAGTGGCTGTACCAATTTACATTCCCACCAACATCGTAGGAGGGTTCCCTTTTCTCCACACCTTCTCCAGCATTTATTGTTTGTAGACTTTTTGATGATGGCCATTCTGACCGGTGTGAGGTTATATCTCATTGTAGGTTTGATTTGCATTTCTCTAATAATTAGTGATGTTGAGCATCTTTTTATGTTAAAGGCAATATATTTTTAACTATATTCACCAGATCCAATCAGCCCTTGATTTATTTCTATTGTATTAAAATGCTACTTTATACTTGACACTAATATAATATTGTAAATCAACCACACTTCAATTAATTAATTAATTAATTAAATGCTACTTATATGTATGCATTTATCTCTTGTTATTAAATATATGCTGAACTTCATTCTGAATTCCTCTTGCCATACTAAGGTAATTCTGGATTCTAATATGTACTCCAACACTGAGCCAGGACTTTCCCTTACATGACCTATTAATTATGCCCCTTGTAGGATAATAATAAATTCTCCACAGCTCCCAACACCAACAAGTCTTACTAGCAGTTCATTTTGACCACAGTTTCATGGTTTATTGATGATTATCTCAAGAACCAAATGCTTTTGTACAATAAAAACATTAGGCATCTATTACTCCTTTCTCAATCTACCAGTTTTGTCCTACAAAAGAGAAAAAAAGTCAGATTATTGAAGTAAGCCTTGTTTCTTATAAGGTCAAGTAAACAACTGGCTTAAACTTTAGGTATTCCTACATAGTCAAAAGGGTAGGATTTTTCCTTTTTTCATTGAAGTGTAATATATGCATTATGAGGTATACAGATCTTAAGCGGTCAGCTTGATGAAATTTTATAAAGTGAGCACACCTGTGTGGTCACCTCCCAGATCAGGTTACAGAACATTTTCAGCACCCAGAATCCACCCTCATAGCCCACCAGTTACCACCCTTCCCTCCATAAAATTAACTACTATCCTGACTTCAGATTCCACAAATTCATTTGCCTGGTTTTTAACGTGGTATAAATGGAACAACACAATATTCACTTAACATTACATCTGTAAAAATCATCCATATTCTTCTAGATAGCCATGGTTTATTCTTTTTAATTACTGCATAATATTCCATTTATCCATTCTGTTAATAGACATTTGAATTATTTGCAGTTTTAGGTATTATAAATAATGCTGCTATGAACATTCTTGTCCAAGTCTTTCAGTGTATACTAAGGGAGATTTTTCACTTTGAATTTTTTATTCTTGTTTTACTATTTTATTCATGGTGTTATACAAACTACATTGCCTATACATTTGGGAGTAATACCTCCAAAGCAAGCACATACTTTGGCTAAAATGTATTCTGCCTAATTCAATGCTCTCAGCAAATTCCCCTGAAGACTTGAGCATGGTCAGAAAAATAATGAGAAGAAAAGAAAGGAGGGTAAACAGGCTGTTTTAGAGAAGATAGAGAAAGCTCAGGAAACAGGTAATAGGAAATATAAAATAAAGAGAAGTAGCTGAGTCCTTCCTATGAATTTTCAAGTTCTCAGTAAATTAGAAACTCATAGTTTGCAAAGCCTTTAGGTTGTGCCACCTACTACCACTAAGATAGTTCCTCAAGATGCAGCCATAAAGTTGGATGGGTTTTTGCTAATCTTTGGCATGTACCTTAACTTCCTGGAGAATGCTGGGCTCCCTAGTGATGGGGTGAGTACATGTAATAGGTAAAGACACTCTTTAATATTCCAACCACATAAGGATTCCAATAGCTGGAAGACTTGGCTTCTCCTCCTCCTCCACTCTGAGAACCTAAAGCTTAACAAATTTTATGAAATGCTTAAAATGTGTATAATTTGGGGTGTGTGTTGGAGTGCCTTTCCCAGCCCACTCTCGTTCATTTATTCAGAATTTATCTTCTTATTATCTAATGTGTACAAGGTTCTGTGTTAGATGCCTGAGAGGCCAAAAAAAAAAGATGTAAATATAAAATATTTACAGATTAGATGACATATCTAAGATTTGCTTCCAAATAAAGGAGGGTAAGAGAATGGGGCGTGATGGGACAGGATTGGCCATGTGTTCATAGATTGATGGTTGGGGCAGGGTAATGAATTCTAGGGGTTTCACTAAGCTGATCTGTCTGCTTTGTGTGTGTTCAAAATTCTCTATAATAAAAAGTTTGAAAACACACACACACAAAATGTGTCAAATAGTCTGACCTCCAGGAGCATACAGGCTAATAGAAAAACTAATGTATGCATTCAAATAGCCAACTGGAATTTAAAGGTGTCACAGCAGTTAAGAATCCCAACTCTGGCATTTTAAAACCAAGACAACACCTAGAAAGGAGTGACTCTGAGGCCTAGAGGTTAAGTGACTTGCCAAGGTCACACAGTTGCTGGCAGAGGTGATACAGAAAACTAGGTCTCTCTCTCTCTCTCTCACTCTCTTCTCTCTCTCTCTCTCTCACACACACACACACACACACACACACACACACACAGAGGCACTGATGTTTCCTCCACTCAGACTGCTGCAATGCAAAGTGGTGTTTGGCAAAGCCATGAAGCTAGTCTGAACTAGATGCACAAGAATTCAGATAGAAGACACCACCTAGAACGCAAAATCTTGGGCTATTTCACAAATTGTGCTCTGCCCACAAAACTAAGAGGGCTGTCCTCTTTATAAAAAAGAGAGAAAATCTGATTAGTAAGGCAAGAATTTTGTGTTTATTTGTATGTCTATTTGTATGATTGTTGCATTAACCTCTGTCTCTCCCAAAGTCACATGGTTTCCTCACAGTGTGCTGAGATCTACACACCTGAGCAACAGAAACCCTAGTGGCTGATCACCCATCATTTGTCAGTCAGGCAAGGTACCGTGAGCATTTACTGGATGCCAAGAAATGTATCAGGAGTTGGAGATACTGCAGAGATTATCACAGTCCCTGCCCTCAGGGAGCTCCCAGGCTGACAGAAAATTATTATTATTATTATTATTATTGGATTTATTAAGCCAAAAAAGGAATGGCATTTTATTACATGCTATAACATGGATGAAACTTGAAAACACTAGGTTTAGTGAAATAAGCCAGACATAGAAGGACAAATATTGTAGATTCCACTTGCACAAGGTACCTCTGGCTTATAATAGCAGCGAGTATATGTTAAGTCAATAATCAGCCCAAGTTCTTCATTCTATTCTTGGAGTTTGTTAAAAAAGAGCCAAGGGGGAGAAACATTCTTCTGGAGCAAGATTCTTTTCAAAACTCTTTTTTAAAGGAACTTTGAAAGCAATGAAACGAGTCCCAGGCATCCGCTGTCCAACTGGGAGATAGTCTTTGCACCTTTCCGGGATGTGCTCTCCGCCCTTCCTCTTGGCCAATGAACGTCCGGAAAAGCCGCGACCCTGACCCCAGCGCCCACGGGCATGATGCCACTGGCTCATGTGACCCCCAAGATGCTGCCCACCCAACGCCAAGAGTGCCAAAGTCGCCAACCAGGCGCCCCCCGTGCCAGCACAAGGCCCCAAACCACAGGCGCCTAGGCACAAGCCCATGCCCCTCCTGGACCTCCAGAAAATTATTAATCAAATAATTCTGAAGGAGAACCACAGGGTGCTCCAATCTAAATTCCCTATTACAGGGACTTCCCTGGTGGCGCAGTGGTTAATAATCTGCCTGCCAATGCAGGGGACACAGGTTCGAGCCCTGGTGTGGGAGGATCCCACGTGCCGCAGAGCAACGAAGCCCGTGCGCCGCAACTACTGAGGCCTGCACGCCTAGAGCCTGTGCTCCGTGGCAGAAGAGGCCACCACAATGGTAGGCCCGCGCACCGCAACAAAGTGTAGTCCCTGCTCACCACAACTAGAGAAAGCCCGCACACAGCAACGAAGACCCAGGCAGACAAAAATAAGTAAATAAATTTAAATTCCCTATTACAGCTCTAGATTCAGATTGACTTCGTTTTGAAAGGTACACTTCTGCATATTTAGACATTTTCCGATATGCATAGCTTTAAAGAAATAAATCTGCATAAATAAATAAACCAGATAAAGTTATAGTCTAACCAGTAAATCATCAAGCACTAATAAGGTAAAGGCAACTTCCTATAAGACAAAAACTGTCAGGCCCTGGTAAATGTTTGCTTTTGACCATGATACGTATAATTTGAATATTTTCCTAAGTGATATTCCCATAAGGAAGGAATATGAATGACTTTAAGGAGATTTAAGCTCCTTAAGGACAAAGGCCATGTTTTAGTCCTTCTAGGACAAACTAGCACAGAGTTTAAATGTACTTATATTTTATGAGTGAAGGAACAAAGCAAGACCAAACTGCATAGATTATAAATGTTCCAATTTCCTTCTATACATAAATGTTTTTCATCCTAAACCCTAGACGTGCTAGATAAAATCTTAACCAGGCATATTCTTACCTCTAGTTTTTTTGGAATAGATTGTCTTTCCCATAATAGACAAGGAAAGAAATTCAAATTTTTTCTTATGTTTTCCATTGTATATTAGAACATCTGAAGACAAGTAAAAACAATATGACTTTAAAAGTGGAAAAGCAATAAAAATTTTTCAAGTTTCTTAAGGTATCTTGCTTTTACTTTTCACATAAAAACGGGTGTCTACTCTGATCAGTTTCAAAAAATCACAGAAATAATATAATCTGTACTGAGAATATTCAAATGTATTTCAAAAAATTTCACTGTTGGGGGAAATTTAGCAAGTTAAAGTGGTTTACTCAAAGTCCTTTGGCTGCCTCTAAGAGAAAAAAAAAGAGGAAAAAAAATGAAGAACCTAATTACATAATCATTAGATCACTTCTCTGTTCATAAATAAGCATTGCCAAAACATTTATAATTTTGTGGAGCTTTTATTCCTAAAGTTGGACAAGAATTTTCTCACTCATTATAAAACATTTACCCATTCCCACATTCAAATCCCTTGAGCTTTTGTGCTATTATGCTTCCATTGCATTGCTAGCCTAGCATATATGAAAACTAAATTGTTTTGAAGGAAATATAATTGCTCCAAATTACCACACTTGAAACGTTTTTATTTTTTTCTTTTAAAAGTCAGATAAGAATTACCTTCACATTCATAACATTACTAAACACCTCATGTTTCAACCCCTCTGTCTAAACTGCAGAATCTACCGGGATTAGAAGTGGTTTGCATAGACCTTAGATAACAAAATAAGGCTAACCCTCCAACAAGTTGAATACGAGTTCTGGCAAGATTTCTCTGTCTTTACCAGGAAGAGTAATTTGGAAGAACTGGAAAGAAAGGCTGACTAAATTTGTCTCTCCCTCCATCCTGACCAAAGTAATTGAAAGTTTAGAAATTAGAAAGTTGCAGCCTCATGAATTAAAGAGACAACCCAAAATCTATTAAATTTTCCTCAGGATTTGCACATTATACTTCAAAGCATAAAGAAAGTATAATGTCCTAGGAGTCTACATGTTAAATGAATCAACTGTTTTTCTTAACACTCACACACAATTCCAGGATTAAACTCCAAAACCAGCAAGCACAATTTAGTTAAAAGCACCAGTTTTGGTAGATAGCAACAACTGAATGTGTATTAGGAAAGATAAGCATTTTAGGTATTTATGTTCCTTTATCTGCACTCCCTTCCCATCCTGGACCCAAATTAGGAATAATTAGGAATTCTAAATCCTTTGAACATGAAAATTATTAGATTTGATGGCCAGATGTCAATGTAATAACAAATAATAAGGCTCTCGAGGATCAAGAAAATATGGTTTTCATACAAAACGTGGTTGTTAATCAGAAAACTAAGATGGTCTGAAAGGCAGCCTTAAATTAGTCTCAAACTCAGATGCCTTCAGTAATCCAGCAGGTAAATAAGTGCATTCATTTGGGGTGGGGTGGGGGCATTTGAATGAGCTGCAGAGGAGGCTGTGGCCCAGGGGGAGGGGGACAGCTGCTTCTCAGCTCCAGCCAAGTGTTTCCCTATCTTCTGATTTCTCAAGACAAGCCAGAAATGTAGATTACTATGTGAAATCTTCCTATTAAAATGTTGGCACAAAATTTTTTAAAACACTGCATGGGCCAAATAAAATATGTCTGTGGGCAGATTCAGCCAGCTGGCTGCCAGTTTGAGATCTCAGGGAAACTATGGAGAAAGAAAGAAAGAAGTAAAATATTTCCTTGACTCTCCCTCCACCAACTTGTAATTCACAGTCTTGGAGATTACTGTGGGAGTCTAGTCAAAGGTGGATCAAAGATGCTTTGGAGACTTCAATTTGGTCCTAAGCGAAACACTACTTTTCTTCCATACTTTTTTCAATGAATTTTACACACACACACACACACACACACACACACACACATACATTTTATTTTTCCACAGATCCAAGATTACAAATCTGAAGCACTTCCATCATGGAGTTAAGGGATATCTTGCTTGTATGTACCAAGAAAATGGAAATCCATTAAAACACATTTATATACCAAAATATAGGCTGAGCTTAATTACAGTTGTCTTTGCTCTTAACAAAAAGCAAAATGTACTTAACGGCTGCATATTGTTCTCAGGGGCATGAAGTAGCCCATTCAAAATCCAATAAGCTCATTCTCAGTGACAAGTCAAACACTAGCTGCTACCAGATCGCCCTTGCTTTATCCATCAGTCATTCTATGATGTGGTACAAGCAAACTGGTAATAGGAGAAGAATAAACAGAAAAAAGTACCAACTTCTGAATTATACACAGCTTTGATAATGGCGAATATTATTTCTCACTGTTTCCAGAGCAAGGCAACATGACGCAGAGGAAAATTAAAGTTTTACATCATGACCAAGGGAATAAAGTACTCTATGCAAACATTTTAATAAGATAGATAGGCATTATTTTATTGCATTCCCAGAACTATGTGTCCTTCATCTTTGTTACCATATACATGGACGTATTTTACAGGCTTGTTATGCTTTCCAACTATTTACCCACTCTCTCTAATAAAAACACACTGGTCACATTGGTTTAGTCAATGGTTTTTAACCCTTTTAAGAACCTGATAAAGGGCTTCCCTGGTGGCGCAGTGGTCGAGAATCCGCCTGCCGATGCAGGGGACACAGGTTCGTGCCCCGGTCCGGGAAGATCCGCAGCTGGGCCCGTGAGCCATGGCCGCTGAGCCTGCGCGTCCGGAGCCTGTGCTCCGCAACGGGAGAGGCCACAACAGTGCGAGGCCCGCGTACCACCAAAAAAAAAAAAAAAAAAGAACCTGATAAAAGTAGAGGACCCACCCTGCCCTTGAAGAAATGCTTTGATTTACCACATGTTGTACACAACTTCAAGGGGTTCAAGAACCCCCCTGAAGAAGTTCATCCAAGGGCCCTTATGTAAGAACACCATGGCAAAACTGCTACAATTTCATCTGGTTTCATTTATGCTAACCTCCCAAAAACATTTTTTTCAGGATATGCTCTAAGAAATTAAGGTAGTATATTTACATGCATTTCTTTTCTTGTTTACATATATTTAAATATTCTTTCATATCTGAGAAGCACAATCTTTTTTAAACCTGTAAGTCCTGGGCTGATAAATTAGGCTACTATATTGGTTAAGAATAGGTTACCACTCTAGGCAAGAAACACAAGAGAAGGAAAAGACCTACAAGAACAACCCGAAACAATTAAGTAAATGGTAATAGGAACATACATATCGATAATTACCTTAAATGTAAATGGATTAAATGCTCCCACCAAAAGACACAGACTGGCTGAATGGATACAAAAACAAGACCCATATATATGCTGTCTACAAGAGACCCACTTCAGACCTAGGGACACATACAGACTGAAAGTAAGGGGATGGAAAAAGATATTCCATGCAAATGGAAAGCAGAAAAAAGCTGGAGTAGCAATTCTCATATCAGACAAAATAGACTTTAAAATAAAGACTATTACAAGAGACAAAGAAGGACACTACATAATGATCAAGGGATCGATCCATGAAGAAGATATAACAATTGTAAATATTTATGCACCCAACATAGGAGCACCTCAATACATAAGGCAAATACTAACAGCCTTAAAAGGGGAAATCGACAGTAACACAATTATAATGGGGGACTTTAACACCCCACTTTCACCAATGGACAGATCATCCAAAATGAAAATAAATAAGGAAACACAAGCTTTAAATGATACATTACACAAGATGGACTTAATTGATATTTATAGGACATTCCATCCAAAAACAACAGAATACACATTTTTCTCAAGTGCTCATGGAACATTCTCCAGGATTGATCATATATTGGGTCACAAATCTAGCCTTGGCAAATTTAAGAAAATTGAAATCGTATCAAGTATCTTTTCCGACCACAACGCTATGAGACTAAATATCAATTATAGGAAAAGATCTGTAAAAAATACAAACACATGGAGGCTAAACAATACACTACTTAATAATGAAGTGATCACTGAAGAAATCCAAGAGGAAATCAAAAAATACTTAGAAACAAATGACAATGGAGACACAACGACCCAAAACCTATGGGATACAGCAAAAGCAGTTCTAAGAGGCAAGTTTATAGCAATACAATCATACCTTAAGAAACAGGAAACATCTCGAATAAACAACCTAACTTTGCACTTAAAGCAATTAGAGAAAGAAGAACAAAAAACCCCCAAATTTAGCAGAAGGAAAGAAATCATAAAGATCAGATCAGAAATAAATGAAAAAGAAGTGAAGGAAACAATAGCAAAGATCAATAAAACTAAAAGCTGGTTCTTTGAGAAGATAAATAAAATTGATAAACCATTAGCCAGACTCATCAAGAATAAAAGGGAGAAGACTCAAATCAATAGAATTAGAAATGAAAAAGGAGATATAACAACTGACACTGCAGAAATACAAAAGATTATTAGAGATCACTACAAGCAACTGTATGCCAATAAAATGGACAACCTGGAAGAAATGGACAAATTCTTAGAAATGCACAACCTGCCGAGACTGAACCAGGAAGAAATAGAAAATATGAACAGACCAATCACAAGCACTGAAATTGAAACTGTGATTAAAAATCTTCCAGCAAACAAAAGCCCAGGACCAGATGGCTTCACAGGCGAATTCTATCAAACATTTAGAGAAGAGCTAACACCTATCCTTCTCAAACTCTTCCAACAGATAGCAGAGGGAGGAACACTCCCAAACTCATTCTATGAGGCCAACATCACCCTGATACCAAAACCAGACAAAGACGTCACAAAGAAAGAAAACTACAGGCCAATATCACTGATGAACATAGATGCAAAAATCCTCAACAAAATATTAGCAAACAGAATCCAACAGCACATTAAAAGGATCATACACCATGATCAAGTGGGGTTTATCCCAGGAATGCAAGGATTCTTCAATATACGCAAATCAATCAATGTGATACACCATATCAACAAACTGAAGGAGAAAAACCATATGATCATCTCAATAGATGCAGAGAAAGCTTTTGACAAAATTCAACACTCATTTATGATAAAAACCTTGCAGAAAGTGGGCATAGAGGGAACTTTCCTCAACATAATAAAGGCCATATATGACAAACCCACAGCTAGCATCGTTCTCAATGGTGAAAAACTGAAACCATTTCCACTAAGATCAGGAACAAGACAAGGTGGCCCACTCTCACCACTCTTATTCAACATAGTTTTGGAAGTTCTAGCCACAGCAATCAGAGAAGAAAAAGAAATAAAAGGAATCCAAATAGGAAAAGAAGAAGTAAAGCTGTCACTGTTTGCAGATGACATGATACTATACATAGAGAATCCTAAGGATGCTACCAGAAAACTACTAGAGCTAATCAATGAATTTGGTAAGGTTGCAGGATACAAAATTAATGCACAGAAATCTCTGGCATTTTTATACACTAATGATGAAAAATCTGAGAGTGAAATTAAGAAAACACTCCCATTTACCATTGCAACAAAAAGAATAAAATATCTAGGAATAAACCTACCTAAGGAGACAAAAGACTTGTATGCAGAAAACTATAAGACACTGATGAAAGAAATTAAAGATGATACAAATAGGTGGAGAAATATACCATGTTCTTGGATTGGAAGAATCAACATAGTGAAAATGACTATACTACCCAAAGCAATCTACCGATTCAATGCAATCCCTATCAAATTACCACTGGCATTTTTTACAGAACTAGAACAAAAAATTTCACAATTTGTATGGAAACACAAAACACCCCGAATAGCCAAAGCAATCTTGAGAACGAGAAATGGAGCTGGAGGAATTAGGCTCCCTGACTTCAGACTCTACTACAAGGCTACAGTAATCAAGACAATATGGTACTGGCACAAAAACAGAAATATAGATCAATGGAACAGGATAGAGAGCCCAGAGATAAACCCACACACATATGGTCACCTTATCTTTGATAAAGGAGGGAAGGATATACAGTGGAGAAAAGACAGCCTCTTCAATAAGTGGTGCTGGGAAAACTGGACAGCTACATGTAAAAGTATGAAATTAGAACAATCCCTAACACCACACACAAAAATAAACTCAAAATGGGTTAAAGACCTAAATGTAAGGCCAGACACTATCAAACTCTTAGAGGAAAACATAGGCAGAACACTATACGACATAAATCACAGCAAGATCCTTTTTGACCCATCTCCTAGAGAAATGGAAATAAAAACACAAATAAACAAATGGGACCTAATGAAACTTAAAAGCTTTTGCACAGCAAAGGATACCATAAACAAGACCAAAAGACAACCCTCAGAATGGGAGAAAATATTTGCAAATGAAGCAACTGGGGGCTTCCCTGGTGGCGCAGTGGTTGGGGGTCCGCCTGCCGATGCAGGGGGCGCGGGTTCGTGCCCTGGTCCGGGAGGATCCCACATGCCGTGGAGCGGCTGGGCCCGTGAGCCATGGCCGCTGGGCCTGCGCGTCCGGAGCCTGTGCTCCGCGATGGGAGAGGCCACAGCGGTGAGAGGCCCGCGTACCGCAAAAAAAAAAAAAAAAAAAAAAAAAAAAAAAAAAAAAAAAAAATGAAGCAACTGACAAAGGATTAATTTCCAAAATTTATAAGCAACTCATGCAGCTCAATAACAAAAAAACAACCAACCCAATCCAAAAATGGGCAGAAGAACTAAATAGACATTTCTCCAAAGAAGATATACAGATTGCTAACAAACACATGAAAGAATGCTCAACATCATTAATCATTAGAGAAATGCAAATCAAAACTACAATGAGATATCATCTCACACCGGTCAGATTGGCCATCATCAAAAACTCTAGAAACAATAAATGCTGGAGAGGATGTGGAGAAAAGGGAACCCTCTTGCACTGCTGGTGGGAATGTAAATTGATACAGCCGCTATGGAGAACAGTATGGAGGTTCCTTAAAAAACTACAAATAGAACTACCATACGACCCAGCAATCCCACTACTGGGAATATACCCTGAGAAAACCATAATTCAGAAAGACTCATGTACCAAAATGTTCATTGCAGCTCTATTTACAATAGCCAGGACATGGAAGCAACCTAAGTGTCCATCAACAGATGAATGGATAAAGAAGATGTGGCACATATATACAATGGAATATTACTCAGCCATAAAAAGAAATGAAACTGAGTTATTTATAATGAGGTGGATGGACCTGGAGTCTGTCATACAGAGTGAAGTCAGTCAGAAGGAGAAAAACAAATACCGTATGCTAACACATATATATGGACTCTAAGGGACAAAAATGTCATGAAGAGGTTAGTGGTAGGACGGGAATAAAACACAGACTTACTCGAGCATGGACTTGAGGATATGGGGAGGGGGAGGGGTGGGCTGTGACGAAGTGGGGGAGTGGCAGGGACATATATACACTATCAAATGTAAATTAGATAGCTGGTGGGAAGCTGCTGCATAGCACAGGGAGATCACCTCTGTGCTTTGTGACCGCCTGGGGGGGTGGGATAGGGAGGGTGGGAGAGAGGGTGATGCAAGAGGGAGGAGATGTGGGAGCATGTGTGTATGTATAACTGATTTAGTTTGTTGTAGAGGGAAAACTAACACACTATTGTAAAACAATTATACTCCAATAAAGATGTTAAAAAAAAAAAAAAAAAAAAAAAAAAAAAAAAAAAAAAAGAATAGGTTACCATTCACTTGTTAAAATATATGCCTTTTAGGGAATCCTCTTGCAGTGTTGGTGGGAATGTAAATTGATACAGCCCCTATGGAGAACAGTATGCAGGTTCCTTAAAAAACTAAAAATAGAACTACCATATGACCCAGCAATACCACTACTAGGCACATACCCAGAGAAAACCATAATTCAAAAAGACACATGCAACCCCAAGGTTCATTGCAGCACTATTTACAATAGCCAGGTCATAGAAGCTACCTAAATGCCCATTCACAGACAAATGGATAAACGAGATGTGGTACATATATACTATGGAATATTACTCAGCCATAAAAAGGAATGAAATTGGGTCATTTGTAGAGATGGGGATGGATCTAGAGACTGTCATACAGAGTGAAGTAAGTCAGAAAGAGAAAAATAAATATCGTATATTAACGCATACATGTGGAAGCTAGAAAAATGGTACAGATGAATCGGTTTGCAGGGCAGAAATAGACACACAGATGTAGAGAACAAATGTATGGACACCAAGGGGGGAAAGTGGTGGGTGGTGGTGGTGGAATGATTTGGGAGATTGAGATTGACATATATACACTAATATGTATAAAATAGATAACTAATAAGAACCTGCTATATAAAAATAAATAAATAAAATTCAAAAATTGAAAAAAATAAAATAAAATAAAATATATGCCTTTTTTATTTCTACCATGTAAGATGGGCCAATATTTTCCATTTTACTATTTTTTTTAAATGGTATGATCAGCTTTCAAAATCCATGAATAAACACAGGTCCCTCAAATTTCCTCTTTCACTGTATCACTAACACCCTGTTCTCTCCCGCTTGAATTTTCAAGGTACTCCTACTATAAAAAAGAAACAAGATTTAAGGAATTATGCTTATTATCTAACTACTATAGAAGTGATTATAAAACATTTTAGAGAGCCACCTTAGTTAATGTCATTAGACATGCTAGGATATGTTTATCGGGAAATGCAAAATAATACTTCTGAATAAAGGTTTTCATGCTATTATATTCTCTTCTGTAACTGAATTTCATTGCTGAAATTTGGGTCTGTTTACAAACAAGAGATCACGTACTGAAAGTAATAAAAAGAGTAAGATGATGCAGCCATCAGATCTGAAAACGAAAATGTCAACCTTGGGAGGTTGCCTGTGTCGGTATTATGTAATGTACATGAGATTTTGCTTCCTGGGAACCTTAAGCTCATTTCAAGGCCTATAAATGAAATCCATAGTACTTGTTTTTTTAAATTATTGCCATCAAAAGGCTCTATACAGCTCAATCAAATTTATTTGATATGCATGACTTGACGGTGTTAGAATTTGGCTGAAATAAAACATCTGAACAACACTGAACCTAACAGCTCAGCACTTTAGATCTGCTGACAAATAAGGCAAATGTGGTATATACTGAAGAAATTACTCCTACCAAAAATAGCCCCTTCTACAGAGCACAGAGTTTTTTTAGGGCAGTAAAAATATTCTGATGCCATAATGATAAATACATGTCATTATACATTTGTCCAAATCCATAGAATATACAACACCAAGAGTGAACCCATGTAAACTATCAACTTTGGATGATTATGATGTGTCAGCATAGGTTCATCAGTTGTAACAAATGCATTGCTCTGGTGGGGGATGCTATAAGGGGGAGGCTATGTATCCGTGTGGGAGGCAAGTGTATTGGAAATCCCTGAACTTCCCTCTCAATTGTGCTATGGACATAAAACCACTCTAAAAAACTGTCTTTAAAAAAAAAAAAGTCCCTTCCAAAATCAGCCCCAGAACATATTATTAAGACATCATGTCTTCAAGGAGCTTCCCACTGTCATCTCTGGAAATTCAATCTGGTGCTTCAAATTCAAAAATATATATGTTCTATGAGAATCTAAAGTTTCCTAAGATTGGGAGGTGGAAATATCACAAGGGAAAAAATGAAGAAAATCTAACCAATCTATCTAGTTTTAAATACAACCTTATATATTTAAGATTAGATTCATGCATCCCCTGCTTCAGAAGACCTCCCAAATATTACTGTCGTATGAAGCTGGTTACTGGCCCTTCCTTTGTGGTCCCACAAAGTCCCGTGCAAACATTTATCATTTTGTATTATAGTCATATTCCTGGATCTGCTTTCCCCAAAGATGGACACAATACCCAGTGCTCAGAAATTTTTTTTGCATCCTTGAGTACCCTCTCCACCCCTGCAATGTGCTTATCCATAGTTCTTAGATACAAATGTGAATTTAATCTACAAAAATATTTTTATGGTTAGAGTCTCTTCATGCTCATGGAAATCTTTTTTTCCTGGAGAGTCAAGGTATTTTGAAATTCTAAGATATCTATGACTATAGCAGAGCTCTATAATCAGACAGCACAGAGGAATGTCAAAAGAACTACATTCCAATTCCTGGCTCAGCAAAACGTTTACCTCCCTGTGTCTATTTTCCTTATCTGAACAGTAGAGACAGCAATACCAGCCTGTCTCACACATCTGCTGTGCACAAGAATAAAATTTATCAGCCACCTAGAAAATATTTAGATAACTTGGTAATTTTTCACAGTAGAGAAAAAAATGGTAGCAATTCTACCTTTTATTTAACCCCAATGCCTTTTTGGTAACCATGAATGAATGACCGGAAAGCAGAGAGTATTTCTAGAGGAAATGATATGACAATTGAATGTCATGTGGCCAGCAAAGAGCAGATATCAAATAAATATGACTTCTTGAATAACTGTTTACATTTTTACATTGAAGTATATCATACATACAACAGAGTACACAAAATGTAAATGAAGGTCAATGAATTATTTTTAAAAGTGAACAAACCTATATAACTACCACCAAGATGAACAAATAGATCATTTTGATATTCTCTCTGCCTTTCCAATCACTAACCCCTTCCGCCTCCCCAAAAGTAACAAGTATCCTTACACCCGACTATCCTGATCATTCCAACTATAGTTTAGTTATACCTATTGCTGAACTTTATATAAACACAACCACACAGTACATGTATTAGTTTGTGTCTGGCTTCTTTCAGACAACATTATGCTTGTGAGATTTATTCCTGTGGTTGTGCATGGCTGTAGTTCACTCATTCATTGCTATGTAGTATTCTGTATAATAATGTAAACCATTTTTATCTATTCTACTGTTAAAGAACATTTTAGTTATTTTTACTATTATAAATTTAAACTAATAAAATTATGCTTCAAACCCTAAAACAGGCACAAATATACTACATACTATCAATACATAAGAAACCTCAGTGTATCATGCAAATTGTATCTCAACACAAAATTATGCTACATAATACAAAAATATAATTATTGAGTCATAAACTTAATCTAAATCTAAAACAGCTATGTAAGATAACTTTAATTTTTAATTTGAATTTTTTTGCAGTTTAAAATTTTAGATGAGGGTTTTTTTTAACTTTTCTTAATGATTTGTAGGACTAAGGCCTCTTTTAAAAAATCTCTCGAGGTTATTCTAAACAGATTATTTCATTTTCTGTTAATATATTTTCCTACAATAAACAGTAATTTTAAAAAATCATTTCATTATAAAAACCGAGTTTTAACAATGATTATCTCTGGGTGGAGAAATTATTATTTTCTTCTTTTTGCTTATCTACAATTAAATTTTTAAATTATAACTATTATAAAGTTACCTTTTTCTTTAATGAAACCATTTCATCGTCAAATTGTAATATTCAAAAATAATCTACTTTCCTTTCCCCACTGAATAAAGTTAAGTGTTTGGACAAACCATTAAATAAATGGCTTATCTATTTGTTTTCATCTTTAAAAGGCATAAAAAAAATTTATATGTAAAATTTCATAAGCTTCTTGAAATTATGCTTACATTTTGGTTAAAGAACCATTCTAGAAATATCGATAGTATTGTGTTACTCACGTCAACCCCAGCAAATACAAAAATTGTCTCCTTGAAGAAGAAAATGTTGTCACTTAATTGAATGTGAAGATGAAATAACTGGGAGATCAACAAGAAATAAACAAATAAACAAATAAATGAGTAGAAATGAGCTATTGAACTTCGAAGTTTTGTTTTTATTTTCTTAATCCAGTGAAGTCTTTTCCAGAATGTTTTGCATCACAATTTAAGCCCTGATTGTGGTGTGCCAAGAATCCAGCAAAGATTGAGACACCAATTTCAGGTCTTTTATTTATTGTTTTTGTTTGTTTTATGTTTTTTAAGACTTTCCTATTCAAGGAAGGTGGTCTGATACAGTGGCAAGACACAGATGTAGTGCAGGCCAACTACCTGAATCTGAATGCTCTATTTCCCTTCACTCCCTCCCCTGGTTGTGTGACACTGTGAACCATATGGATGTATGAGTTGTGACTCATCAGTCCCAGGGATAGCCGCAAGTAAGGGTTCCATTACTTGCATATTCATAAAACTCACAGCCAGATGGGTGGCAGTAGCAGAGCCCACGTGCTTGCTACTTTGCAGAGGCCAATTATAGCCTGGTTGTGGGCAGCCACAGCCCAGAAGAGCTTCTCCAAGCCTCTCCGCCACAAAGTTTAGGAACTGACCATCACACCTTGATGGCACCATCTTGCTGCAGCATCCATGCTGTTCCTCCACTGGCCACAGGCACTGGACGTGACACTGATTATGTGACCTAGGCAGCTGCCAGATAGAAAAAGGGCACTCTGTGTCTACAGACTACCATCAGATGCTGAGGCTTTTTACCCTTACCCCAAAGGACATGTGTGTTTTAACAGGAAAGGTTTTTTTTGAATGATTTTGTAGTGCATAATTTTTACTGAATAAGCATAAACTTCACGTTGAATAATTCTATAACAAAAATAAGTAATTTGGAAATGCTCCCTCCAGTATTATGTCAAAGCCAGTGGAGTGACTCTAATACAGTGCGTGGCAGAAATTTTGAACAATTTACTTAATCTCTCTGTGCTTCAGTTTTCTCATCAGAAAAAAATGGAGTAACAGTGATAGCTCTTACCATACATGATGATTCAATGAGATCGTGCATGTGAAACACATTAGTATGGTGTTAACATCTATTAAGAGCCTAATCAATGTTCATTATTATCAAATAATTGTATTTCAGCTAATCATCCTATAGTCATTGACTTCTTTTCTATTATGAGAACTCTTTATCCAGTCCACCTTCTATACACTTTAAACAAAACAGAATAGACAAAGCAGTTCAGACAACAGCAACAATAATAAAATAATAATTATTATAATAACATTAGTCATAAAAGTACCTAACACTTACTGAGAAATTATTATGTGCCAAGCACCTTATAAGGATTCCCTCATCTAAGCCTGTCAATAATACTATGAGATAGGTATCATCAACATTATCATCATCCCCATTTTTCAAATGGCAAAACCGAAGCTTAGACAAGTTGAAGAAGTTGGCCAGGGTCGCAAGCTAGTAAATGGTACAGCTGGAACACAAATGTGGATCTGCAGCATAGCCAGCCCTTAACCATGAGAATACAATGCTTCCCAGCAAGGGGCACCAATCATATGTTTGGTATAAACTTCTGGTGGGCATTGATGTCTACCAACAGTTTAAAGAGGGAAAACAGAGAGGGGGATGGAGAAGGAGGGAAGCAGGAGAGACAGAGGGAGGGAGGGGGATGGAGAGAGAGAGATTGAGGATATAAATGAAGGGGGAGGCAAGAAGCAGGCAGCAAAGAGATTCAAAATCTTAAATGCCTTCCAGAATTTGTATCAAGGAATCAGATAGGTGATTGGTATTGTGCTGATTTTGCTATATTTAACTCAAAGAACTTCCTCTACTTACATGGAGCAGGAACTCTGCCACCTAAAATTAAATGAAGGTCACTGAAGGACCTGATGAACTAAGCAGAAAGCTCTTGGCTTAAGCCAGGGGAAAAAAAACCTGACAAACTGTTTCAGGTCAACTGACTTTTTTTTTTTAATTTTATGTCTTCCTGCAATTGTAAATATTAGTCAAAGAATTGCTCACAAAATCTTTTAATCCAAGACTGGAATTTAGTATCAACAGCAATAAAGCTGTGGTACAGCTGAGCAAACCAGAGGTCAAAGGAGCTAAGCACCCGTTCCAGCTTCCCACTTACTGAAAGCAAGTCACTTAGAAAGGTCACAGGGTTGACTGGCTAAAGAGCTTCTCAACGGGGCTTCCCTGGTGGCGCAGTGGTTGAGAATCCACTTGCCGATGCAGGGGACACGGGTTCATGCCCCGGTCTGGGAAGATGCCACATGCCGCAGAGCGGCTGGGCCCGTGAGCCATGGCCGCTGAGCCTGCGCGTCCAGAGCCTGCGCTCCGCAAAGGGAGAGGCCACAGCAGTGAGAGGTCCGCGTACCACAAAAAAAAAAAAAAAGAGCTTCTGAGGGATGGTGGGTGATGGGGTACCCAGGGGAAAGCACAGATTTCCTTGTCGGACACACATCTACATTGCAGACCCAGATGTCTTACCAGCTGAGCGGTTACAAACACACTGATCAGAAATATATGCAGAACACTGGGGGAAGGGGCCACTAAAGAGACAACCTAACTTTATTTAAGTTATAGAAGTGGTTTGCGGGGGTGGGTGGGGAGGGGTGGGGAGGGGTGGGGGAGGGGTGGTGTTCAAAGAAGTTTCCTGGGGAGATTATGCCTGAGCTGAATCAAGTGTCTGGAGACTGCATACCAAAGTGGTCCTCTGGTTAGGCTATCCCAGGGAACTGGGCTCAAATCCCCACCACTTACTAGTGACACTGGCAAGCTCTTAACCCTTTAAAATAAGACCCTAATATCTTTCTCAGAGTATTGTAAATATTAAATGAAATCATACGTTAAAGCATTTAATTTAATGCACAGTGCTCAACAATTGGCAGCTATTATTACAGAAAATTCTAACAATGATTTACTCTTTCAAGTGTTTATAGTGCAAAAGAATCCTTCCTGGGCAGCCCAAGACACTGACATATCAGTGTTTTGCAAAAGGCACTGTTCTAAGACCATCTGTATCAGATCACTAGGGGAATTTGTTTAACAGCAAGTCCCTAGACCCTACCTGTAGTGGGTTGAATAATGACCCCAAAAGATAAGTCTGCCCAGAATCTGTGTAAACTTAATGGAGAAAAGAGGTTTTGCAGATATAATTAGTTAAAGATCTCAAGATGAGATCATCCTGGATTAAGATAGGGGTGGGTAAATCCCATGACTGCGGTCCTTCGAAAAGAAGGGCAAAAGACACACAGAGAAGAAGGGGGTGTGAAGATGGAGGCAGAGATTGGAATGATGTGTCTACAAGTCAAGGCACACCAAGGATTGCCAGCAGCCACCAGAAGCTGAGAGGCATAAAATGGATTCTCCCCCAGAGCCTCCAGAAGGAACTAACTCTGCTGACACCTTGATGTCAGCCTCCAAAACTATGGGAGAATAAATTTCTGTTTTAAACCACCACGTTTGTGGTAATATGTTATGGCAGCCCTAGGAAACTCACACACTACCCTCAGGAGATCCAGGTTGGTGTCTGGGAATATGCATTTTACCAGAAGCATCTCAGGTAATTCTGGTGTCCATGAACACCTGAGACCCTCTGCCCTATCCTATTCCCACTGGCCTGAAAGGCCACACTGCCCCTCTTCTTTTGTTTTTTTGCGGTACGCGGGCCTCTCACTGTTGTGGCCTCTCCCGTTGCGGAGCACAGGCTCCGGACGCGCAGGCTCAGTGGCCATGGCTCACGGGCCCAGCCGCTCCGCGCCATGTGGGATCTTCCCGGACCAGGGCACGAACCCGCGTCCCCTGCATCGGCAGGCGGACTCTCAACCACTGCGCCACCAGGGAAGCCCGCCCCTCTTCTTATGACCCTCATTCTGAGGATAAATCTGAGAGACATCTGAAGCTATAGAGAAGACCAGGTACTTCTTCTCAGCCTCAGCACAGGATCTGTTTGGGGTCAAGCCAGTGAGTCTGCAGCTCTATAAGCCCTTCACACCCCTCAAATAACTCTCCAGGAGAAAAAGTCTAAATTAGGGTCTAGAAATTTGCATGTGTCTCACCATTCCCACTTGAGGGTAAGTGTCAAGCCTCTTTGTTTGGTGATAGGCCCAGGAAAATGTTCCCAACTCTAACACCAGCCCAAACAAAATTTTACACAAATATAATATGTTCGTTCTTGGTAAGATTCTAATCTCTAGAAAAACAGCTCTTAAAAGACTGAATGTCAGTGCCCACCCCCCAAATTCATATGTTGAAGGCCTACCCACCAGTGTGATGGCATGAGGAGATGGGACCTTTGGGAGATAATTAGGATTATATGAGGTCAGGAAAGTGGAGCCCTCATAAATAGGAGTTGTGCCCTTCCAAAGGGACCCCAGAGAGTTCTCTTGCTCTCTATCTGCCATGTGAAGGTAGAAAACAGCCATTTGGAAACAAGAAAAGGGGCTCTCATCAGACCTGGAATCTGCTGGCACCTTGATCTGGAACTTCCCAGCCTCCAGAAATGTGAGAAATAAATTTTTGTTGTTCATAACTGGGACTTTGTGATAGCAGCCCAAATGGACTAAGACACGCTCTTACCCAGGCTAAGCATCTGAATCAGTTACCAGATGGAGTGATTGAGAATGATAAGAATGAGGGAAGTTGAGAGGGAAGGTGAGAGCCGCCTGGTCTATTTTTTCTTTAATATTGTTTAAGAATCCATGCTCTAGGAAAAGTGTCATTCACATCTATCCCACCTCAGTTCCTTACCTGAGGAGAAGGGCCTCTATTAGAGCTCAAGGAAAATATGAATTTTAAAGAAACACAATTAAGCCAAGGCACTTAGGCTTGGAGGTTTGGGAAGTAAAGAGGTTCAAAGTTCTCTACTCTTTCAGGTTGACACCTTTCTCTCATCCCTCCCTCCCAACAAACACAGTAACACTCGCTGAGGCTTAGAAAGGGCCACACAGGTTTGGGAGGTGCCATCATACTTAGGAGGCCTGTGCAGTGGTTCCCAAACATTCATGAGACTCATCGGGGGACTATATTTAAAATGGACATGGCTAGGCCATACACCAAGAGATTCTGAGTCTACTGGTCCAGGGTGGGGCTCTAACTACAGAAAAAGGAAATATAGCATAGATAACTTAGATAGGTCTCTCTAGTCTACATGTTATGCTGAAATCAAAAACAAGGTCAATCTGGCTTATCAAGATATAAGACTAGATAGGAGTCTGGAGCCTGCATGTGCTTGAGTGCTCCTTGTACAGTGTCTCTCTGGAATCAAACAGATTGATGGTAGTAAATGACCAGATCAGAATTCACAACAGATCAAACACCCTAAAAAGAGGATGACATCCCCTTAGAGTTTACTCCAATTTCTTCATGCTTTACTGTTTCTAATTCTGGCATAAACCAACTCTAATTAGTTGTTGGGTTTTTTAACTCATTTTAGCTACAGTTCAGTAGAAGTATTAAACCAGTTAACTCCAGAGAGAAATAAAACAAAAACTCCATAGTGTTTCATGGCCTTCCAGGCACACTGGAATTTTTATTACCTTTCATGTTTGACAAAGTTTGGTTTCTACCATTTATGATTTCTGATAAATAACACACATGAAAAAGGTATTCTCTGTATGCTAACACATATATATGGAATCTAAAGCAAACAAAAAAAAAATGGTTATAAAGAACCTAGGGGCAGGATGGGAATAAAGACACAGACCTACTAGAGAATGGACTTGAGGACACAGGGAGGGGGAAGGGTAAGCTGGGACAAAGTGAGAGAGTGGCATGGACATATATACACTACCAAATGTAAAACCGATAGCTAGTGGGAAGCCCCCGCATAGCACAGGGAGATCAGCTCGGTGCTTTGTGACCACCTAGAGGGTGGGATAGGGAGGGTGGGAGTGAGGGAGTCACTAGAGGGAAGAGATATGGGGATATATGTATATGTATAGCTGATTCACTTTGTTATAAAGCAGAAACTAACACACCATCGTAAAGCAATTATACTTCAATAAAGATGTTTTTAAAAAAAAGGTATTCTCAAAATCGTTTTACTAAATCAGATAAGAAGCTAGAAAATAATGCTGTGGTTTTCTTTCATGCAATCCCTGAATTATGTAAGAAGTCTCACCATGAAACTTACTATTACAGCACACCATCTACTCCAGGTTGTTGCCTCTATTTTTACATGACAAATAAAAATCAGTAGTATTAAGGGCTGGGGAGGGATTAAAACCAAACACTAGGAGAACATCAAAACTTCTATCAGGGGGGCTTCCCTGGTGACGCAGTGGTTGAGAGTCCGCCTGCCGATGCAGGGGACACAAGTTCATGCCCCGGTCCAGGAAGATCCCACATGCCAAGGAGCGGCTGGGCCCGTGAGCCATGGCCGCTGAGCCTGTGCTTCCGGAGCCTGTGCTCCACAAAGGGAGAGGCCACAACAGTGAGAGGCCTGTGTACCACAAAAAATTTAAAAAATTAAAAATAATAATAATTTAAAACTTCTATCAGTCACATCTGTCCCCGTTAGTTCGCTCTCTGCGTCAGCGATGGTTCAGCAAAGAAATTACTTTTACATAATTATCTGCTCTTTTCAATCTGTACCACTGGTGGCAGTTGCCACAACTATCTTGAAAGGGTTCTGATGCCTTCCTGGCTGTCCCTTCTTCGCACAACACCCTCACCACAAACATTCAAAGCGCAAATATGTGACAGCGATTCAAACAGCATCAGGCCTGAAGCCAGAAACAGTACTATTAGAGTCACTGATCGACACAAAGTGGGAAAGTTATTTATATAAATAGAGAGCAAAATAATCAAGATTTCTACATATCCTTTCAGGAGGAAAAAAGAAAAAAAGGAAAACTCAGGAGAGTCAAAAGAGGTTACTCTTAAGTCCCTCTAAGGAGTGTATTACTCTTAAAACAATAATTCCACTAAGTACATTATGCAATGTTCTCTAGGGATGTAACTTGGAATGATAGAAATAACAGGGGCTTTTATTTTTTAATTTAATTTTAAATGTATTTTTTATTGAGGTAACATTGGTTTATAACATTTTATAAGCTCCATGTGCACAACAATATATTTCTACTTCTGTATATACTACAGCATGCTAACCACCAAAAACTTAGTTTCCATCTGTCACCACACAGTTGATCCCCTTTACCTATTTTGCCCTCCCCACCTCTCCTCCTGCTCCTTTCCCTCTGGTAACCACTTATCTATCTGTTTGTTTTTATTTGGTTTGGTTATTTCTTTATTTAATATTCCACATATGAGTGAAATCATAGAGCATTTGTCTTTCTCCATCTGACTTATTTCCCTTAGCATAGTACCCTCAAAGTCCATCCATGTTACCACAAATGGCAAGATTTCATCTTTTTATGGCTGAGTAGTATTCCAGTGTGTGTGTGTATCACATCTTTTTTACCCATTCATCCACAACAGAGGCTTTCTAGTTCAGTCACTTACAACTTAGCTTTGAGCAAATCATTTCACTCATATAAGCCTCAGTTTTCTTATTTTTTAAATGACAATACTAGTGTCTATCTCAAAGACAGGATGTAAGGATGAGAGGACATTGTAAAGAGTACATTTCATTGCTTGACAAGTTAATCAGCACTGAATAAACAGTTTGAAGCCTTCTAACATAATTGTTATCAGTTTTCAATTAAAATGTAATTATCGGGGCTTCCCTGGTGGCGCAGTGGTTGAGAGTCCGCCTGCCGATGCAGGGGACACGGGTTCGTGCCCCGGTCCGGGAAGATCCCACGTGCCGCGGAGCGGCTGGGCCCGTGAGCCATGGCCGCTGAGCCTGCGTGTCCGGAGCCTGTGCTCCCCAACGGGAGAGGCCACAACAGTGAGAGGCCCACGTACCGCAAAAAAAAGTAACTATAATCCACTCTTCCAGTAAGTTTATCTAGTTTAAGTATTTTTTAATTATTATAATCATTGCCAAGAATCAGGCATTTTTATTTAATTTTTTTAATGCCATCATCACCCCTGGGTGGTTAAACTTTGGTTAACCACCCAGGGGTGATGGTTAATAACCTGATTCAAATCTTCCCTTCAGAAGTTAAATGTTACCCAACCCAAGTCTAATCATTAGTTTAAGTATTAATAAAGTATAATTTTTTCATGTTTCCTCTGGCAGTCTATTCTCCTCACCCTTCTATTGAATAGTTTGCTGCTAACCAAGAAATCACAGAACCGAACCAAACCTGTTAAAATCATATGTAAAATAAAAAAGAACAGATGTTGCATGGAGGTCTTCAAGGGGCTCCTTAGTGAATAAAGTACACAAGAATAGGCAGTACAGAAACACTGGGATATCTCAGGTCATCTCATGAGATAAATTCAACTTTTTACCTGTTTCCTGGCAAGGTTCCACGTAGTTTAGCTTGCCAGATAAGCAACAGCTGCTAAGAAAGATGCTGCCGTAGTCAGCTCACTGGCCAGTAAATGCCTAGCAATGTATGTAAATGGAAAAAATATGCATGAACATTTGTTTAGCTTGAAGCAATATTCATAAGAATATACAGAGTATGCAGTTTTGACTGGACACAAAAGGTTCACAGAATTTCCAGAAGAAGTTATAATATCTAAGATTATGCCCATTTTTAATGAATAATGCAGCGGTAATGAGGTGGATAGGCTTTTCAATTATAAAAATTCTTGCCCCTTGCTTACAATTATCATTTTGTATTTTACCTATAGGATCAATCATTGTCATGTTTAAAGCATACAGTATACTCATATAGCTGTCACTGAAATGATTAAGAGCAGTTAAAGAGGTATGATTCCAAATTGAGAAAAGCAATTCATGGCATATAGGAATTCTCAAAATTTTTTATGAGTATTTCTGTAAGATCAGAGTAACAAAGTGACATCTCTAAGAAACTGCTGATAAGGACATCTAGTTGGGGAAGACGAGCCACAGGAAATCCTTGAGCAGAGTAGGGAAGAGGCTGGTAGTTTTCACTTAACCTGGGGATCCCAGCAAACCGCAGCCAGAAGAGCAAGGTGCAGAGTGGGGTGGCCAGAGTGCTGCCACTAAAGGCTGGAAGACTTCCTGAGCATATGAAAGTTGCCATTCACAAGACCTTGCACAGAACTAATGAGAGTTGAAACAAAAGGTCAGAAGTAGTACTTATTTCACAACTATTTTATCACTGGTCTTCAAAAATAAATAATTAAAAGCTAATCTTGCCAAGGACTCCTTGAAGAGAAAATGGAATATTTGACAATTCTCTATAAAGTAATAGTGACAAAGACCAGGGACTTTATGGTCCAAAAGAGACCTGTAGAGGCTAAGAGTAACCAACATAACAAAATTTGCTATAGTTCCTGACAGCATAGTGTTTAGCACATAGCAGCCCATTAATCAACAAGTATTCACTATCTATGTGTATAGATAGCACTGGCTGAGATTTAGGAAGAATAAAATGAAATCATTGCTGGCATCAGTCAGGCAAGGAAGGAAATGTAAGAGTAAAAGAAGTCATAGAAATCCTCCTCTCTGGACCGCTAGCTCTGCAGCAAATCCGAAGCAATGTTGACATAGCATAAGGAAGGCTCATCACTCTAACTTGAGTCTTACTCTCCAGGCTCAGGTCAGGGGCTTCCTCCAAAGACCAGATTTCCTGTGTTTGCTAATGCATCTCCAGTCTTGCTAGATAACACTTCCAAATCTTTAGTGTGTACTGTTGATCCCACAGGGCCTTCTTTAGCTTTAAAAGCAATGCCTTTTATGTAAAATACTTGAGAGTTCCTAAACCATGATCTAGTTAATCTAGTAGGTTCTTGGAGTTCATCTAGTAGGCTCTTGGAAATGTAATAAAAATAATGCATAATGTTGTGATTTGGTTTGGATTCGCCAGAAGCAGACCCCAAGACAAGGCTTCAAGTGTAAGCTGTTTATTCAGGAGGTGTAAAGAACAATGGTAGGAAAGTGGGGAAGTGAGACAAGGAAAGGAAAGCATCTAATAAAGGGTGATCTCTCAAATAATCTGCTAGGGTGGGTGCCTGGCTGAATTTTCTGGGGAAACCTTTGAAAATGGTACAAAACAGTGTCAGAATTATCTTATCTGAGGGCAAGGGAGCTGGGTGGGGTATTTTATACACCAGCCCTAGAGAGTAATTGGATGAGGTCTGCTGGGTGGGGAAGGGGGAATATGAATTCTCCAGAACTAATCTGCTGACCATGGACAAAGTGGCCTTTGAGGGCAGCTCTCAGACACAGAGATGCAGATGCTGACAGCTGGAAGTCCACTGGAACAGAGTAAAAGGTTCCAGGAATAAGAGTGTGTGCTGACAGCATCTGCCACATCAACATTCAGATAAATTAGCTCATTTTTGTTTGTCTACTAGAATAAATGACAAATTAACTCAATGTGAAAGTACGAGGAGATATAACTAATTCTTTTTTTTTTAAATGAAAACTGAAGCTTCAACCAATGCAAATATTCAAGATATTTTTAGTGTTTAATCTAAGAAAAGCTATCATAAATTTCTGCCTAGCTATTCAATTCTGCTCATTTTAATCCATATTAAATATTTAAAATATTAAAATACTTAATTTGAAGCATGAAGTTTTATTCCATTGACATGTTTCATTTATTTTAATGTGCTAATTAGCATTTCTATCTATATTTGGACTTTTTTTAGTCAAAATTGTTTTTAAAATTTATAATGGGGTAAACTCAAGAAGTATTCACAGATCCTATGCTCCCATCTAGAATAGCAAATGATCTGTCCAATGTATTCCCAACACTATAGCAGACATTTAAAGAGGGACACAAAAGAAGTATTAGACTCAGTTCCCCTACCCTCAAGGATATCACAATCTAGCAGGTGGCAGATGGGGGAAGCAAGGAGAGAACACATACAAAACTATGGATATGACAATAAGAGTAATAGGAACTCAGAGAAGAATAAGACCAATATGGACTACATTCATTCAAAGTGAGAGAATATGAGACTTTCACTGGGCTTTTAGGAATAGATAGAGTTTGGAAACACAAAAGAGATAAGAAAATATTTCAATTAAAGGAAAACAGCATGAGCAAAGGCATTTAGGTATATTTAAGGTATTTTTTATTCCTCTTTTGATTTCTTCTTTGACCCATTGGTAGCATGTTGTTTTATCTGTACACATTTGTGAATTTTTCTGTTTTCTTCATGATGTTAATTTCTAGTTTCATACCATTGTGGTCAGAATAGATGTTTAATATGATTTCAGTCCTCTTAAATTTAGTAAGACTTGTTTTCTGACCTAACATGATGTATCTCGGAAAACGTTCCGTGTGCACTTGAGAAGAATGTGTATTCTGTCGCTTTTGGATGAAACGTTTTATATATATATATCTCTGTTAAGTCCATCTAGTCTCACATGTCATTTAAGGTCGATGGTTTCTTATTGATTTTCTGTCTGGATGATCTAGCCATTGATGTAAGTGGGCTATTAAAGTCCTCTAATATTATTGTATTGCTATCTATTTCTCTCTTTAGGTCTGTTAATATGTGCTTTATATACTTAGGTGCTCCTATGTTAGGTGCATAAATATTTACAAATTTTATATCTTCTGGTTAGATTGACCACTTTATCATTATGTAATGCCTTGCTCTGTCTCTTATTACCATCTTTGTTTTAAAGTATATTTTGTCTGACAAAAGTATAGCTACTCCAGCTTTCTTTTCATTTCTATTTAAATGGAATATCTTTTCCCATTCCTTCACTTTCAGACTGTGCATGTCCTCAGATCTAAAGTGAATCTGTTGTAGGCAACATATAGATGGGTTTTGGTTTTTTTATCCATTCAGCCCTCTATGTCTTTTGATTGGAGAATTTAGCCCATTTACATTTAAAGTAATTAGTGTTAGGTATGTGCTTATTGCCATTTTGTTCATTGTTTTCTTGCTGTTTTTGTAGTTCTTCTCTGTTCCTTTCTTCTTCTCTTGCTCTCTTCCTTTGTGGTTTGATGACTTTCTTTAGTAGTATGTTTACATTCCTTTCTCTTTCTCTCTCAAATATTTACTACAGGTTTTTGCTTTGTGGTTACCATGAGGCCTACATATAACAACTTATAACAGTCTATTTTAAGTTGATAACAACTTAGGTTTGATCCCATTATAAAGCTCAACACTATATTACTCTCCCCTGCACATTTCTTTTTTTTTTTTTTTTTTTTTTTTTTTTTGTGATACGCGGGCCTCTCACCGTTGCGGCCTCTCCTGTTGCAGAGCACAGGCTCCAGACGCACAGGATCCGCAGCCATGGCTCACGGGCCCAGCCACTCTGTGGCATGTGGGATCCTCCCGGACCAGTGCATGAACCCACGTCCCCTGCATCGGCAGGCGGACTCCCAACCACTGCGCCACCAGGGAAGCCCCACATTTCATATTTTTGATATCACATTTTACATATTTTTATCTTGTGTATCCATTAACTAATTATTGTAATCAACTTATTTTTACTACTTTTATCTTTCAACCTTTATACTAGCTTTATAAGTGATTAATTTACTACTTTTACTGTATATTTACCTTTTCAGGGAGATTTACTATTTTATATGTGTTCTTGTTACTAATTAGTACCCCTTCTTTTCAGCTTAAAGATGTCCTTTTAACATTTCTTGTAAGGCTGGTTTTGTGGTGATGAACTCCTTTAGCTTTTGCTTGTCTGGAAAACTCTTTATCTTGCCTTCACTTCTGAATGATAATTTTTCTGGGTAGAGTATTTGTGGTCAGCAGTTCTTTTCTTTCAGCACTTTAAATATGTCATACTGCTCTCTTCTGGGTGGCAAAGTTTCTGCTGAGAGATCTGCTGATAATCTTATGGGGGTTCCCTTGTCTCTTGCTGCTCCTCATATAGATAATTTAATAAGTTTATAGCTAACAAAGGTTATATTGTTTATACATTGGTGACTCTAAGTGCTGATTTGTCTAGATTACTCTTGATCTCCCACTATAATTATCCCCTCTCCTTCACAACAATATCCTGGTTTGGACAATTGATTATATGATCATCTGTTTATAATCTATGACAATAAAAGGCAATTGCATGATGCTTTATGGCATAAAGCCCCTAAACTTCTTTTTTTTTTAATTTATTTTAATTTATTTATTTTTGGCTATGTTGGGTCTTCATTGCCACATGCGGGCTTTCTCTAGTTGCAGTGAGCGGGGGCTACTCTTCATTGCGGTGCGAGGGCTTCTCATTGCGGTGGCTTCTCTTGTTGTGGAGCATGGGTTCTAGGCTCATGGGCTTCAGTAGTTGTGGCACACGGGCTCAGTAGTTGTGCCTTGCAGCCTCTAGAGCACAGGCTCAGTAGTTGTGGTGCACAGGCTTAGTTGCTCCGCAGCATGTGGTATCTTCCCGGACCAGGGCTCAAACCCGTGTCCCCTGCATTGGCAGGCAGATTCTTAACCACCGCGCCACCAGGGAAGCCCCTAAACTTCTTAAAGAGGCCAAATTGGCAGGAGTTAATTAATATCTGACTTGAATTTTACCAACAGGTAAAATAAATTAGAATTTTTTTTTGGTTTTTAAAGTAATATATTAATTGTGTCCCCAAATTCTACAAATAGTATTATATGACAAGCTTATCAAAGATATGCAATAATATCAGATTAATATTTACAGACTATCTTTAAAAATTGATTGAGGCAAATAAAATATATACAGCTATCTACTTTGAGTACTTCTTAACACAATTTACAAAGTCTACTAATGGAGAAAAGATTTGCTTTTAAGTTTGTCCAATATTGTATTTTATAAACAACATCAAGCCTCTTCATCATATACAGTGTCTTCCATCTGTAAAATGGGAACATTATTACTGCTAAATAACTGGGCAGAAGGAATATTGTCATTAACAAATGCTTTGAAATAATGACCAGAAAGTGCAAATTCTTATCTCTATCTACTTAGCAGAGGTTTGAGAGCAAAATAACTACACAAAAATTAGTACCTAAAATATCCTTTGTTTATAACCATCTCTAATTCAAGATGTATTATTGTTTTTACTCTATGCCAAGAATATGCACATTACATTTGTAACAGAACTTAGCTGTGTTTCACTTGCCATCATAGCTTCGCCTTATTTCAACAACAGCCCCCAGTTGTTGCTTGGGGTCCACTCTTTCCTGACCTCAGTCAGTGGAGTTAGAATGAGGGTACCTGACCTAGCTCCAGAAGAAGAGCATGTGAAGCATGAGAGAGGCTTGAGACAATTAATGTATTCTATCCTCCTGGTCATACCATCTGGGGATGGACAGACACATGACTCATGCCAAACCCCACACAACTAATCAGAGCTAATCTCAGGGACTTTTCCTAAACAACCACTTTTTTTCACTGTGCTTAAGCCTAAAACGATATAGGGATTTAAACTACTACAGCCAGATTGTTCCCATATCAAGCCTGAGACTGACACCAACACATATAAAAGAGACACAACTCATGGAGAGGGAAAAACTGGGTCCTGATTTCCTTCTAGGGCCCCTGAGTCCAGCTGTACCTAAACGCCTTCCTCTTGACTCTCCCTTTAAATGAGCTGGTAATTTTCCATTTTTCTATTTTCTGTCCTTTGTAACTAAGGAAACTAAAGACAACTAACAGCTTGTACTTCCTTGTCCTTTTATTTTCCATATCTCTTTTCAATCCTTATTATGTGTTCAATAGTCATAAAGTCAAGTTAGTATTCATAAGAGAAACATTTATTATTGTCAAGTATATAAAAAACGAGTGTTTCAAACTAATTCTCCAAATGATTGTTTTCAGTTGTGATGCTGATTATTACGATCATAGCATCACTAGGAGGACCTGGTTGACTCATAACCATTTAACAGGCTTTTATAAAACACAGCATGTAACTCATCTATCATTAGACTGATTGATTTAATTACTCAAAAAATAGACAATTAACTATCACTTAAAGGGGAAAATTCTAGAAGTTTGCTTTATTGGATTGTCCTAATGCCACGTATACAATTCTGCTAAACTAGTAGAGTTTATAGAGTGTCATAGCCATTATTAATAAACTGCTAAATATATCTTTTCTCTGTATTTTAAATTATTAATTCACTTTTATTACAAATCCAAATTGTCTTTAGTAAATTCTCTATTTGATATAAACTGAATAAAGGTAAGACGTTTAATGCCTCATATATAAATATTTTATTAAAATACCATAAAGCTTCTAAGTATTTTATTTTTATAAAGGTATGAATGGATTAAAAATTCAATCTAATTTAAATGATGGATTAAAAATTTACACGGAGGGGAACTGGATGAAGGTGGTCAAAAACACAAAGTTCCAGTTATCAGGTAAATAAGTATGAGGGATACAATGTACAACATGATAAATAGAGTTAACACTGCCGTATGATATTTATGAAAGCAAATCCTAAGAGTTCTCATCACCAGGAAAGAAAGAAATATATACATATAGTCTATGAGATGATTGATGTTAACTAAACTTACTGTGGTAATCACTTCACAATATGTGTAAGTCAAATCATTATGCTGCATACCCTAAACTTACACAGTGCTGTATGTCAATTATACCTCATTAAAGTGGAAAGAAAAAGAATTTACAAAATCAGATATCAGACACACCAGTGGAATCCTCATTTATTTTTCTCTTCTGTGGAAGCCTCTCTTCAATTCATGTTTATTTACTAAGAAGCAAGGTGGGAAGAGGAAGAAGAGAAGAAAACTAACATATATCAGCATCATCTATCTCGGGCTCAGAGTTTGTGGTTGATTAAAAATGGCTGGCCTGGGGCTTCCCTGGTGGCGCAGTGGTTGCGAGTCCGCCTGCCGATGAAGGGGACACGGGTTCGTGCCCCGGTCTGGGAAGATCCCCACATGCCGCGGAGCAGCTGGGCCTGTGAGCCATGGCCGCTGAGCTGGGGCGTCCGGAGCCTGTGCTCCGCAAGGGTAGAGGCCACAACAGTGAGAGGCCCGCATAATGAAAAAAAAAAATGGCCGGGCTTCCCTGGTGGCGCAGTGGTTGAGAGTCTGCCTGCCGATGAAGGGGACACGGCTTCGTGCCCCGGTCCGGGAGGATCCCACATGCCGCGGAGCGGCTGGGTCCATGAGCCATGGCCGCTAAGCCTGCGCGTCCGGAGCCTGTGCTCCGCAACGGGAGAAGCCACAGCAGTGGGAGGCCCGCGTACCGCAAAAAAACAAAAAACATATGGCATGGGAACACATGGATACTGTCCTTCCCAGGGGCTTCATAAACTAAGCTTCACTAATGTCATAGGAAATTCACTTCAACAGTTAACATTACTACTCCTTTGTACAAAGAGGAGCTACAACTCTGAGTGGTTGTCACTTGTTTTAAGGCGCATGGATGGTGAGCTAAAGAACCAGGATCAGAGCTCAGATTCCTTTGTTTCCAAAACATGTGCTCTTGGTACTACTCATGTTTTCATTTTTACCTTGTGACCTGCTCCACACCAAGTTTTATATTAATTGAAAACACCTCTACATCAATATCCCCAGATGTAGCCCCAGGAAAATGGAGTTCTCTAAAAGAGCCCATCTAAGCATTTCTCATGTCATTAGGTATATGCTCAACAGCCCTCTGAAGCAGGAGCAAGAGGACATGGCTTCCTGTCCATTTCTCTGATTAAACGAAGAAAATGCTGACTGAGTGCCTTAAATCGGGGACCCTTTTAGCCTCCTTTCTTTTTTTAAATTTATTTTATTGAAGTATAGTTGATTTACAATGTTGTGTTAATTTCTACTGTACAGCAAAGTTATTCAGTTATGCATATATATACATTCTTTCTCATATTCTTTTCCATTATACTTTATCACAGGATATTGAATATAGTTCCCTCTGCTATACAGTAGGACCTTGTTGTTCATCTATTCTCTATGTAATAGTTTGTATCTGCTAATCCCAAACTCCCAATCCATCCCTCCCCCAAACCCCTCCCCCTTGGTAACCACAAGTCTGTTTTCTATGTCTGGTGAGTCTGTTTCTGTTTCATAGATAAGTTAATTTGTGTCATATTTTAGATTCCACATATAAGTGATATCATATGGTATTTGCCTTTCTCTTTCTGATTTCACTTAGTATGATAATCTCTAGGTCCATTCATGTTGCTGCAAATAGCAGTATTTCATTCTTTTTTATGGCTGAGTAATATTCCATTTTGTGTGTGTGTGTGTGTGTGTGTGTGTGTGTGTGTGTGTGTGTGTGTGTGTATATACATATATATATATATGTATATATATATACCACATCTTCTTTATCCATTCATCTGTCAATGGACATTTAGGTTGTTTCCATGTCTTGGCTATTGTATACAGGGGTGCAATGAACATTAGGATTTAGCCTCCTTTCTTTCAGGATCCCTTTTACCATATGCCAACCTCCTTATAGATAAAGTTATATAATGCCAAAAACATTGAATACAGCTATTTTGCTCTCCTACCTGTTATATGACCTTGCCAAGGCACTTTTCTATTTATTCCCTGGCCTGGTCTCCTTGTGCTTGGTCTGTTTACATCAAGTTCCTAAAAGCATATAGCTAAATTTGCCTATACAGAATAAGTGAAGTCAGATTTTAATAATTTCTAATGCTTCTATGTTCAGCTATATTTATTGTTGTTCCCTCTCCCTTCAAATGACCTCCAGTAAAAAGCAGGTGAATCATTACTACATGGAAACCAGATTTCTTCTCATTTAACATTTCATAGGCTGTTAGTGTTCAAGGAATTTCTAGCTTTTCACCTCACTAAGCTGATCCAATCAGCTGATAATTGTTTTTTGCAGCTCAGTTTCAAGGTTATAAGTCCTAAACAGGGGTACTGCAGTAGTTTATTCAATTTACCTATTCCTATCAGAGAACAAACTTTCTGTGTAAGGTTTAACCTTGGTAAAAAATTAAGTTGCTGGGGAAAATACCTAAAGCTCTCTGCAAAGGTTGTACTGGTGGTGATTTAAAAGCATACCAGGCAGCAGGATACAGTGGAAAAAATGCAAGAAGGGATCAGAGACCTCAACTAGCCGCATATCATCTCTGGGCCTCCATCTGAGATAGTTGGCCTGGGTGACCTTTGCGGTCCTTCAGCTATAAAATTCTATAAATCGACTGACTTCCTCCTTTATCCTTATCAAAGTGATCTTTTTAAAAGTGTTCCATTCCCAATAAATATTTTTAAAAGTATGAGAATCCTCAATACTATATACAATCTTCTCAAAGTTGGACCACTTCGAAAAAACTTCAGGAAGCCCCATCAAAATGTATTTTAACAAGTAGTTTAAAACAAAAGAATATTGTAGATAATAAATACTAAGTCACAAATTTTGCAAATAATGTCAAAATAAGGGTTCATTTCATCTTTATCTATACGTTGGTTGTGGAAACTTGGCAACAAATCAGTGAAATATCCTTTAAAGTGGATTTCTTATCCTATACACTATACAAACCACTAGACTAGCTGTAATTCTTAAACTTCCAATTAAAATATGCCAGGTTTAAATTTTAGTAAAATTCCAAATGATTCAAATAAAATATGTTCTTTGGTTGCTAGTCAAAATTCAATTTTATATCATTTGTAACTGCATGTATACATACAATAAATAAAAAAGGTTTTGACAATAACATTCTGTTCAAAATAAATACTTCTATTTTTCACATTCATTCCATGCATATGTAACTTTTGATAGATTGTCTCTTTTTTTAATTTATTTTTATTTTTTTAAATTTATTTATTTTGGGATGTGTTGGGTCTTCATTTCTGTGCAAGGGCTTTCTCTAGTTGCAGCGAGCGGGGGCTACTCTTCATCACCGTGCGCTGGCTTCTCACTATCATGACCTCTCTTGTGGCGCACAGGCTCCAGACGCGCAGGCTCAGTAATTGTGGCTCACGGGCCTAGTTGCTCCGCGGCATGTGGTATCTTCCCAGACCGGGGCTCGAACCCGTGTCCCCTGCATTGGCAGGCGGATTCTCAACCACTGCGCCACCAGGGAAGCCCGATAGATTGTCTTTTAAAAGTAACATTTATAAAACTATCACTGTAGTAACAGCAAGCCAAACAGCATAAATTCAAGAATTTATGATGATAAAATAATGACTTTATTTCAACTTCATTTTTTTTACCCAAGAGAGACCTTTAATCAGAAAAATCCACTTCCGCCTCATTTAAAGGTTGTCTTTACATGGTTTACATAATCATCACAGAGTTCCATCACAGTGTTACTATGGCCTATGGGCCTATGGACCTATAAGGGGTCCATGAACTCCTGCATTCATTTACAAAGCATTTTGCATATGTGTGTTTTCTCTAGGATCAAAACAATGAAAAGCACAACTAAACAAGCAAATCAAAATTGCCTGCTATGCTTTTAAAGGTCAGTTCAGAATCACCTTAGAAAGTAAGGCTTGTGCAGTGGGGAGAAAATTGGTGACGACCCTTGCTTAGATATGGCTGAATTCTGTTTTAGCTCAAAAAGAGGCTGTCAAGCTAAAACAGATGCCCTTATTGAGTAACATTCTGAAACGACACATTTTATTGTGCTCATATGGCACATTTGAACAACTGGTTGAGACACAGGGGATAACCAGACATTTATCTTTTAGTGATCAATAGCACAGATGTTGATAATTTAGCCACTGAATTGGGCTTTGGTTCTCCAAATCAGGACTCAGCTGAAGCAGGATGGGCCCTATTAAGGAAGACTAGGACACAAAGATGAAAAATACCCAAATGGGGAGAATTTTTGAGACAGGTGAAGGACATCAAGTGGGCAAGCCTATGTAGACAACCAGTAGAGTTAGATAAAGGTCTGAATAACTAAGCTCTTGGCATTAGGAAGACGTGGCAGCAGGTAAATTAAAACTCATCCAACCAGGCTGTTCCAGAGAAGACTACAGAAGCCAAGTAGTAGCCCAGGCCCGGAATAACTAGGGTACCAGTCAAGGTGGAAGGCAATAATAGGGAAGTTTGTCACAAAGAACAAGAAAAAGGTCTATTCTTGAGCAGGATTGTTACCAAAACCTAAAACAAGGCAGAACCCACATGTGGAGATTAAGTGGTTTCAGCTCTGAAAAAATAGCAACGTGGTGGGAAAGAGGGCAAAGGTAAAATGAAGAGTGGATTTAGTTAGGATAGAAAAGAAAGGGTAAGCATTTCAGGGGAAAAGAAACTAATGCTAGGTGCTAATCACAAGCACTGATGCAAGGAAAGATGTTACTCTCTTAGTCCAATGCTCAGTTTATCAAAATTACTTCTGCATTTTCCTTAAACTTAATGAGTTTACTGACCTGAGTAGTTATGAGGCTTATTAAGTTATTTGCTTCTAGAATTTTAACTAAAAGAGGGCCTCAGCAACCACAGGGATATTTATCCTAGTGCCTGACCAATTCAGTTACCCAAAAGAATATTCACAATGACCATAGGACTGGCTGCAAAAACTCTGTCTTTATCTTAAACACAAGTAATTTTCAGAATGATATTTAACTTAAGTTCTAAACCAAAAAGCCAAAGAGGGAGGAAAGCACGGCATTTTTTTAATACCAAAAAAATGATGTCATCCAATTGAGCCACTCCATAATAAACTCAAGTAGAGCCTGACTGCTACTAATTATCAGGCCCTTAAATAATTCATATCTACCTACATTTTCTCCTTCACACTTATACTCAAAAATAAACATCTCTTCAGTTCAGCAAAAAAGCATAGTCTACAAATCCTAGTATACAAGTGTCATCCTAGTAAACAAGTTTATATTATGTACATATAAACTATTTATGTATATATAAATGTTAGTATAAATTATGTCATCCAGAGAACTTAATTTCAAGTTTTTGCATGATACACCTTTTCAAGCGTTGTAATCCTTAATGAAAGCTAATTCAAAAAGATTTTTTCCTAGGAACATTAACATTCGAAAGATTGGCATAAGGGACTTCCCTGGTGGTCCAGTGGTCAAGAATCTGCCTTCCAATGCAGGGGACTCAGGTTCAATCCCTGGTCAGGGAACTAAGATCCCACATGCCACAGGGCTACTGAGCCCAAGCGCCACAACTAAAGAGCCCACCCACCCTGGGGCCTATGCGCCACAAAGAAAGATCCCACGTGCGGCAACTAAGACCGACACAGCCAAAAATAAATAAATAAATAAATAGATTTTTTAAAAAAGATTGGCATGAATCTGAAGTAATTTAAGGTGAAAATGGCCCATCTTTTTCCTTTAGGAAATCTCGTAGAGATGAAGTTGAGGCAGAGAAGCCCCATTTAGTAAAAAAAAAAAAAAAAAAAAAAAAGTCAATAAATGATTAGAAGCCCTGAACTGACTTGGTAATTCCCTTGCTGGGAAAAGGTAGAGTTAATCGTCACCTCATACTACTGCCAGCCACGCCTACCCCAGGACCCATAAGGAGCATGTCCTTCCAACCTCATTTCAGTTCAGAGGCCCCTACTTCTGCAACAGATATTTTCTTCATGGCTACTTGTGTCAGGAATCATGCTCAGGGCTAAGGATGAGATGCTGGACTGACACAGGGCCCACCCTCATGGAATCTCCTAACTCACAGACCAACCTGCACAAGAGCCACCCAAGGTGAACATTACCAATTCTGATGTCTGAGCCCAGAGTGGGTCATCAAAACTCCCAAGTGATTCTGATACAGGTAGTCTTATACATCACACCCTGAGAAACTGGTCCAGATGGAGCTCCCTGCAGATAGATTTTATGTGTGTTGTGTCACCACTGAATCCCCAGCACTGAGCACATAGTCAATATTTCAGTATGTATGTACTGAATGAACCTACAAACAAGAGACAGAGTGAAGAGATAATCCCCATACAGTACGGTAGGTGCAATAATAGACGTGCCATAAAAGCATAAAAGGGGGCATGTAGCGTAGCTTGGGGAGAAGCAGGGAGAAGGCAGCCCCTGGGCAAGTCTTATAGGTTAGAGTTCATGGATGAACTCTGAAGACATTATGTTAAGTGAAATGAATTAGTCACAAAAGGACAAATATTGTATGATTCTACTTATATGAGGTATAGAGTAGTTAAATTCATAGAGACAGAAAATAAAATGTGGTTGCCAGGAGCTGGGGGGAGGGAGGGATGGAGCACTATTGTTTAATGTGTCCAGTTGGTTAGAGGTTGTTTAGCTATTGTTTAGAGGTCCAATTGGGGAAGATGAAAATTTTCTGGAGATAGATGGAGGTGATGGTTATACCACAATGTGAATGTACTTAATGTCACAGAACTGTACGCTTAAAAATGGTAAATTTTGTTATGTATATTTTACCACAATAAAAAAATTTTTTTTTAATATTTGTCCTACTGGCTGCACAAGGATTCAAGCCCAGCTCTGTTTCCTAGAGAGAACAATTAGTTTCATCGTTAAGGACCAAAATAGGAGAGTTTAAAGAGTTTTGTCCAAAGCTACCAACAACCCCACCACCTTAGAATCATAATATGACTGGCACCTATTAACATCTCTGTGTGTATCTGAATACTGAAAAAAAATCAATCAATGCAAAGGTAAAAATTTTAAATGAAAAGGTGCAATGTGATGCATTAACCCTGAGCACAAAGTGATTGAAAAGGATAGTTACAGACTCAGGGCAGGCTGCTGCTGCCCACAGTGGTACCATCTCCCTATCATCCTCCCTGCTCCCTCCCCCACCCTTCCACACTGCAGCTGTGCAGCAGGGATTGCCAGGAACTGAGAGGCACACTGCCTTGAATGACATTTTTGCCCTCATTCTACATGCTGTTATGTCCCTCTCACCTCCAACTATCACCACTCAGTGCAACAAAAACATGGCCAAAGCCTGTCATTGAATTCATTCACTGCATTTGCTGCAGCTTTCAAATACATGGCAAAATCAAATGCCAGCCATCCTTATTTATACATGAGAGGAATGTCATTTGGAAATCGTTCTACATTCACCTTTCACTCTTAATGGCAAATCCAAATGCCAGGCCACAAGAGATTTTTCATGTGGGCTCACACTAGTGCAGAAACTCCATCTTAATATATAATCATCAGAGCATGGGGGAGAGGGAGTCATGTGAATGGAGCCAGTTCTCCTTCTTTTTCACCTTGTGTGGGTTTAAAGCCCCTTGAACTTGGTTCAAAACTGCACCCTCCCAACCTCCTGGTCTCCTCTGCCATGCCTCTTTCTGCACCAGGACCTACAGGTGCGGGTGAGAGAAGTGAAGTTGCTCCCCCTGGAGCTGCTGTCTTTTCTCCCCCACTGTCTCCGCTGCTTTTACCCACTTCCTCCAATTCTTGTCTCTTCTGTCTCTTCCCACTTGTACCCAGGTTTTCTGTATTATTAGAAAAGTCTTTCTTGTATTATTTGGCTCATGGAAAACATTTTCCAGAACAATGACTCTAAACATGGTGATTCAGGCACCACAGTCTTCTCATAAACACCAATTACTGCACATGCTTCTTCAAATAAAGACCCCTGAGGCCAAGCATAGTTGCTTTCCTTTGCAACTAGCTAATCAATACTTCCATCATTCATTGTGCGGTAGAAAAAATCTTCAGGTTCTAGGCTTGTTGTTGCTTGATATTCACAAGCCTCTTCATTACCAAAAACATCTGTACTGAGTTTTTGTTTTATTTGTTCTGTGTACTTCTAGACACAGAACTGCTCCCAAAGTCTGAAGTTTCCAGAAATCCTATCTCCATGTAACAAAAATTACATTCACATGCAACAGAAAATGAAGATCTTGAGTAGCTGGGTATAGTTGTTGTATAGAGAGTATGGCCTGTCTTCTTCAAGTCAGAAGGGAGATAAAAGTATAAACAATAAAGTAACTCTCTTAAAGTGTAATGTCCTTCAGGTTTATTCCCTTTATGAAACCCATAATCTCAACAAGTACTGCACAACCCTAATTTTTCATTCCAAATATTACTAAAAATTGTAACCTTGCTCATTTGTTCCCATCTCCTGTATGTTTTCTCTCTCACACGAACACACGCTTCTATTTATTAAGACAATTTGGCAATCCCATTTTCAGAATTCCAGGCAGGATTTACACTTTCTTATATCATTCCTGCATTCCTTGAGTTCATAAGCTCAGAAAAGCACTTAGCTCACTGTCTGAACTGGCAATAGTTTAATTACCTCGAATGCAAGAGGAAATGGTGGAGTGAGACAGAGACAGAAAGAGAGGATGAGATCAATGCCTTAGAACAAAAGGATTAGAGCTGAACAGAACCTTGGAGAAAATCTGATTCTATCCTGTCATGCCAATAATGAAGGACCTGCTAAACCTCAGAAAGGTTAAATTATTTGCCCAAGGGCCTGCCAGTACTTGGTAAGTGTGGCCAGGCTTTCTGGCTGCCGTGTGTGTGTCTCTCTGTGTGTGTGTGTGTGTGTGTGTGTGTGTGTGTGTTTCCCTGAGCACACGCCCACATTTGTGTTTAATGGAAGCAATGAAAATTTGGGTAAGAAGGCAATTTCAGATACATGCTTCAACAGTCAGCGCCATTTCAGGAGAAGACGAGTAAACTTGAACCAGTCTCTCAAATGATAATCTATTCTCATTTTAATGATGTCCCCAGAGAGACCATTCGTTGGTACATATTTCTACATTTGATCCAACTGAATTAAGGCCGGTTTCACACATCTTAAAGGAGATGTGTCCACTCTCCTTTGTAACTCTTCGAACCCTTTTGATTGCCTCAAGGTTTGTGAAGTTTCTTCCCCTCATCCCACCTCACCCCACCACTGAATATTCTAAGAAGAGAATATTTTACTTTAAAATACCACTCATCTACTTCTATGTTTCTCCAAATTTCTTGCTTTTTGTCTGTGTTACTTTTTTAATTTAAAAAAGGCAACACTGGGCTTCCCTGGTGGCGCAGTGGTTGAGAGTCCGCCTGCCGATGCAGGGGAAACGGGTTCGTACCCCGGTCCGGGAAGATCCCACATGCCGCGGAGCGGCTGGGCCCGTGAGCCACGGCCGCTGAGCCTGTGCGTCCGGAGCCTGTGCTCCACAACGGGAGAGGCCACAACAGTGAGAGGCCCACGTACAGAAAACAAACAAACAACAACAACAAAAAAATACAAAAAAAAAAAAAAAGGCAACACTGATATATTTTTCAATTTTCATTACTCTGTACTAACTGGGAAGCTCCTAATTAGCTTGATCATACAGCTGGGTAAATGTTCCTTTAAAATTCAAGGTAAAGCTTAAGAAAGATCCCCCTTAAAGACTAATTTCTTCTCCATTATTATTTTTATGGCCTTTAAATTACATTTATGGCAAAATGCCAACAGCACTGCAAACCTACCAATCCCTGCATTTGCTATTCTTTTGCCTGCTACCATCACCCAGGGATTAAAGGAGGCAGCGAGGCAGATTACACTCTGTAGACTGTGGCCTTGGGAACAGAGCCCCGCTTACTTAATTCCCTCAATACCAAATCTTCAGCATCAACTCAATCAAGCACCTAGAGCATAAGAAATACCTTGTGATGTATCAGAACACAAAGACATACAGATCTGCAAGTACACATGTTGGCTGCAGGGACCATTCCCTCTACTTCAAGAAAGGAATTTTCCTTCTCTTGATTTCCTGCTCTATTCCCAGGGCAGGCAGCACTTCATCTCCCGGCTCCATGGCCCTATATTTCTGCAGGTAAATGTCTGGATTTCCGGACACCATCACAGAGATCAGGCCTAAACCAGGCAGCAGCACAACACTGAGTAGCTGGCTTGACTGTCCCCCTTACCCAGAAAAATCATGACCTTGTCTATTTCCAACACCATTTGTTCTAATCTCCAATCGGCCCTTCTCCAAGATCTGCCTTGGACAGCTTTCTGCCGAGTTTTTAGCTAATTTTCCTTCCCTGTTTCTTCTGTGAACACTGCTCTCCTACAGCAGTCCATTACAGTCTGTAACAAATGGTTGTCCACATGTATGTCAAACATACTTCAGTCTAGTCCTTGTCTCCAGGAAGACCCACAAGGAAAACTCCTTTCTCCTTTTACAAGAACCCATTTCTAAGTTTCAAATCCTGAGTGTTCCCACTTTACCAGGTAAGGTGAATTTCAACATCTCCTTCTACCCTTTCCTTTCAGAAATCTTAGTCTCTCTCCCTGACTCTCAATCATAAACAGCATACTCATATTGGAATTTAGTGGTTAATGAGTGCCAAATACTCACCTGTGCCAAGAGGTCTGCATGCTCCGAAACCCAATGTTTTCCTTTCAACAAAACAGTTCAGAAACTTCAGAAGTTCATCTGTTTACACTGAGCCTAACTAGTTTCATTGGACTTAAATTCACTGGTATACTTTAATATATATGTGTTTCAGTCCACATTCAACTATTTTGTTCTATTGTGTGGGTTCTAAATAGTTTGGTCAAGTTTAACACTTTAGAAGTCTGATTACAGTTTTATTTCATTTAGCTCTCTTTAGAGGCTAGAATAGGAAGAAAAAATCATCTTAAATTGCACAGCTGTACTCTCTGATTCAAGCTACCTAGCAACTGTCAAAATACAACCCAAACCACAAAGGTGTTTGAAGCTGCGTGTGAAAGCTTATTCTAAGACAAATATTGCCAACTTTTCTGCTGTCTTAAATATAGCTTGTCATTTCAGCACACACACAGTGGAGAGACAACCTTGAGAGTGGGAAAAGTGTTTTGATGATCTAAAATGTTTGAATATTTTCCCTTGCATCATTCAGAATAAAACATAAATGCATAATTAGAGCTAAACCATTCAACTTCCATGTTTTAGCAGGAGGAGAAAAGCTATCAATTCCAGCTCTAAATGTCAGTATCATTGGGGGCATGTCTTCACAAAAATCCAAATATCTATACCTCTTGGGTCAGAGTGCTTAATCCCACTCTTCAAAACATGTTTCGGACTTCCCTGGTGGCGCAGTGGTTGAGAACCCGCCTGCCGATGCAGGGGACACGGGTTCGTGCCCCGGTCCGGGAAGATCCCACATGCCGCGGAGCGGCTGGGCCCGTGAGCCAGGGCCGCTGAGCCTGCGCGTCCGGAGCCTGCGCTCCGCATCGGGAGAGGCCACAACAGTGAGAAGCCCGCGTAACGCAAAAAACAAACAAACAAAAAAAAACTCATGTTTCAAAGTTGCCTTGGAAAGAGAAGTTAAAGATCATTTGCTGACTGCACTGCTGGGGAACTATAGTTAACTTTATGCCTTCCAGAGGTAAAATAAAAACCATTCTCAATACAAAAATAAAACATCCATTGTGTGGAAGACCACTAGAAACTGGTAACAGTGGTTGCCTTTGGAGTGCTGGGGATCTGGGACTTGCTATTCATTATGTACTCTATAACACTGTTGAACTTTTTTCCATGTTCACTTGTTGCTTTTACAATACTAAAACAAGCTTGAAGAAATAAACCTACTTACATTTTCCCCAGGTTTAATTATCAGATTACCCCCTGGGCTCAGGAGTGGAAACATATTTATGCTAGTGCCTGCAGACGATCACAGGTTCCTACAGTAAACACTCCTCCCCAAGTGCTTTCTGACCATATTTAAGAAATATAGCTTTTCTCACTGGGACTACTGAGAAAATAAACTGGAATTCTATTTTGAGAATTCAAAGTACATACCATTCATGCAAACCAAAGAACACACATTTGCTCAATGACCCAGCCCACTACTTAATACTTATAAAATGTGGAAAAGAAGCCATAAATCTCATAGCAGCAATACAACTGCACAGCTCCCTAGATCCTTCCCTAAAGAACAGGACCTATTTTTCATCATCAACATATTAAACCCATAAAACATCCTTGAGGGTCTTTCATCTGTATATGGCTCTGCCTTGCCAAATTTAGCATCTAACCACTACATTTGTACAACTTTTCTTTCTTACCCTAAATGTTTGCACTACTTCTTTCTTACCTATGTCAAATTAAATTAGGAATAATTACAAAATAATTATTTTGTAAACTGCTGGGCACTCATGCATCACAAAATATTTTATCTTTTATCCCAACTATCTTAAGTTCTTTATTGGATTTAATTGTCAGCTTCTTGAGATCTAGGGGATTCCATCTTATTCATATTTGTCATTTTCCTGACAATATTATATGTTGTTCCTCAAAGGCAGGAAATCAGAGCTCCTGTGTCATTTTTCCCCTTATATCTTAATTTTTTCTTATAGAAGTGCTACAAATATTAAATGATTCAAACCTAAAACCACAGAAATAAGATTAAATAGCTTACTAGTCTTCTGTAGCCAATATACACAGCACCAAAACTCACCCACTTAATGTCTGACTTGAGCTGAATTGTATAGACAGAGAGAGAGAGAGAGAGAGAGAGAGAGAGAGATCTAGATCTGTAGAGATAGATGGATAGATAGATAGATAGATAGATAGATAGATAGATAGATAGATATCTCTCTGGACCCAGAGACCATGGCCTCTCTCCTATCCTTCTTTACTTTGCATACATTTTAGGAGAGTTTATTCATCCTATTTCTACAGAAGATGGTGCTGAGAGTGGGACTCTCCCTTTTCATCAGGACTTGTTTGAAATAAAATTGAGCAGCTTGAGCTCTGCCAAAATCTTTTAATTTCTCACTCTCAGTCTCCCCACAATACACAAAGCAAAGAAGCTTGAAAGAGTAGATTTCAGTTAGCAAACATACGTTAGTAAGCAAGCCTACATAAAAATTCAGATTTGAAAACATGTTATCTCACCTAAAGCATATGCGGATAGTTCTCAAAGCTGACAAAATGGAAAATTTCTCACCAAAAGGTTACTATTTGCATTTTAATCAACCAATGAAGTTTTGCAAAATCTTTGAAGATGAAGTACCTTCCTGACCCCACACGGAGAAAGTAAATAGGGTGCAAAAGAGCTGCCAAAGAAGGTGATCCAAGCTGTCTTTAATTCCTCCCAATGTTTCAAGCTCTGTTTCAGAAATGCTACCAAGTTTCAGGGTGAAATAAGGAAATTTTCCTCCCCTCTCTAGCTAACTATTTCATTTACCCTTCTTAATATATGTTCTTCCCTTAGAAAACTAATCTTTTGTATTTAGAGATAATCTTGCATTTTCTGCTATAATACTTTGCAGACAAGAAAACAGTCTTCTGTTGCCAGGTTTTAAAGTTATTGTAGAGAAGAAAAATAAATTCAGCCTGAGTTTCTGTTTACATTTGTTTTCCTAGACGTCATCTCTAATAGGTATTTCTAGCTATACTCTCCAAAAGTTAAAACGACGAAAGAAATGAAAATGCAGCTTTGGAACATACTAATGCAATTATTTTTAATCATATATATAGTTAATTTATCTGAATAGTCTAACTAGCTTAAAGGACTCCCTAGAGATATGAAATATAAAACCTGTTTCTTTAAACTTCATTTTACTTCGTAATGCACTGTATTCTTGCATTTCATATTAACGTGGCTTGTTGGAATTATTATTTAGAATATAAGTTTGTTTGACATGAACTATCAGTCTAGACAATTTCTAAAGGTCATTTTCAAAGTTTTTTATAAAACTACCCTGTACACTGTTGACAGACAGATATTAATTAATAAATCTTGTGTTAGTGAAATGTTGTTTTTCTTTTTAAGTATTTACAGTAGTGTTGAGAACAACTGCTGTTCAAAAGTAGATACAGGGCTTCCCTGGTGGCGCAGTGGTTGAGAGTCCGCTTCCCGATGCAGGGCACATGGGTTTGTGCCCTGGTCCAGGAAGATCCCACATGCCACGGAGCGGCGGGGCCCATGAGCCGTGGCCAATGGACCTGCGCGTCTGGAGCCTGTGCTCCACAACGGGAGAGGCCCACGTACCAAAAAAAAAAAAAATGTAAACTAAGAAATAACTCTGACCGTCCATATATTGATATAGTTCAACATCAGTATGTTTAATTAAATTAATTAATTAGTAAATAAGCCCTTATCATCTTTTTAACTAGTTCCTGGTCTGTTTTTCTATTATTTAATCAAAGTATCTTCTTTACTCTTGAATATTCTAAATTGGTATTATTAACAAGTTTCCCTATGAAGAAAGGTTCCATTAGAGCAGAAAAGACAATAAGATGTCAAAAAATAAAATATCAGGCTAAGTCATTTGAACCATTCTCAAGAGATTTTTAACCAAGATAGCTTGCAATGTTTTTCATCTTCATATTTTAATAGTTCCAGTTTCAAGTTTTTTGTGACTGTTAGATTTTATGCATTTATATTTATAAATGAATGAATGAATGAATGCAGATCATGAATTACTGCAAGATCTCACACGTGGTACCTGCCTAATTATTAATGAGGGCTAGGTCATAAAAGGCAACTACTGTCATTCATGGGGGGGGGGGGAATGTGTCCTATAGCATGGAAAGATCACTGGATGATTGATGCCTGCAGCAGAAGAGACAGAGGCCAGCCAAGCTAAAGAAACAAGCAGAACAGTGTGCAGTTCCAAATCATGGCTGCTTCCCAGTTGCATGGTGCAAACACAGTAATTCAGCCGTAACAAGAAAATTAAAGCAAAGTATTATTAATCATGCAGCAAACAAAAACATTTGTTAAACTAATAAGCACCACTTAAATATAGAATAGCAAAAATCTACATGTTTTTTGAAAATTCTCGTCAAAAATACTTAAATAGAAAAGAAAAAATTCAATTTATTAACTGAGTTCAATTCTTAGCATGAAATCAAAGATGTATTTTAATGACTAATAATGCAAAACTTCAATATACTACAGGATGGAAAATGCAGGACATTAGAATTACTTTTTTTTTTGGCCGTACCACGCAGCTTACGGGATCTCAGTTCCCCGAGCAGGGGTTGAACCCAGGCCACAGCAATGAAAGCCCAGAATCTTAACCACTAAGCCACCAGGGAACTCCCTAGAATTACATTACTTTTTTAAAAAATTTTATTTTATTTATTTATTTTTGGCTGTGTTGGGTCTTCATTGCTGTGCGCGCCTTTCTCTAGTTGCAGCAAGCAGGGTCTACTCCTTGTTGTGGTGCCTGGGCTTCTCATTGCTGTGGCTTCTTCTGTTGCAGAGCACAGGCTCTAGGCCTGTGTACTGAACAGGCTTCAGTAGTTGTGGCACAGGGGCTCAGTAGTTGTGGCTCGCGGGCTCTACAGTGCAGGCTCAGTAGTTGAGGCGCACAGGCTTAGTTGCTCTGTGGCATGTGGGATCTTCCCGGACCAGGGCTCGAACCCGTGTCCCCTGCATTGGCAGGCGGATTCTTAACCACTGCACCACCAGGGAAGCCCTAGAATTACATTACTTTTAATTTCACTAACACAAACACCAGTATGTGGGAGTTAGTGATAGAGTATGGCTCTTAAGACTAACTCCCTGGGTTCAAATCCAAGCTCCAAATTGACTTACCAACTTGGTAACCAAGATATTCTTCATTTGATTCTGGAGAAATTTTATGGAAAGATTCAGTTCCATTAGAAAAATCTATTCTTTTACAGTTACCTATATTTTATCCAATCATCTACAGCTAGGATTGTCAATTTTAACAAATAAAAATACAGGATGCCCAGTTAATTTTGAATTTCAGATAAACAATGAATACTTTTTGCATAGGACATAATTATAGTGAAAAACTATATGTTGTTTATCTGAAATGCAAAATTGAAAAATAATTGACCTACATCACTGTATAAGCTCAAGGTATATGGCATAATGGTCTGATTTACATATATTATGAAATAATTACAATAGGTTCAACTAACATCCATCTTCTCATATAGATACAATAAAAAGAAAGAAAAAGAAAAATAGGAAAAAAATTATTTGTGATAAGAACTCTTAGGATTTACTCTCTTAACTTTCCTATATATCATACAGCAGTGTTAGCTGTAGTCATCAATGTTGTACGTTGCATCCCTAGTACTTAATTATCTTGTAACTGCAGTTTGTACCTTTTGACCACCTTCATCCAATTCCCCCTCCCCCAACCCTCCACCTCTGGTAACCACAATTCTGATCTCTTTTTCTATGAGTTTGGTTTGGGTAAGTTTTTGTTTGTTCGTTTATTTGAGAGGGGGATATTTGTTCAGACTCCACATATAAGTGAGATCATACAGTATTTGTCTTTTTCTGTCTGACTTATCTCACTTAGCATAATGCCTTCAAGTTCCATCCATGTTGTCACAAATGGTAGGATTTCCTCATTTTTTATGGCTAAAAAATATTCCATTATATATATAGATAGACATAGATATACATAAAATACCACAACTTATTTATCACCCATCAATAGACATTTAGGTTGTTTCCATGTCTTGGAAATAATGTATTTTATTGTATGATAATGCCGCTATGAACATGGGGGGGTTGCATATATCTTTTTGAGTTAGTTGAAATGCAAATGTAACTGGGAATCCTGTGTTTTGTCTGACAATCCTACCTACAATACTGCTGGTACTATATTCTCTATTTTTCATGCTATTTAGTAAACACACTGTAACAACAGCATCATAAATCATGCTTTGTGCTATATGGCCCATACTTACACAATCAGCTGGCAGCCTGTGTAAAGAACTATAATGGATTCAGTAGGATTCCTAACTTTTGAAAGAAAGCGGTAACCATTTAAAGAATTATTTTAAGACAGTTAAAGTCACTCTGTTTCCATCTATTCTTGATATTCTTCCTAAAGGGGCATAACAGCTTTCAGTATGTGCTTTTACCCAAATGGCAATGACTAGAATATTCAATTATGGACTTACTTACATAATTATAAAAGTGATCAGAGCAATCAATTTTCTGCCCATACATGTGCATTTCACATCACCATGTGGATACTTTTACAAAGGTTTGCTTAACATGGTAAAACTGTGAGAAGTTTTAAAAGATTTATTCTAAACATCTAATTTACCATTATTAAATGTTTTTCCAAAATCCTTACTTGATTGTGAAATCATAATCATCCAGGTATAAGAATTTTTAAATCCTATGCTAGATAACAATTCTTTTTTTTTTTTTTTTTTTTTTTTGTGGTACGCGGGCCTCTCACTGTTGTGGCCTCTCCCGTTGCGGAGCACGGGCTCCGGACGCGCAGGCTCAGCGGCCATGGCTCACGGGCCCAGCCGCTCCGCGGCATGTGGGATCTTCCCGGACCGGGGCACGAACCCGCGTCCCCTGCATCGGCAGGCGGATTCTCAACCACTGCGCCACCAGGGAAGCCCAACAATTCTACTTAATCAAACATATATGTTGAATTAGCCAAAAATTAAAACGTTGATTCCAATTAAAAAATTCAAAGCCATTAAATAAAATGTTTTGTTTTGTTTTTTACTGTCAGTTTTGTTAAGTTTTGAGTTCAAAGGTAACTTTGATCATCAAAATATCTCAACAATATAAGAAAATCCTTTATGTAGTGTTTATACTATTCCAAAGAAATTCAACAACAGGCATCAGATAAACCAACCAATCTCTTGCACAAAGTTTCATTAAATAAAGCAATGTCACTGAGATACTGACATTTTCAAAAGATCTATTTACTCCAAACTAATGAAAACAAATCTTCAAACCCAATTACAATGCTACAGAAAAAGAGTAGTGACAAAATTTTCACTATTCATCTCTAAAGCATGACCTAAATGATTAAAACTCGTCATTAATAATATTCATCATGCTAGATGTTAAATGTTAGCTAAATTAAGTTTTATTTCCTCCTTTATACACAAACACACCTTTTAATCTGTGACAGTAACAGAAATGTAGACTTTTGACCACACAAAGATCAGTAAGCTAAAACAGAAAACAGTTTAGTTACATTCCTTGTGAGTCATCATATTCCATTGACTAAAAATCACAATTTAAGGAAATTCTGTAGCCAACCAAACACTTAACAACAGTGCCATGGCCATTTGGGGAACTTTGGAAAACAATGTAAATCTTAAAAAGTGAATATCTGGCAACTTTTCTAAACTAGATCATAATCTCAGGAAACAAACTTAAGATCCAACAGAGTCCTTTTTCATATGCTACACTGACTTATTCTTCAAAAACCAACCCTCAAAAAAAGGTTATTCAAAAGTTTAGTGGATTTAATAATTTCTTAATCTCTATCATGTTACCCATTATCCATTTAATTGCCAGCACCTACACAAATTTATTATATCCTCTTGTCAACTATGAACTTCTCTCCCTTCCAACCTCCTTGTTTAATGCTACTAAAAACATTTTCTTCCAGCTGTGCCACTTCCAGAGACAGCACGTCGAGAATAAAAATAGCTAACGTATATTGAGCAGCTATGGGCAGGGCCCTATGCTTTGTATATAGTATCACCTCACAGAATGGAATGTGAGAGTAGGAAGTAGTAGGAGATGGACCTGGACAGATAAGCGGGGGTCGGGGGGTCTATGTTGTAGCGGGCCTCCTGAGCCACCTGCAGGGATCTGCACTTTATTTATGGGGCATTGGGAAGTCATCAAAGTTTTAAGAAGGGATGTGATACAGTTAGATTTGCCTTTTAGAAACATGACTCTAGCTATTTTCTGGATAATAGATAGGAAAAAGAAGGCTGTGGGAGGCAGACAGCCTGCGAAGAAGATGCCATGGTAATAGAAGCTAAACGTGGAAGTAGCCAGAACAAGAGTAGCAGTGACAACTATTCAGGAGATAGAGTAAAGAGAACATGGTAATAGATTGCATGTGACGGGAGAGAGAAGGAGGGAGCCAAAGACGACGTACAGATCGCTAGCAATGGCAACTGGGGGAATGGTGGTGGTATTCATGAGATGGGGAACACAGAGGAGAGCAAAGGCGGGGGTATAGAAATATCCAGCAAACACATATACAGGCCTGGATGCATTCATTTATTCAATAAGCATTTTTAAGCATCTAGCTCAGATCTATACCCTTTTACAGCAACTACTTTCTATTTGGGATTATAATTTTAATACATTGGGTATGAAGTATGTCTGCGTCACTTTTGTATTTCTGTATTACAAAGTATAGTCTTGTCACAATAACAGAAGCATCAATGAACAGACGACTGGGTCAATCATTAAAAGTAAGTTTGCCAAGTGTACTGTGGCATGAAAAAAAAAAATTGATGAACATTGCCAAAAAGGCTGTTAGCAGAGTCAAATTTCAATGGCCTTGGCTCCACGACAGAGACATTAAACATATATCTAATGATTTAATAATATAAAACATTGAATACTGAGATACGAGGTCCACATCCTTCCCGGGCCTGACATATGTGTTATTATGTATCAACTCAATTTCTCAGTATTTGAATGAGTCAAAATCTGTCATAACTAAGAAATTCCTTTATATATAATTACCTAAAGATTTAACATTGTTTTTATTTTAGTTGTAGCTCACAGAATGAGATACACAGGTAGATGACAGAGCTCGGATGCCAGACATGGCCCACATTTACACACACTAACCTAAAGGACTGCAGGGAAGGCATCTTCAGATAAGAGAAGGATAATGTGACTGAATGAATGTCAAACATGGTTTGATTAAGAGATGGTGGCAGCCAATAGGACTGCTTCTTATAACACTAGTACACTGCTGTTGGAAGGGTGCGTGAAAAACCACTCAGAAGGAAATACTGACCACAGCTACTGGGAATGTATATAAACCAGGTCTTAAAATTTTCTGTACAGTTATAGACTTCCCATTACTGGCCAATAGGCAGTATTTTTATTAGAGGAGCTGCTAGTTAAATGGATCTCCAAGTACTCTCTTTTTTAGGTACAGCCTAAAATATATCTCAAATATATCTATAGATATATGTATTATATTCCTCAGCTCCAGGCCTTACAGCACATTAGCAGAACAGCCATTATAAATCCCATTTTACCAACAAAGAAACCGAGGCTCAGAAAAATTTGCTGATCACACAATTAGTAAGTAGCAAAGCTGAGATTCCACGATCCCAGATCAAATTCTCAAGTCTGTGTTCCCTTCCCTGCCCAAGCTGTCTCCCAAAGATTTAAGTTCCTACTAAGGAAAGTGAACCTAGAAATGATAGACTTCATTAACTCAAATAAAGGATCCTTCCAGGAATATGGAAGAAATAAGTCATCGATTCTATCTCAGGAGAGAAATAAATCAAGTAAATGCCTGACACTTAGTAGGAGCTATAGAGGACACAAAGTCTAATATGTGGTGTCTCTCTCTTCAGGGTTGGTGAGATGAGACTAAAAAAGAATAAACAAAGGGTAATGTAAATATTTCCCAGTGTTTTATTTTTATATATATAAATACACTTTCCCTGTTGGTTTTATTTTTTTTTGGCTGCATTGGGTCTTCATTGCTGTGCGCGGGCTTTCTCTAGTTGAGGTGAGCAGGGGGCCGCTCTTCAGTGCAGTGTGCAGGCTTCTCCTTGAGTCAGCTTTTCTCATTGCAGAGCACAGGCTCTAGGTCCGCGGGCTTCAGTAGTTGCGGTACACAGGCTCAGTAGTTGTAGCTCGCGGGCTCTAGAGCGCAGGCTGAGTAGTTGTGGCACACAGGCTTAGTTGCTCCACGGCATGTGGGATCTTCCCAGACCAGGGATCGAACCCATGTCCTCTGCATTGGCAAGTGGATTCTTAACCACTGTTCCACCAGGGAAGTCCCCCCAGTGTCTAGCTGCTGCAATAAATTATCTCCAGTTCATACTGAGTCCATGACTGGTTTGCACAAGGATTCTAGACAAAATTCCAATTCCTTCAAATGCCTTAATAAAGGAATCTGCAGATTCAGCAATTCCACATCTGGGTATTTTTATCCAAAGGAACCAAAAACACTAACTCAAAAAGCTATCTACACCCCTGTGTTCATTGCAGCATTATTTACAGTAGCTAAGATATAGAAACACCCTAAGTGCCTATCAATGGATGAATAGATAAGAGAATTTGTGGTATATATGCCACAGAATATTATTCAGCCATAAAAAAGGTGTTCCTGTCCTTCATTACAACATGAATGGACCTAGAGGGTATTATGCTAAGTGAAATAAGTCAGACAGAGAAAGACAAATACCATATGATCTCACTTATATGTGGAATAGAACAAACAAACAAAAAACCTGAACTCATGGATACAGAGAATAGATTAGATTGGTGGTTGCCAGGGGTAGGGGCAGGGGTGGGGGGCAGATGTGGAACGCAGAGAATGGATGAAGGTGGTCAAAGGCACAAACTTTTAAGTTATAAAATAAATGTCAGGGGGATGTAATGGTGACTATAGTTAAGAATATTGTATATTTGAAAGTTGCTAAGAGAATAGATCTTTAAAGTTCTCATAAGAAAGAGAAAATTTGTAACTATATGTTGTGATGAATGTTAACTTCTTGGATGATCATTTCACAATATATACACATATCAAAGAATTATTGCTGTACACCTGAAACAAGTATAATGTTACATTTCAATTATATCTCAATTTTAAAAACAAAACAACATAATACCAAAAATAATAATAACAAAGGAGGCTGTGTTTAAAACTAAGGAGTATAAAGAGAGAGGCCAAAAATGTTACTTCCTTTATATCCACTTGCACTTCACCCATAAGAACCCTTCGTAATACCTAAGAAAGAAGACCAGAGGGACGCTCCTCAGATTCTCAGCAGCCTTAGCAGAAAAGCCTGCAGAAAAAAATAGATAGCATTGCCCCTTAACCATACTATTACTCACGACAAATTGAGTAATAGCTGCCAATTTTATGGTTCACATCTCTTCTTAATTTTAAGGATTTATTTTGAGATTGGTCATTATTTATTTAAGGTCCCCATTTTTGTAAACAACTTTATGGGAGTATAATTGCTTTACAATGTTGTGTTAGTTTCTGCTGTATAACAAAGTGAATCAGCTATACGTACACATATATCCCCATATCCCCTCCCTCTCACCCTGCCTATCCCACCCCTTTAGGTGGTCACAAAGCACAGACCTAATCTCCCTGTGCTATGCAGCTGCTTCTCACTAGCTATCTATTTTACATTTGGTAGTGTATATATGTCAATGCTACTCTCTCACTTCATCCCAGCTTACCCTTCCCCCTCTCCGTGTCCTCAAGTCCATTCTCTGTCTGTGTATTTATTCCTGTCCTGCCCCTAGGTTCATCAAAACCATTTTTTTTAGATTCCATATATATGTGTTAGCATAGGGTATTTGTTTTTCTCTTTCTGACTTACTTCACTCTGTATGACAGACTCTAGGTCCATCCACCTCACTACAAATAACTCAATTTCGTTCCTTTTTATGGCTGAGGAATATTCCATTGTATATATGTGCCACACCTTCTTTATCCATTCATCTGTCGATGGACATTTAGATTGCTTCCATGCCCTGGCTATTGTAAACAGAGCTGCAATGAACATTGTGGTACATGACTCTTTTTGAATTATGGTTTTCTCAGTGTATATGCCCAGTAGTGGGATTGCTGGGTCATATGGTAGTTCTATTTGTAGTTTTTTAAGGAACCTCCATACTGTTCTCCATAGTGACTGTATCAATTTACATTCCCACCAATGGTGCAAGAGACTTCCCTTTTCTCCACACCCTCTCCAGCATTTATTGTTTGTAGATTTTTTTATGATGGCCATTCTAACTGGTGTGAGGTGATACCTCATTGTAGTTTTGATTTGCATTTCTCTAATGATTAGTGATGTTGAGCATCCTTTCATGTGTTTGTTGGCTACCTGTATATCTTCTTTGGAGAAATGTCTATTTAGGTTCTTCTGCCCATTTTTGGATTGGGTTGTTTGTTTCCTTAATATTGAGCTGCATGAGCTGTTTATATATTTTGGAGATTAATCCTTTGTCCGTTGATTCATTTGCAAATATTTTCTCCCGTTCTGAGGGTTGTCTTTTCATCTTGTGTATGGTTTCCTTTGCTGTGCAAAAGCTTTTAAGTTTCATTAGGTCCCATTTGTTTATTTTTGTTTTTATTTCCATTTCTCTAGGAGGTGGGTAAAAAAGGATCTTGCTGTGATTTATGTCAAAGAGTGTTCTTCCTATGTTTTCCTCTAAGAGTTTTATAGTGTCCGGTCTTACATTTAGGTCTTGAATCCATTTTGAGTTTATTTTTGTGTATGGTGTTAGGGAGTGTTCTAATTTCATTCTTTTACATGTAGCTGTCCAGTTTTCACAGCACCACTTATTGAAGTGAAGAGGCTGCCTTTTCTCCATTGTATATTCTTGCCTCCTCTATCAAAGTCAAGGTGACCATATGTGCTTGGGTTTATCGCTGGGCTTTCTATCCTGTTACATTGATCTACATTTCTATTTTTGTGCCAGTACCATACTTCTTTTTTTTTAAATTTATTTTTGGCTGCGTTGGGTCTTCATTGCTGTGCACAGGCTTTCCCTACTTTCAGCAAGTGGGGGCTACTCTTCATTGTGGTGCACGGGCTTCTCATTGTGGTGGCTTCTCTTGTTGCGGAGCACAGGCTCTAGGCAGGTGGGCTTAAGGAGTTGTGGCACTCATGCTCAGTAGTTGTGACTCGCAGGCTCTAGAGCACAGGCTCAGTAGTTGTGGCGCATGGGCTTAGCTGCTCTGTTCCATGTGGGATCTTCCCAGCCCAGGGAGGGAACCTGTGTCCCCTGCATTGGCAGCCAGATTCTTAACCACTGCGCCACCAGGGAAGTCTCATAAAATACCATCTTGATTACTGTAGCTTTGTAGTATAGTCTGAAGTCAGGGAGCCTAATTCCTCCAGCTCCATTTTTCTTTCTCAAGATTGCTTTGGCTATTCGGGATCTTTTGTACTTCCATACATATTGTAAAACATTTTGTTCTAGTTCTGTGAAAAATGCCATTGGTAGTTTGCTAGGGATTGCATTGAATCTGTAGATTGCTTTGGGTAGTATAGTCATTTTCACAATAGTGATTCTTCCAATCCAAGAACATGGTATATCTCTCCATCTGTTGTATCATCTTTAGTTTCTTTCATCAGTGTCCTATAGTTTTCTGCATACAGGTCTTTTGTCTCCTTAGGTAGGTTTATTCCTATGTATTTTATTCTTCTTGTGGTAGTGGTAAAGGGGAGGGTTTCTTTAATTTCTCTTTCAGATTTTTCATCATTAGTGTATAGGAATACAAGAGATTTCTGTGCATTAATTTTGTATCCTGCTACTCTACCAAATTCATTGATTTGCTCTAGTAGTTTTCTGGTAGCATCTTTAGGATTCTCTATGTGTAGTACCATGTCATCTGCAAACAGTGACAGTTTTCCTACTTTTCCAATTTGGATTTCTTTTTCTTCTCTGATTGCCGTGGCTAAAACTTCCAAAACAATGTTGAATAATAGTGGTGAGAGTGGGCGGCCTTGTCTTGTTCCTGATCTTAGAGGAAATGCTTTCCATTTTTCACCATTGAGAAAGATGTTTGCTGTGGGTTTGTCGTATATGGCCTTTATTATGTTGAGGTAGTTTCCCTCTATGCCCACTTTCTGGAGAGTTTTTATCATAAATCAGGGTTGAATTTTCTCAAAAGCTTTTTCTGCATCTATTGAGATGATCATATTGGTTTTCTTCTTCAATTTGTTAATATGGTGTATCACATTGATTGATTTGTGTATATTGAAGAATCTTTGCATACCTGGGATAAATCCCACTTGATCATGGTGTATGATCCTTTTAATGTGCTGTTGGATTCTGTTTGCTAGTATTTTGTTGAGGATTTTTGCATCTATGTTCATCAGAGATATTTGCCTGTAGTTTTCTTTTTTTGTGACATCTTTGTCTGGTTTTGGTATCAGGGTCATGGTGGCCTTGTATAATGAGTTTGGAAGTGTTCCTCTGCTATACTGTGGAAGAGTTTGAGAAGGATAGGTGTTAGCTCTTCTCTAAATGTTTGATAGAATTTGCCTGTGAAGCCATCTGGTCCTGGGCTTTTGTTTGTTGGAAGATTTTTAATCACAGTCTCAATTTCAGTGCTTGTGATTGGTCTGTTCATATTTTCTATTTCTTACTGGTTCAGTCTTGGAAGGTTGTGTGCTGTTCTAAGAATTTGTCCATTTCTTCCAGGTTGTCCATTTTACTGTCATAGCATTGTTTGTAGTAATTGCTCATGATCCTTTGTATTTCTGCAGTGTCAGTTGTTATTTCTCCTTTTTAATTTCTAATTGTATTGATTTGACTCTTCTCCCTTTTTTTCTTGTTGAGTCTGGCTAATGGTTTACCAATTTTGTTTATCTTCTCAATGAACCAGCTTTCAGTTTTATTGATCTTTGCTATTGTTTCCTTCATTTCTTTTTCATTTATTTCTGATCTGATCTTTATGATTTCTTTCCTTCTCCTGACTTTGGGTTTTCTTTTCGTTTATCTTTCTCTAATTGCTTTAGGTGTAAGCTTAGGTTGCTTATTTGAGATGTTTCTTGTTTCTTGAGATAGATTTCATTGTTTAAAACTTCCCTCTTAGGGCTTTCCTGGTGGCGCAGTGGTTGAGAGTCTGCCTGCCAATGCAGGGGACATTGGTTCGTGCCCCGGTCCAGGAAGGTCCCACATGCCGCGGAGCGGCTAGGCCCATGAACCATGGCCGCCGAGCCTGCACGTCCGGAGCCTGCGCATCCAGAGCCTGTGCTCTGCAACCAGAGAGGCCACTGCAGTGACAGGCCCGTGTACCACAAGAAATAAATAAACAACAACAAAAAAAATCAAAAAAAAATAACTTCCCTCTTAGAACTGCTTTTGCTGCATCACATAGGTTTTGGGTCATCGAGTTTTCATTGTCATTTGTTTCTAGGTATTTTCTGATTTCCTCTTTGATTTCTTCTATGATCTCTTGGTTATTTAGTAGTGTACTATTTAGCATCCATGTGTTTTTATTTTTTGCAGATTTTTTTTCCTGTGATTGATACCTAGTCTCAGAGCACTGTGGTCGGAAAAGATACTTGATACGATTTCAATTTTCTTAAATTTACCAAGGCTTGATTTGTGACCCAAAAATGTTGGGACAATGTTCCATGAGCCCTTAAGAAGAAAGTGTATTCTGTTGTTTTTGGATGGAATGTCCTATAAATATCAATTAAGTCCAACTTTTTTAATGTGTCATTTAAAGCTTGTGTTTCCTTATTTATTTTCATTTTGGATGACCTGTCCATTGGGGAAAGTGGGGTGTTAAAGTCCCCTACTATGATTGTGTTACTGTCGATTTCCCCTTTTATGGCTCTTAGCATTTGCCTTATGTATTGAGGTGCTCCTATGTTGGGTGCATAAATATACACAATTGTCATATCTTCTTCTTGGATTGATCCCTTGATCATTATGTAGTGTCCCTCTTTGTCTCTTGTAATAGTTTTTATGTTAAAGTCTATTTTGTCTAATATGAGAATTGCTGCTCCAGTTTTCTTTTGATCTCCATTTGCATTGAATATCTTTTTCCATCCCCTCACTTTCAGTCTGTAAGTGTCCCTAGGTCTGAAGTGGGTCTCCGTAGACAGCATATATACAGGTCTTGTTTTTGTATCCATTCAGCCAGTCTATGTCTCTTGATTGGAGCATTTAATCCATTTACATTTAAGGTAATATCGATATGTATATTCCTATTACCATTTTCTTAACTGTTTGGGGTTTGTTATTGTAGGTCTTTCCTTGTCTTGTGTTTCCTGCCTAGAGAAGCTCCTTTAGCATTTGTTGTAAAGCTGGTTTGGTGGTGCTGAATTCTCTTAACTTTTGCTTGTCTGTAAAGGTTTTAATTTCTCCATCGAATGCAAATGAGATCCTTGATGGGGAGGGTAATCTTTGTTGTAGGTTTTTCCCTTGCATCACTTTAAATATGTCCTGCCACTCCCTTCTGACTTGCAGAATTTCTGCTGAAGGATAAGCTGTTAACCTTATGGGGATTCTGTCATATGTTATTTGCTGCTTTTCCCTTGCTGCTTTTAATATTTTTTTATTTGTATTTAATTTTTGATAGTTTGATTAATATTTGTCTTTGTGTGTTTCTCCTTGGAATTATCCTGTATAGGACTCTCTGCACTTCCTGGACTTGATTGACTATTTCCTTTCCCATGTTAGGGAAGTTTCAAGTATAATCTCTTCAAATATTTTCTCAGACCCTTTTTCTCTTCTTATTCTGGGACCCTTAACATTTGAATGTTGGTGTGTTTAATGTTGTCCCAGAGGTCTCTGAGACTGTCCTCAATTCTTTTCATTCTTTTTTCTTTATTCTGCTCTGCGGTAGTTATTTCCACTATTTTATCTTCCAGGTTACTTATCTGTTCTTCTGACTCAGTTATTCTGCTATTGATCCCTTCTAGAAAATTTTTAATTTCATTTATGGCTTTGTTCCTCATTGCTTGTTTGCTCTAGGTCCTTGTTAAATGTTTCTTCTATTTTCTCCATTCTATTTCCAAGCTTTTGGATCATCTTTACTATCATTACTGTGAATTCTTTTTCAGGTAGACTGCCTATTTCCTCTTCATTTGTTTGGTCTGGTGGGTTTTTACCTTGCTCCTTCATCTGCTGCATATTTCTCTGTCTTCTCATTTTGTTTAACTTAATGTGTTTGGGGTCTCTTTTTCGCAGGCTGCAGGTTCGCAGTTCCCGTTGTTTTTGGTGTCTGTTACCATTGGGTGAGGTTGGTTCAGTGGCTAGTGTAGGCTTCCTGGTGGCAGGGAGTGGTGCCTGTGTTCTTGTGGGTGGGGCTGGATCTTATCTTTCTGGTGGGCAGGGCCGCCTCCAGTGATGTGTTTGGGGGTGTCTGTGAACTTATTATGATTTTAGGCAGCCTCTCTGCTAATGGGTGGGTTTGTGTTCCTGTCTTGCCAGTTGTTTGGCATAGGGTATCCAGCACTGGAGCTTGCTGGCCGTTGGGTGGAGCTGGGTCTTAGTATTGAGACAGAGATCTCTGGGAGAGCTCTCACCAATTGATATTACATGGGGCCGGGAGGTCTCTGGTGGTCTAATGTCCTGAACTCGGCTCTCCCATCTCAGAGGCTCAGGCCTGACACCAGACCAGAGCACCAAGACCCTGTCAGCCACATGGCTATGTCTGTTTTAAATGTCAAGACTACTCAGCAGTTGCCAGGAAGCCAGTCTCCAATCATTAAGTGTCAGGAGATAAGCTTCCACATGGTGGTTAAGAGACCAAGGCTTTTTTCCATCTTGTGCTCCACCATTTCTCCAAGTCCTCTTCTGAATGGTTTGCAACTGGAGAAGTGTCACACAGCTCAAGGTCCCCATTTTTACAGAGCATTATACCCTCTCTTTTAGAGACTACAAACTGAGAGGTTTGAATGAGTTCTTCCTTTGAAGGAATTTACAATCTAACAAAGAAAACAAATTTAAACACACAGTAAACCTGAGTCTGAGTCAGACATGATTTTTTTAATACTTTGAGTCAAGTTTTCATTCACATTTTGTTTATATTCACAAACTTTCCCAAAATGAGTCTAATTCCGGGAGAAAAAAAGGAGTCGGAAGTAATTAGTTGTGAGAGGTCTTTGTTTAATAAAAGCAAAGATTTAGTTGAATTGTAAAGTGAAATTGGAATGTGAAAGGTTTAGCTAAATTAATGAGGAAGCTATTTCTAATAGATGTCTTTATCAAGTTTTAAGTGTCCCTTAAGGCTGAGTAAGTGCCAAGGTGGAGGTTATGGGAGCTTTTTCTAAAATTTCAATCAACTTGTAGCAAGAAAAAAGTTCATTATTATGAGATTTTTACACAAGAGAATAATCAAAGCCGAGCACACAGCACTGTGTCATAAGCAGTAAGTACTTAAAAATCATTTGCTGAACTAAGTTGAACTTTCACATATAGCTCAGTCTTTTACCCTAGAATTTGAGGAAGTTGAAACCCATCTTTGCACAAACTTGACCCTCTAGCAAAACCTGTGCAATTGTCTTGTCAAGAAGGAGTAAAGAGGGTAACAATTAGAAACACTGTTGGTTGGTTTACAGAACTTTTTTGGTAGGGATGGGCAGGTTTGTTTTTTCTTCTTTAATAACTGACTATATCAATTAAAATCAAAGTTTCTGTGCATTTTTCTTTGTAATGCTGAAAGAAATCAGTGAAAAAACAATGATAACCAATCTCTACAATTCCAGACTGTGAGCAGAGACAGTGGAGTTCCCATCACTTTAGAAAGGTGAACACCCCAACCCTAATCAGGTTATACACAACAGCCACAAGACAGGTTTTACTCCATGACTCAAAGATACCACTTTCTTCAAAGTCTTCTGTGACCAAAATCTTAAGAATTATTTTTATTTAATGATTCCTTTATTCCTTTATGTCTTTGAAAAGCCCTGACTATTTGTACCTCAACACTAGTCTCAGATTTTATCTTTTCCATTTCCAAGTTATAATAACTAACATTTATTGACTGTCTACTATGTGCCAAGTACTTAGTTAAGCACTCTACATGACTCCTCTCATTTAATCCTCCCAACCACCCTATTAGGTGGGTTCTACTACAATAATGAAGCTGAAGGAGGGTCAAAGAGATTAAGCTACATGCCTGATATCACAGAGCTAGTAAGTAGAGAATCGGGATTCCAACTCTGGTAGTCCAATTCTAGAGCCTACCCTTTTAATGGCAGTGCTATATTACCTCCTAGACTTAGCACCTAATTCTGGAAACTTCTAGTCATTCTCTTAATCCCAATTTACCTCCATTGTTTCACACAGCTATTAAGAAAATCTTAACTATTTTCTTTTTACCAATTATGTCCCTATTTAAGAAAAATACAATGCCTTTATATATCATATTAAACTGAATGCAGCTGCCATATAAAGCCTGGCTTCATTCAACCCATCAGATCCTCCCAAATTCAGAAGCACAGCATTTGGAATACAAAGACAACTTGCTGAACTGCTGTCAATGGAATATGTCGGGGTTTTTTTTCCCCAGAAAGAAAATTCCCCTGATAATTATATTCATAGAAATACAGCCTCCAGAAAAACGGAGGGGGGGCTTCCCTGGTGGCACAGTGGTTGAGAGCCTGCCTGCCGATGCAGGGGACACGGGTTCGTGCCCCGGTCCGGAAGGATCCCACATGCTGTGGAGCGGCTGGGCCCGTGAGCCATGGCCGCTGAGCCTGCGCGTCCAGAGCCTGTGCTCCACGAAGGGAGAGGCCACAACAGTGAGAGGCCCGCGTACCGCAAAAAAAAAAAAAAAAAAAATGGAGGTAAAACAGTCCACTATAGTGGACCACAGTGCCCCTAGTATTGTAACCGATGTTGTAGTCTAGGAACATTTTAAATGGAACACTACCAAATCAGAACATACCACTTATTTGCTATGTGAATCTGAGCATGTTATTTAACCTGCCTGTCCCAGTCTCCTCATCTGTGAAAACAGGGTAGATATCCGCCACTTCATAAACCTAGTGAGAATTATATTAGTTAATACATGTAAAATGCTTAGAACAGTGTCTGGCACATGGTAGGCACTCAATAAATGTCAGGGGTCACTACTATGGTGGGAGTGTGGGAGGAGACATCTATAAAACTCCCTTCAACTATGTCAAGAGTTGTCACATGAGTATTTCACTTACTCTTTCTAGCTCCCGAGGGAGAAATCGGACTGACTAGGAAATGCATCAGAGAAGAATTGGATTTAGGCTCAACATAAGAATTTTTCAAACAACAAAAGCAGCCTGAAAATGGAATTGGCTCCCTTGTAAGAAAGGGAGCTCCTTGCTGACTAGAGGCCACTATCCCCACATCTACAGAGGCTCCTACTCTAGTGCAGTTATGCACCTGACACCCACCAAATGCTCACCTAAGACAGTCCATCAGATTCCTTCCCACCATGTATGGCACACGGTAGTTACTCGAGATATCCTGGATTGTCCTTGTTTGGGGTTTCTCTGTATTTCACATATGGTATGAATTTGCAAGTCAGGACGCAAAGTGTGGTTCATGCCTATGACCATAATTTTGAAGTTAACTGGTTCACACAGGTATTGGAATAGGACCTAGTAGCACATGAGTCATGTTCTCATCAGTTGCCCTAACCAGATCAAACAGTGGGAACCTAAAAACATACCAGAGTCATGTTTAACTCCCTCATATGACAAAACACTTTGATTCCTTCCCCAGTTAAGAATATATTCTGTGACTAACTATTTTAACCTTAACAAAACTTACAGTCTGTTTTTCTTCATTTTACTAATAAGAATCTCCTAAACTTTAAGCTGAGCACATAACTACCTAGATAGAGACTACATTTCCCAGCTGGGTATAGCTTTACCGCTAACAGGCCAATGGGATAAAAGTAGAAGTGATATGTGCAACTTACAGATAACTTCCTTAAAAGCAAACTGCTTGCCCCCCACTTTATTTTTCCCCCTTCCTATGGGACAGAAGGAGGATGTGGTTGTGGTCCAGTTTAATCAAAGGGACAAAACAACATCCTAAAGGATGGCCAAAAGGAAGACAAAAGAAAACTGTATCCCTGAATTACTTTATGGATTAGAGCCACTTACCTGATTCAGAAGAAACAGCCTAGTTATGGAGTGTTACTTATTAGAGAAATAAACTTCTATCTTGTTCAAGAAAACATATGTTTCGTAGAGCAACTTAGCTTCCCAATAAATGCAAGTATTTATAAATATGGAGAATGAACTCCCTCACTTCAAAGGCTCAGAGATTTGTATATAAATATTCTCAGCTAAATTCCTCTTTTAATAAAGACTTTTAACAGTGAAAGTTAAAATTCTGATGTAGGTCGAGCCAGCCATCTAAAGCAAACAATGCTTTTGTTTGTACCCCCAATGATACACTTCTGGAAAACAGAAACAGAACAGTTCATGAAGGAAAACACCCAAATTATAAAAGAAGAAGAGTACTTGAAGAAAACTACAAAGACAGTCCTTCGAGGGTCATAGTACCAAGATCCTTATAGGAATAAGACAAAGAATCTACCTTAGTCATCTACTTGTCCTATAAAATGTTCAAGTCATTTTCAACTGTCAAAGCTGAAACCATGGGGTTTCCCTGGTGGCACAGTGGTTGAGAGTCCACATGCCGATGCAGGAGACACGGGTTCGTACCCCGGTGGTGGGAAGATCCCACATGCCGCGGAGCGGTTGGGCCCATGAGCCATGGCCGCTGAGCCTGCACGTCCAGAACCTGTGCTCCACAATGGGAGAGGCCACAGCAGTGAGAGGCCCTCATACCGAAAAAAAAAAAAAGTATATCATGTAAAAATGCAGATGCAGTTAGAAATGAAATGTTCACAAAATCCATAAACTAATTGTTTTTTATTAACACTACTATCAAAATCCTAAATCTCAATCCAGTGGACTGTTCATATTGGTAACAAATTATATTTGTATTTAAAGAATCTAATAAAATTCATCTGGCATGGGGGAAAAAAATCATCACTACAACAATGACCTAGTTCTAAAACCAGGATATGATAGAATAATGGTCTCCAAAGATCTTTATGTCCTATTCCCCAGAACCGGTGAATATGTTAGGTTCCATGGCAAAAGGGGAATTAAGATTACAGATGGAATTAAGATTACTAATCAACTGACTTTAAAATAGGAAGATTATCTTGGATTATCTGGGTGAACCCAACGTAATCAAAAGAATCCTTAAATGTGGAAGAGGGAGACAGAGATTTAGAATGGGGCAGGGTAAAAACTAAAGGTTAAGGGTGGTGTGAGACAGAAAGACTCCACTGGCTGTTTCTGGACTTTGAAAACAGAAGGGGCCGTGATCCAAAGAATGCAGCAGATTCTAGAAGCTGAAAGGGGCAAGAAAAAGGATTTTCCCCTAGAACCTCCAAAAAGGAACATGGCCCTGCCAATACCTTGATTTTAGCGAAGCGAGACCCATTTCAGACTACAGACCTCTAGAACTGTAAGATAATAAATTTATGCTTGAAGACATAATGATAATTTGTCAAAGCAACAATAGAAAACTAACATTTAGGGTTTCTAAAATGTAGGTTTTGAAGAGTAAGAAACCTAAACCTGCAAACTAGAAGGTATGCCAAAACAATCCCCTCAAATCTACTGTTGTTTCTTAGATCCTTCTGACTTTTAACTGAAATATGTGCCCCAGCACAGTAGATGTGGTGGTTGCTTTCACTGCAGAACAATGCAGGGTTCAACCACCTTAACTTAGTTTTAACACTGGCCCCATGCAACCAGATCAACGTATTCTTAGATCATTGTTTGTTTTTTGGAAATTTGGGATACTGGGGGTTGCAGGTTTGAGGGATAAAGAAAAGAGGGAGGAAAAAATTCTGCCCTCCCCCACCCCTACCCTACCAAAGACACACAGATTTAATATCTGTGAGACCTGGAACAAGTTTCTCTACCTCACAGAGCCTTGGCTTCCTTTTCTGTAAGGTTGAAATGATAACCATAGCTATGTCTTGCCAGACTCTTGTAAGAATTAAAAATAATGTAAGATCTTGACAATGTTCGTGCCTGTTATTATTCTATACCATGAAATTGTAAAAGAAGCCTCCATAACCTACCCATGGTGTCATAAACAATCTCTAGTGGCTCCCTGGAAGAATGGGAGAGATGGTGGACCATCTCTTCCATCCTTCTCCCATTCTTAGACATGCTTGGTAAGTGAAGGGGTTGAATTAAAGAATGATCTCAAGCTCTCCAATTCTATAATAATGTAATTGGATAATTAAGCAGTCTTAAGTTGCTGGAGTACAAACAAGTGAGTTTTATATTTCCCACAACTGCTCCCTCCCAACTATGCCATCTCAGATCTCCCCTTGCCCCTGGGTACTCCAGTTACCACTAATAACTGAACTCACTCAGATTCCACAATGTTTCAGTTTCTTTCAGTTATCAGAAGGGTTCTTTCAAGTCCTTAAAAACTCTTTCTTATTCAATTTAAACCTTCAATCTCATGTTCAATTCAAGGTCCTCTTTCCATCCCATAGGCCCCAAAGAGAGCTAAAATGGTGGTGGTAGTTGCCATGGCTGGGGGTAGGTCTAGTCTACCCACCTCTCTCTTTCTCTTCCTCCCTACACTTCCCTTCTAGGGTTGGGCTGGAGGAGGCATAGGAAAGGCCACAGTCTCCCCGTAGATGGCATCATAGGGATGTTGAAAGCCCCACGTGTTGGCTTTCTCTGTTCCTCAGGTTAATGCTGAACTTACTGTTGGTTCTCTCTGTGAGGCAGGCATGCAAATGCTGACTCTGCATGGAGTTGATGGTTCTCCATAGTGCCCTTCTTCCTGCACATTCATCACATTGGTTTTAGAGATCTGGCTTGGACACTGACCTCTTCCTCCCACCACTTACCCAGCCCCTGCCCCAGCCTCTTGTTACTAGAGTCCCTATGCTCAGATGGGTTCTTTGGGTGGGGCACAGCAAGATGCCTGGCCATCTTCCTCCACAATCAGGATGGCATCAGGGCTCTGACGGTCTGGTAATTCAGTATCTTCCAGAGAAGAGATGAGCATCAGTCCCAACTTACAGGGAGACTTGGTGGAGAGGGGAGCTGTTCCATGCCACCACCATTACCTGCCCAATCTTTACACATGATTCTCTTGAGTCCTTTCTCTCTCAACTTCATAAAGAGTCATGAGATCTTCCACCCAAAATAAGGAAAGTGGAAGGAACAGGCTCTCTTCAGAAACCATAACCCCCTTCCAAGGTTACCTCCTCCCTCAAAGTCCTCCCCTTATTTAGCCTGGGGAAAAGGGGTGGACAAGAGCAGTAGTAAAGGCTGCCTCTCCATAAGACTGGAAATGGTGGCTGAACACAACAGTTCACGGTCCCCTGAGTCTGAGGAATCTTAGAGTCTTTTGTTTTAAGCTGGGATGGCTAATTCCAGCACTCACAACTACTTCCATCCTGTTACACCAACTCCTATGATACCTTGTTTACCAGAAGCCACTTCTCTGTATTGGTGACCCTGTCATGCTGAGGGTGCAACTATGAAGAATTTCCTTGGACTTTCTTGGGGCTAGGGCTAGAAAAACAGAAAAATAGACAAAACTTGTCTTTAATGCCATGCATTCCCACAACAAACTAGACCAGTCCCTCTTAGATCCTTCCCAGGAATCTCTAGGCTCAAAAGGCCCTAAGCTGAGTGTTCACTATTACGTATGTTAAGGTGTGAGGTGTTAATTAGTTAAAAGACTCTCCAGAAGAACCAAAAAGCCATCAAAATCCCCAAAATTTGAATTCCCAAATGTACAGCTTCTGGCAGAATGATCCAGGTAGAGAGCTATTTGTTGAAGCATTACTTTGCGCATTTATAAACACGGTCCCATCCAATTCCATTCCCTTTAGCACACATTGATCCTCTTTCTCTTCTCCCCAAACCACAAAAATCTCAACTTCTGATCAAACTTTTCTGAGTTTGGCTAACGTGTCTGAGTGTGGCTTCTCATAGCCCACTCAGTTACTTTCATAAAAAAACATGTCTTGGGATAAAGACCATCATCCCAGCTGTAGGACATAAAGCTGGCGAAAAAAAGGTCACCTGCGGTTGAGGCTTCTGACTTCCAATGTGTCTAGCACTAAGTGTATACACACATACATACCACTGCATTTATCACAAAACCAGGTTGATTCCATACTAACTGAACATGAGAAGGTATTAGGAAAAATATTTCTTGTAAATTTCAGATGTTTGGGGAAAGCTTTATTGTTTTTCCCCCCCAAAAAAATTCCACTTTAAGAGAATGTGACTAAACACCTTACTGTGCAAATGCTGCAACAGAAAAAAGAGAGAGAGAGAGACAAGAGAAAGAAAAAGCCAAAGTCCTATGTCCTTTCAATACTTTAATATAACGGCAGATAGGTAATTAAACCTGACATATGAGGAGTGTTTCAACAAGAGAGCTGACTGTGCCTTTAACACCTGGCCAGTCTCCAAGTGATGGGGACAAGCCTCTGGGTATGATCTGGCCATCTGTATCTCTGCATAGCAGAATGGACTCACTACCATCAACACAATAAAGTAGCCACAAGCACAGTAATTTCATGACATACTCACATATTTAAATTTCCCTTTTTTTTTTGGAATTTCCACCCCCCAAAAAAAGGAATTAAATGATTAAACAGACTTTCAGTTTAATGGAATTCCTCAAATATTCCTCATATGTGTGATGAACTCACCTACCTCAAATGTAATTGGGAAGAAATATTAATAATAAAGCATCATATCCACTACCACTTATCAAAATTCCAACTTCCTTGGATTAGAAACTCAGATACTCCTTACTGACTTATTGATGCTGGAAGACAAAACTATCAAACTATAAAAACTATAAAATAAATCATATCAGTTTGCATTGATTAATTAGCCTGTGTAATTTACAGCAAAGTTGGATCATAAATTCTTGCTACATGGTAAAGATGCTAATTCTGATAAAAGAGTAAAAATGTACTAAGAGGAGTTCCAGTCATCTCAAGGGAAAGTGGTGTACGATATTTTTGTAAAGTCATGGGTATTTTACATGAAAGGTTAAGAAGCTAAAAAAACATAATCAAAGAATCCTTATCAGAGTTTCCCAAAGTTGTTTTCAGAATTGTTTCTTTTCTATTTGTCAGCTAAACTTAGTTTTTAAGGTAGCTATATGATGTCTGCTATTTCATGCATACTAGTTAAGGTTTAAATCAATATTAATTTAAGAGGATGTACAGCACAAAGATTAAAAGCAACCTCTGGAGCTAGACCATTGGGGTCCATTTCCTGTCTCTGCATTTACTAGCTGTGTGACCTTAGGCCAGTCATATCTCTCCAACTGTAAAAACGGAAATCACAATTAAAAATACTAAACTCATATGGCTATTGTGAGGATTGAATGAATTAATACACATTAATTGAACAATGCCAGACTCATAATACAACTTATATAAGCATTTGCTATTACTATAAGAAAATTTCTCAATAGGAAAATCTCTGCAAGATGTACTAGGTGTTTTATCTATTAGATTAAACATTAAAATAAAGCATTTAATTATTAATAACATATCTAAATATATAATATTTAATTATAGCATGAAATCAATAATTCCAAAGTATTTCAAAAGGGGAGTTCACTAAATGCTGAAGATGTCTTTGCACCTTGCATGTCAGTCTCCAGGGGGAGCACAGACTCTGCCAACCTTCATCCCCCACTTCTGCCCCTACTACCTCCTCCAAAAATTAGTCATGATAAATGGTTACAAGACTGCAAGTTCAAGGACATTGATAGACTCTGTTTTGTGGAGGTGAAGTTTTCCAAGGAGATAAAGGTCAGAGTGCACATGGCATGGTATCCTCTTTCTCCCCTCATCCAACAACGTGCTGACCTGAAGGGGAGCAGAGCAAGGAAGTTTATACTCACTCTTCCCACACAGTTGCCCTTTTCCTGAGCCAGACCCTAACCCAGGCTGAGCCAAGGGAGGTGTGGAGGGGAAACACATTCTCCTCCTGCTGACTCCTTAATTCTCTAGCCCGATGGCGTGAGCTCCTGAGTAGCCCACCCTCATCATCAGCTGTCAGATCTGAGATGGAAGATATGGGCTTTAAGAACACAGGCTACTTGGCCTGCTTTGGTTTGAAATCACTTGAGCCTTAGAGAAAAGTACCTACAACATGATCAGGTCCAGCTTTCTAGAGTTCTGCCTTGTAATCTTGGTCCCAGCTAACAGTAAAGGGGGTTTTTTTGTTTGTTTGTGTTTTGACTCTTTTTTACTTCCTTGTGCATTTACCTTCCTCAACATTTCACAGGGAAGGTGTTCTGAATATAATCTATCATTTCTAACCATTACATAGTACCATACAATGATACAAGTGTGCCTACTTATACATACTGCCTGAGCTTAGTCTAGTATAGATTTAGCACCTTTTAACAGGCTTTTGAACAAGTCAGTGTGAAAGAGTTAAGAAAGCAGATATTGTCTTTCAAAGATTTTAAACTTTTGAATACAAAGTTGTGTGGTTAGGCTTCCCTGGTGGCGCAGTGGTTGAGAGTCCGCCTGCCGATGCAGGGGACACGGGTTCGTGTCCCAGTCCGGGAAGATCCCACATGGCGCGGAGCGGCTGGGCCCGTGAGCCATGGCCGCTGAGCCTGCGCGACCGGAGCCTGTCCTCCGCAACGGGAGAGGCCACAACAGTGAGAGGCCCGCGTACCGGAAAAAAAAAAAAAAAATGTTGTGTGGTTAAAGAAAAACACAATATCCTTGCCAGTAACAGGTATCATAAATTCACAAATACAAATTAAGAAATCTTTGGGAACTAAGCACACTTACTAAAATAGTTTAGTTGTTATGTTGTTTTGTTTTGGATGGATTATATTGTTTTCAAAATTAACTTGCCTTTCTTCTTCCTGGAGTGATAATGATAATATAAATATGATTCTTTTCTACTCACAAAGTACAATCCTACTTATCTCAAAATAATGCTAGTTTAATTATTAGTGAGGTAAGTTAAAATGTTTACTGTTGAAAATAAACTAGATTATATGTCTCTTCAACACATCCACATAAAATGTTACAAATTAAACTAGAAATCAAATCCAATTTTAAATCCAAAGGACTATTCCAATACTTTGTCACACTATAATTTTGTTGCCATCTAATGTTGGCTGAAATACACAATACATTGGCCAAGAACTAAAACAAAACAGAATGTTGTCATTCTAGAACTTGACCATTTAGTTCTAATTGTTTTTATCAATTTAGTATATGCATTAATTATAATAAATTCTGTCTATCATAATCTTTATAGGAACTGGGATACAGAGATGAACTGGGGATGCAAAGATAAATAAGTTTGATAAAACTACAAATAAACCTTTTTTACATTATTAGAAAACATCAAAATATGAGATTTTGTAGAACTCACAGGTTCCACTGTAATAGGTTTACTGATTTATTACCTTAGATTTAGATTGGAAGTGTAATCAAATTATTCTCTCCCCCCATCTAATAAACAATGAATGGTTCATTTACTAGTGTTGAGATCCCAATGGAAAACTCAAAAAGGAACTTTACTCCTGCCTCTTACTTCTGTTTAGTCATTTTCAGCTGGATAATTTTTTTAATGTACAATCTTATACAGGTCTCAGTTTAGACATTGCTCCTGAAAATGGAACTATGTTTAATGCTCACAGTTATTAAAGCTGAGCAGTCACTGGCGGAGCAGGGAAGCCTGCTGTAATTCTTTCTTTGAATTCCTCCCCAGCATGCTGCCTGGCCAGTTGCTCCGGCATTACCTAGAAGCATTAATGGATTGTTTGTTCAGTAGCACCAAAGGTAAAGCCGGCTGTCCCTGATGTCTTCTCATAATACCCTGTGTTGCCTGAGGTGTTATTTGGTAATAAATGTTCAATTGACATTTTACTGTACAAAATGTAATTGCCTTTTTTCTCTACTGTAAAAGGGGAAAGGCTCGGAAAACAACTCTTCAGTCTTAATTGCAATGTATGTTTGACCTCTCAGTGGCTATGCAATTAATGTCTACCTTTTAAACCTTAATATATTTTCCAAGAAGGAAAAAAATTCTTGTAAATTCTGATAGTAGTAGCAAGCACTAATCAACAGATACTTCTAAAACCTCTCATCAAAGCATGACAAGGCTCTCTATCAAAATTTTATTCTGAATTCTCTTGAGAGATGCTATAAGAAATCACATCAGAAAGGCACCACAATGAGAAGCAACCACTTCTAAGGTGAAATGGGACCATGTTTCTATGGCAATTTCAGGAAAAGTAAACACTCTGACTGAAGTTACTGGGATAATCAAACAAATCCACGCAAGAAATTCAACGCTATTTATGAATCATTCCTCAGGAGGAGCAGCCACGACTGAAACAACCAAGGCACACTAACTGCACACAGTAAGGCTGGCCAGCCCCGCTGTACAATCAGGTTGTTTATCCAAAGTTCACCCATAAGTCTATTATTTGGAACTTTTAACACATATTTCTACAGGAAAAAGAGTCTATAAATTCTGATTAATTCCCACGCCAATCTACAGAAGCCTATTTAACTTATAATGTGTCTAAAATTTTTGAGTTATTTTTCAATCACTTAATTCCCTTCATAACTGTCCCTATAAAAAATGTTTTCAGAGCTCCCACACAATATCCCCTATTTCATCACTCCTCTAGAAGAATACATATTCCTATGCCCCATATATCAGTCTAAAAGAGAATACAATCCTTCACAAACTCAATTGTCTGCATGGGCAAGGGAGAAGCGGGCCGGATGTAAAAGAACAGGTGTACCTTTCATATATTGACAACAAGTAGATCATCTGCCAAGCTGCTCTACCTTTTAAAATACAGTACAGGTCTAACAAAATGACCAAAGACAAAAGCAACAGCAATCCCTTTCTAGAGTCATCCATTTCCAGGTGTTCTGAATTGGAGAGGTGGAGCTGAGACAAGATAGTTTACCCACAAGCCTGGGAGCCGAAGAATATGCCACTTTCTTAGATGTTCATGTTGTTTCTAACCTAAAAAAGTATTCATGGATTATGGGCTTTCTGCATCTGATAATCAGCATGAGACCACAAGCTCTCATGTTAAGCAGACATGGGTATGAATCCTGACTCCACATTGTATCAGTAGCTGTCCATGCCTCCTTTCTCTACTTTAGAGAGTTTGCTATGAGGATTGATTATAATGTATGAAAGCTCCTAGTTTAGTACTTGACTCACAGTAGGCAGCACTTCATAAAAGTGAATAAAATTTCCCTTGCCCCTTTGAGGAGAGCCATAATTTTTATATGGGTTAACAGGTACCCAAGGTGCATTTTTGAGGCTGCAGCTCAGAAACTCACTACACCAGCCCCACAATGAACATGACAGAATGAGACTGGCCATGACATAAAATAAGAGACATGGAAGTCACCACTCTAGCTGCTTCAGTGCACATCTCAGCACCTCATTTCCAACTCCTATCTTCATCCCACACACCTATGTCCATGGGATCCAAGTGATAATTTCTTCTCAAGAATTCATACTGAAGTAGAATCAAAAGGAAATTGAAAAAAGTAGAACTCTTCAATACATTACATATAGTGGGAGACAAATCAACTGCTTCCTTTTTTTTTTGGTTGCACAGTCTGTAGGATCTCAGTTCCCTAGCCAGGGATCATACCCGTACCCACTGCATTGGAAGCGCAGCGTCTTAACCACTGGACGGCCAGGGGAGTCCCACAACTGCTCTTTTATATCTCAATTCCTGCCATCCGGCATAAGGAATAAGCTACACTGCTTTCTGTTTCCAAAAATTTCTATTATAGAGTTATAGAACTGTAAACTATAATCTAATATGTTAAATATTTTAAATGTATAAATTTGATATCAAGTACCAGATAGTTAAATGGTCTAATTCCTTAAGTAGAAATATAATTGAATGTACAATAGTACATAATTTTTAGATATTATCAACCTTGCATGTAACTAACTTGTCATGAAGAAGCAATTTTAAACCACAAGTCATGAAGAAGCAATTAAGATGGAGTCTATTGCAATATTGTGGTATATAACAATGCACTTACCAAAAAACATGCAACATTTATCAACATCAATGCTGTCCTAAAACTCACACAGAAAAACACAGGGAAAAAATGGACAGGTTAAAGAGAACCTAGTTTAATTCTCACATTAAATTTTTTAAAACTTAGGACTGGGCATATAAGGGAAGAAACATAATTATAGTAGAAAGAAGACTTTCCCAAGATGTGTAAAGATAAATGCTATTGTTTTCATCAGCTCAGAATGAAATTGTTTTCTCAACTAAACACATATTTTCACAAATTAGGGAGGGCAAATTTACTGAAAACATTCCTTTTATTAATATACAAGACAGTCTGTTTTCTGGCATGATAGAGGAATGCACTATTCTGATTTATTTAATATCCATGTTCATAGAGAATTAGCAGTCAAATAATTAGACTAGAAACAATACCTAAATTGAGCTGAAAATAATTTGATATTTGATGATTCACAATCTTTCAGTGGCTCAGAACTATGATCATGAATATCAATTATCCCTGTACTAAGGCTATTTGAAACAGCATTTAATAGTTTGATTAATATAAAATGTACTAAAGCCTTTCTTTTTGTGTATGTTTCAGTGCCAAATAAAAAGAACTCTTGGCAAAACTATGAAGAATGCAATCTTTTCTCAATACAGAACATGTGCTACTTATTTCTTATACGATCTAGACCTTTTTTAGAAATTCTCATTTTTACTATGCTAAAGTGAACAAACCATGGGGCAGCAGATTCAAGATGTCAACAGAAAGGTCCTTGATCTCAGAGAGGGAGTAGCACAGAGTCCACCAACTGCCTCTTTCCCCACTGTAAGATAATGAAGGGCTCTGGGAAGAGACCCCAAGGACCTCTACCCACCAATGACCTACCAGGTTATCCTTAAAGATTAACAGACCCACCACAATGACCTTAGACAACCCTCTAGACATCAAAATGTATGGAGCAAATCTGAAGATATGAGGCCTGTAAACTCTAGCGAAACTTTATTACATAAATCAGCAGCATCAGTAGTTCACCACAGATAAGTACAGACACATATGCTTATATATACATGGAATCTTACTGGAAGGATACACAAGAAAGTGTTAACAGCTATGGGGGTGGACCATGTAAGTGGGAATGTGGAGTGGCTGGGAGTTTTCCCTTCAAACTCCTTTGCAACATTTGTTTTTATCATATGCATATATTACTTTTTCAATAAGAACTCATTTAAGATAATAATAATAATTCACTTCATTTTCTGGTACCTTTAATTTTAAAGGTCATTTATTAAATGTTTATTTTACTATTAAATAGGGAAAGAATCAAGCTGCTACTCTGTTGCCTCCCTCCTTTTTTGTCACAAAAAGAAACTTCAAAACAACAGAGGCACCATTACTCAGCAAGGACTCTTCTGAGAATATCAACCAGCACAGAACTAAAATTTTTAAATTTCAAACTTAGCTGCAAGAATTTGTATATTCCTTACGCTCTGTTACTTTCATTTTTTACAACACAACAAAAAAGCCCACTGCTTTTTATGATGGTATATTTTAAACTATCTTGAGGCTCTTGTTTTCACACAACACGTGTAGTGTCTATATCTTAGATTCCAAAATGTGTGCTATCTAATTATGATGGTGTTTTTAAGATTCAAAACAATATGCTTTCTAACCTGTGGGTTAAAAGGAAAAAAGTGATCATTTCCTTTTTATCCAAATTCACACTCAGAATAGAACACTTCTTTTCACATAATCTAAAAGTCACAAAATAACAGAAACTACTACAAGTCATTTGTAACTACCACCCACTCTTCTTTTAATATAGAAATCTCCCTGTTTGGCTTTAAACTTCCATGTGTCAGTACTGGGGAAAAGCCTAGACTATACTTGGAGCTGGCTGGATGGACTAGGGGAGCAGTCTACCCACACCGGCACTTGGAGCTCCAGTTTAGAGCTTGAGAAAGAGACACGTATTATGTGGTGTATACACAGCTTAAACCTGAGCACGGGTTTTTAATGTATTAACACAAGTACATTGAATAGTAAGTAGTTCCAAGTCCATCCTTCATTATCATCTTTGGCTTACTTTTACATGGAGGTAGTTTCATACTGACTGTTTTACCAAGATCGGTTTTATCGTCATGTACTGAAGACTACCCACGTGCATTTACGCTAAAAGGCCCTTTTCCAAAGCCTGTGGAAGGCTTCTGACTTTCAGGGGACCTCATCCCGATGTCATGCAACCAAGATGAAATCTCAAACAGGAAACAAGCCCCAAGTGGAAGGAAGATGGATGGAGAGAAACCCTGACTGGTAGTTGAGGGGTCGAGAAGCGTTTTCCCTGGATGTGGTGGTAACCACAAGGACCCGGGGTGCTGCTTGGTGGATTGGCTGCTTTTCGGTTGCGCCCTCTGCAGCGCGGAAACTCTGGGCTCCACCATCGCTCTTTACTTTGCTCTAGGGGCCACTGAAAACTCTGCCTGCCTACGGGGAAAGCCCACGCTTCGTGAGACCTCAGGACAGTTTGAGTCTCGAGGGTTTGGGTTGTTTTGTTTTGTTTTGTTTTGCTTCACTTGAGGGTAAACTGTGCATTTCCTTTACTGTGCGGCAAAAGCTAACTTCTCGTTGGAGAGCAGTGCACAACCATCCCGCGGGTCTGCATTTATAATGAGTCCTCCCTTCCTCCGTATATCAATGGCTTAGCGAAACTTTCAGAGAAGATGAGGAAAAGCATCCATCAAAACACAAAGACGCAGAGTGGAACTTTTCCTCCTCTGTCAAGAAAAAAAAAAGTCACTTCTGCTTCTCACAGCCAAGAACTGAGTCTGGGAACCTCCGGACAAGGAAGGAAGGTTCGGTAATGAAGGAGATGGGAGAAAACAATGCTAAGCCTGCGTGGCCTCCGGACACCATACATCCTGCCCCGGCCCGTGACCCATCCACGGTCCACCATCCACACCCACGCTCCCGGGGCCGTGCGGCCTCACTTACCTTGATGATGCTGCTGCGCCGGGGGGTCGCCCGCGCAGCCTCCAGGAGGCCGGCCTCGCCGTCCGCCGGGGCCCCTGCAGCGCTGGGCAGCGCGACCCCGCTGCGACGGTCCCTCCACTGGCCCCCAGGAGCCGCCGCCACGCCATCCCCGGAGGCGGCGTCCGGGCCCATTCGGGGGTCGTCTTCGCTCCCGGCCGCGTCTGTCGGCGCTGGACCCTCCCTGCAGGCTGCGCCCTCGGCCATAGCCGAGCGCGTTTCGGGCTCCCCGGGGGGAGGCGGCACGCCCGGCAGCGGAGTCCAGCCGCTGGGCACGGGTGCGCTCATGCACCGGGAGGCGACCGCGCCAGACTTTGTTTCACCGCCCGGTGGCGGCGGCGGTGGCGGCAACTTTCTGGAGAGGAAACATCGCTCGAGTACAGACGTTCGCGGGCTTTGATCCAGGAGGCCGGCAGTCCTTGGGGGGACCGCGGCGGGAGTGAGGAGATGTGAGCGGGAGGGAGAAGGAGAGGCGAAAAGGAGAGGGAGGTGTCCGAAATGTGATGCAAACGCCCGCTCTGCGCCAGACAAAAGGCACCGGGCGCCTGGCCGGGCTGCCTCCGAGGCCGGGACGCGCGCGGCCTGAGAGGGGCTGGAGCCCGGCGACCGCTGCCCGGCGCACCAACCACCTGCCCGCGGACGGCGGCGCAATGGCCCCAGGAAGTGCGGCGGCGGCGGCGGCGACCTCCACTCCGCTCTGTTGTGACAGGGAGGGAAGGACTTGTTTTGACAGCCCGTGGGGATTGGCAGGCGTCTGGGCCTCTTAGGAGCCTAGCCTCGCCGAAGGGGGGGTCGGCCCGACCAATCCCCACTAGGGAGGGGTGTGCCCGAGTGCGAAGAATGGAATCTCTAACCGGGAGCCGACGCAGACAGGCTTGTGTACTCGAGTGGGGTGTGAGAGCGCGCGTGTGCGCACCCGAAGGCGCTCCGTGTGTATTTTGGGAAGTTTAGATATTCGAAACGAACCTGAAGATGCAACAAAATCCGGGGATGAGACAGAGGCGGGGGAAAGGAAACCTTCGTTTGCAAAGCAAAGCAATTTGGAGGAAATGGGGTGTTGAATATTAAGGTCAAAGACTTTGGGGTGACGCGGAGTGCAGCTTCGCACCATCAGGGGTTAATTGCAAGCTCTCACCTTTAGAAGTCAAGTCCATGCAGAGATAAACTAGGGTTTACAGGGACCCAGCTGTTGGATAATTTGCTTCAGTTTCCGTGTAAACATCTTCAGTTCACTCTGCAATGTGAATAAATATGACAAGGAAATGGAATCAGATAAAAGAGGTGAGGGTAATAGGAAGCCAAACCAACTAAATCCTCTGGGAAGTGACTCGTCACAAAGCATAGATATGATGCATGTTGGCTAAGCACAAGGTGAGGTAGGGGATTTAATCTCTATCCTAAAACATCCCTATTTGATAATGAATGATTCAACCTCCTTTCTCTAGATAATCCTATATAACCATATTTTGCTCATTTCCAGCAAGTTAGCAAGAGGAGAGATATCCTTGAATGATGCATTAAGGCAGTGAAATTAACCACAGAATGTTCAGACAGGTGAAAAAAAGGATGGCTCTGAGGTTCCCTGAAGATTTGACATTTTAATTTAAAGGCTTTTTAATATTAGAATCTTTGTTAAACCTTATTTATAACATTAAATTATATTTTAATTATTAATAATTTTATAATTTGAGATGTTACTTGTTCCTTTGACTAAGAACATGAGAAATTCTTCAGCCTTTTAGACCCAGAATTTGTTAGAATGTCAGAATTTTAGAGATGCAAGGGGATTTAGGGATCATCTAGTGCAACCCTTTTATTTTACAGATGGGAAGAAGGCCCACAGAGCTTTAGTTTCTTGTCCACTAGTTAGTGCAAGAGGTGAAATTAGAATCTGCCACTTAACTCCTCCGGTAATCTCTTCACTACTTTATCTGGCTACTCTGGGGCTGCAAGCAGCCAGAACTGGATGAGGCCGTTGAGAGTTTTCAGACTTGACATTTCCCAACTTTTAGGGAAGACTGAGAAGGCTTGATTTTACCTTTTCTTTAAATATAAATGCAGCCTGGTAATGAATGTACCAGATTAGCAATCTCTGGTTTTAGAACCAACAGCACCCTCTAGTGAGATTCTGAGAACTGTGCTTTTTTCTTTCTTTCTCATATGTAAAAGACAGGAGAGGAAACTCAGTTAGTTTCCTTTCAACTGATCTGCCCTTATAACCCACAGACAAGAGGAAGGAAGTAGAAGGTCACCCAGACTTAAAACAACCATACATGTCCTTCATCTTCATCAGAAATATTTTTGCTTACTATACTCACAAATATAACCTATTACTTTTCTTTGCTATTCAAGTATTACTATGTTTTATTTCTGTCTTCTACAGTTGCTTTCAGAGCTTTATTTTTCTGTGTTACTCTCATAAAAATTCCATTCTTGGGTTGTCCTCTGAGAAATGTAAAACTGTGGTTATCTCACTCATTATCTTGTTCTATATTAATATCATTTAAAGGGATTTCCCATGTAAATGGTTTGTGTATACCATCCTGATATTATTTTTTAATATTAAAATTAGTGTCACCTTATAACATTTACAGTCAGTGATTTTCAAAAAGATAAACCAGAAACTATAGCATGCAGTGTACAAATTTTTTTGTGTGTTTCAACTAGACGATGACCAGATGAAATCTTCTCTCTTTTCTCCCTTAGCAGCCTTCTCTCTCACCCTCATGTGAACGCAAACACACACACACACACGCATCTTTGCTCTGAGCATCTGTTCAGACTGTTGTCTAATTCATTCTGCCTTGAGAATATAGTTGGATACTGATCTATCAAGTCTTTCATACTGTTGTCCTCTAGCATAAGCTCAGAAGGTTTCTCCTGATATTCATGTTTGCAATTTTAAAAAAATGAACCCTCCATTGAACCTGCTCCTACCCATACACAGATTCTACTCTGTGGCCCCACTCCCAAGACTGAGAGAAAGGTGTAACCAGACTTCGGATCAGCAGCCATATAAACATTCCTACCCTCCATTAAAAAAAAACCCTTTCCAAGTTACTATGACCCACAACTCCTGTCTCCCAATCATTCACCAAGTAATGTGACAACCACTTCATGGGCAAATTGGAAGTTGGAAGAATGGGAGGGATAGGGGGAATGGACGTCAGTAAGAATCATAAATTGTCAAATGTCACCACCTCAGAGAGGTCTTCTCTGGCCACAAATCTCAAGTTGCCCCTTCAACCTCACACACATACCATGTTACTCATATTATTCTGTTTTGTTTTCTCATAGGATTTTATCACTGTAAATAAACTGTCCTGTCCATGGAACTGTTTAGTTATATAGTCTTTCACGCTGACCTCCTGTCTCTGCCCCCACTGAAATGGAGAATGTAATCTCCATGTACATAAAAAACTTGTCTATTTTGTTCAGTGCTGTACCTCCAGCTCCCAGAACCATGCCTGGCAGAGTAGGCGCTCAATAAATATTTGTGGATGGAATCTTTACCTTTGCAGTCCTCTAACTGAATGAAACAACCACTTCTGATAAAGAAAAATGGCTCTGTCACTGAAGACTTCTTATTGTCAAGGATCCTGGAATTCCATCCTAGGGCAAAACTCAGAGCAGACCCAAAGCAAGTAGTTGCAAAATTAGAAGTATTCTTATAAATTGGAGTAACATGAAATCTAGATTTGGACTGAAAATCAACTGATGGGAACCTAGCCAGCTGCAGCAAACCTGAAAATACCTAGCCCAGAATTGAAGACCCGGTATGTCAATGCAGCCCTTCCAGCTCAGATTAGTCACTTCAGAACCCTGGGCCTAAGAAAAATCCAGTGAGAATAGTAAGACTTTCCATACATTACCAGGAAATCACAGTTGGGAAGAGAACTTATCACTGCTTTCTATGTACCAGATAATCCTCTATGAAGAATTCTGATCTATACTTTACAGATAAGGAAACATAGGATCAAAACGGTCAATTCACTTGCTCAAGTGACAAAACCAGGATTTGAGTCCCAGACAATGACTTTGAAGCTTGTGGCCCTTTCTACTACACAAGGCTCTCATAGGGTACAAGTCCCGTGATGGTCCTGGAGACTTCACTTATTCTGAAGAACCACTCCTTCAAATCTGGGACCACTCACATTAGGCACAACTACCTCTTCTCTTAACACCAGCATTACCTCTATTTCATCATGATGGAGTATAAGGCTGATAGATTTATCAGTGTGTGAGAAAACACATTTATCCTGTGATCCACATATATGTAAGAAAGAATATTTTGATATTAAGAGCCAGTTCAAAGATGCATTTAATGTGAGTAAAGCATTTTCAAATGAGCCACATATATCTTATATTCAGTCACAGAGCTCCCCAATACACATTGTAGTCATTTTGATTTGCTAGTTCAAGAAAAAGCAATTTGCAGGGCAATTTATAGTATAAATATTATAGTAGAGCAAATATATGCTAAGTCAATGAAAGATAAGCAAAACTTAATACAACCTCTTAAAATTCAAGATTCCCTTTTCTTGACAGGTATTCCTTCATCCCTTCTATTTCAGTAACTAAAACATAAAAATCAACTACTTTCACTTCTAAGTAGAAGGACACTCCACTTCTTGATAACAGTCCTACAAAAATGAGAAGTTACAGGGAATTCCCTGGTAGCTTACTGTTTAGGATTCCGGGCTTTCACTGCTGTGGCCCAGATTCAATCCCTGGTTAGGGAACTGAGATCCCACAAGCCACGCAGCACAGCCCAAAAAAAAAAGAGAAGCTACTAATTGTTTAGGATAGATCTAGGTTCACCAGTTTAATAAATCTTCCAAGTACTGAAAGACAATAAATATTTAAGAAATCTCTAATAACAGACAATGTTCTTCAATGTCTGATGGCTGCTGCAAACCTGTACTACCTGCATGAGAACAGAATGCCCAGGTGTTTGCCCATTAACACTGCCCCTCAGGAATCACCCCACATAGACCCTGAGGCTAAAATATACTATCAGGAGCCCCAGGCCAATCGTCTGGGAACAGTCTGTATGTTCAGGGCAAAGGTCTTTTAAAAATAGACAGTCAGGGCTTCCCTGGTGGCGCAGTGGTTGAGAGTCCGCCTGCCGATGCAGGGGATACGGGTTCGTGCCCCGGTCCGGGAGGATCCCACATGCCGCGGAGCGGCTGGGCCCGTGAGCCATGGCCGCTGAGCCTGCGCGTCCGGAGCCTGCGCTCCACAACGGGAGAGGCCACAACAGTGAGAGGCCCGCGTACCACAAAAAAAAAAAAAAAAAAAAAAAATAGACAGTCAGTGTTGGTTTATTTTCTATGTGTTAATTTAATTTACTTTGACACAGATCCTGGAGTTGGAGCTCAGGTCATGGTATGTTCCCTACTGATGCAGAAACCACAAAGGCATTTATGAAAAGTACCACTGGAATGGCACTAATGATACCCCCATGAAAACTTGTTTCTCTTCTTTATTTATTTTATTTAACAACTTGAGTTGTTTCCAGGTATGGTTTTATAATATAAACCTCTTCAAATCAAACATACACCCAATGCCTGACACTTGCGATACAGGAGTGAATATGGGGTAGGTCCCTCCTCCTCCTCTTCCCCCACCCCGGGTACAAAGCCCAAATCTAATTCATCTGCATGTGATGGGGATTCTTCCTCCAATTTTTCCAATTTTTTAAGTTCATTAATGCTTGTCAGTATCACAGGACCCATTGGAAGAAAATATAGAGTCATATTTCTTTCTCTAATGCACTCCTTTCCTTTCATCATGATGTATTACTCTTTTTTTAATTAATTTATTTTTTTACTTCTGGCTGTGTTGGGTCTGTTGCTGTGTGCGGGGTTTCTCTAGTTGTGGCGAGCAGGGCTACTCTTTGTTGCGGTGCACAGGCTTCTCATTGCAGTGGCTTCTCTTATGGCGGAGCACAGGTTCTAGGCACACAGGCTTCAGTAGTTGAGGCGCGTGGGCTCAGTAGCTGTGGCGCATGGGCTTAGTTGCTCTGCAGCATGGGGAATCTTCCTGGACCAGAGCTTGAACCCATGTCCCCTGCATTGGCAGGCAGATTCTTTTATTTTTATTTTTTATTTATTTTATTTTCAGCTGCATTGGGTCTTCGTTGCTGCTCGTGGGCTTTTCTCTGGTTGCGGACAGCAGGGGCTACTCTTTGTTGCGGTGCGCAGGCTTCTCACTGTGGTGGCTTCTCTTGTTTTGGAGCATAGGCTCTAGGTGCATGGGCCTCAGTAGTTGTGGCACAGGGGTTCAGTAGTTGTGGCTCGCGGGCTCTAGAGTGCAGGCTCAGTAGTTGAGGCACACAGGTTTAGTTGTTCTGTGGCATGTGGGATCTTCCCGGACCAGAGCTCGAACCCGTATCTCCTGCATTGGCAGGTGGATTCTTAACCACTGCTGGCAGGCAGATTCTTAACCACTGCACCACCAGGGAAGTCCTGATCATGATGCATTACTCTTATACGTATTTTGTTAGCCTTATTATGCCTTTGCTGTAGCCTACCTCAAATCTTTTGGAAGAGGCAGAGTGAGATATTTAAATAAGCACAAAATAATAATGTATGTTCTAAATTAAAATATAAGACAAGAGTAAAGTATGGTCTCTTTTGTAAGCACTTTTTAGTTCCAAATAAGTTTTCAGGTGTATAACTCTTTGGTTTAGCACAAGTTTATCTGCTTTATTAAAATGAGGAAATTAGAAAGTGAATCCTTTCTTTAAAAACATAAATTTCCATTTGAAGCCAAATGTCTAATGAAAACTGGATTGCTAGCATTTGCTCTGTCATTAACCTCTGTAAGAATCTCACAGTTCCCACCCTCACTGACTCAAATAGGTCACCATGGACACAGTGCCTCTACGCTTAACCCACAGTGGAGGAGCAACAGCTGTTGAACTGCACTTGGGAATTTTGCCATTCTCTGCTCTTTATAAAATGTCGTGGTGAAACTGTTCAGATAATGTCACAATTGTTTTCAAAAGATTAGGGGAGGGACTTCCCTGGTGGTGCAGTGGTTAAGAATCCTCCTGCCAATGTAGAGGACACGGGTTCAATCCCTGATCCGGGAAGATCCCACATGCTGCGGAGCAACTAAGCCCGTGCGCCACGACTACTGAGCCTGTGCTCTAGAGCCCACGAGCCACAACTACTGAGCCCATGTGCCACAACTGCTGAAGCCCGCGCACCTACAGCCCATGCTCCGCAACAAGAGGAGCCACTGTGATGAGAAGCCCGCGCACCACAACGAAGAGCAGACCCTGCTTGCCACAACTAGAGAAAGCCCGCACACAGCAACAAAGACCCAACACAGCCAAAAAAAAGATTAGGGGAAAAAAACATCTTGCAAGAATCATCTGAAATATTGAGCAAAAGCAAAGGACAAAAATTTAATTGAAACTGTGAAGTGAGGTAACAAACAACAAACATAGTACAATACTGTAATTAGTGTAATGAGAGGTTTCAGAGCTTTCTTTAAAGTTTCTCCTAGACACAATGAATTTTCAATAACTAAACTGATAGCTGCAGACAGAATTTATTTGGAAGATTCTTTAGGAGCAAATACTTAAACTCTAAGCAAAAAGTACCAAACACTATTATTTTCAGACTATCATTTCTTTTTTTTTTTTAATTTATTTATTTATTTTTGGCTGTGTTGGGTCTTCGTCGCTACATGCGGGCTTTCTCTACTTGCAGTGAGCAGGGGCTACTCTTTGTTGTGGTGCACGGGCTTCTCATTGCGGTGGTTTCTCTTCTTGCAGAGCACGGGCTCTAGGTGCACGGGCTTCAGTAGTTGCGGCACATGGGCTCAGTAGTTGTGGCTCGTGGGCTCTAGAGTACAGGCTCAGTAGTTTTGGTGCATGGGTTTAGTTGCTCCGCGGCATGTGGGATCTTCCCTGACCAGGGCTCAAACCCATGTCCCCTTTATAGGCAGGTGGATTCTTAACCACTGCACCATCAGGGAAGTCCCCAGACTATCATTTCTAAAGGAAGGAATATTTTTCTGATTTTTGATAAACGTTACATGTCTCATCAACCTACTGCTATCAATTCTAAACTTCAGAAAAATAAAATATGTGGATACAATAGAATCTTACCCTTCCATCTACCTGAATTCTTCCTATATGCAAAACACAGATTAAAATGGTTTTAGTTTGTATTCCAAAAATGTCAAGAATAGTCTGATCTGTGATTGAAACTAAATTAAAATCAAAAGGGGTGTCTCTTACCTGTACACCCAGTGGATGAGAAACAAGCACCTAATGAATTATAAAAAATATTTTCTTATTTCTCATCATTAATTCTGCTCACTCACCAATCATTAACAACATTCATTATTATGATCACATAAAAATACTTCATTAATACTCTTTGTTGTAAAGCAGATCATCCTACTCTGGGAGATGTTCACGGACCCTTCCCTATGCAAGAGTTAATACATCCTCATCCCATTGACAGCAGGCTCAGGCATGTGACTTGCTTAGGCCAATTAAAGATGAGTGGAAGAACTCCTTGTGTACAGAAGTTTTAAGAGCCAGTATATACTTACCATGATCTCATTTTCCTTTGCCACAGTATTAATTGTTCAACAGACAGAGGTTGGATCTTGAAAACGGCACGGTGCGGAGCTGAAGTAAATCTGCAATGAACATGAAACATGAGCAAGACAGCAACCTTTGTGTGGTAAGTCCCTCAGATTTGGAGGTCATTTGTTATTATAGTAGTCTCGAAACTCTCCTGATACAGACACATAAATTTACTGAAAGCCCTGTTCTTTCCACAACCATGCTATTGGTTCATATGGCCAGATACTGTTTGATTTGCACAGCAAATAAACAATCTTGGCATCTATTAAACCAGTAAAAACTAAAAATTTTTGTATATTCAATAAAATTTTATATGATCATTTCCATTTCTGTGACATATTTTTCTCATTTATTTCTTTCTTGCAAGCTGTATAAGCCTGGTTTTGCCTTTCTTAAGAGATTTAGAAATAATAGCATAAATGTGATCATATGCATATTTTTTCATATAATTTTTTAATCTTCTTTTACCTGTCTTGCACATTTCTCTACTCCTCAAACCACTCAACCCTCTCACTCCTTACAAGATAACTCAAATTAACAACCTAGTATGCATCTTTTCAGTTCTGGTTTACATTCATCTATGTAGATATACACATATAAATAGAGTGTGTTTTTGTCATTGTTTGATTTACAAAACAAGCAGGGGGAGACATTTTTATACATACTCTTTTGAAACTTCCTTTTCTCATTCAACAATACCTGGTAAGGATCCCACCACCTCATCCGCAATATCTACTAATTCATTCTTTTAAATTAATGCATAATAGTCCATGGTATGGATATATCATAGTTCATTCAGGCATTTCTCTATTTGGGGTATTCAATTTATGTCTAATTTTTTACCACTACAAACAATGTTGTAATAATCATTTTTGTACACACATCTTTATGAATCAGTCATTTCATCTCCATCAGATAGATTCCCAGGAGTAGAATTTTGGGTCTAAGGGTATATGTATTTTTTTGTGTGTGTGTGTGTGGTATGCGGGCCTCTCACTGCCGTGGCCTCTCCCGTTGCGGAGCACAGGCTCCGGACGCGCAGGCTCAGCGGCCATGGCTCACGGGCCCAGCCGCTCCGCGGCACGTGGGATCTTCCCGGACCGGGGCACGAACCCGCATCCCCCGCACCGGCAGGCGGACTCTCAACCACTGCGCCACCAGGGAAGCCCGGTATATGTATTTTTTATTTTATTATATAATGTCAGATAGATTTTCCAAAGAGTAACAATACTTTATATTCCATCCCAATGAGTATTGTAGTTCTCATTAATTTCTGCCTCTTACAGCTATAAAATTATATTCCATTGTTATTTTAATTTGCACTTTCCAGATTACTAAGCACATTTCAAATGTTTCTTGGCCATTTAGACTTAATCTTCAGTAAACTGTCTATACATGTGCTTTGCCTAATTTTCCTTTGGATTAAATGCCTTTTTCTTCTCAGTTTGTGAGAGTTAGATGTCAAACACAGAGATGCCACACTCAGATTCTGCTTCAATAAAGGGCTCACTCTGCAGCTGCAAGGCGTATGGTCACTGGCAGCCTTCAGCTGTCCAGTAACTTAGGGTCCATGTCAACTTTTGAACCATGGTCTTATTCTTCTTGAGGAAGCCCCTTGCCAATGAATGAGTGAGGTGTTGATAGCTGAGGACAAGCTCTTCTCTTGTCTGAGCAATCTCCAGCCAATGGGTCCTGGCCATTTCCACCGTGGCAGGACTCCTCCAACAGGCAATCACTGCTCCAGAGCTGGCCCTTGGGCTGGTTGAGATTTTGTCAGGTCTGTACCTAGGCTCCTCCTGACCAATCCTGCTCCTCCCTTTTTCCTCTACTGTGTTACTTTCCAATAAAGATTGTACATGTAATCTCCTACCTTTTTTGTAAGATTTTTATTGCTTTTCTTTAACATTTAAGTATTTGGTTTTTCTATAATTTATGTTTTTAATTTAGTTTATATGTCTATATAAGTGTGTACAAAGTTAAGTAAATTTTATAAAAATAAGATGGTGGTCTACTTTTTATTTTCTTCATGAACTAATCTATTCTTTTCTTACTGAATTGAATTATCCTTCTTGTCATATATTAAATTCTTACATGTACTTCAGTCTACTTCTGAGTTTTCTGATCTGATTCCTATCCAATACATATTAATTTGATTATAGTGACTTTGTGGTATGTTCTTATACCCATTCTCACTCCATATTGTAGCTAGAGGGACCTACCTAAAGAAAAAAACCTGACTCCCCACTATGAAGCTTTATTGGCTTCCCAGTGCCAGGTGAATAGGGTCCAGGCTCTTTGGCATATGTGGCCATGGCTCCTATCTACACCCCTGGCTTCCTCTCTAACTACTCCACTTCTCTTCAGTCATACTTTAGTCTACTTAAAGTCCACTGAATACCACATGCTGTTTCATGCTTTCACATTTTGGTTACACGAAAAGTCTTTCCCACCTCTCTTCACTGAACTAACTATTATTCTTTCTGCAAAATTCAGTTCAGACTTCATCTTTTCCAGGAAGCCTTTCCAAAACCCACAGCTTACACTTTACGCTCCATTAATATGTTGGTACCTACTATACTACATTGATACATTTCTTTAAGTGTGTCTGCCTTCTGCTTTAGGCTGTAAAATTCATTTCTTATTCATTTTTGTACATTTCAAACTTGACCCTATGATACATAAAAAGCATTCAATACATTTTTCTTAAACTATTAACTTAGAGCAATGGTCCTCTGGCCATTCCCCTCTGAAGATGTGGGAAGAAAATATTAGGACTCATATTTATACTTATCTAAATTGAATAAGAAGTAATTCAAGCTTTGCCCATGTTAATATGCAGCTTCCACTGACACCATCACTTGATCCCTATGTGGGTGAAAGAGGTATTTTGAGGGACGATTGGGAGTTCTAGAACTTGGAGAAGTTGACAGTGCCAACTCGTTACCTGGTACATAAACCCAGTTAAATAAATTTTAAAGTTATATTGTATACTTTAAATTAAACTAACCCAAAATGGATGGATGGCTTAAAATATTCCTGGAAAACATCTCGAATTGAAGATAATTCTAGTGAACATTTCAAAAATAACAGAGCTGACCCTTCTCGTGTTCAATACAAGGACATAATTGCTTATATTAAGAGGAAAAAACAATGAACATATATCTGATAAGAAGTCAGCCAAAAAAATTTTTTTACTTTTTGACATGCAGATACACATTCACTTCTGAAAACAACCATGACCAGTGACAAAACATTTTAAAGAAATATTTGCTTCATCTTTTTAAAACTCTTTTGTGTATGTTTTATGATGTGCATAAATACTAGTAAAGAAAAAAATACATATAATAGATAAATAAATAAATATAAATGATGAATATCCTCAAAAACCAGTAAGAGAGTGAAAACTAAAGTGTGGAGACCCCTGCAGAAGAGTGAGGTCCTCAGAGTCTATTCATGTTTTATTAGGTCAGGAAGATGGAGGAAGTATTCATCAAACATGTTGAGGATGAAAGGAAATCCTTTACCATGAATTAAGCCATGGGGAAAGGATGGGAAGGAACTTCATGGTAGAAAGAATCATAAAAGGAAGCTTGAAGGAGAGTCTAGGAAAGTAAACAGGAGCAAAGCAAAAACTTCATGAAGAGGAACTGGTCCATTTCATTATGAATCAGCACAGCAGTCAAGGCATTCAAGCCATCAGAACAATTCAAAATTGTCAAGGTATTTCCCAAGGCATTCCCCTACACTAGACAGCCATTGCTCCAGTCCACTTTCTCAAAAGGAAAAAGGAACAAGCAAAAGGAAAATTTGCAGTTTGAGTGCATAATCAAATAAGCTCTACCCAAACCAAACTAATAAATTCAGTGGGCCAAAGTAACTAGTATCACAAGAAAGCCTAAATTGAACTGAGGCATTTGTGTGCCTATATTTGTTTTATAAACAAAGTCCTTGGAGATTGGTTCAAGATGGCAGAGTAGAAAGACGGACGCTCACCCCCTCTTGAGAGAGCACCAGAATCACAACTATTGAACAATCATCGACAGGAAAACACTGGAACTCGCCAAAAAATATACCTCACATCCAAAGACAAAGGAGAAGCTGCAAGGAGATGTAACAAGGGGCGCAATCATAATAAAATTAAATCCCATAACCTCTGGGTGGGTGACTCACAAACTGTAGAACAATTATACCACAGAAGTCCACCCACAGCAGTGAAGGTTCTGAGCCCCATGTCAGGCTTCCCAATCTGGGAGTCTGGCAACAGGAAGAGGAATTCCCAGAGAATCAGACTTTGAAGGCTAGCGGGATTTGATTGCAGGACTTTGACAGAACTGGGGGAAACAGAGACTCCACTCTGTGTGTGCCCTCCACTGTTTGTGTCAGGGCACACACAAAGTAGTATGCACATCAGGACCCAGGGTGAAGGAGCAGTGACCCCATAGGAGACAGCACCAGACCTACCTGCTAGTGTTGGAGGGTCTCCTGCAGAGGCAGAGGGACATGGCTGTGGCTCACCACAGGGACAAGGACATTGGCAACAGAAGTTCCGGGAAGTACTCCTTGGTGTGAGCCCTCCCAGAGGCAGCCATTAGCCCCACCCCTCCAGTGCTGGGTCACCTCAGGCCAAACGATTGACAGGGAGGAAACTCAGTCTCACCTATCAGCAGACAAGTGGATTAAAGTTTTACTGAGCTCTACCCACCAGAGCAACACCTCGCTCTACCAAACACCAGTCCCTCCCATCAGGAAGCTTGCACAAGCCTCTTAGATACCCTCATCCACCAGACGGCAGACAGCAGAAGCAAGAAGAACTACAATCCTGCAGCCTGTGGAACGAAAACCACATTCACAGAAAGATAGACAAAATGAAAAGGGAGAGGACTACATACCAGATGAAGGAACAAGATAAAACCCCAGAAAAAAAACTAAATGAAGTGGAGACAGGCAACCTTCTAGAAAAAGAATTCAGAATAATGATAGTGAAGATGATCCAGGACCTCAGAAAAAGAATGGAGGCTAAAATTGAGAAGATGCAAGAAATGTTTAAAAAAGACCTAGAAGAACTAAAGACAAAACACCTAGAAGAATTAAAGAACAAACAAACAGAGATGAACAATATAATAACTGAAATGAAAAATACACTAGAAGGAATCAACAGCAGAATAACTGATGCAAAAGAACAGATAAGTGACCTGCAAGACAGAATGGTAGAATTCACTGCCACAGAACAGAATAAAGAAAAAAGAATGAAAAGAAATGAACACAGCCTAAGAGACCTCTGGGACAACATTAAATGCACCAATTTTCACATTATAGGGGTCCCAGAGGAGAAAAGAGAGAGAAAGGACCAGAGAAAATATTTGAAGAGATTATAGTCAAAAATTTCCCTAACATGGGAAAGGAAATAGCCACCCAAGTCCAGGAAGCACAGAGAGTCCCAGGCAGGATAAACCCAAGGAGAAACAAGCCAAGACACATAGTAATCAAACTGAGAAAAATTAAAGACAAACAAAAATTATTAAAACCAACAAGGGAAAAACAACAAATAACATACAAGGGAACTCCCTTTACCTTAACAGCTGATTCCTCAGCAGAAACCCAACAAGCCAGAAGGGAGTGGCATGATATATTTAAAGTGATGAAAGGGAAGAACCTACAACCAAGATTACTCTACCCAGCAATGATCTCATTCAGATTTGACAGAGAAATCAAAAGCTTTACAGACAAGCAAAAGCTACGAGAACTCACCACCACCAAACCAGCTCTACAACAAATGCTAAAGGAACCTCTCTAAGTGGGAAACACAAGAGAAGAAAAGGACCTACAAAAACAAACCCATAACAATTAAGAAAATGGTAATAGGAACATACATATCGGTAATTACCTTAAATGTGAATAGATTAAATGCTCCACTCAAAAGACACAGGCTCGCTGAATGGATACAAAAGCAAGTCCCATATATATGCTGTCTACAAGAGACCCACTTCAGACCTAGGGACACATACAGACTGAAAGTGAGGGTATGGAAAAAGATACTTCATGCAAATGGAAATCAAAAAAAAGCTGGAATAGCAATATTCATATCAGATAAAATAGACTTTAAAATAAAGCATGTTACAAGAGAAAAGGAAGGACACTACATAATGATCAAGGGATCAACCCAAGAAGATGATATAACAATTATAAATATATATGCACCCAACATAGGAGCACCTCAATACATAAGGCAAATGCTAACAGCTATAAAAGAGGAAATCAACATAACACAGTAAGAGTGGGGGACTTTAACACCTCACTTACACCAATGGACAGAACATCCAGACAGAAAATTAATAAGGAAACACAAGCTTTAAGTGATACAACAGACCAGATAGATTTAATTGATATTTATAGGACATTCATCCAAAAATAGCAGACTACACTTTCTTCTCTAGTGCACATGGAACATTCTCCAAGATAGATCACATCTTGGGTCACAAATAAAGCATCAGTAAATTTAAGAAAAGTGAAATCATATCAAGCATCTTTTCCAACCACAATGCTATGAAATTAGAAACAACTTACAGGAAAAAAAATCTAAAAACACAAACACATGGAGGCTACACAATATGTTACTAAATAACCAAGAGATCACTGAAGAATTCAAAGAGGAAATCAAAAAATACCTAGAGACAAATGACAATGAAAAACGATAATCCAAAATGTATGGGATGCAGCAAAAGCAGTTCTAAGAGGGAAGTTTATAGCAATACAATCCTACCTCAAGAAACTAGAAAAATCTCAAATAAACAGTCTAACCTTACACCTAAAGGAACTAGAGAAAGAACAAACAAAACACAAAGTTAGTAGAAGGAAAGAAATCATAAAGATCAGAGCAGAAATAAATGATATAGAAACAAAGAAAACAATATCAATAAAATTAAAAGCTGGTTCTGTGAGAAGATAAACAAAATTGATAAACCTTTAGCCAGACTCATCAGAAAAAAGACAGAGAGAACTCAAATCAATGAAATTAGAAATGAAAGAGGAGAAGTAACAACTGACACTACAGAAGTACAAAGCATCATTAGAGACTATTACAAGCAACCATCTGCCAATAAAATGGACAACCTGGAAGAAATGGACAAATTCTTAGAAAGGTATAATCTTCCACAACTGAACCAGGAAGAAATAGAAAATATGAACAGATCAATCACAAGTAATGAAATTGAAACTGTGATTAAAAATCTTCCAACAGGGACTTCCTTGGTGGCGTGGTGGCTAAGAATCCACCTGCCAATGCAGGAACACAGGTTCAAGCCCTGGTCCAGGAAGATCCCACATGCTGCAGAGCAACTAAGCCCGTGCACCACAACTACTGAGCCTGTGCTCTAGAATCCACAACCCACAACTACTGAAGCCCATGCACCTACAGCCCATGCTCCGCAAAAAGAGAAGCCACCACAATGAGAAGCCCATGCACCACAATGAAGAGTAGCCTCTATGTGCTGCAACTAGAGAAAGCCCACATGCAGCAATGAAGACCCAATGCAGCCAAAAATAAATAAATAAAATAAATAAATTTATTTTTTTTAAAAATCTTCCAACAAAGAAAAGTCCAGGAGCAGATGGCTTCACAGGTGAATTCTATCAAACATTTAGAGAAGGGCTAACATCCATTCTTCTCAAACTCTTCCAAAAAATTGCAGAGGAAGGAACACTCCCAAACTCCTTCTATGAGGCCACCATCACCCTGATACCAAAACCAGACAAGGATACTATAAAAAAATAAAATTACAGACTAATATCACTGATAAACATAAATGCAAAAATCCTCAAGGAAATCCTAGCAAACAGAATCCAACAACACATTAAAAGGATCATACACCGTGATGAAGTAGGATTTATCCAAGGGACACAAGCCTTCTTCAATATACACAAATCAATCAACGTGATACACCATATTAAAAAATTAAGAAATAAAAACCATATGATCCTCTCAATAGATGCAGAAAAGGTTTTGACAAAATTCAACACCCATTTATGATAAAAAAAAAAACTCTCCAGAAAGTGGGCATAGAGGGAAACTACTTCAACATAATAAAGGCTATAGACAACAAACCCACTGCAAACATCATTCTCAATGGTGAAAAACTGAAAGCATTTCCACTAAGATGAGGAACAAGACAAGGCTGTCCACTCTCGCCACTATTATTCAACACAGTTTTGGAAGTCCTAGCCACGGCAATCAGAGAAGAAAAAGAAATAAAAGGAAAAGAAATTTGAAAAGAAGAAGTAAAGCTGTCACTGTTTGCAGTTGACATGATACTATACATAGAGAATCCTAAAAATGCCACCAGAAAACTACTAGAGTAAATCAATGAATTTGGTAAAGTTGCAGGATACAAAATTAATGCACAGAAATCTCTTGCATTCCTATACACTAACAAGAAAGGATCAGAAAGAGAAATTAAGGGAACAATCTCATTCACCATTTCAACAAAAAGAATAAAATACCTAGGAATAAACCTACCTAATGAGGTAAAAGACCTGCACTAAGAAAATTAAAAGACACTGATGAAAGAAATCAAAGATGACACTAACAGATGGAGAGATATACCATGTTCTTGGATTGGAAGAATCAATATTGTGAAAATGACTATACTACCTGAAGCAATCTACAGATTCAATGCAATCCCTATCAAATTACCAATGGCATTTTTACAGAAGTAGAACAAAAAATCTTAAAATTTGTATGGAGACACAAAAGATCCTGAATAGCCAAAGCAATCTTGAGGGAAAAGAAAAACAGATCTGGAGGAATCACACTCCCTGACCTAGACTATACTACAAAGCTCCAGTAATCAAGACAATATGGTACTGGCACAAAAACAGAAATATAGATCAATGGAACAGGATAGAAAGCCTAGAGATAAACCTACACACCTATGCTCAACTAATCTATGACAAAGGAGGCAAGGATATACAGTGGAGAAAAAGCAGTCTCTTCAATAAGCAGTGTTGGGAAAACTGGACAGCTACATGTAAAAGAATGAAATTAGAACACTCCCTAACACCATACACAAAAATAAACTCAAAATGGATTAAAGACCTAAATCTAAGACTGGACACTATAAAACTCTTAGAGGAAAACACAGGAAGAACACTCTTTGACATAAATCACAGAAAGATCTTTTTTGACCCACCTCCTAGAGTAATGGAAATAACAAAAATAAACAAATGAGACCTAATGAAACTTAAAAGCTTTTGCACAGCAAAGGAAACTATAAACAAGATGAAAAGACAACCCTCAGAATGGGAGAAAATATTTGCAAATGAAGCAACAAAGGATTAATCTCCAAAATATATAAACAGCTCATGCAGTTCAATACTTTTTAAAAAACCCAATCAAAAAATGGGCAGGGGCTTCCCTGGTGATGCAGTGATTGAGAGTCCACCTACCAATGCAGGGGACACGGGTTCGTGCCCCGGTCTGGGAAGATCCCACATGCCACAGAGCAGCTGGGCCCATGAGCCATGTCCGCTGAACCTGTGCATCCGGAGCCTGCGCTCCGCAATGGGAGAGGCCACAATAGTGAGAGGCCTGCGTACTGAAAAAAAAAAATGGGCAGAAGACCTAAATAGACATTTCTCCCAAGAAGACATACAGATGGACAAGAAGCACATGAAAAGCTGCTCAACATCACTAAATATTAGAGAAATGTAAATCAAAACTACAATGAGGTATCACCTCACACCAGTTAGATTGGGCATCATCAGAAAATCTACAAACAACAAATGCTGGAAAGGGTGTGGAGAAAAGGGTACCCTCTTGCACTGCTGGTGGGAATGTAAATTGATACAGCCACTATGGAGAACAGTATAAAGGTTCCTTAAAAAATTAAAAATAGAATTACCATATGACCCAGCAATCCCACTACTGGGCATATACCTGGAGAAAACCATAATTCAAAAAGACACATGCACCCCAAGGTTCATTTCAGCACTATTTACAATAGCCAGGTCATGGAAGCAACCTAAATGCCCATCAACAGATGAATGGATAAAGAAGATGTGGTACATATATACAATAGAATATTACTCAGCCATAAAAAGGAACAAAATTGGATCATTTGTAGAGAACTGGATCAACCTAGAGACTGTCATACAGAGTGAAGTAAGTCAGAATGAGAAAAACAAATATCGTATATTAACACATATATGTGGAATCTAGAAAAATGGTACAGATGAAACGGTTTACAAGGCAGAAATAGAGACACACATGTAGAGAACAAACGTATGGACACCAAGGGGGGAAAGTGGGGGTAGGGGAGGTGGTGGTGGTGGGTTGAATTGGGAGATTGGGATTGACATATATACACTAATATGTATAAAATAAATAATAAGAACTTGCTGTATAAAAAAGAAAATAAAAATTTTTAAAAAAGAAAAACAGGGCTTCCCTGGTGGCGCAGTGGTTGAGAGTCCGCCTGCCGATGCAGGGGACGCGGGTTCGTGCCCCGGAGCGGCTGGGCCCATGAGCCATGGCCGCTGAGCCTGCGCGTCTGGAGCCTGTGCTCCGCAAAGGGAGAGGCCACAACAATGAGAGGCCCGCATACTGCAAAAAAAAAAAAAAAAGAAGAAAAAGAAAAACAAAGTCCTTAAGTTAATCATATTTTTACTACTGTGGGGAAATAGAGCTCAGCAGAACAATAGAACATCAACAATCAATCAATCATTGAGCTCCTATTGAATGTAGGTTTTGTGCTAAGACTTTTATGTGCATTATCTCAATTAATCTACAGCCTGAAGTAGTAAATGCTATCATCATTATTTGGGAGATGGAAAACAGAGGTTATATAACTCTCTCCAGGGCACGCAGCAGAGTCAGAATCCAAAGCCTCACCACCACCACCATTGGATCACTATATTATAACACTACCCGCTCAAAACTTGACATTTCCCAAGCTTATCATCAGATGATAGTCAATGAAGCTAGTCCAGATGCTTAAACGATGGCTTTGAATTTTGGCTGCCTCTAAAAATTTTCAGTGCTTCAAGGAGACCCAGCCTTAAACACATACACATATATTGTGAAAGGGCAAATACAAATTAAAATTAAGAGGCTTAATTCTCCCTACTGAAAATAAGGGAAGAGGCTTCTCCCCTTCTCCTTTTTCTTTCAGACATTCTTTCTCTGTGCTATTCAAATGTAAATCTGTATAGTGGCTAAATAAGCCTCTTGCCAGTCTCACAACTCAGAAATGTTTCCTCAAGAACCATCTTTTTTTTTTTTTTTTTTTTTTTTTACAGTCATTCTGACAGGTGTGAAATGACATCTTGTGTGTTTAGATTTGTATTTGTCTGATGACTAGCAATGCTGAGCATCTTTTCTTTTTTTTTTTTTTTTTATTTTTATTTTTATTTTTTTTTCAATGGGAAATGGGGAAGATTGCTTTATTTCTTTTTTTTTTAATTTTTTTTAACATCTTTATTGGAGTATAATTGTTTTACAATAGTGTGTTAGTTTTCCCTCTACAACAAACTAAATCAGTTATACATACACACATGCTCCCACATCTCCTCCCTCTTGCATCACCCTCTCTCCCACCCTCCCTATCCCACCCCCCCAGGCGAAGAACCATCTTTTTTTAGTGCAACTTTTGGAAATTCAAATTTCAAGAGTTATAGCTCCCCTATCTCTCAGTTTCAGTAAGAAGGTAAGAGCCTAACTTAGGTGGTTGCCTGGCTCTAATTTGCAAAACTACTTCCTGTTACAAAGATATGAGAAGTTTGTTTTTCCTCTGGATAAAGCCATTAAGATGGTCACCCCAATTACCAGGTAAATTTGGGATGGACTATGTGTGATGTAATGCGTTGTATCTGCTTGGTTATATAAGGTGGTGGGGGTAAGGTTCTTTCGTCTTTGCAGTCTCTTAAGGGTGGATTGCCTGTCATGGGTACCACAGGTCTCATGCTTATTCAATAATGAAACTTTTCTGTCTCTATCACTTTTGTGGAGAGGTTTTCTGGGTGCAAGAAGGTTTTGTTTTTTAATTATGTTTCCCCAGTGATAACCAATATGGATATTTTCTTGAGCATGGAACCAACAGAGGACAAACTCATGGAAAGATATTTTCAAGCCTATAGTCCTTAAATACAATGTGCAACCTGGATTTTCAGACAATCTTAGGTTACTGGATCTATGCTACTGGTATTCATTGCAATCTCTGAGGTGCCCTAAGAAAAAAGTTTGAATTTTTCCTGGAATTATTGTTTCTATCATGTGTTCCTACAAGCAAGCAGTGGTAACCTGCTTAATCCCATAGTGGAGAAAAAGTCACTCAATAGTTATGAAGTTACTTTAGTACATGCTGTGGTGTGCCCAAATCCGCTTCAGTACTGAGCCCTTGTTCCACCAGATGTTGGGAGTGTGGGTTGTTCTCAGCTGAGCCCCTTTCCAGAAGTTGCCATAAGCTGAAGAGAGCCATAATGTCCAACGTCAGGTCTACTTCCTGAGAGAAGGCTGAACTCAGTGACTATAGACCGTAGAGTAGGGGGGCGAGGGGGAATCCTGGTCACTAAGGACAACTTTGAAAGTCATCCTAGGATTGCTGAGGACTCTACTGCAACATCACAATACAACTTCTTCTGCCCAGTTCTGTTTCCCTCACTCTTCTCAGGTGCTGCTCCGAAGCACAGGTCCGCAAAAAACTCCTGCCTGCAAATCTCAGAGTCTGTTTCCTGAGGAACTCAACGTGAAACACCCACCCAGATGAAAATTTTTCCAAATGTCAAGCAGTTACTTATTTCTGAGAATGTAATAGTAAAACATGATGAACATAAACCAGTGTTTCCTGATACCATCTTATAATGTGCAGAAGCTATATTTAGGCAGGGCTGCAACTGACCCATTCAGCACCTTTTTATGAATTAGAAAAAAGCTCTCCCATTGAATGGATGGGGCCCTGTGGCTACAAGGTGATGTGAGTGGAGCAGCAAGGACTGGATTTCAGCCTACTCACTCCTTTGGCCAGACACCCTTACGCACTGAATAATCTACACAACAATACATGGTGGCCTGCCTTAGGTACAAGTGTGCACCAAGGCAACAATTGCATGCTACTCAAACAATGTAGTTGCTGGAGGAGAGCAGACCAGTGACAATTCAATTCAATAAATGTTTATACACAGATGTTTGAAATGTCAAGGAGAGAAGAACGCTAGGGACATGACATGACGTATTGCCAAGATGCCTAAGGGTGTAAGAAAAATGCATTAAGAGGTGTCATGATTGTAGCTGTGAAAATATCGCATGCATTTGAAGAAAACCGGAATGTCACCCCAAAATATGTCTCTTTGACATACTAATTATTTTAATTTGAAAGCAATTAAGAAGCAGTAAATGCAGAAAAAGCCCCCCTTTTTCTTCCTAAAGAAAGAAAACAAATTCTCCTATCAGCCTAGAAGAATCTGCAAACAAATCTTGTTAAACTAACCCTCATCTTACCAGTTACTTCTTCACCATTTACTATCTCTAGCCCAAACCCTTTCATCTTGTCAGTTTCTTACAAATTTATTGTTTCTTTGTGTAAAAGGTATAAAAGCTTCCTGTTCTGGTCACTTTTCCGGGTCTTCATTCTCTTGTGAAGGCTCCCATGTACATGCGAAAATTCAATAAAATGTGTATGCTTTTCTCCTGTTAATCTGTCTTTGTCAGTTTAATTTTCAGACCCAGCCAAGGACCCTAAGAAGGTCGAGGAAAACTTTTTCCTCCCTTATAGTTCAAATCCAAGAATGAGATAAGAATGAGAAGAGAATAAACACCAGCAAACTGAGAGGTCAGGAGGTGAGGTAAACACTGTAGGACTGAGTCTACAAGGGAATAATATGTTCTGTGTAATCATTCTTGCCCTGAAGTCTTGCTGTGGGTCTTATTTTTGTACCCAGTAGTATTATTTGCTCTTAAGGAACTACCTGAGAATGTTCAAAGGATTATACAGGTGAGATGTTCCAAACATCAGGTCTTTCCCTAAAAAGCAACTGAAAATGTGTGTATAATTTTCAAACCATACTTGTGTGAATGAATCAAGAAAAAAGTTCTCTATGGACTTGAGGACATGGGGGGGAAAGGGAAGCTGGGACGAAGTGAGAGAGTAGCATTAACATATATACACTACCAAATGTAAAATGGATGGCTAGTGGGAAGCTGCTGCATAGCACAGGGAGATCAGCTCGGTGCTTTGTGACCACCTAGAGGGGTGGGATAGGGAGGATAGGAAGGAGGCTCAAGAGGGAGGGGATATGGGGATACATGTATACTTACAGCTGATTCACTTTGTTGTACAACAGAAACTAACACAACATTGTAAAGCAATTATACTCCAGTAAAGATATAAAAAAAAAAAAAAGAAAAGAAAAGAGTTCTCTGGCAGTGATTGACTGTTCTTCACTCTCAGTCCAGAAGGAAGAGTAAAATAGTTAGGTGGAGGGTGCAGTGAGGGTTGTCTATTAATTTAGTCTCTTATTCTATAAATATTTATGAGCTCCTACCTTATGCCGCACAACAGATTCTACATTGTATATTCTTGTGTCTAAGTAGTTGCTCAAAGTAAACAGCATAATCAAATAAACCCATTAATTTTTATAAGGAATTTTCCAATAAACCAGAAATTGCTCTAAAAATTGCTCTAAACTACCTCTATAACATTCTCTCTACATGGAAGTATTGTGTTCCTGGTAGAAGAAAAGGAAATCTTACCTCGTTGCTTCCTTAAGGCAAATTGTTTTTCAATCCTGTCCCTCACCTTTCCTATTTCAAATATCCAACCAGCACAGAGAAAAAGAAAGCACCTAATAATCCTCCAAAATACAACAATAGGTTAATAAACCTTAGAACAAGAAATAAATAAAATGGAAGCAGAGGCATCTTTTAAACATGTCTTTTCATGTTGTTTTATCTACCAAGTTAAGTCACTCCCTGGTCTGGGGTATCTCTGCACCTGGCAACTCTTCTATGCTTCCACTTAGCACACTGAGTGTATAAACATTCTATTTACTTAGCTCCTTTTCCCACTAGAGCACAGGCTATGCAAGAGCAAGAACCAGGTCTTAATCATTGCCATATCCCCTGCCTTAAAGGCTGGTCCACAGGAGGTAAGCAAATGGTTATCTAGGTCCATAAGCTAGAGAAGCATCCAAAGGGTTATCAAGAAGAGGACTGCTGAAAATAGATATTAGGCATTAGAATCTGAAGCTAGCAAACTTAAGAGGCAGGAACAGGAGAACTGCCAGTAAGGGAAGGCAAACAAGAAAGAGGATAAGCTTGGGGTAAATCTCTTAACAGACTGTGTGAAGGAAAAAGATGAGGGACACTGGGACACTAGCACAAAATATAAGAAAATGGGATATTCCCATTTTAAATTGCATCAAAGAGAAATAAAACACCTAGGAATAAACATAACCAATGAGGGTAAAGACATATGCTGAGAACTATAAAACACTGATAAAGGAAATCAAAGGTGATTCAAGAAAATGGAAAGAAATCTGATGCCCTTGGATTAGAAGAATTAATACAGTTAAAATGGCCACACTACCCAAAGCAATCTACAGATTTAATGTAATCCCTATCAAATTACCCATAACATTTTTCACAGAACTAGAACAAATAATCCTAAAATTTATATGGAACCAGAAAAGACCCAAAATTGACAAACAAACCTAAGGAAAAATAACAAAGCTGGAGGCAAAACCCTCCCAGACTTCAGACAATACTACAGGACTACAGTAATCAAAACATCGAGTTATTGGCACAAAAACAGACATATAAATGGAACAGAATAGAGAGCCCAGAAGTAAACTTACACAACTACAGTCAATTAATCTTTGACAAAGAGCACAAGAATATGCATTGGAGCAAAGACAGTCTCTTCAGCAAGTGGTGTTGGGAAAACTGGACAGCCTCATGTAAATCAATGAACTTAAGACACTCCCAAACAACATACACAAAAATAAGCTCAAAATGGCTTAAAGACTTAAGACATGACACCATAAAACTCCTAGAAGAGAACATAGGCAAACCATTCTCTGATATAAATAGTAGCATTGTTTTCTTAGATCAGCCTCCCAAGGCAATAGAAATAAAAGCAAAAATAAACAAACAGGAACTAATCAAACTTATAAGCTTTTGCAGAGCAAAGGAAGCCATAAACAAAATGAAAAAACAGCCCACAGAATGGGAGAAAATATTTGCAAATGATGCAACTGACAAGAGCTTAATGTCCAAAATATACAAACAACACATACAACTCAATAACAAAACAAACAAACAAACAAAAATCAAAAAAGGGGCAAAAGACCTAAATAGACATTTTTCCAAAGACATACATGTGGCAAACAGAGAAATGCAAATCAAAACTACATTGAGGTATCACCTCACACTGGTCAGAATGGCCATCATTAAAGTCTACAAATAATAAATGCTGGAGAAAGGGTGTGGAGAAAAGGGAACTCTCCTACACTGTTGATGGGAATGTAAATTGGTGCAGCCACTATGGAAAACAGTATAGAAGTTTCTCAAAAAAACTAAAAATACAGTTGCCATAAGACCCAGCAATCCCACTCTTGGGCATATATCTGGAAAAGACAAAAAGCTCTAATTCAAAAAGATACACATGCCCCAATGTACACAGAGGCAATATTAACAATAGCCAAGACATGGAAACACTCTGATATATATATAAATGGACTATATATATATATATATATATATATATATATATATAGTCCATTTATATGTATAAATGGAATATTATTCAGCCATTAAAAAAGAATAAAATAATGGAGGAGGAGACCTTCAAGATAGTGGAAGAGTAAGACGTGGAGATCACCTCCTCCCCACAAATACATCAGAAATACATCTACGTGTGGAACAACTCCTACAGAACACCTACTGAATGCTGGCAGAAGACCTCAGGCCTCCCAAAAGGCAAGAAACTCCCCATGTACCTGGGTAGGGCAAAAGAAAAAGAAAAAACAGAGACAAAAGAATAGGGATGGGACCTGCACCAGTGGGAAGGAGCTGTGAAGGAGGACAGGTTTCCACACACTAGGAAGACCCTTCGCGGGCAGAGACTGCGGGTGGCGGACGGGGGAAGTTTCAGAGCCACGGAGGAAAGCACAGCAACAGGAGTGTGAAGGACAAAGCGGAGAGATTCCTGCACAGAGGATCGGTGCCGACCAGCACTCACCAGCCCGAGAGGCTAGTCTGCTCACCCGCCAGGGCCGGGGTGGGGCTGGGAGCTGAGGCTTGGGCTTCAGAGGCCAGATCCCAGGGAGAAGACTGGGGTTAGCTGTGTGAACACAGCCTGAAGGAGCCAGTGCACGACGGCTAGCCGGTTGGGAGTCTAGGAAAAGGTCTGCAACTCCCTACGAGGCAAGAGACTTTTCTTTGCCTCTTTGTTTCAGGGTGCATGAGGAGAGGGGATTCAGAGCGCCACCTAAACGATCTCCAGAGATGGGCGCGAGCCACGGCTATCAGTGCGGATCCCAGAGACGGGCATGAGACACTAAGGATGCTGCTGCAGTCACCAACAACCCTGTGTGCAAGCACAGGTCACCATCCACACCTCCCCTCCCGGGAGTCTGTGCTGCCCACCACTGCCACGGTCCCGCGATCCAGGCACAACTTCCTCGGGAGAACGCACGGCGCATCTCAGGCTGGTGCAACATCACACCGGCCTCTGCCCCCGCAGGCTCTCCCTGCATCCGTTCCCCTCCCTCCCCCCAGCCTGAGTGAGCCAGAGCCCTGGAATCAGCTGCTCCTTTAACCCCGTGCTGTCTCAGCGAAGAACAGATGCCCTCAGGCGACCTACACACAGAGACCAGGCCAAATCCAAAGCTATACCCCGGGAGCTGTGTGAACAAAGCCACAGGGAAATCTCTCCCAGTAGCCTCAGGAGGAGCGGATTAAATCTCCACAATCAGTTTGATGTACCCTGCATCTGTGGAATACCTGAACAGATAAGGTATCATCCAAAATTGAGGCAGTGGACTTTGGGAGCAATGATATATATTTTTTCTTCCTTTTTCTCTTTTTGTGTGTATGTATATGCTTCTGTGGGTAATTTTGTCTGTATAGCTTTCCTTTTACTATTTGTCCTAGGGTTCTGTCTGCCCTTTTTTTTTTTTAGTATAGGTTTTAGTGCTTCTTATCATTGGTGGATTTGTTTTCTGGTTTGGTTGCTCTCTTCTTTCTCTCTTTTTTTAAAATTACATTTCAAATTTTTTTATTTTTAATAATTTTAATTTTAATAACATTATTCTCTCTCTCTCTCTCTTTCTCCCTTTTATTCTGAGTCATGTGAATGACAGGATGTTGGTGCTCCCACTGGGTGTCAGGCATCTGCCTCTGAGGTTGGAAGAGACTAGTTCAGGACATCCGTCCACAAGAGACCTCCCAGCTCCACGTAATAGAAAATGGTGAAAGCTCTCCAGGAGATCTCCATCTCGATGCTAAGACCCAGCTCCACTCAATGACCAGCAAGCTACAGTGCTGGACACCCTATGTCAAACAACTAGCAAGACAGGAACACAACAGCACCCACTAGCAGAAAGACTGCCTAAAATCATAATAAGGTCACGGACATCCCAAAACACACCACCAGATGCACACCTGCCCACCAGAAAGACAAGATCCAGCCTCATCCACCAGAACACAGGCACTAGTCCCCACCAACAGGAAGCTTACAAAACCCACTAAACCAACCTTAGCCACCAGGGGCAGACACCAAAAACAACGGGAACTACAAACCTGCAGCCTGTGAAAAGGAGACCCCAAACACAGTAAGTTAAACAAAATGAGAAGACACAAAAACACACACCAGATGAAGGAGCAAGGTAAAAACCCACCAGACCAAACAAATGAAGAGGAAATAGGCAGTCTACCTGAAAAAGAATTCACAGTAATGATAGTAAAGGTGATCCAAAAGCTTGGAAATAGAATGGAAAAAATACAAGAAACATTTAACAAGGACCTAGAAGAACTAAAGAGCAAACAAGCAATGAGGAACAAGACAATAAATGAAATTAAAAATTTTCTAGAAGGGATCAGTAGCAGAATAACTGAGGCAGAAGAACAGATAAAATAGTGGAAATAACTACCACAGAGCAGAATAAAGAAAAAAGAATGAAAAGAATTGAGGACTGTCTCAGAGATCTGTGGGACAACATTAAATGCACCAACATTCAAATTATAGGGGTCCCAGAAGAAGAAGAGAAAAAGAAAGGGACTGAGAAAATATTTGAAGAGATTATAGTTGAAAATATCCCTAATATGGGAAAGGAAATAGTTAATCACGTCCAGGAAGCACAGAGAGTCCTATACAGGATAAATCCAAGGGGAAACATGCCAAGACACATATTAATCAAACTATCAAAAACTAAATGCAAATAAAAAATATTAAAAGCAGCAAGGGAAAAACAACAAATAACATACAAAGGATTCCCCAAAAGCATAACAGTTGATTTTTCAGCAGAAATTCTGCAAGCCAGAAGGGAGTGGCAGGACATATTTAAAGTGATGAAAGGGAAAAACCTAAAACAAAGATTACTCTACCAAGCAAGGATCTCATTCAGATTTGATGGAGAAATTAAAACCTTTACAGCCAAGCAACAGCTAAGAGAACTCAGCACCACCAAACCAGCTTTAAAACAAATGTTAAAGGACCTTCTCCAGGCAGGAAACACAAGAGAAGGAAAAGACCTACAATAACAAACCCCAAACAATTAAGAAAATGGTAATAGGAACATACATATCAATAATTACCTTAAATGTAAATGGATTAAATGCTCCAACCAAAAGACATAGAGTGGATGAATAAATACAAAGACAAGGCCCGTACATATGCTGTTTACAAGAGACCCACTTCAGACCTAGGGACACTTACAGACTGAAAGTGAGGGGATGGAAAAAGATATTCCATGCAAATGGAAATCAAAAGAAAGCTGGAGTAGCAATTCTCATATTAGACAAAATAGACTTTAAAACAAAAACTATTACAAGAAACAAAGAAGGGCACTACATAATGATCAAGGGATCAACCCAAGAAGAAGATTTCACAATTGTAACTATTTATGCACCCAACATAGGAGCACCTCAATACATAAGGCAAATACTAACAGCCATAAAAGGGGTAATTGACAGTAACACAATCATAGCAGGGTACTTTAACATCCCACTTGCACCAATGAACAGGTTATCCAAAATGAAAATAAATAAGGAAACACAAGCTTTAAATCAAGACAGACCTAATTGATATTTATAGAACATTCCATCCAAAAATAACAGAATACACTTTCTTCTCAAGTGGTCATGGAACATTCTCCAGGATAGATCATATCTTGGGTCACAAATCAAGCCTTGGCAAATTTAAGAAAACTGAAATTGTATCAAGTATCTTTTCTGACCACAACGCCATAAGATTAGATATCAATTACAGGATAAATATCTGTAAAAAATACATACACATGGAGGCTAAACAATACACTACATAATAACCAAGAGATCACTTAAGAAATTGAAGAGGAGGGCTTCCCTGGTGGCGCAGTGGTTGAGAGTCTGCCTGCCGATGCAGGGGACACAGGTTTGTGCCCAGGTCCAGGAAGATCCCACGTGCCGTGGAGCGGCTTGGCCCATGAGCCATGGCCACTGAGCCTGCGCGTCCAGAGCCTGTGCTCCGCAGCGGGAGAGGCCACAACAGTGAGAGGCCCATGTACCGCAAAAAAAAAAAAGGAATCGAAGAGGAAATTTTAAAAATCCTAGAAATAAATGACAATGAAAACACGACGACCCCAAACCTATGGGATACAGCAAAAGCAGTTGTAAGAGGGAAGTTTATAGCAATACAATCCTAACTTTAAGAAACAAGAAACATGTCAAATAAACAACCTAACCTTACACCTAAAGCAATTAGAAAAAAAGAACAAAAAAACCCCCAAAGTTAGCAGGAGGAAAGAAATCATAAAGATCACATCACATAAAGATCACATAAAGATCACATAGCAAAGATCAATAAAAGTAAAAGCTGGTTCTCTGAGAAGGTAAACAAACTTGATAAACCATTAGCCAGACTCATCAAGAAAAAAAGGGAGAAGATTCAAATGAATAAAATTAGAAATGAAAAAGGAGAATTAACAATTGACACTGCAGTAATACAAAGGATCATGAAAGATTACTACAAGCAACTATATGCCAATAAAATGGACAACCTAGAAGAAATGGACAAATTCTTAGAAAGGCACAGCCTTCTGAGATTGAACCAGTAAGAAATAGAAAATATAAACAGACCAATCACAAGCACTGAAATTGAAACTGTGATTAAAAATCTTCCAACAAACAAAAGCCCAGGACCAGATGGCTTCACAGCCGAATTCTATCAAACATTTAGAGAAGAGCTAACACCTATCCTTCTCAAACTCTTCCAAAATATAGCAGAGGGAGGAACACTCTCATTCTACGAGGCCACCATCACCCTGATACCACAACCAGACAAAGATGTCACAAAGAAAGAAAACTACAGGCCAATATCACTGATGAACATAGATGCAAAAATCCTCAACAAAATACTAGCAAACAGAATCCAACAGCACATTAAAAAGATCATACACCAGGATCAAGTGGGGCTTATCCCAGGAATGCAAGGATTCTTCAATATACACAAATCACCATATTAACAAATTGAAGAAGGAAAACCATATGATCATCTCAATAGATGCAGAGAAAGCTTTTGACAAAATTCAACATTCATTTATGATAAAAACCCTCCAGAAAGTAGGCATGGAGGGAACTTATCTCAACATAATAAAAGCCATTATATGACAAACCCACAGCCAACATTGTCCTCAATAGTGAAAAACTGACACCATTTCCACTAAGATCAGGAACAAGACAAGGTTGCCCACTCTCACCACTATTATTCAACATTGTTTTGGAAGTTTAAGCCATAGCAATCAGAGAAAAAAAGAAATAAAAGCAATCCAAATCGGAAAAGAAGAAGTAAAGCTTCACTGTTTTCAGATGACATGATACTATACATACAGAATCCTAAAGATGCTACCAGAAAACTACTAGAGCTAATCAATGAATTTGGTAAAGTAGCAGGATAAAAAAATTAATGCACAGAAATCTCTTGCATCCCTATACACTAATGATGAAAAATCTGAAAGAGAAATTAAGGAAACACTTCCATTTACCACTGCAACAAAAAGAATTAAATACCTAGGAATAAACCTACCTAAGAAGACAAAAGACCTGTATGCAGAAAAGTACAAGACACTGATGAAAGAAATTAAATACGATACAAACAGTTGGAGAGATATACCATGCTTTTGGATTGGAAGAATCAGCATTGTGAAAATGACTATACTACCCAAAGCAATCTACAAATTCAGTGCAATCCCTATAAAACTACCAATGGCATTTTTCACAGAACTAGAACAAAAATTTTCACAATTTGTATGGAAACACAAAGACCCCAAATAGCCAAAGCAATCTTGAGAAAGAAAAACAGAGCTGGAGAAATCAGGCTCCCGGACTTCAGACTATAGTACAAAGCTACAATAGTTTTGTACAAAGTACAGTACAGTAATCAAGACAGTATGGTACTGGCACAGAAACAGAAATATAGATCAATAGGACAAGATAGAAAGCCCAGAGATAAACCCATGCACCTATGGTCAACTAATCTATGACAAAGGAGGCAAGGACATATAATGGAGAAATACAGTCTCTTCAATAAGTTGTGCTGGGAAAACTGGACAGCTACATGTAAAAGAATGAAATTAGAACACTCGCTAACACCATACACAAAAATAAACTCAAAATGGATTCTAGACCTAAATGTAAGACCGGACACTATAAAACTCTTGGAGGAAAACATAGGAAGAACACTCTTTCACATAAATCACAGCAAGATCTTTTTTGATCCACCTCCTAGAGTAATGGAAATAAAAACAAAAATAAACAAATGGGACCTAATGAAACTTAAAAGCTTTTGCACAGCAAAGGAAAACATAAACAAGATGAAAAGACAACCCTCAGAATGGGAGAAAATATTTGCAAATGAATCAACGGACAAAGGATTAATCTCCAAAATATATAAACAGCTCATGCAGCTCAATATTTAAAAAACAAACAACCCATTCCAAAAATGGGCCAAAGACCTAAATAGACATTTCTCCAAAAAAGACCTACAGATGTCCAAGAAGCACATGAAAAGCTGCTCAACATCACTAATTATTAGAGAAATAGAAATCAAAACTACAATGAGGTATCACCTCACACCAGTTAAAATGGGCACCATCAGAAAATCTACAAACAACAAATGCTGAAGAGGGTGTGGAGAAAAGGGAACCCTATTGCACTGTTGGTGGGAATGTAAATTGATACAGCCACTATGGAGAACAGTATGGAGGTTCCTTAAAAAACTAAAAATAAAATTACCATATGATCCAGCAATCCCCCTACTGGGCATATACCCAGAGAAAACCATAATTCAAAAAAAACACATGCACCCCAAGGTTCCTTGCAGCACTATTTACAATAGCCATGTCATGGAAGCAACCTAAATGCCCTTCGACAGACGAATGGATAAAGAAGTTGTGGTACATATATACAATGGAATATTACTCAGCCATAAAAAGCAACGAATTTGGGTCATTTGTTGAGACATGGATGGATCTTGAGACTGTCATACAGAGTGAAGTAAGTCAGAAAGAGAAAAACAAATATCATATATTAACCCATATATGTGCAACCTAGAAAAATGGTACAGATGAACCAGTTTGCAGGGCAGAAATTGAGACAGATGTAGAGAACAAATGTATGGACACCAACCGGGGAAAGCAGTGGGGTGGTGGTGGTGGTGTGATGAATTGGGCGATTGGGATTGACATGTATATGCTGATGTGTATAAAACTAATGACTAATAAGAACCTGCTGTATAAAAAAATAAAATAAAATTTTAAAATTAAGAAAAAAAAAAGAATGTGCTTTGCCCACTGCTGGGTACATGACAGAGGTGGGTCAATTTCTTTTCTCACCTTCCCATTCACACCAGCATTTCAGCTTTGACAGTACCCTTACCCAGCCCTGGACACTGTGCTCCACAATGCTGTTCTCTGTACTCCCACAGGCCTTTGATAAAAGTTCACGTACCACTTACCCTATTTTGTATGTATCCTATTTATTATAAGCAATTTAGATGTAATTATTTTGAGTAATTAGTCTTTTCTCTCTTTCTAGATTAAAAACACGTCAAGGACAGAGGTTTGTTCTTGTTCATCTTCTTATCTCTCACTGAATATAGTATTATGTACTGAACATAATAGCAACTCTATAAATATGTACTAAGTTGAATTGTATAATTTTACATGTTTTATGCAAGTTTTAAGATAAAAAAACGTTTTGCTTTAAGGATTAAAAGACTTAGGGCTTCCCTGGTGGCGGAGTGGTTGAGGGTCCACTTGCCGATGCAGGGGACACGGGTTCGTGCCCTGGTCCAGGAGGATCCCACATGCCGCAGAGCGGCTGGGCCCGTGAGCCATGGGCCGCTGAGCCTGCGCGTCCGGAGCCTGTGCCCCGCAACGGGAGAGGCCACAACAGTGAGAGGCCCGCGTACCACACACACACACAAAAAAAGACTTAGAAGCAGAACAGAGAATTACCATACTGCAAATACAGTATAGCCCCCTAGCACCCAACACGGGTCTTGAAATACAGTCAGTGTTCCCTAAATTGTGTTGATTAAATTGTGTGTCACAGACTGAACACCTAGTATGGTGGATACAGTGTTCAAAAATAAGTGTTTTTAGTCAAAAAAGACTTGGACAAAAGAGATGTCAGTAATATCTACTTAAACTCATCATTACTACTGGAAAAAAATGCCCAAAGAAGATCAGTTCTAATGATATTGAACAGCAAAATTATTCTGCTCTGGAATATGAGTTTTAGTTTTAATAGGTTTGTAGTCTCTGTTTCCAAAGAAACTAAAACCTGAGAAATTGAGCTTAAATTGTAACAAACGTATAATGACTTTTAGGATGCTTTAGCTGAACTGTATTCAATGAAAATAATTACGTTTCCCATTTAATTGGGGTAAATAATATGAAGAGCTAATGTTTGAACAGATTAAAAATTAAGTACATAATAATTTTTAACTATTTATCTTGAAAGTAAAAAAACCAAACTTTTATAATAGAGACTACAAAAGTTATTACTGAGGTAACTTTTAACAGTCATTGCTGTTAATTCTTTAAAAATATATGTCAAAATGGTTAAGATCATGACCTGCTGTCAGAGAGACACCTGGGTTACATCTATAGCTTTAGACCTTGACCAAATTACTTAACCTCCATATCTCTATTTGCTCACCTGTAGTATGAAGATAACAGGAGCATCTATTTGAAGGGTTGCTGTAAAAATGAAATGATTAAATGATACTGATTGTGAAGCACTGTGCCTGGCACCAAAGTGAGGCCTTGACAAATGGTAGCCATAATCATCATCACTATTACAGAAGTTAACCTAGTTGTAATTATTTAGAACTTGGTTATATATTTTATATACATAAAATATGTGATATCGGCGAGATATGTACATAAATCGCACCTACCTTCTGGCAATATATTTTACGAAGCAGTCCTCTTCCAAAGGAGATCCCGGGTGGCTCTGTCGCGGGCCGGCTCTCCAGGCTGTGCGGCGGCCGGGAGGTGCTCAGCGGGCGCGGGCCTGGGGCGGGCGCCGGAGCCCGGACGGCGCAGCGCGGCGGCCCCCGGACAAGCCTCCCGCGCCGCCCCGCCCGCTCGTCAGGGATGAGTGACGGCGACAACAGGTGCGGTGCGGCGCGGCGTCCGCGGCTTCTCCGGAGCCTCCGAGTTTGGCGTGTCAGGCCCCCGGGGGTCAGACTTTGACTGCAAACTGGCCTCCTCGCCCCGCACCAGCCTTCCGAAGTCGCCCCTCAACCGGCTTCTTGCACCTTAGTAAACCCTAAGGTCACCTCCACCTCTCGAAACCCACCAGTCCCAGAGGCCAACTTTTCTCCAAAGGGGAGGAGAAGAAAAGGCGTGAAAGGCGTGCGGTGCATGGAACTTTGCATAACCGTTCGGCCTCTCCTCCCCAGCCGTCCGAAAACAGGCGAGAGTGGCTCCAGAAGGGAGCACTCGCTCCGCACACCCCACGCCCGCCCCGACCCGCTGTACGCTCTGCCCCTGAGACGGCCCATCTCGGCGACCACGGCCCACCGCCGAAACCCGCCCGCCCGCGCCCCTCCCCGAGTTGCGGCGCCCGCCCGCACCGCCGTCTTCCGCCCTAGGCGACGCCGCCTGCCCCTCCCCACCCGCCTGGGTAGCAGGTTCAGGCCCCGGGGCCGAGTCTGCGGCCCTGCAACTGCCACCAACGCTGTCGCTGCCAGGGGTAGAGAGTCTCCGTCGGGAAACGTGGTGTTGCTTCCTGGGTGTGAAAGTGCTTTGAAACTTTAGGTTTCTGTTCCTTTCCCCCTGGCTTTTGAAGAACAGAGTGTAAGATGGAGACCGAGTCCGGGGCGGTGAGTACGGCGGTCAAGGCCCAGGGCCCTGGGCCCCGGGGTAGTGGGGAAAAGGAGCAATGTTAACTCCGTCTGTGAGGGGCTGGAAGGGCGAATCTAGAGCCTGCGATTTTGTCGGGAAGTAACGCGGTCAGGGAGCCCCATCGACTGCCGCGAAGAGCGGCCCGCCTGCAGGCCCCGTTGGGTTGTGTCGTGGGGTCGGGAAGGTGCGGCCACCGGGCCTGGACGGGCTGTAGACGGCCTGGGAGACCTCGGCAGCGACCGGGAGGCGGTGAGTGACTGGGCCCTGCGCACCAGGCTGCATCCAGCCTAGAGAAACAGCTTTCCCGCCGAAATTAGGCTCGCTGCGTCTTTGACGCTCACTCCCACCGGACTCCGCCCAGCCGCCCCCATGAGGCGTTGCCCCGGAGGCTGACGCCTCCTCTCCTCGACTGATCAGCGGGGACCAGAAGGCCCGAGAGACCTGGCGGGGAGCGGGGGCGGGGCTGGGGAGCGGGGACCTGTGCCCAGATAGGACCGGAACCTCTAGCACCAGGTGCGCGCCCAAGCCAGACAGGGCTGGGCGGGGGAGGGGCGGGAGACCGCTTAGGCCCGAGGGGCTGCGGCAACGTGCCGCCGCGCCCCGCCCGGCGCCCGCCGGCAGCCAATCAGCGAGCGCCACGCGAGGCTCGCAGGGCAGGCTGCACACTAGGCCGGCGTCTGGGCCCGTACCGTTGAGGGTTCCCGCCACTGCTGCTGGCGGGTTTACAGGGCAAAATTTCTCGCTGGCTAGCTTTCTTTTCCCTCCCGCACTTTGGTGGGGAGGGGGTGGATCCTCGAGGCAGTGATCAAGTTCACGATGACCCGAGAGAACCCAAGGAAGTTGTCGCCTCGGCCATTTCCCCCAGCGCCTCAGCTTTCTGGCTTCGGAGGGGAAGGCGCACGGAGGCCGTAACTGCGACGGTTAGCCCGCCCTTTTCCTGTTGTCTTTGTTGGCGAAATAGATGATAGATTCCGAGGTTAATTTTAGAGGGGAGGAGGCAGTGGGGGCACATTACTTTGGAGGAAATTTTAAATAAACTAGTACTATGAGTTTTACTAAGGACCCTTACTTCTAACCCCAAAACAGCACCACTCTAAGTGCTTTTCGTACGTTTGCAAAATTATTGCCAGCAGAATTTGACGCTTTCTTAATTAACTCAGTGAATCGCGAAGCTTCTCTGAGGAACTTAAAGATCAGTCTACCGGAGCTGTGTTACTACCAAGATTAAAATATTTTCTAGGCTATTATTCATGTTGTAGTCTTCAGCCCACAACCTAAGGGTTGGCATATCGTGAGCAGGAAGAAATTACTAATTTATTCATTCGTTCAACAAATAATTTATTGAACACGTGCTATATATGGTCCCTACTTTAGATGCTGCAGTGAACAAAACAGGCAAAACCCTCTTCCTTCTTGAACATTACATTATAGTGGAAAGAGACAACAAACATAATAAATAAATTACATGGTATTACATGTTGGTAAGTGGTAAGGAGAAAAATAAAACAGTTGGAACCCACAATAGAACAGGAGTCTTAGAAAATGAAGAATGAAGTGAGTGATATGTAAAAAGTTCATGTTTTTCCTTCCTCGGTATCATTTAACTGATTTCTCAAGATTGGAAATAAAGCACTCTGTTCTCTTCCATTCATGTCATTCCTCTCTCTCTCTTTTTTTTTTTACTGGAGCTTTTTTTAAATTTTATTTTTATTTATTTATTTATATTTTTTTTTTTGGCTGCGTTGGGTCTTCATTGCTGCACTCGGGCTTTCTCTAGTTGAGATGAGCGGGGGCTACTCTTCATTGTGGTGCTCGGGCTTCTCACTGCAGTGGATTCTCTTGTGGAGCACAGGCTCTAGGCACATGGGCTTCAGTAGTTGTGGCACGCAGGCTCAGTAGTTGTGGCACATGGGCTTAGTTGCTCCATGGCATGTGGGATCTTCCCGGCCCAGGGCTCGAACCCATGTCCCCTTCATCAGCAGGCGGACTCCCAACCCCTGCACCACCAGGAAAGTCCCATTCCTCTCTTACTGAAAACTAATGGAGTTGACTTTTATTTAAACAAATTTGGAACAAAAGAGTTCATCCATTGAATTCATTTTGTTTTTAAGAAGAGAATTTCATGAAGATTGATTTTTTTTTTTAACTTTGCAAATAGGAGATGACTATATTCTGTAACCAGGCAGAGAGAAAAGATTGTATCTACCAGAGCTGTTCTATTATCTCTAGCAATACAAATCCACAGTTGAAAAGTAAAACTAAGCATCCCAGAATCACCCAGTCTGGGCACTATGTCTTACAAGTAAAGTGACTGGAGTTACAAATAACGTCCAGATGCCCAGGGAGGATGCTGTTAGGATTCCCATTTTCTTTAATTGGCAACTACAACATAGCAATCATTAAATATGATGACTCTGTGGTTTAAGAGATGTTTTTATGAACTCCCTTACTAGGAAGTGTTTTTCCCCCTTAAGACTAGATGGAGAGGGCTTCCCTGGTGGCGCAGTGGTTAAGAATCCGCCTGCCAATGCAGGGGACACGGGTTCAAGCCCTGGTCCGGGAAAATCCCACATGCCGCGGGGCGACTCGGCCCGTGAGCCACAACTACTGAGCCTGCGCGTCTGGAGCCTGTGCTCCGCAACAAGAGAGGCCGCGACAGTGAAAGGCCCGTGCACTGCGATGAAGAGTGGCCCCCACTCGCCGCAACTAGAGAAAGCCCACGCACAGAAACGAAGACCCAACACAGCCAAAAATAAATGAATAAATAAATAAAAATTTAAAAAAAAAAAAAAAAAAAAAGACTAGATGGAGAATAGAGCCCATAAGGTCCAGCCTATAGCCCCATAATCACTACTGGCCTAGTCATTTCTCTGTACATCTTGCAGACATTAATTTAGGGATTATGGTTTTATTGGCCAATGAAGTGAAAGGAGAGCAAATGTGAAAAAGAACAACTCCATTATCTAAGTTGGAAATTCATTTTCATGAATTTGTTTCTCAGAGAATTTAAATCATCAACTCCAGGCTTTTTGAAGCACTCATTTAAGGTCTCAAAAGTCTGTTTTGTGTTCCCAGAAGGAAAATAATTAGCACGTTCTTAAACTGGTTTCTCTTTAAAATTCTATTCTCAAGTCTTGTTTTTTTTCAGATGTACCTTAAGAGTCTACTATCTTGCCATTGTGGGAAGGTGTATATGTTAATATATATTTATTAAAATCTAAACTAGGTCCCCTGACTTAGAATTGTGAACATATGAATATGAGCTCAATTCTTTAGCATAAAGAAAAAATTAGTATGAAAAATTTTAGTATAAAAATTTATACCTATGAGTTATAGGTATACAATTTTTTTTTTTTTTACTAAATCGGTCCAATTGCCAAGTGCATTTTAAAAATTTGACTTTAGAGTTGAAAAACTGTGAACTTGTGTCGGAGTCTGTTTACTTGTCAATACCCTTTAGCCAAAGACCACCACAAATACACCTGCAGTTTATTAAAGTTGGATCTTCTGAATTAACAACAAAGAAGAACATACACCATGCGGCCTCTGAGCAAGAAGGTGTTAGAAGAACTTATTATAGGATTTAAGCTTATATTAAGCACTTTTTAGAGAGGGTTTAATGAAGAAGGCTTTACTCTGAAATACATGTTGTGAGGAAGTGGGAGTAATTCTATGATTGGGTATGTTAATTCTTACCTAGGAGACAAGAAAAATTGATTGAAGCTAAAGCTGTGATGGATAAAGAAGGAGCGGTCTTATCAGGCAGGACAGAAGGACATTTGGTCATTCTTGTGGTTTGGGCAATGCTTTTGTTTTTGTCAATGTACAGATATGATTATGGAGTGATCTTGTTTTTATCTTCATCCATCACAGTCACAAAGGAGCCTTGCCCGATGTTGGTGTTCTGTTAACAAGGGAACACCACAGCCTAGCTGTGAGTTCCCGGCCAACTCCTAACAACACCAGGGCCTAGTTGGTTGTGCCAGGCCAGCTCCTAGCTGTCCAGGGTTACTCTTCTCTTTTTCAAACTTCTTTTGAGTTTAATATTCCTCCTTAATGCTTATAATATTTAAATAGTACAGTGAATAGTAACTAACATATGTATGTTTAAATAATATATTTAAGATTTAAGATCGTCTCTGTAGAGGAATGAATTCTACATTTCTTATATTTTTGTTGCCCCCAAAAGTTATTAGCTCTAATTATAATCTTCATAATATTAGCATAAAATTAAAGTCTGAAATACTACATTTTGTCAATGACTTATCTTTTTGAAGGATGTATGCTTTCATCGTGCATCAAAACTTAATACCCAGTACTAAGAGTTTAAAAGAATTTCATTTTACAGCAAACATCAAATCAGAGGCAAACAGATTCATTATCTCCATCCCCTAATCTTGTGTCACCTGTGCCTTTAAATAACCCAAGGAGTGCCCCAAGATATGGAACAGTGATCCCTAATCGCATCTTTGTAGGAGGAATCGACTTTAAGGTATCTAATTATGCATGCAACATAGTGTATTCTTTGTATTAGAAGTGTTTTATTTCTCAAATTGTTTCTTCCTGCAACTTTAATAACATATTTGCTATTTGCATAATGATTAGTAGGTTTCAAATTGTCTTAATATAAAGAATCTTTTCAACAACAATGTAGGTTAAATAGAGTATATATAATTGTCCAATTTCACATACAAGGAAATTGAGGCTCGCTGACATATCTATAGGCTCCTAGCTACTTAGTGACAAAGTGAAAACTAGAATTCTATTTTTCTGACTCATATCTCCACATGCTTTATTTCACCATACCACACTATTATACTTTTTTACATAATATTCTAATAGCCCAAATAATGAGTGATTATAATTTTCAAAAGAAGACTCAATTAAGGAAAAAGAAAACAAAAACACAGCAGTTTTATGGAATCCTGTTTCTTTATCCCAACTTTCATCTTAGGCTCCTGAGTAACTTCCTAGACTTCTATCTTTTGCAGGTTGCTTTCTATCACCTAATTTAGAATTTGATCACTAAAAAAGGCCTGTGTCCTAGTCAGAATAAAGCATTTTAACAGTAATATATTTAAATAATATAATCAGCCATTTCACTCTTTTAGAGAGGCATAGTTTTGTGAGATGTTTTGCAGCAACCCCATGTGGGAGGTGGTAGTTAAACACCTACAGGAAAGACAAGCATGGATAACTTAGGAACACTCTTCCAAGTGGATATATCAAAGGATTTCCAAGCTTATATTACATACTGGAAGTTTCAGGGAGAGTTGTCTTAATAAAAAAAAACTTGTGCAATTAGGGTATGATATTTGACATTTAATACTTGCTATCTTCCAATGATCAGTCTCTCACAATTTGTATGGAATTACTTTTTTCCTGCTCAAAATAAATGTTACACTTAATGTATTTGTCAAAACTGTGAGTCTTAAGCAAGTATGTGATTGGTTCACTAAAAATAAATTAAGGAAAATAATTTCTTATGAAATGCTTATTTTTTAAAAAATTTTCTGTTTCTGTAGAAAATATTAATAGCTGACCATAAATATTCAAGTTGAATATTCTTGTCCAGAATTTATATTATATTAGCTTAGTATATTTTAAAATAAATAATCAATAAATGTAATAATTTATATGGCTAGGTTAGTGTAGGTTTTTATTGAAGCCAATCAACTACAATATGAACTTTGGGGGCCATTGTTACAATACAGTCATAGCTTTAACATAACTGCTAGGGTTCTCTCCCTCATACTTATACCTTTCACAAAACCATAGGTAATTTCCAGCAAGGAAATAGTTTACCATAGTAGCAAGCAGTCTAAAACTTTTTAAAATTCTTCTTTTTAGAACCCTACAGCCCATCCCTTTTAATATTTAATCATCTTGACTTTGTCTCCTTACTTTTCAGCAAAGAAATGGAGCTGCAGAATTGAGCTAGTGATTTTTCTATCAGAGAATAGTTTGAATAATTAGTTTTCAAGTCTCTAATAGAAACCTTATTCTGACATTGATTCCATTTTGTGTTTATTGCAATGAGGCAGTCAGTTATTCTCAGATTAACTCAGTGTTTGTCATCATCCAGTTTAGCAGGCTTTAGGTTACCAACTAAAAACCAGTTAAGTAGTGAGGTAGCAGTGGAACTCAAGAAATATTGCTCTGCTGTTAGGCATGTCTTTTCCTAGATATATAAAGAAAAATTTTTTCTATGGATATTTAAAGTTCCTCTTGGGGGCAAACACTTATAGCTGAACCAGAAAATGAAATTGCAATGAAGTTAGTGTGAATACTCTAGAGAAAGGTGATAGGGGTCTATTATGAGACTATTTCAATTAAAACAAGATATGCCAAACCATCTTTGTAGGCATCTTGTACATGATAGTCTAATTATGACTCAATTTTTTTGCATATCATCATAATGTCTGTATTTAGCTGACATGTGTATTGAGTACAGATAAAGCATCTAAAAACTTTAAATCTTGTAGCCTCTGTTGTTATCACAAATTGAGTTCAGGTACTTTTGGAAATACATTTCCTTCCTAAGACCTTACTTTTCCTGGGGACTCTGCTGATTAAAATAGAGTGACTGGTATAGGCCAGCATAACCTAGTTCCACTGCTATGGCTGTGGACCTCTCTGAACCACAAGAACCAATAGTAGTATGCCCTTAGTATAGTTATAACCATGACTAGTACAATTTTATTAAAAACTGGCTAACTAAAGAACAAGAATTCCTTTAAATAGTGAGCTTTCTTTGTAATTTTTTTAAAATTCAGCTTAAAATATTTTATTGCAGTGTAATATTTTAACGACGTAGTATTAACAACTCTGCATAAAGCAAAGTATTCATATTGATTTTAATAACCTAGTGGTTTCATGCACTGTTTTTATGATGAGAGGCATTCTTACATCCATATTGTTATTTATGTTACCTTTTGTGTCTCCAAACCAAGCATAGGAGTTGTTTCATCTTTTATCAATTAAAATGGTTTTTGTGTGTTTTCTTTTTATACCATTAGACAAATGAAAATGATTTAAGAAAATTTTTTTCCCAGTATGGGTCTGTAAAAGAAGTGAAGATTGTAAGTGACAGAGCTGGAGTGTCCAAAGGGTTAGTATCACTATAGATAGTACATGGAATTGACAATTGTATTTTTATTGGATTACTAGGTTTTGTATACTAATTTACTTTGGTTCCATTTTTTAAAAGAGAGTTTCATGCCTTCTTCTTTCCTCCTACCTTTTGATTTCAGTGTGTGTGTGTTTGTGTATTTTGGAGGAATGGTGACACTATAATATTCCCTAATTTGTTGGAAAGTTATTCTTGCAAAGGCTGAGGGACCATTCATTGCTAGGTAATAAGCACTTAATGTCGAGTAGCTGTTGTCCAGTAGCCAAGGAATCAGAAGCTAAAGGAATCTGATATTTTTGGAATTGTATACCTGCTTTAGAATAGAGAGAACTTTACTTGAAAAAGACTGACACAAAAGAATGTCCATAGGTTGTGCCTCAATGACCTAATTAGGGGACTAATCTGAGAAATATAACTCTTAATGAGAATGATTTTTAATTGCCAAATCAAGGAGAATGAAAATTAAGGGAAAAAAGCAGTAGGATTTGTCTAGAACTGTCTAGTGCCCTTAGAACTGTTTCAGTGGATTGGTATATTCAAAAGCCAAATACCAGAGAAGAAGGTAGTTTGCATAGGGTACTTGCTTAAGAAGTTTGACTGCAAAGTTAAAGAAATCAATGAAGGATTATGTTTGTTTTCTTGAAAAAAAAGGGAATATATACATACTTATAGGCAGGGACCATTAAGCTGGAAGGAAAATTATATTAGTGGGAAACTACATGTAAGTATGACAGGTGGACACTTAGGAAGAGATGAGATCCTGCAGAGGTTATTTTTAAACAAATGAGATATTTCCTGAGACTGATAATCAATATTAGGATGAAGTGAGATTGTACCTCTTTTATTTGGCTTAATAGAATTTGTAATATACATTTTTTAATCATTGAAAAACACACATAGAAATGTAGACTGTATTTTATGCTTTTTCCACTGGGTGGTATATGTGTTCTACCAAAAAAAAAAACTAATAATAGCGTAAAAATATTTATTTAGCCGTTGTTTAATGTTTGGGCAAATAGAAAAAAAGAAATTCCTTTGTTGAAAAAGAAAATTCACATATAATACAGTAATTATGAATTGAAGAAACAGTCAATGTTTACTAATTACACAATACATAATTATATAATAGTAATTATGAATTGAGGAAAATAATAGTTTAGCACTACTAAGAAGAGTTTCCTTAAGTTATCCAAATAGAGATTACATTTTGGGGGATATACTTTTTATTTCTTTCATTCCTTTTGTTCTACCTATTTTGGCATTTTGGACATGGCATACATTGTGTATTTGTGTCTTGATCATATGATTTATACTCTGAAGGTAACAAATATATATGAAAAAGCATATATAAAGTCTGGGTTGTACGTTTTTGTTTTTGTTTTTGTTTTTGTGGTACGCGGGCCTCTCACTGTTGTGGCCTCTCCCGTTGCGGAGCACAGGCTCCGGACGCGCAGGCTCAGTGACCATGGCTCACTGGCCCAGCCGCTCCGCGGCATGTGGGATCTTCCCGGACTGGGGCACGAACCTGTATCCCCTGCATCGGCAGGCGGATTCTCAACCACTGCGCCACCAGGGAAGCCCTGTACGTATTTTTAATTGATTTTATTGGGGAAATATACTAATAGTTGCATTATCAGTTTATATATGCTGATAATAGTAAATAATATGTTTGTATACTCATTTACCAACATAAAAAATTTTATTATGTTGAAACTTTTAAATTTTTAAAGGTTTTTTTCTACTTTGATTTCTATTTAAACCAAACTTCTATCATTTTAAAAGGAGATTACTGCTCTGGACTGAAATTTATTGCATCCCAATTTGTAAACCAGAATACAAATCTCTCATGCTTTCCTGCCTTACTTACAGCTCAGGTCTGAAACTGTTTCAAGATACCTGGTATTTTTTTTTTTTTTCATTTAGTCCCCTCCCTTTAAGAGGAGGTGACAGTGTTAAGCTGTGAATGATTCTCCTAAGTTTTGCATACTGGTGCACCAAGGAAAAATGTTCACTCCTACCATGGCCCATTCTTTCTTTTTTGTTTTTTTTCTTTATTTGGCTGCGCCTTGAGGTATGTGGGATGTTCCCCGACCAAGGATCGAACCCATGCCCCCTGCATTGGGAGTGCAGAGGCTTAACCGCTGGACTGCCAGGGAAGTCCCCCACAATGGCCCATTCTTAAAAAAAAAAAAAGAAAAAAAAATTTAATCTTAATATAATTCCAGTGTAATGTTCTAAGATAATAATTAATGCATTTATTTAGGTATGGCTTTGTCACTTTTGAAACACAAGAAGATGCACAAAAAATTTTACATGAGGTAAGATATTTCGGTGTATTTAACTTAATTTTTAGAACTTCTTTCTTTGAAACTAATCCTTTAAGGTATTAATTTAATAATAGGGTTCCAGTACAATGATTGATTGATTGCTAAAAAAAAAAAAAAAAAAATTTGTCTTCTTTGCTTCTTAAGATTGACATTGGCCTCCAAAAAAATGAATTAAAAAAAATTAAAGAGAAACTTTATGTGCAGAAAAACAAATTCCAAATAATTATGTAAGTATGGTTGTGAAGTTATAATATAATTTTTCACTTTATTTGCTTAAACTAAGAATTTAAGGATGTATCTTTCCTGAAGTGTTAATAGCACTTTGAATTCCTAAAAAACACTACAAATGTAGACTCCTAGAGTGAGGTTATCTGAGATTATTTCCCTCCTCTGAAAAACTTTGTATAGACTAAGAGCATTCATAGAAAAAGTCTATAGCCTGCAATTCAATATATAATAACTTTAAATTTGGCAACTGTAACATTTAAATTTTTTAGGAAAAAATTTTATTTAAATTGTATTTAAGTCATATGCAGTCGATTCTCATTATCTGTAGTGGTGTGTTCTATAAAATCACCACAAACACTGAATTAGCAAATATTGAAATGCTGCACCTAGAAGAATACAGGGCTAGTTTCCCACAAGCTTCTGCTCACAATATGTTCATCAGCCAAGCAATACGTAACCTTGTCTTATGTGTGCTTCTGTTTAAAGATATTATATTTAATTTATATTTTTGATTCATTAACACTGAACTCGTGGCCAACAGCACTATAACTCATGCCTGAATTAAACCCAGCTAGCACATATTTTCTCCATTAAGGCACATGACAGTCTTTTTGCACTTAGGAACACTAGCAAGCACTTCAGCACTACACTTGAGGGCCATTTTAAATAGCAAAACTACCAACATAAAGCACAAAAATGTGAAAAACATGACACTAAATAGAACATGAAAAGGACAATTGTTTACAGTATAAAAGATGGAAAAAGAAAACAGTGTCACCCTATTTGATCTTAGCTGGGACCACATGTGTAAGGCAACTCAAATTTTTCACCTCTCTGCTTACATACACTAATAACTAGTAAATCAACATGAAGAATTAGGGTCAGAGCACTGGAACGAAGATTCACATCCAGATCTATTTAAATCCAAAGACTCTGCCCTTTCCACTATGCCTTGCCGCTTTCAAAGAATGATAATAAAATAATTTATTTTTTCTTATTTTAGGCTGAAAAACTTAATTACAAGGATAAGAAACTGAACATTGGTCCAGCAATAAGAAAACAACAAGTAGGGATCCCTCGTATGTATTGAGAACTAATGTATTTTTCAGTATTTTTGCATGGTTCTTTTTTGAAATATTAGACTTTTAATAGAACTTCATTAAAATATCAGCTTTCTTTCATCTAATAAAGTAAATTTAGTGAAGTTGGTGGTCAAATGAATATTTCTTACCACAAATTAAAATATATTAGTTTGCGGGGGTGGGGGCTAGGCAAAATTTATATAAATAATGATGTTTAACTATATTCCATATAGTTACATCTTTAAAGGAAAAATCTTTTATGATAAAAATATAGTTTAAAATTACAAAAGAAATTAAAAGTAGTTAATTACTATTTAGAAAATTTTCTAATTAACAAAGTAATTTAAAATTAGAGTAAAATTACAGAAAGTGAAAATATAGAACAAATATCAGAAACTCTGGTTGTATGGTACGTACTGTAACCCAACCACATGTATGATAATTAACAGAGGAAACAATCCCTAAAGCTTTAGGAATTGGCTAAGTTAGATGGCTTCCTCAAATTTTGGTAATGCTTTCGACTCTAGTCTTTTTTTCCTTACTCTTCCCATTTATTAAGTTAGACATCTTTACAGTTAACTTTTACCTATAATATTTATTTATTTTTATTTATTTTTTTTGTGTGTGTGGTACACGGGCCTCTCACTGTTGGGGCCTCTCCCATTGCGGAGCACAGGCTCCGGACGCACAGGCTCAGCGGCCATGGCTCACGGGCCCAGCCGCTCCACGGTATGTGGGATCTTCCCAGACCAGGGCACGAACCCGTGTTCCCTAAATCAGCAGGGGGATTCTCAACCACTGCACCACCAGGGAAGCCCTACCTATAATATTTATTAAAATCTCCAACAGAATCTTTGGCTAGAAGGAGAAACTTTGCATAAAATTTGTAACTCAATTTTTTATTCTTCCTTAGCTGTGTCCAAGTGTCTACTGGGATGTTTAAAACATTAGGTGGATATTGTACATCTGTTAACAAATTAATAGATTGTGCTCATTTGGACTGTTCTGTTTTTGACTTACAAGTTAACAGATAATCAAGTTTAATTTTGACTTAGTATTTGTTAATTTAGAAGATAACTGAAGTGTCCTTAGTAAGTTGATACTCCAAAATGGAATGCAGTAAATATGGCAGAATGCTGAATATTTTCAGACTACTATTGTTAGCTACAAGAGTTAAGCTATAACATGTGATAACAGTTCTTTAACCCATTATCACCATCAGTAGGAACAACTAGTAATGTTCATATTATGACCCACAAGTTGCTAAAAATAGAACATAAATCAGCACTATGCTGAATGCTTTCAAACAGATGAATAGTTATTTAAGAACTATTCAGCGCAAGGGTCAATGTTATGGGTTTTCATTTATTTCATTTAATCTTTACAGCAATCTGTGAGGTATTATTCTATTTTTGTAAATATAAAATTCAGCTTATAAAGGTAAAGTCATTGTTTTAGAAACATTTCTGCTGAAATAATCTTAAATGTAGAGGAGAGTTAATCTGGTCATGCTGTGGGTCTTAACCCAATGGCACCATACCAGAATTATAAATTTTCTTTAAATTCTTTAATTTTCTTTAAACTTTCTTTAAAGTCTCATGGTTTATGTAAAACTTCATGTGCAATTTGGATTCTGTTCTATAACACTGTATTGTTTATTAAAATGTTTCCTAAAAATAATTGTTTGAATAAGACTGATTCTGTAAGAAGATCACCGTGTTCAGCCTGTGCCTTTTCATATATCCTGATGTAACCAAGCTAGGCCCAAATTTGAGAAGTATGGGGTTAAATAACTTAACCAAATGGTAGCATTAGCCTTCAAATCCAGGACAGTTTGACTCCAAAGCTATTTTTACTTTTCTACAAAGAAAGAATAAGTATTAAAGATATATTTACAAAATATAGGGGATTCTTATCTCATTTTTTTTCAAATCTATCACTTCTTTTCCATCTCCATTACCAATATTTTAGACCCAGCTACCCACTTTGCTTGCCTTAATTTCTAGAGAAGCCTCCTAACTGGTCTCTCTGAATCCAATCATGCTACCTTCCAACCTGTCACACACAAGGCAGCCAGAGTGATCTTTCAGAAGTGCACATCTTATCATATTATTCTCTGCTTATTTCGAGCTGTCCTTCTCTTTTCTTTCCATGTTTTAGCCATCTAGCCTTCCCTCAGTTTCAGAACATAACCATATTCCTGATATACTATTTTCTTTACCTAGAATGATCTTTGCCATCCCATTCATTCTTTAAAGCTCAGCCCAAAACAAATGTCATTTCCTCACAGATGCTACATATATACATATATATATTTGAAATGTTCACCATTGTACCCTATACTACCTCTTCATGTCTTTATCAAAATTGTATTTAATTAATTGTGTAATTAGCTAATGACTATCTTCCTTACCAGAACCTAACTTCTATGAAGATAGAGGCCATGGCATGCCCAATTTTTTTCTTTTTTCTTTTTGGCTGTATCACTAGGGCCCAGTTCAATGCCTTGTAATAGTAATCACTCAAAATTTATTTATTTAACAGATAAACCTATGGTTCCTTGATGATCTTTGGAGGGAAATCCATGGACCTTCTGAATTGCGTGCAAAATTTTGTTTGAATATATGTATTTTTGAGAAAAGGGTCTGTGGCTTTTATCAGATTCTCAAAAGCATTGGATTAAGAACCACTAAAATATGCTATAACAATACTAGATGAAATGTGGTGAAAATATAAAAGCTGAGAAGTAGTAGTGCTATTTAGAGTGGCAGGCCAGTGATGCTTACCGTGTGGTTTGCAGCCACCAACAGTTCACTTAGAATCTGTCAAAATGCAGTTCCTCAGGCCCTATCCCAGGCCTCCTGAATCAAAATCTCTTGAAAGACCTGGAATTTGTATTTTAATAAGCTGTCTAGGTTATTATAATGAATTTTAAATTTTGAGAAGCACTAGTATAGTGGAAGGAGGATTGCCAGTTCAGTAATTTATATAACCTGTTGGTCAAGTCTTAAATCTAACTTGGCATATAAAATTTTTAAAGTCTCCTCCTGGCAAAAAAGAATTTTTTTTTAATTTTGGGGGGAGGAGTATATATAACTTTCACCTAGGAAAAGAGATGAGGACCCAAAATTAGCAACATAAAGGTCTGTGGTCATGTTTGTAATAGCAGCAGTTGTAGCAAAGGGAGAGTAGAGAATAAAATATAGTCATAGCATGAGTGAGTGCTTGCTGATAGTAGATCCAAAGAATTTGTAAGGTGGAACAAGCGTCTTGAGGAAAGTAGAATTTTGTCTAATTTCACTGCCTCCATCTTCTTTGGCCTTTTACAAATAAACAGTCTTACTAAGATCTTAGGAACTTCACTACAGTGTCTATAGTCTTCAGGAAACTCTAAATTATATGTAACTTATATTGGTAAAAATAATGACTTTGCTGATATAATCTCAATTGTTAAGTTTTGTGTTTCATTATCCTAGTATTAAAATCTGAATTGGTGAATTTTTAGTATTCCTTATTAAATTTGTTTCTTTTTCTTTCATTTACCTTAAGCTAACAAAAGCTCTAAGGTAGTGAGTTTGAAAATATATATATATTTCAAAGATACTTTAACATAGGAATTTTTTAAAGAACTTATAACATTCAATTTTTACTGTAGCTATATATATGTGTTAAGATAAACATTTTCGGGCTTCCCTGGTGGCGCAGTGGTTGAGAATCCGCCTGCCGATGCAGGAGACACGGGTTCGTGCCCTGGTCCGGGAAGATCCCACATGCCGCGGAGCACCTAAGCCCGTGAGCCATGGCCGCTAGGCCTGCGCGTCCGGAGCCTGTGCTCTGCAACGGGAGAGGCCACAACAGTGAGAGGCCCGCATACCGCAAAAAAAAAAAAAAAAAAAAAAAAAAAAAAGATAAACATTTTCCATTGTTCAGAAATTACATTTTTAAATGTTAAACTGAACATTTCAATTATTACTGTTTACACTTTGTTTTAGGTTCCAGTATAATGCCAGCAGCTGGAACAATGTATCTAACAACTTCAACTGGATATCCTTACACTTATCATAATGGTGTTGCTTATTTTCATACTCCAGAGGTAGCTTCTGTCCCACCACCTTGGCCTGTAAGTAATTTCATTTTAGAAGGTTTTCCATCTATTACTATTAAATTTTTTATTTCTGAAATATTTCAACCAGACAATTACAAATAATAACAGCCATGTAGCTACCACTCAAATTTAATAAAGGTTAACATTTTACCGTATTTACTTAAGTTCTTTTAATAGGGGGAATAAAATATGACAAATTCAAGTAGTCTCCTTGCCCCAATTATCTTACCCTCTTTTCCTTCTTAGAGGTTAACCAGAGTATCTTTTCTGTCCATTTTATATGTTTTTACTACAAATGTAGATATCCTTAAACAATAGGTACATAGTATTGCTTTAGGTGGTTTTTAAACACTATATAAATAATCTGGTTTTCCTAGTCAACATTATGTTTTTGAGATTAAACCATGTTGATTCTAACATATCTAGTTCATTTATTTAAATTTTTTATAATATTCCATTGTATGAGTGTATATTCCCCTATTGATGGACATTGTAAGTTTTTTCTACAATCAAGACTACAATGAGGAAACTATACTCAATATTTTGTAATAACCTATAAGGGAGAAGATTCAGAAAAAAACAGTTATATATATATGCATAACTGAATCACTTTGCTGTATACCTGAAACTAACACAACATTGTAAATCAACTATACATCAATAAAAAAATTTAGTAAGATGAAGTATTTTCAATGCAGTTTTGATATTGCATGTACTCTTTGTTAATTGCTTGTGATTTTTTAAAATTTAACCATCGAGGTCCTATTTTTTATTCTAATCAATTTGCATGACTTAATGTAGAATCAAAACTCCATCATTTTATATATAAATTTTATACAGTATTATTTAATATTTTTCATTCTTTCTGAGTTTAAAAGTTTTATAACTGAATCAATTGATTTTTTCATTTTACTTCATCACTTAAAATTTTGCCCTACTAGGGATCTGATAACTACTCAGATTTACTTTCTGCCAGTTATTCCATGATTTCATTTTTCTTTATACTTAACTCTTTAATCCGTTTGGAGCTTTCTTGGGGTACGTTCTGTGGTCATATTCCACAAGTTCAGAGAATCATGTGTGGAGTTTTATTTTGGTTTTTTTCTGAACAAAAATGGGCAGAAGACCTAAATAGACATTTCTCCAAAAAAGACGTACAGGTGGCCAAGAAGCACATGAAAGCTGCTCAACATCACTAATTATTAGAGAAATGCAAATCAAAACTACAATGAGGTATAACCTCACACCAGTTAGAATGGGCATCATCAGAAGATCTACAAACAACAAATGCTGGAGAGGGTGTGGAGAAAAGGGAACCCTCTTGCACTGTTGGTGGGAATGTAAATTGATACAGCCACTATGGAGAACAGTATGGAGGTTCCTTAAAAAACTAAAAATAAAATTACCATATGACCCAGCAATCCCACTACTGGGCATATACCCGGAGAAAACCATAATTCAAAAAGACACATGCACCCCAAGGTTCCTTACAGCACTATTTACAATAGCCAGGTCATGGAAGTGACCTAAATGCCCATTGACCGATGAATGGATAAAGAAGATGTGGTACATATATACAATGGAATATTACTCGGCCATAAAAAGGAACGAAATTGAGTCATTTGTTGAGACGTGGATGGATCTAGAGACTGTCGTACAGAGTGAAGTAAGTAAGAAAGAGAAAAACAAATATCGTATATTAACGCATGTATGTGGAACCTAGAAAAATGGTACAGATGAACCGGTTTGCAGGGCAGAAGTAGAGACACAGATTTAGAGAACAAACGTATGGACACCAATGGGGGAAAGCTACGGGGGAGGGGTGGGGATGGTGGTGTGCTGAATTGGGTGAATCAGATTGACATGTATACACTGATGTGTGTAAAATTGATGACTAATAACCTGCTCTATAAAAAATAAAATTAAATTTAAAAAAAATTTTTTTAATGGGCAGAACCAACCCCTACAGATCTACATTTAGTAGGTCTGAGAGTGAAAAATATGTATGTATAGTTCTATAAATATAATTAATACATGTATGATTATAATATATTGATTAAATAAATATAATAAATACAATTATTTACTATAATACATTACCCTATTTAGAAAAGTTGCAAGTTACATAACAGTAAATAAATAATAAACAGAGTATAAAATTTTTTAAAGACTACATTGAACATCTAGATTTTGTATGTTTCGTGTGAGAGTTTGTCTAGGACAGTGGCCTTCAAAGTTTTTGCTTATATATCCTCTAAAATTTTTTTGAAAAATTATGAATACTCTCATTTTTAAATTGAAATCTGAAATTTACCATAATTTTAATAGTTTAGACATATTATATATTGTAGGTTTGCTTTAGATATATATTTTATAAAAGTCTGTAGCTATAGATTTAAGACTGGAAAATGTCCTACATGTAGTGATGGATGTTAACTAGACTCATTGTGGTTATCATTTTCATTCTTTATTTATATATATATATATATATAGTCATTATATTATGCACCTGAAACTAGGATAATGTCATATGTCAAATATCTCGCAAGAAAAAAAAAGAAAAAAAGAACGGAAAATGCCTGCTCTATAATTCAGTTAACAAAACTAGTCAACCAAATAAAATAAGCCAATCAAATAAAACTTACTCTCTATTAGAAAATTCTGACTCTATTTTTAAAGTTCAAATAAATGAATTAATATGTATCCCTGTGACCATCTTGTAATTTATTTTGTTCCCTGGATATGAAATACGGTACCATCTCCCCCTTAATATTTCTTATACAAACTCTTTTTGCTTTGCTCTTTCCTGTTTCTCAAGGGCATTGCCTTCTTGAATTGTCTGTTTGTTTGATGCTCTGTTAATGTTTACATTCCAGAACAAAGCATTATAGCAAGATCCAGAATGAGTGAGAGTGTGCCTTTCATAGTGAAGGGGCAAAGTATTATAAAAGGGGAGTTTTGAAAAGAAGAATCCATTGTACACAGATACATTCACAGACAGATCAAATCAGAAAGGAGACCATATGAAATAATCTGAAAATTAGTACTCTTAAACCTATTCATGCTCATGCACCACTGGAAGACTTTTGTGTTCTCCAACATTGGTCTAGGCATGACATACGTGTAGAAGTAGAATTTCACATTTATAGACTATACACATCTTTGACTAAATGTTCCCAGATATCTTTCTAAAGTGTACCAGTATAAAGGTTAGATAACAGTTTATGAGAGCTTCAATTTCTCCATAATCTGCCAGTCCTTTAATTTACTAGATTTTTGTATTTTTTGCCAATATTATTATGAAATGGTATCTTGTTTTACCTTTCACTTGCCTAGTCAGTGATAAGAGTAAACATATTTTCATATATTTATTTGCCATTTCAGTTTCTTCTATGAGCTGCCTCTTCATTTCTTTTGCCCATTTTTTCTGTTGGGATTGTTTGTCTTTTTCTTGAGTTCATTATATGAGTTCTATGGGTTGTAAATATGTTTTAATTTGTGGCTTGTCCATTAAATTTATGGTATTTTTTGTCATACACAAGTTTTTTGTTTTAATGTTGATAGACGTATTAATGTTTTATGGTTTCAGCTTTTAGTGTTTTTTTTTTTAAATACTATGCTGTTGCTGTTTTTCACATCTAGATCTTAAATCTGCAGTTTACATATTAACTAATCCATCCTCTTCCACTGTTTTGAAATGAATCCTCTGTCAAATGCCGAGTCTCTTTCTGGGCTCTCTGTTATGTTCCATTGGTGTATTTGTTTGCCCTGCCCAATTCTGTTTTAATTCCTTTTGCTTTACAATAAGTCTTAAAATCTGATAGGGCCATAATCTTACTCGGTTCTTTAAGAGTCCCTCATCTATCCTTAAGTCTTTGCTTTTATAAATATAAATTTCATAATTCAGCTTTTTCAGCTCTGTGAAGAGCCTTAGTTTTTGTTAGAATTGCATTAAATATATAGATTAACTTGGGACATTTAGGCATAATACTGAATTTTCCCATTCGTAAACATTATTTAGAGTTTCCATCTGTCAATAAAATTTTCTTTCTCTGTAAAAAAAAGTGGCATATCTTTTGTTTGATTTATTCCTAGGTACTCTGTAGTTCTTGTTGCTTTTATGAATGGTGTATTTTTTTAATCACACTTCCTAATAGATTGTGACTGGTGTGTAGTAATGCTTTTGATTTGTAAATGTTGATATTTTATCAGTAACCCTGCCAAACTCTCATATAGGCAATCATTTAGGACTCATTATACTTCTGTTTCTTTCTGCTCTTCTGTTTCTCATTTTTTCTCATCAAGTTATTGACTGGCAGTGTCTCTGCTACAGTAATTATATGACACTTATTCTTTTTTTTTTTTTTTTTTTTTTTTTTGCGGTACGCGGGCCTCTTCTCACTGTTGTGGCCTCTCCCGTTGCGGAGCACAGGCTCCGGACGCGCAGGCTCAGCGGCCATGGCTCAAGGGCCCAGCCGCTCCGCGGCATGTGGGATCTTCCCAGACCGGGGCACGAACCCTCATCCCCTGCATCAGCAGGCAGACTCTCAACCACTGCGCCACCAGGGAAGCCCTACATGTACTTTTGTAAGACGTAATAAATCACCTGTAAATTTATTGGATGACTATCTCATTTAAATATCAAAATGATAAAATAGAATTTAACAAATTCTTCAATAAATAATGTATTTGCTTTAATTAAATGTATAACAAAGGAATAGGATGTTGATTATTCATAAGTAGTGGGAAATTAGTGGCAAAATCAGATATGATTATTCATTCAGTTCTAAATGCTATGTAAACATTATCTACTGCTGGTCTCCACAATGGAAATAGGCAGCGTCACCTTAAGTCTAGCTGCCATTTTTCCTCTAAACATTCTCTTAAAACTATATTTTCATAATCTTTGGACTGAAAGCAACTTTTCTGGTGGTGGTTTTAGCATTACTATGGAAATGAAACCACATGGAAGTAGAAATACTGTGATAATTTTAATAGACTTAAAGTGGAGTTGTAATAATATCAATAAGAGGTGGAAAAATGACATTTCCAATCATAAACCGTAAGTTGACTGGGTTTAGGTGACAATGCGAGATAAATTTCATTATAAACTATTTTAAAGAATTTTGCCTAAAATAATTTTTCTTTTTCTTTCCTCTTATAGTCACGTTCTATATCTAGTTCCACTGTGATGGTAGCTCAGCCCGTTTATCAGCAACCTGCATATCACTACCAGGTAAACATTAAATTACAATGAAAATCTTCTTTGATACTTTCAGTCCTTTTTTGAGTAAGTTTCATTTTAATCTTTCTTATGCAAATACTCTTGTAATTAAAAAGAGGTAGTTAAGCCTTGATAACAGTGGCATTTTTTTCTTTTTATGAGGGATCTAAACCATGTCATACAAGAAGATGGACTGTTTACTTCCTTTTATCAAATGTAATGAGGTCAGTTTTGCTTCCCTGGTTAGCACAGAAATAATTCCCAAAGTAAGATAAAGATGTTGGACTACAAGCTGATATTTGTTTAATGCTACTGTGACCATTATGTCAGTTTAATAAGTATATATTAGAATAAGTAATATATTATGGTTTATATTATGACAGCCCCTTTTAGCTAACCAACACTCTTTTCATTAATTCTTGTGGGAGATTGAGGGTAAGTGAACTCTAATGCCAGACCATTTTGGTGTTTTATAGATAAAGTGTAATTGGAACACAGCTATATTTGTTTACATATTGTCTGTGGCTGCTTTTGTGCTGCAGTGGCAGAGTTGAGTAGTTGCAACAGATATTTACGGCCTGCAAAGCTTAAAACATTTACCCTCTGGCCCTTTACAGAAAACGTTTGCCAACTTCTTGTCTGTAGCATTCACAAATAAAACCGCATTCTTTTATACCTTTGAAATAGTGGAAGAAACTTTATTTCTGGGGTTTTTTTTTCATTTTGAACTTTTAAAATAGACCCACATGAAATGTTACAGTTACTGGAATTATTTTTAGTGTTAGACTAGGTTTGGGGGAGGTCACTTATTTTTAAATTCTGTTACTATGCTAAATATAAAATTATCTAAAGTGTTTTATTCACTTAGTAAAAATGAAAGTAACTTAATGGCATTTATTTAAAATATATGTGTAGGGACTTCCCTGGTGGTGCAGTGGTTAAGAATCCACCTGCCAATGCAGGGGATATGGGTTCGATCCCTGGTCTGGGAAGATCCCACATCCCACATGCCACATAGCAACTAAGCCCAAGTGCCACAACTACTGAGCCTGTGCTCTAGAGCCCACGCACCACAACTACTGAGCCTGCGTGCTGCAACTACTGAAGCCTACGCACCTAGAGCCTGTGCTCCGCAACAAGAAAAGTCACCGCAATGAGAAGCCCACACGCTGCAATGAAGAGTAGCCCCCGCTTGCCGCAACGAGAGAAAACCTGGATGCAGCAACAAAGGCCCAATGCAGCCAAAATTAAAAATAAATAAAGTATATATGTAGTGTGACTATTCCTAATTCAAAATTTTGAGAGGCCCCAAAGACAACATTAGGTACCAGGCCATTTAACATGACAAGCCAAAAGTTGTGAAACCAGTTTTGGGACCCTTAGCTTATTGTCCACCTGGAGCATGTGAAAGGATGAGGTTAAAAAGGGAGATTGGTAATGAGGCTTTTTTAACAAGAGAGTTGTTAGAGTGCTATGGCATTTCCCATTCTCCTCAACCAAGTGAAGATGACTTCAGAGAATGACTAAGAGAGTTTAATATTTGTCCCCTGAAATTTGTGAGATAGTATCACTTGGGCATGACCTCTCCTTAAAAAAAAGCCTGAAGAAGAAGCTGGAGTGGTCTTTGGAGGCAGAGCCAGAAAAGAAGGCTACAGTAGGAATGTGCTGCACGTCTCACAGCAAGCAAAGGGTTATGTTTCCCAAGAGCAAGATACAAACCTCACAGAAGAGACTCTTTCCAAAAAACTTTAAGGTGACCCCAGGAGAGAAAAAAATCTGTGTGAAGTAGACTCCTAGAATCAAGGTCTAGAATTGCAGTCAGAAGTTCTCAGCAGGGAGATCGCCAAAGGAACAGAGTAAAGTACCCAACCAGAGTGTCAGCATTTGCAATCTGCCACACGCCAAAAAGTGATCTATCCTAATTTTTATCCAGGGGCAAGGAAAAACAGCTCAACACAGTGGTTTTTATTTGTTTGTTTGTTTTACCCTTTGAAAAGTTTATTTTTGTTGTTGAAGTATAGTTGATTTACAATATTATATTAGCTTCAGGTGTACAACATAGTGATTCAAAATTTTTATAGATTATACTCCATTTATAGTTATCGTAAAATATTGGCTATATTCCCTGTACTGTACAATATATCCTTATAGCTTATTTATTTTATACATAGTAGTTTGTACCTTTTAACCCCCTTTTATTTTGCCCCTCCCCCTGTCCCTCTCACCACTGGTAACCACTAGCTTCAACACAATGCTTTTAAAGTGCCAGGGATGAAAAAGACTAAAGTTGCTTTCTTTCTGCTTGCACCTTGTGGAGACCAGCTCCTCCTTCATTAATTGATTACATATATATATACATGACATAGATGTATTCTGAATAGAACTCTAATACAATTTAATTTTATACTTTGGCTCTGGTTTTCCACTTGACACAAATTATAAAACTGGAAGTATATTACCTAGATATACTCAGGAAAGATTTTTGTACCAATTTGTAACATAGTATTTTACAATGTAAAAAATAATTTCACTTCACATATTTCTTTACAGTTATATATTTATTCATCATCATTCTGCCCTAAAAATTGCCACTCTGATAATATCTTCCCTTGCTCTTTCTTTTTACAAATTCTGGGATTGATAGTTTTATCAATTTTTGTTAATCAATATAAAATAGATAAATAGTGAGAACCTGCTGGATAGCACAGGGAACTCTGCTTCACTTCATTGTTCAGGAGAAACTAACAATATTGTAAAACAACTATACCCCAATAAAAAATTTAAAAATTTACAAAAAAATAATAAATAAGCACCATCCTTTAGCAAGCAAAGAAATAATTTTTTAGTCAAATCGGATAATGCCTGGTTCAATCAGTATTTATCTCCTTTGTATTTCTTACTTCATAAGTAGATAGTGATTTTATTTATCTAACAAATCTACATATATGTCATTTTATTACAGATTTTATATTAAAATATTTTCTTAAGAGATTATACATTATCCTGCCATTTTTAATATGGTATACAAAACATAGACCTCATGTTATCTTGGTCATCATTATAACACAGTGATGTAATCTATTAGAAGATGATGTGGTCAGCACAAAGTTAATAGTTTAGATGTTAATTCATGGGATCTTCTTTTTTTCTGTTTTTTTACTTTAATAATTTTAAAAAGCCTTTTTAAAGGTGGAGAATAAGTTAAAAGTAAAACATTTATTATTAAGGAATAATACAACTAATTTAAGAAATAAAAAGTCTATGTTCTATATTATCATCTTACAGTAAGTACCGTAAGTAATTTGACCCTCTTTTTTTTTTTAAATAACAGCTTTATTTAGATATAATTCATCTTACCCCCTCCTCCCAGTCCTAGGCAACCAGTAATATACTTTCTGTCTTTATAGATTTGCCTGTTCTGGACATTATTTGGATATATACCGCATTTTGTTTATCTGTTCTTACGTTGATGGACATTTGGGTTGTTTCCACTTTTCAGCTTTTACAAATAATGCTGCTATGAACATTCATTCGTGTACAGATTTTTGTGTGGACATACGTTTTCATTTCTCTAAGGTGTTATACCTAGGAGTAGAATTGCTGAGTGATATGGTATCTCTGTGTTTAACCTTTTAAGGAAGTATCATACTTTCCAAAGGCTGCACCATTTTACACTCCCACCAGCAGTTTATGAGGGTTCTAATTTCTCCACATCCTTGCCAACACTTATTATCTACCTTTTTGATTATAGCCCTCCTTGTGTATGTGAAGTGATATCACAGTGTAGTTTTGATTTCCACAGCCCAAGGCTAATGATGTTGAATATCTTTTATATGCTTACTGGCCATTTTTGTTTATCTTCTTTGAGAAAATGTCTATTAATATCCTTTACCAGTTTTTATATTGGGTTACTTACCTTTTACTATTGAGTTATAAGGGTTCTTTGTATATTGTAGATACAAGTTTCTTATCAGATTCTTATAATCTTATAAGTTTCTTATAATTTATAAATATTTTCTCCAATATTGTGGGTTTATTTTCACCTCCTTGATGGTGTCTTCTGCAGCACAAAAGTTTTTCAGGTTGATGAAATCCAGTTTATCCTTTTTTTCTTTTGTTGCTTGTGCTTTTGAGGTCATAATTTTTTTAATTACCTGGTTCAAAGTCACAAAGATTTGCACCTATGTTTTCTTATAAGAGTTTTATAGTTTTAGCTCTTACGTTTAGATCTTTGTTCCATTTTGAGTTAATTTTTGTATATGGTTTGAGGTGTAGGGGTCCAGCTTCATACTTTTGCATGTAGATATTCAGTTTTAACCCTTGTTTATAATCTGGGTGGGGTTGTTTTTTTCATTTTAGGCCCCTGCACAGTGTCTACCAGGTCAGTGGCAGTGGGGTGTTCCTCAGGTAAATATTAATTTTTTTCATTGTTTTTGTGAAGACTGCCTGAATATGGAGAACTAGATTTGAGACCTTCCTCTTGTATTTATTAATTGTAATACCTTTGGCAATTCGTTTAATCCCTATATTTCTCAGCTTCCTCATTTACAAAGTGGAAGTAACGATACTATACTGTGGAAAGTTTTCTCACATGATTTTTGTGATGGTCAAATGAGATCATGTAAGTGAAAGCATTTTGTAAATAAGTGAGCGCTATGTAAACTGAAATGAACATTTACTTCTTTTTACTATTAGTATTACTAGAAAATTTAGCATTTTTCTAGCTTTACTTCAGATTTTGCTTGTTTCATTTATGCTCCTATATAAGTATTCCATCTCCCAACTTTTGATAACAAATAGTGTACCACCAAAAAGATTCTTTAATGATACATCCCATTTCCATGGGAAGTCGGAAAGCTGAGAATAGACATTTATGACAATTTAAATACTATAGGTTATATTATTACAACCTTTAATTGTGATCTTAATGATTATCTTAATTTATATATGAGGTTCTAAAGTGCTAAGAAATTTTTAGTACTTATAAGTGATAAAGTTATTAATAACATCTACACAATTGGAATTTATAACAACCCAGAGTTCCTAGTTTGTTGCTAAGATACTTCTGTGCTGTCCCTGAAAAACAACTTTAGGAAAATGTGAAACCAATATTTCTCTTGTGTGTTGGGTAAGTCATTTGGTTTAATTGAAATAACTAATCCGATTTTAATTAGAAGTATGGTTTTGTGTTTTAGTCTCCTGCCTCTTCTGCTCCATTCTTATACCTGCAACCTTCTGAGGTTATTTATCAACCAGTGGAAATTGCACAGGATGGTGGATATGTTCCTCCTCCACTGTCTCTGATGGAAGCTTCAGTTCCAGAGGTATGTGTTAGTCTCAAAGTAAGTTATCTATAACCACTTCCTCTTAACACTTATTTCTTTTCTTTTCTAAAAATATTTATTCAAGACCCTCATTGAAGTTGAACATCTTATGTTTTCTTTGATTTATTCACATCTCTTCCCCTTTTTTATATCTAAGAATGCTTCATCTTAGACTTCTTCACTAACTAATTCTGAACCATTTCTCAAATCCGTTCACTCTACTAGGCTATTCCCTGACTCAGTCCCCTAGAAAGAATAAGATAAATGCTTCTCCTTCTGGTTTGCCTGTCAATCTGTATTGTTACTAACAGTCTGTCAATTAAAAGTGTATAAAAATGAAGTCAAAGAAGAAAATAATCTTTAAAAAAGTCTTCCTTCAAAAATGTAAATCAAATTTATAACTGTAAACTGTAAATATTATCTTCCATGTGTTTAAATTATATTTGCAAACCATTACTAATAACCTCATCATCTATATGCCAGAAACTGTACATGGTATGTTTTAAATATGTTGTGAAAGACTGGGTACCTATTGGGTATCTATGAATATCCACCTCCCAATTTGAGTGTATTTTTGTAATTATTATTATTATTGCTAAGGTTTATAACATAATTTTTCTGGAACAATAATTTCCACAATTTTGGATCTTAATGTTTACTATCAATACTTTTTTTTTCTTTTTTTAAATTTTTTATTTATTTATTTATTTTTGGCTGTGCTGGGTCTTCTTTTCTGTGCATGGGCTTTCTCTAGTTGAGCCGACCGAGGGCCACGCTTCATCGCGGTGTGCGGGCCTCTTACTGTCGCGGCCTCTCTTGTTGCAGAGCACAAGCTCCAGATGCGCAGGCTCAGTAGTTGTGCCTTACGGGCCTAGTTGCTCCGCGGCATGTGGGATCTTCCCAGACCAGGGCTCGAACCCATATCCCCTGCATTGGCAGGCAGACTCTCAACCACTGCGCCACCAGGGAAGCCCACTATCAATACTTTTACTATGATTTCTCCATTCTTCATCTCACCCTCCATTTATCACTTGCTTGACTGAATCTACAAGCAGTCTTTGTTAAAGAAGGCTTGTATGTGCTATATACTACTCTCTGAGTTTGTACATCCTTGTTTGTTCAACATGTTTGTTGTCTGTAAGTCTGAAAGAAATTAAAACTAGCTATAAAATAGCTGCATCATACTTGTATAAGTTTGCTAAGGCTGCTGGAACAAAGTACATGAACTGGATGGCTTAAAAAATAGAAATGTATTTTCTCACAGTTCTGGAGCCTAGAAGTCCAAAATCAAGGTGTTGGAAGAATTGGTTCCATCTGAGGACTGTGAGGGAAGGATCTATTCCAGGCCTTTCTTCCTGGCTTGTAGATGACCACTGTCTCCCTGTGTCTTCACATTATCTTTCCTGTTTCTATGTCCAAGTTTCCCATTTTTATAAGGATACCAGTCATACTGTATTAGTTTCTACCCTAATGACCATACTTTAATTTGCTCACCTCTGTAAAGACCCTTTCTCCAAATAAGGTCATACTCTGACATACTGGGGGTTAGGACATCAACACATAAGTTTTAAGAGAACACGGTTCAACCCATAACAACACTTTTTTCTCTTAGAACTTCTAGTCTACTCTTTTCTGATGTTCAGTATAGCTATAAAGAAGTTTGAAACCAGCCTGACTTTCCCCCTTATACATAATTTGCTTTTTCTTCTTGCGTGCCTGAAAAGTCTGTCTTAACTTGAAATCAATTCACCAGGATATGTCTTGGAATTTATCAGTCTTTTTTTTTTTTAATTTTATTTATTTATGACCGCGTTGGGTCTTCATTGCTGCGCGAGGGCCTTTCTCTAGTTGCAGCGAGCAGGGGCCGCTCTTCATCGCAGTGCATGGGCTTCTTATTGTGGTGGCTTCTCCTGTTGCAGAGCACAGGCCCCAGGCGCATGGGCTTCAGTAGTTGTGGCACGCAGGCTCAGTAGTTGTGGCTCACGGGCTCTAGAGCACAGGCTCAGCAGCTGTGGCACACGGGCTTAGCTGCTCCACGGCATGTGGGATCCTCCTGGACCAGGACTCGAACCCATGTCCCCTGCACTGGCAGGCAGATTCCTAACCACTGCTCCACCAGGGAAGCCCTATCAGTCTTTATAATATTTTTCCTGGGACACAGTTTGCTCCTTTGATTCTCAGGCTAGTTTTTATTTCAGTTTCTTTTTTCCTGTTAGAACTTTGAAAAAAAAATTTTATTCCAGTTGTGTTTCTTCTTCTTCAGGAACACCGTTTATGCATATGTTAGATCTCTTTTTTGTCTTTCATATCCGTCATCTCTGAGGTAATTTATCATAGTGGTTTTTAATGTTGTTTTATATGCTTTTTCAAAACAATTATGACTATATTTTTCATTGTGTTTAGTCTACTTTTTATTATGACTAATGAAGATTTCATCTCTATTTTATTTTTATCTTTTTTATCCCAAAGTCTGCTGCTTTGCTTACATCATTGCCTGTAAATGTTGTCTGTTGGCTTAAAATATTTTTGGAGCTCTTTTTAGAGATCATGTTATTATAATTTCTTTAAGATCAAAAGAATTATATTTATCTGAACTTTTCTACTATTTTCTGGGGTGATTTCTCATCTTTTTCTTTTTTTCCCCCTTTTTGCTTTTCCCTTGATGGAGTTGGAGAGGATGAGAAGAGTCTTAGGTTGCTTCCTTTTCCTACATATCTTTACATGTCTTTAAATGATGCCAGCTGTTTTTTTGAAATACAGGGTAGGAGAAGCATGCTGTTGTCTTAAACAGCCTACCACCAAGTCTGTTATGTTTCCTGCTTGAGATGCTCTTCCCTCAGTTATTAGCATTCTGGAGATCATTTGGCTCCTGGCAAAGTCTCTTTTTTCGTAGATTTTCTGTATGGGGTGTAGTAATTGTTACTTCACTTTCCACTTGCACCCTGCTTCACCTCCAGCAATGTTCCTCAGCTATAATGCCAGGTAGTAGACCACAAAATAGTGAAAACCTAATTTCTCCTTCAGTTCTGCCGCCCCTGCTATTAAGTAAAATTGGATCTCTGTGAAGATCTTTCCTCCTTCTGTCTTGGCCTGACACACCCCTACACGTGAGACTCTAAAGAATCTTTGAATAGGCCTTTCAGAACATTTACCTTCAGGGAAATTATAACCTTCCTCAGGCTTCAGAATTCTCCGTTATATTGGTCCAAATTGCATAGCATTTGGCAGACATTCTACATTGTAATTCAGGATCGTGGACACTTCCTCGTTTACTTGATAATGGCATTTTAAAAATCTATCTTTTGGGCTTCCCTGGTGGCGCAGTGGTTGAGAATCCGCCTGCTGATGTAGGGGAGACGGGTTCGTGCCCCGGTCTGGGAAGATCCCACATACCGCAGAGCGGCTGGGCCCGTGAGCCATGGCCGCTGAGCCTGTGCATCTGGAGCCTGTGCTCCGCAAAGGGAGAGGCCACAACAGTGAGAAGCCCACGTACCACAAAATAAATAAATAAATAAATAAATAAATAAATAAATAAAAATCTATCTTTTGTTCTTTTTGTTGTTTTCTGGTTTTCAAGGAGGGGCACAGTGAGGTAAGAATGCTTTTACATTAGGTTTTTAGCCATAATCTACTTTTGGCACTGAACCATATTCTTAATTCCTGACATCAGGTAACTTATCAGGTTATATTTCACTATTTAGTGGAATCTAATAAGACTTTTCTGGAAATATTGCTTCTATTATTAGCTTATAACTTACACCATTAATTTTATGATATTTCCATACAAAATGATATAAGCATATTTTTATTTTAATATTGTTTCTGATAGAAGATATAAGTCTAATATATAAATTAATAAATAGGGTGGGGTAGTTTATATTTTAAGTGTTTTTTCCCTAAAATTAAAAAACACAGGGCTTGTTCTTATGAGTTTGATAGTTAGATTCCCTAAAATATAAAAATGAATTAACATTATTTCTCACTTATTTCAATAGCTATTTCCCCCTTCACTCTTAAAATATAGTGCCTTCTACTTTGCTAAATAAATAGAAACTACTTTGTGGAAACCAACTCGGCTTCCAGTCCCCAACATACAAACTTTACCTGACTCATAACCCATCCTCAGCTTCTTATATTTGTTTAGTAACCTTTCTCGTCCAAGGTTATTTGTGCCTCTTTGCTCTGGATACTATAACTTCCCTCTTCCTCAGGGACCTCATTCCACTATTCTCCTTTTCTCATGTATTTTAAGACATTTTCTCTCCATTGGTTCATAGCTTCACCACTTAGTAGTGTGTTTCTTTGAGTAATCACTTAACTCTTCACAGGGTTGGTTTTGTAATATCCACATTAATAACATAAAGACATCTAGAAAATCTATTTTGCAAGATTGATGCAAAGATTAGAGTTTTTGTATACAGAAAGTTCTTTGTATAGTGCCTAGCACCTAGTAGGAGATAATTACTATCCTTTGACACACCCCCACCAATGCCTTAATTCTCTTCTACCTTTCAAGGCCAAGCTTGAAAAATTAATCTACATTTAGTATTTCCACTGCCTCACTCCCCATTCTCCCCTCACCTGCTGAAGTCTGCTTCATTACCTTTCCACTGAAGCTGCCTTTGATAAAGTTCCTCAGTGATTCCCTAATTGCCTGATACTTTCCTTTCTTTTCAGTCTTTCTTGACCTGTCAGAGAAATTGGACATACTCCTTGAAACCCTTCCTACCTTTGGTTTCCATGATACTGCTCTCTTCTGGCAATCCGTTTACCTCCTTTCATTTTCCTTTGTAAGCTGATCTTTTGCTCCCCATGATTTCATATTCGATTCTCCATTGTTTCACCCTACATACTCCCTCTGATGTTATCATCCATACTCATCTCTCTAGCCCCAGCATCACTGCTGAATCTTAGACCTGCACTCTCCAGTACAACAATAGCCATTACCACATGAGACTATTGAGCACTTGAAATGTGTGGCTGATCTGAATTGAGATGTGTTGTAAGTGCAAAATACACACCAAGTTTTAATGACATAGTATGTCATTAAAATGAATGTAAAATTTATCACTAATTTTATATTGAATATACTTTAGTATATTTTTAATATATTGGTTTAAATAAAATATATTACTGGAAATTAATTTTACTTGTTTCTTTTTACTTTTCTAACATGGCTACTGGAAATTTTTCTTTCAGTTTTATTGAGATATAACTGACATACAGCACTGTGTAAGTTTAAGCTGTACAGCATAATGATTTGATTCACATACATCATGAAATGATTATCACAAAAAGTTTGGTGAACATCCATCATCCCATATAGATAGAAAATTAAAGAAATAGGAAAAAATTAGTGTGTGATGAGAACTCTTAGGATTTACTCTCAACAACTTTCCTATATAATGTACAGCAGTGTTAATTATATTTATCATGTTGTACATTACAGCCCTAGTACTTATTTACCTATAACTGGAAGTTTGCAGTTTTTGCCAGTCTTGATTTTAATTAATATGTATTTCACATTATTTCTATTAGTGCTGCTTTAGAGCTACATCTACAATAGCTTTTGATTGACTGTATACCTCTACTAGAAGTCCTACAAATATCTCAACTTTTATGTGTTACAAAACTAACTTCTTCTCTTTAACCCCCTCACAATAACATAAACATCAAACTTGCTTTTCTTATATTCCATATTTCACTGAATGGTGCCACCATCTGCTGGAAAAGCCATAAATCTGCTTTTACATGATCTGTTCCCTGCCTGTTACTCTGCTGCCTCATCTTTCAGCTGTCGTTCGGTGAATAATCTTCCTTCCAGCTGTACCAAACAACCTACACAGATCTCCCAAATGAGGTGTGTTCTTAGTTGCCTCTCTGCCTTTTCACATACTGTTCCCACCTCTCTCCCTAATTCTTCAAATTCAAGCATAAACTCCACTAGAAAACTTCCCCTGACCACATCCCCAACTTTCTAAAGCTACATCAAGTAATTCTTTTCTTTTCTCCCATGCACTCCTATACATGTGTCATAGGAGTTAGGGTAATTTTGACTAGTTTGTCTCAGATAAGTCTATAAGTGAATTAAGATAGAGAATGTGTTTCTCATCTGTGTTTCTCCATTGTGTAGCAAAAGGCCTAGTAAATTGTAATGCTGAATAAATATTTTTAATTAATAAATGAAAAACAATATTTTTTCCTTTGTTTTGTTATAGCCTTATTCTGATCATGGAGTTCAAGCAACATATCACCAGGTTTATGCTCCAAGTGCCATTGCTATGCCTGCACCTGTGATGCAGCCTGAACCAATTAAAGTAAGAAGTTTGTTTTGATTTTTTTCTGTTATTCTTCAGTCATATTTCAAGTTTTCCAAATTTCTCTTCTGAAAAGAAACAACTTTGGATATTTATGTCACATATGTGATCAGAAGTACAGAATTAGTTAATTATTTCATGTGAAGGAAATACAATTCTAAACTAGCTATAATTTCTATTAATTAGTTCTGAACAAGTTATAAACCACACATGGTCAAAACTTTTTATTTACTGTAGTAAAATATATATGACTAAAAATCTTCCATTTTTAATAAGTTCTGGAGACCTAATATGTATGGTGGTGAGTATAATGTTAACCTTATTGTGGTAATATATGTGTAAAATCATCATGTTGGATACCTTAAACTTACACATTGTTATATGTCAATTATATCCCAATAAAGCTGGGAAAAAAATCTTCCATTTTTAAGTGTACAGCTAAGTGGTATTAATTACATCCATATTGCTGTGCAATTGTTACCACTATCTAGTTCCAAACTTTTTCATCACCCCAAATAGAAACTCTGTACCCATTAAGCAATAACTTTATATTCTTCTCTCTGCAGTCCCTGGTAACTTCTAATCTACTGTCTGTCTCTATGAATTTGCCTAGATACTTCATATACTAAGATTTTTATTATGTTAATGGCATGTAACATTTATGGGGAGGTGAAAACAGTTAATGATCTACTCTTCCAGTTTGGGAATTTTGTGCTCATGCATCTTAAATCAGATCCAGGCCAGGAGTGGTAATCTAGTTAGATCCATGTGTGTATTCAATATATAAATATATTAGGGAAATGTGACTACATCTCTAATAAAGAACCCAAACTGATTAACTATTATGATGGTACTATGAATCTTGCTTGCAGTGTACTCTTTACAATAAAATGATGGAGGTTAGCAATTTCACACTCATATTTTTGCTTCTGACCCAGACCATATACTGGAACTCAATACCAGGACAGTCTACTTTAAGGAGCCTCCACAGTCTTTCGAATCTCCTCACCCCTTCACTGCATTTCTTCAGTGCTCTTGCCACTGTACTGCAAACATGGACTAAAATCATAATTTTGACCTAATACCAAAGCCTAAAGTGTTAGTAAACGTTACTTATAGAGAGCTCATTATAGTATCAAAATCTTCTAAAACAAACTTCTCCTACTGTTAATACTTTCTCCAGATACACTTCTCTAGAAATAGCTGAAATAGCTATGCCATATTAGATAATCAATTGCAGATTATATATATATTATACACACACACATTATATATATATAAACACAAATGATTGAAGTTGTACTTCTAAATAATTCCAATAGAGGATAGAGTGGTAGTTGGATGGAGAAATTTCCAAAGAATATTAATGTTAAACATCCTTGGGCTTCCCTGGTAGCGCAGTGGTTGGGAGTCCGCCTGCCAATGCAGGGGACACGAGTTCATGCCCCCGGTCCGGGAAGATCCCACATGCCGCGGAGCGGCTGGGCCCGTAGGCCATGGCCGCTGAGCCTGCGCGTCTGGAGCCTGTGCTCCACAGCGGGAGAGGCCACAACAGTGAGAGGCCCGCATATCGAAAAAAAAAAAATCCTTGATTTAAAGTTTAATTCTTCTAGTTTAAGAGTATACACTTTTCTACATTTTCTTAAATCTGTGAGTAGGAAATTCAGAAATTGTACAGAGAAACTGGTATCTTATTCTTTATCATAAAAATTATACATATGTTGAATATAAATCATAACAGTGGTATGAATAGACACCTTTCTTTGTGCATATAAGCATAAAACTGGAATCAGAAATCTGCCTCTTGAATGTCTGGAGAAATGCTGCTAAGAGGAACTTTACCCTTTCTATCCTGTTACAGATCTTTGCTCTGCTGTGCCACAGGCTAAAGGCTAACAAAACCACTGACTTGTTTCTATTTGTATTTAATCTGTCTTGTTAAGGCTTATAATAATTGTGGTTTTCACATGGGATACATCCTAGGGAAGATTTTGGTCCTGACAGAGTTAAGATTTCAGGACTAGTGAAGAGTTTAAGAGCTATGAACTGTGGTTAACTAGCTTACTCCAAAGCCCACGTCTCACACAACTGTAATTAGATTTCATCGAATCTGAGCTAGCATGGATTATACAACACACCATTATTTTATGTATCACTATGAAAGAAAAAAAACTTGCCATCAATTGTAAATGTATACTGATTCAGAGTTTTTGAAATACGAAAAGATGTATATCTCAGAATCAATGAAGTTTGGCATGTTTTATTTTTATTCATTTATTTATATTTTTTGGCTGCACTGTGTGGCATGTGGGAACTTAGTTCCCGGACCAGGGATAGAACCCATGCCCCCTGCACTGGAAGCACAGTATCTTAACCACTGGACCACCAGGGAAGTCCCTGGCATGTTTTATTTTTAATTTAGATATGCAGGATTGTAGGAAACTTGAGTTGAGAGGCAGACAAAAACCCACAATTCCCCTTTTGTTAGAGATGAGGGGAAAAAAAGAAAATTCAATTAAATAAACCTTCAAAATCAAAACTGGAACACAGGGCTTTTGTATAGAGTTTTATATTTCCTATTTTATCTTTCAAGGTTGAATGTTCCATGTATTTTATACTCAAATATTTTTCTTTAGGTGATTTGATGGCACTCAATAGAAAATGGTGCCCCACTCAGCAACAGAAACTCCAAAAACAATTCTATAGTTTTCTAAAACTATACAATCTTGTAGACATACTTTACTATACAAATTTTGCTGTGTGGAAAATTATCTACTTTTGTTTATAGTGCATTTGTATTATAATATAGAAATATTAATCCACAAATGTTGCTAAATCAATAGGAGATGACTGTTTCCTAAAATTTATTAAAGTAGACTAATATTAAAATACTGACATTTGAAACATTAACCTTTTTTCTTCCTATGCAAATTTTCCCTGGTGTACCAAAAACCTTGGTGACTTAAAATTATAGAAAAGTAGAAATACTCCTTGGAAGAATTTGAGCCTATTGTTTTTATAAAAAAGTGTAAGTCATTTTTAAAACTCTATTATAATTTTAAGGATGTTAATTGTATATATCCAGAAGTAGTGATTTCAGACGTCAAAACTATCTTAAAGCAACAAATCTAATCAATAAAATAGAGACCTTATCCAGAGTTCAGAGCACAAGTCTAACTGCTATAAATGACTGTTTGCCAGAAGCTACTCACTGACGGTAAGCCACAGGCTACTGTATTCTGTCAAATCAAATAATACATTGTAAAGCAGACCAATATAGAAACTATTTATTAGGTTAATATGGTATTAATTAGGGTATCATTCCCTAATTCAGCACAGTCACATACAGAATTAATTTTAAAGTCAATAAAGCAAAATCACATAATGTCAAAATTATCCCATTGAACTAGACTATAGGAAGGAACAAAAGGAAAATCTTTGTCTATTTGGGCATTTGAAGCTTTTAAGATGAATATCAGATCCCTAGGTAATAAAGGTGTAAGTGGAGAGTTGTAAAGTATTTATGTTTCCTTACAGTGTTTTTCCATTTTTGCATTAATTTAAGTGTCTAATAAGTTTATTCTTATGAGGATTAATTGAGATACTGGAAAGTGAGTAAATTATCATTTGAAGTTCACCTTTAAGTTAAATGTTCTTTTTACTTAACTCCAATGTATTATTCATGAAAACATTTGATATTAAGGATAATATTTAACCACTTGCCAGGCTATGAGGAATTTCTTCTAATTAAGGCACTGATCAGGCTTGAATGAAAAACACAACTATTGGCCTGTTAAACCTTACTTGTTGGAAAGACAGAATGATTCAAAAGTAAATTGGAAAGGGATTTGACCTACTACCACTGTCTGTTTTTTTTAACTCAGAGACCCATAATGTGCGTTCACCTAAACATTAGCAACTATCTTACCTTACAGAAGAATTCTAGTACTGTCTTTTTCCTAACCATTTCCTCATTTCAGTATCATTAACACTTCCTATAAAGCAATTAGAGATTAAAATTCCTTCATATTCAGCAGGTCCTCAGGGTAGAGGAGGACAATTGTAAAGTATTGCATTCTGGAGGGTAGGAATAGGAAAAACCTGTGCTTTGCATCTCTGAGCATACAATAGGGTAAAAATTTTCATGGACTGTGCATAGGTCTAACTATAGATAGCCTCAGAGGGGACAGAGAACAGTAAGGGGAGTCAAGGACTCATGAAACCAATTTTTAGAATTGTCATGGATAGATCTCCATTCAGTGATGAATAAACAGAAAAGTACACACTGCATGGGTCTCATGAAAAATTTTTTGCATATGGCACTACATTAATGATAAGGATAAATAACAACTATATTTTATATATATATATATGCAATGTATAAGAACATATATAAGAGGAAATTAAATTAATTTTTAAAACTATATCCCATGTTCCTGGAAATTACAAACTAAAAAACAGGAAAGATAAAATGGTTGCTAGCCAGTATAAGAAAACACTGTATGAAACTATTAATATGATGAAAATAATTAAATGTATCTTTACTGCATGCTTGATACCACTGAGAAAAAGTTGTCTGGCCCTCTGAAATACCTACAGTGAAGCTCATTGATAAACCCATCATTCACAAAGAACTTCCCATTAGGATTTTAGTCTGCCCTATTAAATATGGATGTGCAGTCACATTAGAAGAAAGCCTTCAGAATGAGAGACCAAAACAAACAGATAAAAAAAGAAATTCAGACGAAACATATAATTCAGGGAACAGAAAAAAATCAAAGAAACTATAATTAATATCCTCTCAGAGATAACATTTATGAGAAGTGGTCCATACATAGACATCCCAGAAAACACTTTATTTTTTCTCAAACATCTTAGTCCTTTTAATTGTTTTCAGCTTTGTATTTTGAAATAATTTCAGATTTACAGAAAAGTCACAGAAATAATAGTTTCTATATATCCTTCACCTTGCTGTTCTTTGACTGGAGGGCACTGGTACAGGAAATGAACAATAATACAATTCTCTTAACTATATACCTTCTTCAGATTTCACTAGTTTTACCACTAATGTGATATCTGAAATAAATTACACGTGAAAGGGTTAGACATAGGCAAAAGATTTTAGAAAATATATTTTTAAAAGACAGGTGGATAATAATAGAGAAAAAGATAAAATCAGAAGATTAATTCAAGAAGTCAAATATTAATTCTGGAAAAAGACATAGAGAAAATGGTTTGGGGGAAATTAGGAAAAAATTAATACAAGAAAATTCCCTAGGAAGTTAATGACAGGAGTGTCTAGATTAAAAGGGCCCAGAGGGAGATCATAATGGTGGAGTAGGAGGATGCAGGCAGAGCTCACCTCCCTCCACAAACACATCAAAAATATATCTACACGTGGAGCAATTCTCACTGAAAACAAAGTGGAAGTTATCTGGCAGAAAGACTCTTATACAACCAAGGTTGTAACAAAGATCCAAGATCCAGATGGAATTGGGTAGGAAGGGAAGAGAAATGATCAGGTCGGGAGGGAACAGGGAAGAGGAGAGGGATTACACAAGCTCAGAGGGATTGCACAGGCTCACTCCCTGGGGAGTGAGAGGTTCAATCCACGTTTCAGGTATCCCCAACCTGGGGGTCTGACACTGAGAGGACAAGTTGCCTTGGCAGGTTTGAAAACCAGAGGGACTGACAGCAGGGCTGTAAGAAACCTAGACTCCACTTGTGAAGATCATACACACTACCGAAACAAGGCAGAAGAAGCAGATAGAAACTGCCTGGGACTCTGGCCAGTTTCCTGCCACCACTCCGGTGTGCACCCCGGCCCGAGACAAACACCAACTCCAGCCCCACTTGCTCTACAGTACAGCTTCACACTGGCTCATAGGCTGCCATGGCCAAGGGGAGTGCACAGTTCTGGGGGACAGAGCCAACTCAAACACAGATAAGCATCTGAATAGGGCAAGGGTGGCCATTTCTGGCACTAGTGGTGGCAGTGGATCGGGAGTGGCCCAGAACTCTCACTGGTGCTGGGACTGCCACAGCCCACACCCCAACCCACACTGGGCACTCCAGCCCCACCTACTCTGTGGTGCAGCTCCATTCTGGGCAAGGGCTACTGCAGCTCTGTTCCCCACAACTGCACAGTTGTGGGGAACAGAGCTGGCTCGGATCTGACAAGGCATCTAAACAGGGCAAGGGCAGCCATTGCTGGCACCAGCAGAGTCAGCAGATTGGGAGCAGTCTGGAATGCAGACTGCTGCCAGGACCACCACAGCCTACACCCCAACCCATGCCAAAAGCCTGTTCCAGCCCCTCTTGTTCCAGTACTGCTCCCTCTTGGGGCAAGGGTGACAGTGCTGGGAGGAGGGAGAACACAATTAGAGGGAAGGGAGCCAGCTCTGACTTGACCCTCAGGACTTCTGCTCCAGGAACTTGGGACCTGACCCTTCCTTCAATAGGGTAGTGTTGGCCACTGAGCAGTGAAGAATCCCTGGCTCACACCTAGCTCTGGCTCTGGCTCTGTCCCTTCCATGTCCAGCCCCACCTCTTATCAAGGTGATAGCTGCCAGCATACCCTGGGGAAAGACGTAACTCATGATCACATCAGATCCAGCTTTCCCACCAAAGCCACTGGGCACGAACAGACTATAGGGACAGTCCTACTTAAGGGCACCCCTTCAAAACCAGGATAGGTAACTGATTGAGCTTATTTAATAGAAGTGGAGAAATTTAAGCAGAAAGAGAAGAGAGAGCAGTTTGTTTCAGATGAAAGAATATGAGAAAAACCCTGAAAAAACAACTAATGAAACAGAATAAATAATTTACCAGATAAAGAGTTCAAGCATTAGTAATAAGAATGCTAACTGAATTAGGGCAAAGAATTGATTAACACAGTGACAATTTTAACAAAGAACTAGAAAATATGAAAAAGAATCAGTAGAGAAGAATATGATAACTGAAATGAAAAGAAACTAGAGGGAATTAACAGCAGACCAGGTGATGCATATGTGATCTGGAAGGTAGAATAATGGAAACCACCCAATCAGAACAGCAGAAAGAAAAACAAATTTAAAAAATGAGAACAGTTTAAGGGACCTCTAGGACAACATCAAGTGTGAAAACAGTCACATTATAAGGAGAAGAGAGAGAGAAAGGGGTTGAAAATGTATTTCATGAAATTATGGCTGAAAATTTACCAAACCTAAAGAAGGAAAGAGATATCCAGCTACAGGAACCACAGAGGGTCCCAAACAGACCCACACCAAGACATATCATAAATAAAATGCAAAATTTAAAGATAATGAGAGGATTCTGAAGGCAGCAAGAGAAAAACAGAGTCAGTTCAAGGGAACCCCCATAAGACTATCAGATGATTTATCTGCAGAAACTTTGCAGGCCAGAAGGGAGTGGCATAATATATTCAAAGTCCTGAAAGGGAAAAACCTGCAACCTAGGACACCCTACCAAGCAAGATTATCATTTAGAATAAAAGGAGAAATACAGAATTTTTCAGACAAGCAAAAACTAAAAGAATTCGGCAATATTAAACCTACCCTAAAAGAAATGTTAAAGGGTCTTCTCTAAGTGAAAAAGAAAAGGCCACAAGAAGTAAGAATCTATAGGAAAGGAAAAATACCACTAGTAAAGGCAAATACATAATAAAGACTGTGGAGCAACCACTAGCTAGTCCTAAGATTAAAAGATAAAAAATTGTAAAACCAACTATAATTACATTAGATAGTGAATGATAAACATGAAGATGTAAAATATGACATCAAAAACACAAAACATGGAGGAGGGGAGTAAAAAACTTTACATCTTTCCAAATATTTGAACTTTAATGACTACTAGTTTTAAAGAAGTAGATATAGTTACAGGTCTACATATATAAACCCATGGCAACTACAAATCAAAAACCTACAATAGATACAACAAAAACTAGAGAGAAAGGAACACAAGCATAGCACTAAAAAATATCATCAACCACAAGGGTAGAAACTAAAAGAAGAAGAAAACAAGAAGAAAAACAACCAGAAAACAAGTAACAACATGGCAATAAACACATACCTATCAATAATCATTTTAAATGTCAATCAATTAAATGCTCCAATCAAAACACATTGAGTGGCTGACTGGAAAAAAAAAACCCATCTATTACAAGAGACTCACTTCAAAGCTAAAGACACATAGACTGAAAGTTAGAGTATGAAGAGAATATATTTCATGCAAATGGAAGTGATAAAAAAGCTGGGGTAGCAATACTCATATCAGACAAAAGAAACTTTAAAACAAAAGCCATAAAGAAAAAAAAGGACATTATATAATAATAAAGAAATCAATACAAGAAGAGAATTTTATACTTGTTAACGTATGCTCACCCAATATAAGAGCACTTAAGTATATGAAGCAAATACTAACAGACATAAAGGAAGAAATTGACAATAATACAAAAATAGTAGGAACTTTTAATACCCCACTGACATGAATGACAGATCATCCAGACAGGAAATCAATGAGGCAACAGAGATCCTAAATTACACAGTAGACCAGTTGGACTAATTAAGATCTATGGTATACTACCTCCAAAAAAACTAGAATACATATTTTTTCAAGAATGCATGGAATATTCTCTACAGTAAACCACATACTAGGTCACAGAACAAACCTTAACAAATTTAAGAGGACAGAAATTATTTCAAGCATCTTTTTTGACCACAGTAGTATGAAACTAGAAATTAACTACAGAAAGAAAAACAGGAAAAGAACAAACACATGGAGGCTAAACAACATGCTACTAAAAAACCTATGGGCCAATAATGAAATGAAAGAAGAAAATCAGAAAATACCTTGAGACAAATGAAAATGAAAACACAATTTTCCAAAATCCATGGGATACAGCAAAAGCAGTTCTAAGAGGGAAGTTCATAGTGATATAGGACTTCCTCAAGAAACAAGAAAAATCTCAAACAACCTAACCTATCACCTAAAAGAACTAGAAAGAGACGAACAAACAAAACCCAAAGTCAGCAGAAGGAAGGAAATAATAAAAGATCAGAGAGGAAATAAATAAAATAGAGATTTTTAAAAATACGGAAGAGTAATAAAACCAAGAGCTGTTTTTTTCAAAAGATAATCAAAATCAACAAGAAGAAAAGAGAGACAGCCCAAATAAACAAAATAAGAAATAAAAGAAGAGAAATAGCAACCGATACCACAGGAAAAAAAAAATCATAAGTGAATACTATGAACAATTAGATGCCAACTGATTGGACAACCCAGAAGAAATGGACAAGTTTCTAGAAACATACAGCCTGCCAAAACTGAGTCAAGAAGAAACAGATAATTTGAACAGGCTGATCTCTAGAAGTAAAATAAAATCTATAATTTTAAAAACTCCCTGCAAACAAAAGTCCAGGATGGGACAGCTTCACTGGGGAGTTCTACCAAACATACCAAAAAGAACATATACCTATCCTTCTCAACTATTTTTTGAAACTGAAGAGGAGGGAACACTCCCAAATTCATTCTATTAAGGCCACCATTACCCTAATACCAAAACCAAAGACACTACAAAAAAAGAAAATTACAGATTACAGAAGCAAAAATTACATATTTGCTTCTACATATAGAAGCAAAAATCCTCAACAAAATCTAAGCAAACTGAGTTCAACAATATATAAAAAGGATCATATACCATGATCAAGTGGAATTCATTCCAGGGTCACAAGGATGGTTTAACATATGCACATCAATCAGTGTGATACACACATGAACAAAAGGAAAGACAAAAAACACATGATCATCTCAATAGACAGAGAAAAAGCATTTGACAAATTCAACATCCATCTATGATAAAATTGTCACCAAAGGGGTTATAGAGGGAACATATCTCAACATAGCGACACTATTTACAACAGCCAAGACATGGAAACAACCGAAGTGTCCATCAACAGATGAATGGATAAAGAAAATGTGACATACATACATATATATATATATATATATATATATATATATATATATAATGGAATATTACTCAGCCATAAAAAAGAATGAAGTAATGCCATTTGCAGCAACATGGATAGACCTAGAGATTATAATACTAAGTGAAGTAAGTCAGGCAAATATATATCACTTATATGTGAAATCTAACAAACAGTACAAATGAACTTATTTACAAAACAGAATTAGACTCACAGACACAGAAAACAAACTTATGGTTACCAAAGGGGAAGGTGGGGGGAGGGATAAATTAGGAGTTTGAGATTAGCAGATACAAACTACTGTATATAAAATAGATAAACAACAAGGTCCTACTGTATGGCACAAGGAACTATATTCAATAACCTGTAATGAACCATAATGGAAAAGAATATGGAAAGAATATATATGTATGACTGAATCACTTTGCTGTATACCAGAAACTGACACAACACTGTATATCAACTATACTTCCATTTTTTTTAAGTTATAAAATTATGTGCTCCAAACACAGTTCATTATATAGTAACCATACCTCAAAAAGAAAGGGAGGAAGGGGGGAGGGAGGGACATAGGGAGAGAGGGAAGGAAGGAAAGGAAGAAGGAAGGAGGGAGATAGGGAAGGAAGGAAAAGAAGAAGGAAGGAGGGAGGGAAGGAAGGGAGGGAGGGAGGGAGAAAAAGGTAAAAGATTGGAGTAGTTCCAAGATTCAGAGACAATGTTTACATTCTGGTGATTTCCTCCCATATTTTCAATATGTAAACACATATAAATACACATATTTCTAAATAAAATGGAAATTATGCATTAAAAAAAGAATATACAATGGAGAAAAGACAGTCTCTTCAACAAGTGGTGTTGGGAAAGCTGGACAGCTACATGTAGGTCAATGAAATTAGAACATTCCTTCACACCATATACAAAAAAAAAAAAAAAAAAACCTCAAAATGGTTTAAAATCCTAAATGTAAAACAGGACATCATAAAACTCCTAGAAGAAAACATAGGCAATACATTTTTTACATAAAATGCAGTAATATCTTCTTAGATCAGTCTCCCCTGGCAAAAGAAATAAAAGCAAAAATAAACAAATGAGACCTACTCAAACTTAAAAGCTTTTGCATAGCAAAGGAAACCATCAACAAAATGAAAAATACAACCTGTGGAATGGGAAAAAAATATTTGCAAATGATGCAACCAACAAGGGCTTAACTTCCAAAATATACAAATAACTAATACAACTCAATATCAAAAAAAATTAATTAATTAAAAATTGGGCAGAAGACCTAAATAGACATTTCTCCAAGGAAGACATATAGATGGCCAACAAGCACATGAAAAGACACTCAACACTGCTAATTATTAGAGAAGTGCAAATAAGAACCACGAGAGACTTCCCTGGTGGTCCAGTGGTTAAAAATCTGCCTTCCAATGCAGGGGACACGGGTTTGATCCCTGGTTGGGGAACTAAGATCCCACATGCTGCGGGGCAACTAAGCCCACACACTGAAACCACTGAGTCCCCGCACTCTAGAGCCTGTGTGCCACAACTAGAGAGCCGCGTGCTGAAAGTACTGAGCCCACGCACTCTAGAGCCCACATGCCACAACTACGAGCCCACGTGTCACAGCTACTGAGCCTGCACACACTAGAGCCCACGCACTGCAACAAAGAGCCTGTGCGCTTCAACAAAAGATCCCGCATGCTGCAACAAAGATCCTGCATGCCGCAACTAAGACCCAATGCAACCAAATAATTTTTTTTAAAAAAAACACACAATGAGGTGTCACCTCATACCTGTCAGAATGCCTATCATCAAAAAGTCTATAATTAATAAATGCTAGAAAGGGTGTGGAGGAAACGGAGCCCCCCTACACTGTGGGAATATAAATTGGTGCAGCCACTATGGAAAACAATATGAAGTTTCCTTAGAAAACCAAAATAGAACTATCATACAATCCAGCAGTTCCACTCCTGGGTATGTATCTGGAAAAAGTGAAATCTCTAATTGGAAAAGATACATACCCCAGTGTTCATAGCAGCCAAGATATGAAAACAACCTAAGTGCCCATCAGCAGATGTTCCACTTAAGAAGATGTGGTATATACAGTGGAATATTACTCAGCCATAAAAAAGTGAGATATTGCTATTTGCAACAACATGGATGGGCCTAGAGAACATTATACTTAGTGAAGTAAGTCAGAAAAAGGCAAATATTATATGATATCACTTATATGTGGAATCTAAAAAGTAATACAAGTGAATGTACATACAAAACAGAAACAGACTCACAGATGTAGAAAACAAACTTATGGTTACCAAAGGGGAGGTGAGGGAGGGACAAATTAGGAGTTTGGAATTAACAGATACAAATTAATATATATAAAATAGATAAGCAGCAAGGATTTACTCTATCATACAGGGAATTATATTCAATATCTTCTAATAACCTATAAAGATGTAATCTGCAAAAAACAAAACTGAATCACTATTCTGTATACCTGAAACTAACACAATATTGTAAATCAACTATACTTCAATAAAAATAAAATACCTAGGAATAAACCTAACCAAGGAGGTCAAACACCTATACTCTGAAAACTATGAAACATTAAAGCAACTACAACGAATAATCCTAAAATTTATATGGAACCACATAAGACCCCAAATAGTCAAAGCAGTTTTAAGAAAAAAGAACAAAGCTAGAGGTATCACACTCCCTGACTTTATACTACAAAGCTACAGTATTCAAAACAATATGGTACTGGCACAAAAACAGACACATAGACCAATGGAATAGAATAGAGAGCCCAGAAATAAACCTACACACTTATGGTCAATCTATGAAAAAGGAGGCAAGAGCATACAATGGAGAAAAGACACTCTTTTCAATACATGTTGCTGGGAAAACTGAACAGCTATACATGTAAAGAAAAATTAGAACATTTTCTCATACCACATACAAAAATAAACTCAAAGTGGATTAAATACCTAAATGCAAAACCAGAAACCATAAAACTCCTAGAAGAAAACATAGGCAGAACACTCTTTGACATAAATTGTAGCAATATTTTTTGGGTCTGTCTCCTAAGGCAAAGGAAATAAAAGCAAAAATAAACAAATGGGACCTAATTAAACTTAAAAGCTTTTGCACAGCAATGGAAACCATCAACAAAATGAAAACACAACCCACTGAATGGGAGAAAATATTTGCAATTGATATGACCAATAAGGGTTTAGTACCAAAAATAAATAAGTCATACAACTTAATACCAAAAAAACCCCAAACAACCAATTAAAAAATGGGCAGGGACTTCCCTGGTGGCGCAGTGGGTAAGAATCCACCTGCCAATGCAGGGCAGGGAACACAGGTTCGAGCCCTGGTCCGGGAAGATCCCACATGCCACGGAGCAACTAAGCCCATGCGCCACAATTGCTAAGCCTGCACTCCAGAGCCCGCATGTCCCAACTACTGAGCCCGCCTACTGCAACTACAGAAGCCCACCCACCTACAGACCGTGATCCGCAACAAGAGAAGCCACTGCAATGAGAAGCCCACGCACGGCAACAAAGAGTAGCCCCGACTCGCCACAACTAGAGAAAGCCCTTGCGCAGCAACAAAGACCCAACACAGCCAAAAATAAATAAATAAATTTATTTATTTTTTTAAAAGTGGGCAGAAGACCTGAATAGACATTTTTCCAAAAAAGAGATACAGATGGCCAATAGGCACATGAAATATGCTCAACATCGCTAATCATCAGAGACATGCAAATGAAAACCACCATGAGATATCAACTCATGCCTGTCAGAAAAGCTATCATCAAAAAGACAACAGGGACTTCCCTGGTGGCAGAGTGGTTAAGAATCCACCTGCCAGGGCTTCCCTGGTGGCGCAGTGGTTGAGAGTCCGCCTGCCGATGCAGGGGACGCGGGTTCGTGCCCCGGTCCGGGAAGATCCCACATGCCGCAGAGCGGGTGGGCCTGTGAGCCATGGCCGCTGAGCCTGCGTGTGCAGAGCCATACTGCAAAAAAAAAAAAAAAAAAAAAAGAATCCACCTGCCAATGCAGGGGACATGGGTTCAATCCACAGTCCAGGAAGACCTCACATGCCGCAGAGCAACTAAGCCCATGTGCCACAACTACTGAGCCTGCACTCTTGAGTCCATGAGCCACAACTATTGAGCCCACATGCCACAACTACTGAAGCCCGTGCACTCTAGGGCCCACATACTGCAACTACTGAGCCCGTGTGCTGCAGTTACTGAAGTCCATGCACCTAGAGCCCATGCTTCACAACAAGAGAAGTCACCACAATGAGAAGCCCACGCACTGCATTGAAGAGTCACCCCCGGTTGCTGCAATTAGAGAAAGCCCACATGCAGCAACAAAGACCCAATGCAGCAAAAAAAAAAAAAAAAAAAGACAACAAATAAGTGTTGGCAAGGATGTAGAGAAAAGGGAACCCTCATGCACTGCTGGTGGGAATGTAAACTGGTACAGCCATTGTGGATAACAGTATATTTTTCAAAAGGAGGTTCCTCAAAAAATAAAAATAAAATTGCCATACAACCCAGCAATTCCACTCTTAGGTATATATCAGAAGAAAATGAAAACACTAATTTGGAAAGATACATGCACCCCAGTGTTCATAGTAGCATTATTTACAGTAGCCAATATATGCAAGCAACCTAAGTGTCCACTGACAGATAAATGGATAAAGAAGATGTGGTGTATTACATATATTTTTATTTATTTATTTATTTATTTTATATATTTACACACAATGGAATATTACTCAGCCATAAAAAAGAATGAAATTCTGCCATTTGCAATAACATGGATGGACCTAGAGGGTATTATGCTGAGTGAAATAAGTCACACAAAGACAATTATTGTGTGTTATCACATACGTCAAGTCTATAAAAACAAACATACCAATGGCATTTCTCACAGAACTCGAACAAAAGATTTTACAATTTGTATGGAAGCACAAAAGACCCTGAATAGCCAAAGCAATTTTGAGAAAGAAAAATGGAGCTGGAGGAATCGGGCTCCCTGACTTCAGACTATACTACAAAGCTATAGTAATCAAGACAGTATGGTACTGGCACAAAAACAGAAATATAGATCAATGGAACAGGATAGAAAGCCCAGAAATAAACCCACACACCTATGGTCACCTAATCTATGATAAAGAATGTAAGAATATACAATGGAGAAAAGACAGTCTCTTCAATAAATGGTGCTGGGAAAACTATAGAGCTACATGTAAGAGAAGGCAATTAGGGACTTCCCTGGTGGTGCAGTGGTTAAGAATCCGCCTGCCAATGCAGGGGACGTGGGTTCGAGTCCTGGTCCAGGAAGATCCCACATGCCATGGAGCAACAAAGCCTGTGCGCCACAACTACTGACCCTGCACTCTAGAGCCTGCAAGCCATAACTACTGAAGCCTGCTCTCTACAACTACTGAAGCCCATGTGCCTAGAGCTTGTGCTCTGCAACAAGAGAAGCCACCAAAATGAGAAGCCCGTGCACCACAATGAAGAGTAGCCCCCACTCACTGCAACTAGAGAAAACCCGTGCACAGCAATGAAGACCAAATGCAGCCAAAAATAAAATTTTTAAAAAACGGAATGAAATTAGAACACTCCCTAACACCATATACAAAAATAAACTCAAAATGGATTAAAGACCTAAATGTAAGGCCAGACACTATAAAATTCATACAGGAAAACACAGACAGAACACTGTCTGACATAAATCACAGCAAGATCTTTTTTTGATCTACCTCCTAGAGTAATAAAAATAAAAACAAAAATAAACAAATGGGATCCAATTAAACGTAAAAGCATTTGCACAGCAAAGGAAACCATAAACAAAACAAAAAGTCCTCAGAATGGGAGAAAATATTTGTAAATAAAGCAACTGACAAGGGATTAATCTCCAAAATATACAAACAGCTCATGCAGCTTAATATCAAAAAAGCAAATAACCCAATCATAAAATGAGTGGAAGATCTAGAGACATTTCTCCAAAGACCCAAAAGCACATGAAAAGATGCTTAACATCACAAATTATTAGAGAAATGCAAATCAAAACTACAGTGAGGTATCACCTCACACTGGTCAGAATGGCCATCATCAAAAAATCTACAAACAATAAATGCTGGAGAGGATATGGAGAAAAGGGAACCCTCCTACACTGTTGGTGGGAATGTAAATTGGTACAGCCACTATGGATAACAGTATGGAGGTTCCTTAAAAAACTAAAAGTAGAACTACCATATGATCCAGCAATCCCACTGCTGGGCATATACCCGGAGAAAACCATAATTCAAAAAGAGTCGTGTACCACAATGTTCACTGCAGCACTATTTACAATAGCCAGAACATGGAAGCAACCTAAATGTCCATCAACAGAGGAATGCATAAAGAAGGTGTGGTACATATATACAATGGAATATTACTCAGCAATAAAAAAGAACAAAATAATGCCATTTGCAGCAACACGGATGAACCTAGAGATTGTCATACTGAGTGAAGTAAGTCAGACACAGAAAGACAAATATATGATATCACTTATATATGGAATCTTTTAAAAAAGGTATAAATGAACTTATTTACAGAACAGAAGTAGAGTCACGGATGTAGAAAACAAACTTATGGTTACCAGGCATTAAGGGCAGGGGGCGGGGGGAGGGATAAGTTGGGAGATTGGGACTGACATATACACACTACCATATATAAAATAGATAACTTATAAGAAGCTACTGTATAGCACAGGGAACTCTACTCAATACTCTGTAATGTCTGCATGGGAATAGAATCTAAAAAAAGAGTGGATATATGTATATGTATAACTGATCCACTTTGCTGTATACCTGAATCTAACACAACACCATAAATCACCTATACTCCAATAAAAACAATTTTTAATAAAATAAAAAAATTGATAAATGAATATAACAAAACAGAAACAGACTCACAGATATAGAAAACAAACTAGTGGTCACCAGTGGAGAGAGGGAAGAGGGGAGGGACACGATGGGAGAAGGGAGGGGCAAAATAGGAGTGGGAGATTAGGAGGTACAAATTACTATATATAAAATAAGCTACAAGGATATATTGTATAGCACAGGGAATATAGCCAATGTTTTATAATAACTTCAACTTGTGTATACTCTATAAAAATACTGAATCACTATGTTATAAACCTAAAACTAATATAATACTGTAAATCAACTATGAATCAGTTAAAATAAAAAACTGAGATTAAAACTAAAAAAACAAAAGGGCCCACCAAGTACTTGGCACAATTACTGCAAAAGGCAGACTATGGTGAAATTTCAGGATAGGAGTGCAGTGGCAGGGGAGTGGTAGTTTCTTACCCTTTAACCACTCTTTGACTTTCAAAACTTTCATATATTACTTTAATAAAGATAAAAATTAACTTCAAAAGTGCAAAGAACACCAGATTGAGTGTTTTCAGCCAACATATGTCAGGCAAATGTGAACAACAGTAGGGGAAAAAAAAAACAGGATGACATTAATATAAGAAAGTAAATTTCAAAGTAAAAAGCAGTAAACAAGACCAGTTTATTGTGATAAAAGGTTAAATCTATAATGAATAAGTAAGTCTAATAATGTAACATCAAAAATATAAAGTAAATCTGTTAGAAATACTAGAAGAAAGAAATGTTAACTGTGATGGAAGACTTTAATATGATTATCATAACTCAGATTTGAATAAATAAGACCTAAAAAATATTATATATGAATAATACATACTGAATTTTGTGCCTTGCAATGGGAGAGCTATTTCTTTTCTAGCATCCATATAACATTTCTAAAAGTTGATAGTATTTTAGTCACAAAGTAAATCTCTATAAATTCAGTAAATTGTACTGGCCTTATTCTCTAATGAGTGTAACTCATTAACGAGTATATTCAAAGAAGAATATTGTGGGAGAGTTATTAACTCTCAGAGTTATTGAGAGATTGACTCCCTGGCAGGCATCCTTCAGGATCCTTCATTTCATCCTTCATTTCACCCTGTTGAAATGGCAACATATGCGATGAGATAGCCTAGATGAAGGTGCCAAGAGCTCTGTGTCTGGACATGACAAACCGCAACTCCTTCTCAAACCACAGCACAAGCTAGTGGGACTGGTTTGGCCCACTATCCACCCTCCAAGTATTTTTCTCTACCCCTGTAAGTATTACTAACTATCTTAGCTGATGATAATACCCTTAGGAGAAAACTGTCTCAAGATAAAAATCCCAGAACATCTGAGAAGAACAACACTGTAAGTGACCAAAAAAAAAAAAAAAGCTGAAATTTGCTATTCCTTACACATGTGCTAATCCATATATATATGTATTTTTTAAATAATAAAACCATCAGCTTTTTGCATCTTTGAATTATCTCCAGACCTCACAATCATGTTTAAGTTTTTTCTCCTTTTTTTAATCTTATACTTTTTTTTTTTCGGTACGCGGGCCTCTCACCGCTGTGGCCTCTCCCGTTGCGGAGCACAGGCTCCGGACGCGCAGGCTCAGCGGCCATGGCTCACAGCCCAGCCGCTCCGCGGCATGTGGGATCTTCCCGGACCGGGGCACGAACCAATGTCCCCTGCATCGGCAGGGGGACTCTCAACCACTGCACCACCAGGGAAACCCTAATCTTATACATTTTTAAAAATAAAGTTTACAGATAACTTTTATGTCAAATTTATGTAACCTGGAAATAATTACATATCTCAGTGGTCCACTTTTTTTCTTCATTAAATGTTTATTTTTTATAATGAAATATAATTGATATATAACATTGTATTAGTTCAGGTGACAATGTAATGATTCAATATATGTATATATTACAAAATGATCACCAAAATAAGTCTAGTTAAACATCCAAAACCTCACATAGTTACAATTTTTTTCTTGTGATAAGAACTTGGAAGATCTACTCTCTTAGCAACTTTCAAATATACAATACGGTAATATTAATTATAGTCACCATGCTGTATATCAGTGGTTCACTTAGAAATGTCTTCCATATCTTTTGTATATCTTACTAAAGCAGTAATTTTCTGCTTACTTTTTCATTACCCAGACTTAAGATAGGAGTCTATGAATTTGAGTTTGTTTTCTCCACACAACTAAATCAGATAAAATATATATACACCCACAAAAATATAGTCAACTAATCTTTGACAAAGGAGCAAATACAATACAATGGAGAAAAGTAGTCTTTTCAACAAATGATGCTAGAACAAGTGGATATCCACATGCAAAAAAGTGAATATAAACACAGATGTTACACCCCTCACAAAAATTAACTCAAAATTGATCACAGATGTAAATGTAAAAAAGACTATAAAACTCCTAGAAGACTACATAGGAGAAAATCTAGATGACCTTGGGTTTGACAATGACTTTTTAGATGCAACACCAAAGCCATAATCCATGAGAGAAATAATTGATACAGGGGCTTTATTAAAATGAAAAATGTATGCTCTGTGAAAGAGTGTCAAGAGAATGAGAAGACAAGCCACAGACTAAGAGGAAATATTTGTAGAATATTATACAAAATATACAAAGAATTCTTAAAACTCCACAAGAATATGAACAAACCAATTTTAAAATGGGGCAAAGGCATTAAGAGACACCTCACCAAAGAAGATACACAATTGGCAAAGAAGCATTTGAAAAGATTCTTAATATCATACGTCATTAGGAAATCGCAAATTAAAACTGCAATGAGATACCACTACACTACACCCACATTAGAATGGCCAAAATCTACAATACTGACAGAACTGAATGCAAGCATGGATGTGGAACAACAGGAACTCTCATTCATTGCTCGTAGAATGCAAAATGGTACAGCCATTTTAGAAGACGGTTCGTCGGTTTCTTGCAAAACTAACTATACTCACAACAGAATCTAGCAACTGCGCTCTCAGGTATTAACCCAAGTGAGCTGAAAACATGTCCACACAAAACCCTGCACAAAGATGTTTATAGCAGGCTTATTCATGATTGCCAAAACTTGGAAGCAACCAAGTTACCCTTCAGTAGGTAAATGGAGAAACAGTATATCCAGACAATAGAATATTATTTAGCACTAAGAAGAAATGAGCTTTCAAGCCATGGAAAAACATGGAGGAAACTTAAATGCATATTGCTAAGTAAAAAAAATAATAATCTGACAACACTACATACTGTATGGTTCCAATTATATGACATTTTGGAAAAGGCAAAACTGTGGAAACAGTAAAAAGATCCGTGGTTGCCAGGTGTTGTGGGGAGGGAAAGTTGAACAGGCAGAGCGCAGAGGATTTTTAGGTCCGTGAAACTATTCTGTCTGTTAGTATAATGGTAGATACATGTCATCATACATTTGTCAAAACCCATAGAATGTGTAACACCAAGAGTTAACCCTAATGTAAACTGTGGACTTTGGGTGATAATGATGGGTTCATCAAATGTAACAAATGCACCATTCTGGTACCAGATGTGAATAGAGGACATTGTGCATATATGATGGTAGGGAGTCTATGGGAACTCTCTACTTTCTGCCCAGTTTTCAATGTGAACCTAAAGCCGCTCTAAAAAATAAGTCCATTTTGTTTTTAATTATTAATGTACCCAGGTTTCAACCCAGAACCTTTAACTATTGATTTTATATGTTAAGTACTACAGTTAGCTGTGGATGTGCCCAGTGTAAAAGAAAACATTGAAATAGTGTCAATAATCGTTTCCCATTAATCCCTCATAGCTAATAATTATGACAATCTTTTCTTTATACTCCTGTCTTCTTAGAAAGGTAATATAACCTACTGTATAGCACAGGGAACTCTACTCAATACTCTGTAATGACCTATATGGGAATAGAATCTAAAAAAAGTGGATATGTGTATATGTATAACTGATTCACTTTGCTGTACAGCAGAAACTAACACAATATTGTAAATCAACTATACTCCAATAAAAATTAATTTTTAAAAAAGGTAATATAGTGACCACCTAGAGGGGTGGGATAGGGAGGGTGAAAGGGAGGGAGATGCAAGAGGGAAGAGATATGGGGATACATTATATGTATAACTGATTCACTTTGTTATAAAGCAGAAACTGACACACAATTGTAAAGGAATTATACTCCAATAAAGATGTTTTAAAAAAGAAAAGACCTGGCACAGCCAAATAAATAAATAATTTTTTTAAAAAAAGAAAGGTAATATAATACCTTATATGTGTATATTACATGTATCTATATATGCAGTATATATTATATATTTATATATAGTATTATATAATTGTTGAGAGTTTTTGTTTTTTCCCACATAAATGGCAATTTATATCACCACATTTTACTTTTTATCTTATTAACACATTTTCAATGGTAGTATATCCTAGTTCAGTCAAATTCTCTAAAACAATTAGGGAATTATATTTTTAGTTAAGTTCAGAATTTAGTTGCTGCTCTTAAGAAAATATATAGACCTGAATATTGTTGTCCTTGGTTTTCCTGAAATGTTAAAATCTAATCTAAAATTGCCTTAAGAGAGTCAAACTGAATATTATGTCACTTTTTATACTTGAAATGTTAATGATGATAGTATGCAAGATGGGGGTCTATATGTTATTAAGTACCTTTGCAGCAAAAAGTGTGATATACTGATTCTTGATGATATTATAGAATAATCACCATGCCAATCATTTACATTTAATCTTTGAGTTCAAGGAAAAGAGATACTAAGATTCTGCATTGAGTTTTAAAGTTAATGTGCTCCAAAGATACCCTCCTAAAGAGTCTGTAGATATGTGTATTACAGTATAGCTTGTTCCCCTTATAATCTTATGTATTTTATTTTATATATTTAAAAACATGATTCTGAGAAGGGGTTCATAGGCCTAAGTAAACTGCCAAAGAAGTCCATGGCACAAATATACAAAAACAATTAACTATTTATGAAGACCTCTATTGTACCTATAATAAATATATAGAAAAGCAAACATTTTTAAAAATAAAAACAGTTAACCTCTGTGTTAGTCACTTTATTTCATTTGTAATATAAATTTTAACAGGAGGAATTTCTTTAGCTACATGTTCACCTAATTCTAAGAGAGCTTTTTAGTCTTCCATACTAGTTGAGGTTATTCAACTAGATAAGCAGTGACATAGGAAGTAGGTTGATGAGGAATAATACCAACCAAATATTGCAAATACAGTTTACCACATTAAGTAAACACAACTTTCTACAACAAACATTATAACAAATGTAATTTTCTATTAAAAAAAAACACTAATAGTCTCAACGTTAAAAAGTCAAGACCTTAAGAAGTATTAAACTTTTTAATTTTACAAGAAAGCTCTTTGTGCTTTTGTAAAGACTTTCTGACAGTAAAACATAGATTAACTGTTGTATAGATTTAACTTAAACACCGTGGTAACTAGAACACTAATATTTATCTCCTTTTTTGTTTGTTTGTTTATTTATTTATTTATTAGGCTGCGTCGGGTCTTAGTTGCAGCACACAGGATCTTTTAGTTGAGGCAAGCGGGATCTTTTAGTTGAGACCTGCGGGATCTTTTAGTTGCGGTATGTGGGATCTAGTTCCCTGACGAGGGATTGAACCCGGGCCCCCTCCATTGGGTGTGTGGAGTCTTAGCCACTGGACCACCATGCAAGTCCCAATACTTAAGTGCTTTAGGTACTTCTTAGATACTTACCTAAATATATAACCTAGTTAATCCCTGTTCTTTGTAGTCTCAAAAGCATTAGTATCAATAGCTTCTTAGTTTCTCTTGTTTCTATTAAACTTGTAATTTCTGATTTTGACTTTAATTAAGGTGAATCCAATATATTTGAGGGTAGTGATAATTTATTTACACAATAAAGAGTAGATACACTCTTAAGGCACCTTATTAATGTTTTCTTTCAAAGATTTTCAGAAGTTCTCAGCCTGAAATTTTTTTTCCAGCCTGAATAGTTTAAACCCCAGTGGTCAACAAACTTTCTGTAAAGGGTCCAATAGTAAATATTTTAAGCTCTTTAGGCCACGTGGTCTCTAGCTCAACTATTCACTGTAATTGTAGCTTGAAAACAACCACAGATAAGACATAAACAATGACTGTGACCGTGTTCCAGTAAAACTTTATTTACAAAAACAGATGATAGGCCAGATTTAGCCTATAGGCTATAGTTTTAGAACCCTTGGGTTAACCCTCCGTCAGGTTCATGTATCATCTTAAAGTGTAATGTGAAATGTAGTACAAATGCTTTGGTTATATTTCCATTTTTTTTTATTGACCTATAGTTGATTTACAATGTTGTGCCAGTCTTTGCTGTACAGCAAAGGGACTCAGTTATACACATATATACATTCTTTTTTATATTATATAAAATATATAATATATGTATTTTTTATATTATATTTCCATTTTAATTATTTGTTTTTGATCTGTGTTTAACCTAACATGGATTATTTGACCCTTAGCCTCTAGACTGCTTTAATTTCACATTGTCCATAAGTTCTTACCAGTCAGAATACTTAGTCAATGTGGGGGAAATGTGAATAAGTATCACTTGAGATATTTGGGGGTTTTAGGGGGGGTTGTTTTTCTGTTTTAGGGGGTTTTTTGGCCACACTGCTTGCAGGATCTCAGTTCCCCGACCAGGAATTGAACCTGGGTCACAGCAGTGGAAGCCCGAAATCCTAACCACTAGGCAACCAGGGAACTCGAGGTATTTGTTAATTACTGTGTAAGGATAGGTACTAATTGACACAGTATTCTGAGTAAATTTTGTACTTCATTTAGAGGGGAAACTCTGCCTCATTGTGTGGCACAATCCAATTACGTATTCCCATTCTTAGTTTTAGCACTCACTTCCCTTGCATTCTGAGTCTGTCATTCCCTCTATTTGAACATTTTTCCTCCTTTTACCCAATCTGTTTTCTTTCCTCTTAGCACCCATACTACTTTGATGAGCATCTTACTTTCACGACTGAACTCATCAAACCTTAATATCTTACACAATTGCTTCCTGAATTTTTTTGGATAACATCTTTCCCCACTTTGACACAGGATAATAAGCAATAGTATTTCATATTCCACACTTCACTAAAAATATTTTAAATTTATCTGTTTTGGAAAGGCATGAAGGAGGAGTATAGGGGTATCTTTTTCACTCATATGAAATTACTATTCTTTCAGTACTGAGATCTAGTCAAAGCACTTATCTAAGATTTATTGCCAAGATTTGATGATTATTAGCCAAACTGCAAGGGTCTTGTCCTAGTTCTTGTCTGTAGATTCTCTTTAATGCAATACTGTCAACTAACCTGTGCTCAAATTTTATTTATTCTTATGTGTGACTCTCTTTCCTTGCACTCTGTTTGATCTTTCAGTATCTCTTTCAAAAAATATATTTTTTCCTTTTTTACCAGCTAATCATGGCATGATTCTCTTTGTCCTCTAAATTGTCTTCTCAGGGAGTTTTCCAGTTTTCTTCTGAATTTTAGTAGTGTTTAATAGTGATTCTGACCCTAGTGTTTTGATTGTGTTCCTATTTTAACTCTAAAACAACACCACCTGGATGGATGGTCACTACCTCCTCAAACTGAAAATCATGAATACACAATTTTGTACATTTTATTGTCAGAATCCTCACCTCTTTTACTTTAGTTTGCCCATCTCCCTTATCCCCTGAAATCAAAACAATAGCAGTGACTATTTCTGACTTCTTTAAGCCACATGGTCTATTTAGTTTTGTGTCCTTTTTCAGATCACTAACTTGCTAAAAATAATATATTCATTTCTCTTTCCACTGCCAAATCCCTTTTCTAAGCTCTATTATGGACTAACCATATTACTGTATATTTATTTCTTCAAGACTTCTCTATCTTCAGTTTCTATCCTTTAGTCATACATAAAATCTGAATTTAATGTTTTAATCTATAGTTTTTTTTTCCACTTATCATTCTCATCAACTCTTATCCACATACGTCCTTGCCAAATTCCTTGCCATTGCATATTCTTCCTTCAATATTCCCATAATTATCAACCTAAATTATTCATATACAACTGTTTATATTTTTTTTCTTTGAGCTGTAATGAAGTTAGCTCCTGTTCTCTCTAGGCTTATAGAGCTTCAGTCAAGCAATTCCACATACAGAGGACAGTTTAACTTTGCTTCTCTTATTTTTTTCTGAGAGAACCAGGGCATAGTACAAGTAAGCTATGAGTAGTTGATTAGGCATGAACAGCTGTATATTACCACAGTATCTTTCATTCATTTACCAAATATTTGTCAAGCATCTACCATGTGCTAGCCAGTATTCAAGACACTGAGAATACAGCAGGGAATTATATTAAGTGGTATTGGACAGTATTGAACAGGCCAGAGAAATCCTGGCCTGTCTATAGAGTTTAGCAAACCAGACAAGTTTGAACCCCTAGAGTCATGCTGTTCCCAAAACATGGTAACCGCTAGCCACATGAGGCTAATTTCAATTTTAAATTAATTAAAATTAAATGAAATTTAAAATTCAGTTCCTCAATTGCAACTAGCCACATTTCTTTTGTTTTCAATTGATGTATAGTTAACTTACAGTATTTTTTTAGTTTCAGGTATACAGCATACTGATTCAGTACTTTTGCAGATAATATTGCATTATAGGTTATTACAAGATAATGGGTTTAACTCCCTGTGCTGTATAATAAATCCTTGTTACTTACCTATTTTATATATAGTAGTTTGTTAATTCCATACCCCCAATTTGTCCTTTACCCCTTCCCTCACCCCTTTGGTAACCACAAATTTGATTTCTATGTCTGTGAGTCTGTTTCTGTTTTTTATATATTCTTTTTTTTTTTTTAGATTCCATGTATAAGAGCTATTATATTGTATTTGTCTTTGTCAGACTCACTTCACTAAGCATAATATTGGCTAGGTCCATCCATGTTGCTGCAACTGGCAATATTTCATTCTTTTTTATGGCTGAGTAATACTCCATTGTGTGTGTGTGTATAATGTGAGATATATATATATATATATATCACATCTTCTTAATCCAATTGTCTATTGATGTGCATTTAGATTGTTGTTTGGCTACTGTAAATAGTGCTGCTGTGAACATTGGGGTGCATGTATCTTTTCAAATTAGTGTTTTCTTTTTTTTTTCTGGATATATACCTAGGAGTAGAATTGCTGGATCATATAGTACTGCTATTTTTAGTTTTTTAAGAAACCTCCATACTGTTTTCCATAGTGGTTGCACCAATTACATTCCCACCAACAGTGCAAGAGGGTTCCCTTTTCTCCACATCCTCGCCAACATTTGGTATTTGTAGACTTGTTGATAAAGGCCATTCTGACAGGTGTGAGGCAATACCTCACTGTGTTTTGTTTTGTTTTTTTCTAATAAGAAAGTATTTGATTTTCTTTAATTTATTTTATTTATTTTTTGGCTGCGTTGGGTCTTCATTGCTGCGTGCAGGCTTTCTCTAGTTGCAGCGAGTGGGGTCTACTCTTCCTTGCAGTGCACAGGTTTCTCACTGCAGAGGTTTCTCTTGTTGCGGAGCATGGGCTCTAGGTGCACAGGCTTCAGTAGTTGCAGCATGTGGACTCAGCAGTTGTGGCTCACGGGCAGTAGAGCGCAGGCTCAGTAGTTGTGGCACACGGGCTTAGTTGCTCCAAGACATGTGGGATCTTCCCCGACCAGGGCTCAAACCTGTGTCCCCTGAATTGGCAGGCAAATTCTTAACCACTGCACCACCAGGGAAGTCCCTCATTGTGGTTTTGATTTGCATTTCTCTAATAATTAATAATGCTGAGCATCTTTTCATGTGCCTATTAGCCATTTGTATGACTTCTTGGAAAAATGTCTGTTCGAGTTCTGCCCATTTTTTGATTAGATTTTCTTTTTTATATTGAGTTGGATGAGCTAGTTGTATATTTTGGATATTAACCCCTTACCTGTCACATTGTTTACAAATATTTTTTCCCATCCTATAGGTTATCTTTTCATTTTGTTTATGGTTTCCTTTGCTGTGCAGAAGCCTTTCAGTTTAATTAAGTCCCATTTGTTTATTTTTGCTTTTATTTCTTTTGCCTTGAAGGACTGATCCAAGAAAATATTGCTACAATTTATGTCAAAGAGTGTTTCACCTATGTTCTCTTACAGGAGTTTTATGGTTTCATGTCTTACATTTAGATCTTTAAACCATTTTGAGTTTATTTTTGTATATGATATGAGAGAATATTCTAACCTCATTGTTTTACATGTGGCTGTCCAGTTTTCCCAGCACCACTTGTTGAAGCCACATTTCAAATGCTAAATAGCCCCATGTGGCTACTGACTACCATGTTTGACAATGTAGATATAGAACATTTCCATCAACATAGAAATTTCTGTCAGATAGTACTTCTCTAAAGAAATTGGAATATGGGAAATTTTGAGCCTATCCAAAATGTAAAAATGTCATAGGACAATTTGGTTCCCTAAATTAGGAATGGACTTAAGCTCAAAGTGCCAAAAAGGTGGTAGGAACTAGGTTGTTTCTTTGGCCCAAACTAGTATTAGCACAAAAAAATTCTCAGGATAACACAGATATATGGAATTACTCTGTATTCTATGACATAGGTACCTAAGTGCCTGTTCTACCAATGCCAACTTGAAGAGTACTTTTGGGGTTTTAGACAACTTTCTAAATAGCCTTCTGCCAATCTCCACTCCCTTTTTTAGAAACGTGTTTTTAAAACTCACCTAATAATGTTTTCAAAATAGAAGGAATGTTATAACTCACTTGTTTCTCTGTTGACCTATTTCTCATTTTTATATATGAAACATTTATACTGTAACACTAGACTAAAGATTGTGTAAAATAGATTGTAAGCTCGCAGAGAGCAGAGAGCAAGCCTTTCCTGAGTTCTGGACCCCTCCTAATCTCTACCCTCTCACTTCTTAACACTCTAATATAATTAGTACCACACATTCTGCAAATATTTAGTAAATGTTCGTGGATGTCCTACACTCATCTATTCTAACTTATTCTTTTTTTTCCCATTCAGGTTTTCTGATCTATATTTTCTTTCTCTTTACTTAACAGACAGTGTGGAACATTCATTATTAAGACAACTGGGCAGCTCTAGTCCAGCTCAACTGATTTCTTGTCCAATGATCCTTGTGTGGCCGAGATCCAGCTTCAACGAACCGGCTAGAAGCTGCCCGTTGTGAAACTTAGGGTTAGTTAATACCTCACCATACTTATTTATTCCACTATAAGCTGTCTAAATTTGATGAAATTTTCTTTTTTAGCTGTTCTACAAAATTATTTAGGTGGATGTGGCATGTTGGTTTTTTAATGTGTGAATCTAACTGTAGTGACATTTTCTACATGTTTTATCCATTCCATAAATAATAACCACATTGGGAATAGTGAGGTGTCTTTCATTTTCTCTGCTTTGTATTATTTCTTTTCCTCTCAATCTTTTAGAAGTTATGTTTCATATTCTTTGATATTTATTTTAATATTTAGGATAAGAGTCATTTCTAATTCTAACAGAATTTTAGTACTTTCATGCCTTTTATCATATATTTAATCTTAATGAATCAGTTCTACTACTTTGCAATTCGGTCATTTTTTGTCTATTTTTGTATTTATTTGTTACTGCTACTCCTTATTTAATTTTGCTTCTACCATGGTTTTCAGAATTTGAACAATACTTATACTCCTTTTTAAATAACATTTCCAAACATTGGAAATACCATCAACATGATCAGTATTCTTGCCTTTTCATGTGATTAATTTGACTATAGTAAATTTTTTCTCTAATATTTGAGATAATGCTCCAGCCTTCCTATAACATAAACCATTTGGTACCAAATTTTATATAATATGGATCACCTAGTAGAGGTGTTTTGATAAAAGAAGGCTCACCTCTGACATGATCTCATAACATTGACTGATATTTTACTATATTTTGGTGTTCTTTTAATGTTTTAATCTTTTGACCTTTCTTTATGTTTTACCAATATATTCAGTTATACATGTTATCAGTTCTTAAAAGGACAATTAATTATTTCCATAAAAAGCAAAACTATTTCTTACACCAAAGAAAAACTTTAAATTCTGATTCTAAAGCCAATTCTTATTATAAAATTGGAAAATAGGTGGGGAGGAGAAGCCATTGTTCAAAAGTTACAGAACAAATCATAAGTGTTTTTATCACTAAAATTTATTTGTAGTATGAAAAAAGCCTTCTTCAATCCATTTGCAGTTCTTTCACTGACCCCCTAATTTTAGGCGAGAAGGGGAAAAGCCATAAATTTGGCATTACCCTAATAAATCTTTCCTTTCTTTTTCCATCCCCAAATATATTCCGTGCTCAGCAGCAGAAATAATAAGACTTGGACCCCAAAGTTTTTCCTCTTGAGTCAAACAGGGAGTTTCTTTTGAAACCATAGTGAATGTGCTTGCCAGTCAAATGGTTTCATGAGAACAGCAGGACCATATGAAATATATACTAGCATATGAGGATTCCATGTACATTAATTACTCTCAGTTTTTAGAAATGTAAAAAGACTAAAGTCCCACAATGAAATTTCAAGTTTTTTGTTCTGTAAGTAAAAATTATTAACTACCAGTGTTAGAGATCTTCTTTTAATAGTACTATCCTTGAGAACAAAAAAAATTAATGTTTTGATTTTCAAAATGTTGAACATGATGCTAAACAAATCCTGGACTGTTAATAAAAATTAATGATGTATTACTGGATAAGGAATTTTGATAATTATGCATACCCAGGTGTGTTTTTCCACAGAGCTATACAGATTATATGTATGCACACATCTAATATGTATACATAATATGCATACACACATACATATTTTATATATATACATGCATATATATAATTCATACATATAGACTTTCTTAGAATTTAGTTTTATTTTGAGAAGCTAATCAAAACTGTGGAATTTATTGAAACCTAAATATATGGAGGATATCATCAGCCTTCTTCATGGCCTAGTTTGATAGCCCAAACATGTTTTTCTAAAAACAGATTAGGAGGATGAAAATTCTCCCAACATATACTAAATAAAGCTCATTTTATTTTTTTCCTTTCTGTAGTTTTTTTGTTTTTTTGTCTCTTGGGGGGTTTTTTTGCCGGCACCGTGTGGCTTGCGGGATCTTACTTCCCCTACCAGGGATTGAACCAGGGCCACAACAGTGAAAGCTCCAAGTCCTAATTCCCTGGCAGAATTCCCTGTAGTATATCTTCTATAGGTAAATTTGAAACGAAGTTTTTACTTACTTAGTACCCATTTTGAAAAGCCAGTCTTAAGACAGCTGCAGTTCACTCTGTTTTAGAATGAAATGGTAATACATTATTAGTCCCTGTACCAGAATCACAAGGTAATAAATTTGCAACCTATTTTCCTAAAACCTCTAATACAATCAGAGATAGAAAGATGGTAGCATGTCAAAAGATAAAACATCTTGGAAAATTAAGACTTTAACTTCCTGTCAGCTGAGTTATCAGGATAGCTTAGAAAAAGATGTATGATTTAGTTTATAACATTGCTTTATAAATTTCTGCCAATAATGGCAGTACATTATTTTCAAACACATTTATACATGATAACTCCCATATGTTAGGAGTGTGTTTCCTGGATTTTTGCTATATTTAACTATAAAATAATGAATTGGGGTCACACAAAAATTCTTTGTATTTTTTCCAGAAGTAGTGCTTCGATAGTATTAAAATATAGAATCAAAGGACTAGAAAAAATTTTAGGAGAGCACCCAATTCAACTTTGATATCATGCTTCAACATGCCCTATTGTAATAATAGTAAATTGCTGGACCCTGAACCTATACTTTGACTAAAATGTACTCTGAAATCCCTATAGACTTCGGGGGGAAAGAGCCAAATTGTACACAAAGGATGGATATAATATTCATCTTTGGTACTGTTTCTTTCAACCCTATTCAGTGTTTTCATTCCTGTATATAAATTCCTAAAACTATGCTATCAGCTTCTGTACTTGCATGTTGAGTACTACTCTCTGATTAACAGCTAAACTTATTGCTGTTGCTGGACCTGCTATGTGTGTTTCAGTCTCTCTGCTTTTATGTATTGCATAAATTTGCTAATATTTTCTGCATCTTCCTGGTTCCTCTCAGAAATCAAGTACCATTCAAGATCATTTATTTTATTTAACATTGTCATTATTTCTCCTTTCCATGTGACATAATCCTTCTTCAGTTTTCTATATACAAGATTCATGGTTATCTTGATGTTACCTGCTTTCTGACCTATCAGGATCCACAGATATAAAATAGAAGGTGTAGATTTCAAACTAGTGAAATAACAGATTAAGGATTTCCCATTTTATCATTCTTTTTAGGCATGGTGCTTAAAATCAACTAATATAATGACAAGCCTGAATCTATCAAAGTAAAGATACATAGTAACAGTATGAATAGTCATTAAGACATTTTACTTAGGCTAGTGAGTCATACCATATTGACATCTGACTTATTTTTGAAACATGTAATTTTAAAATTTTCCATTTACTGATTTGTCAGTTTTCCTCATTTGGTATGTATTTATTAGTTAAAAGAAGCCAATACTTGATTATTTACTCATATTTTGGTGCATAATTTTCTTAGTGAAGCTAGTATGTTAACTTCAGTTTTGCATTTCTGACAAGGTGTGTACCCATGAGTAATGGTCATTCAGTATTTCTCTAAAGGTGATATAAGTCATAAATATCTTTGTGCACTTTCTCTCCTTTGGAAAGAGGGGTGTAAGAAGCTACCTCTCTATACACAGGGACTAAAGTCCTTCTCTTCCTCCCCTGCTAAGAGTCTTTTCCTCAATTCAGCCCTCTTATTTGTTGGTTTTTGTTCCTCATCAGAGAAAACTGGGGGGACTCTAGATACTCACACTCCTTTGGGATGTATGTACCTACAAGATTCCAGTATGCTCTTAGGCCTAAAGAGAGAATTTCTAAAAAGAGGGTTTTTTATTAGACTCTAACTGTTTTCTTCATTTCTTTCTTTGTGGAATAGAGAGGGTAAAATACATCTTTGAGAGTTTTTCTTTCCTGGGAAAATAACACTTTTCAGGAAATGATAGTTTTCTTGTATTATTTTGGTACTTAAAGTGAGTCAAGTATAAAGGCTTCAAAGTAAATGTCTCAAAGTTCTTAGCATTTATTTTCCTCCCATTACTTACCATCAACAGGTTTTGTTGCATTCTCTCTAGAACTTTGTCTTTAATAGGTTTCAGTGCTTTTTTGCAGTTTTCCCTTTGGAAAATTACAAGTGAAAAATCAAACTACAATTAACCCTTAACACGGGGATTAGGGACACCGACACACACACACACACACACACACACACACACACACACACACACACACACCCTGAGTATGATGCATAATCGGCCCTCCATATCCACCATTCTGTATCCGTGGTTCCTCCCTGGTTCTTTATCTGTAAATTCAACCAATGGTGGATTAGTACTGTAGTTATTTATTGAAAAAAAATCCACCTATCAGTGGAACCTCACAGTTCAAACCTGTGTGTCGTTCAAAAGTCAACTATAGGGCTTCCCTGGTGGCGCAGTGGTTGAGAGTCCGCCTGCCGATGCGGGGGACGCGGGTTCGTGCCCCGGTCCGGGAGGATCCCACGTGCCGTGGAGCGGCTGGGCCCGTGAGCCATGGCCGCTGGGCCTGCGCGTCCGGAGCCTGTGCTCCGCAATGGGAGAGACCGCGGCAGTGAGAGGCCCGCGTACCGCAAAAAAAAAAAAAAAAAAAAAAAAAAAAAGTCAACTATATATTCTTCCTGTCCCTTGAATTCCCTAAGCCTAACAGTTGTACTTTTTCAATCTGGAAACAATTCACTGTCTATTCACCTGAATATCTCTTTTCCAACTTGTCTGCCAAGTACCATATCCTTGATGTTTGACTCAATTTAAAAAAAAAGAACTGAGTGTGCTGGCCATGAGAAAGACCTCCCTCTCCATATGGCTTTCCCCCTTCTGGCTCTTAGCATTCTGAGGACTTCTATTTTCTATTTTGGATAGAATTTCTCCAAATTTTTAGGGACCATGAGTCTTTTCTTATCCACCCAATTCAATTAATTTCCTTTTTTTTTCTTTCAGACAAACATTTTTTTTTTAATGCATGCTTTTCTGTCTTTTTATGGCTGCATTGGGTCTTCATTGCTACATGTAGGCTTTCTCTAGTGGCAGAGAGCGGGGGCTACTCTTCGTTGTGGTGCACAGGCTTCTCATTGTGGTGGCTCCTCTTGTTGCAGAGCACAGGCTCTAGGCACACAGGCTTCAGTAGTCGTGGCTCACAGGCTCTAGAGCACAGGCTCAGTAGTTGTGGTGCACAGGCTTAGCTGCTCTGCAGCATGTGGGATCTTCCCGGACCAGGGCTCGAACCCATGTCCCCTGCGTTGGCAGGTGGATTCTTAACCACTGCACCACCAGGGAAGCCTCCCTTGGTACTCTTTTTTTCTTTTTTTTGGCTGCATTGGGTCTTTATTGCTGCACGCGGGCTTTATCTAGTTGCAGCGAGCAGGGACTACTCTTCGTTCTGGTGCACAGGCTTCTCATTGCGGTGGCTTTCCTTGTTCTGGAGCATGATCTCTAGGCACATAGGCTTCAGTAGTTGTGGCACACAGGCTCGGTAGTTGTGGCACATGGGCTTAGTTGCTCTGCGGCATGTGGGATCTTCCCAGACCAGGGCTCGAACCCGTGTCCCCTGCACCGGCAGGCAGATTCTTAACCACTGCGCCTCCAGGGAAGCACCCCCTATTGGTACTCTTAAAGCTCAATATTGTTCACAATGCTTCCTGATAATAACAGAGCGAGCACTTTGGAAGTATGAAAAAAAAAGAGAGAACCAGGATAGCTTTTACTTGAACATGGAATGTTTTATGCTTTTCTTTCTTTTGCTTTATGTATTATAAACATTATAAAAGGAAACTTTAAAAGATGATGATCAGGCATAGTTATTTTGTGTCTAATTCCAAAAGATCAGATGAAATTAGAAAGGATGATAGTTGACCCAGAGGGCAGACAGCAGAAGCAAGAAGAACTACAGTCCTGCAGCCTGTGGAACAAAAACCACATTCACAGAAAGATAGACAAGATGAAAAGGCAGAGGGCTATGTACCAGATGGAGAAACAAGATAAAACACCAGAAAAACAACTATCAAAATGGAGATAGGCAATCTTCCAGAAAAAGAATTCAGAATAATGATAGTAAAGACGATCCAGGACCTCGGAAAAAGAATGGAGGCAAAGATCGAGAAGATGCAAGAAATGTTTAACAAAGATCTAGAAGAATTAAAGAACAAACAAACAGAGATGAACTATACAATGGCAGAATAACTGAGGCAAAGGACAGATAAGTGACCTGGAAGACTGAATGGTGGAATTCACTGCTGCAGAACAGAATAAAGAAAAAAAGAATGAAAAGAAATTAACACAGCCTAAGAGACCTCTGGGACAAAATTAAATGCAACAACATTCGCATTATAGGGGTCCCAGAAGGAGAAGAGAGAGAGAAAGGACCCGAGAAAATATGTGAAGAGATTACAGTCAAAAACTTCCCTAACATGGGAAAGGAAATAGCCACCCAAGTCCAGGAAGCGCAGAGTCCCATACAGGATAAACCCAAAGGGAAACATGCCAAGACACATAGTAATCAAACTGGCAAAAATTAAAGACAAAGAAAAATTATTGAAAGCAGCAAGGGGAAAAAGACAAATAACATACAAGGGAACTTCCATAAGGTTAACAGCCGATTTCTCAGCAGAAACTCTACAAGCCAGAAGGGAGTGGCATGATATATGTAAAGTGATGAAAGGGAAGAACCTAAAACCAAGATTACTCTACCTGGTAAGGATCTCATTCAGATTCAACGGAGAAATCAAATGCTTTACAGACAAGCAAAAGCTAAGAGAATTCAGCACCACCAAACCAGCTCTACAACAAATGCTAAAGGAACTTCTCTAAGTGGGAAACACAAGAGAAGAAAAGGACCTACAAAAACAAACCCAAAACAATTAAGAAAATGGTAATAGGAACATACATATCGGTAATTACCTCAAACGTGAATGGATTAAATGCTCCAACCAAAAGACACAGGCTTGCTGAATCGATACAAAAACATGACCCATATATATGCTGTCTACAAGAGACCCACTTCAGACCTAGGGACACATTCACACTGAAAGTGAGGGGATGGAAAAAGATATTCCATGCAAATTGAAATCAAAAGAAAGCTGGAGTAGCAATACTCGTATCAGACAATATAGACTTTAAACTAAAGAATGTTACAAGAGACAAGGAAGGACACCACATAATGATCAAGGGATGAATCCAAGAAGAAGACATAACAATTATAAATATATATGCACCCAACACAGGAGCACCTCAATACATAAGGCAACTGCTAACAGTTCTAAGAGAGAAAATTGACAGTAACACAATAATATTGGGGGACTTTAACACCTCACTTACACCAATGGACAGATCATTCAAACAGAAAATTAAGGAAACACAAACTTTAAATGACACAATAGACCAGATAGATTTAATTGATATTGATAGGACATTCCATCCAAAAACAGCAGATTACATTTTCTTCTCAAGTGTGCACGGAACATTCTCCAGGATAGATCACATCTTGGGTCACAAATCAAGCCTCGGTAAATTTAAGAAAACTGAAATCATATCAAGCACCTTTTCTGACCACAACGCTATGAGATTAGAAATCAATTACAGGGGAAAAAACACAAACACATGGAGGCTAAACAGTATGTTACTAAATAACCAAGAGATCACTGAAGAAATCAGAGGAAATCAAAAAATACCTAGAGACAAATAACAATGAAAATACGATGATCCAAAACCTATGGGATGCAGCAAAAGCAGTTCTAAGAGGGAAGTTTATAGCTATACAAGCCTACCTCAAGAAACAAGAAAAATCTCAAATAAACAATCTAACCTTACACCTAAAGCAACAAGAGAAACAAGAACAAACAAAACCCAAAGTTAGCAGAAGGAAAGAAATCATAAAGATCAGAGCAGAAGTAAATGAAATAGAAACAAAGAAAACAATAGCAAAGATCAATAAAACTAAAAGCTGGTTCTTTGAGAAGATAAAGAAAATTGATTAACCATTATCCAGACTTATCAAGAAAAAGAGGGAGAGGACTCAAATCAATAAAATTAGAAATGAAAAAGGACAAGTTACAACAGACACCATAGAAATACAGAGCATCCTAAAAGTCTACTACAGGCAACTCTATGCCAATAAAATGGACAACCTGGAAGAAATGGAAAAATTCTTAGAAAGGTATATAACCTTCCAACACTGAACCAGGAAGATATAGAAAATATGAACAGACCAATCACAAGTAATGAAATTGAAACTGTGCTTAAAAATCTTCCAACAAACAAAAGTCCAGGACTAGATGGCTTCACAGGTGAATTCTATCAAACATTTAGAGAAGAGCTAACACCCATCCTTCTCAAACTCTTCCAAAAAATTGCAGAGGAAGGAAAACTCCCAAACTCATTCTATGTGGCCACCATCACCCTGATACCAAAAACAGACAAAGATACTACAGAAAACGAAAATTACAGACCAATATCACTGATGAATATAGATGCAAAAATCCTCAAAAAAATACCAGCAGACAGAATCCAACAACACATTAAAAGTATCATGCACCATGATCAAGTGGGATTTATCCCAGAGATGCAAGGATTCTTCAATATATGCAAATCAATGTGATACACCATATTAACAAATTGAAGAATAAAAACCATATGATCATCTCAATAGATGCAGTGAAAAAGCTTTTGACAAAATTCAACACCCATTTATGATAAAAAAAACTCTCCATAAATTGGGCATAGAGGGAACCTACTTCAACATAATAAAGGCCATATATGACAAACCCACAGAAAACATCATTCTCAATGGTGAAAAACTGAAAGCATTTCCTCTAAGATCAGGAACAAGACAAGGATGTCCACTCTCACCACTGTTATTCAATATAGCTTTGGAAGTCCTAGCCATGGCAATCAGAAAAGAAAAAGAAATAAAAGGAATACAAATTGGAAAAGAAGAAGTAAAATTGTCACTGTTTGCAGATGACATGATACTATACATAGAGAATCCTAAAGATGCCACCAGAAAACTACTAGAGCTAATCAATGAATTTGGTTGTAGGATACAAAATTAATGCACAGAAATACACTAATGATGAAAAATCTGAAAGAGAAAATAAGGAAACACTCCCATTTACCATTGCAATAAAAATAATAAAATACCTAGGAATAAACCTACCTCGGGAGACAAAAGACCTGTATGCAGAAAACTATAAGACACTGATGAAAGAAATTAAAGATGATAACAACAGATGGAGAGATATACCATGTTCCTGGATTGGAAGAATCAACATTGTGAAAATGACTATAATACCCAAAGCAATCTACAGATTCAGTGCAATCCCTTTTAAATTACCAATGGCATTTTTTACAGAACTAAAACATAAAATCTTAAAATTGTATGGACACACAAAAGACCCCAAATAGCCAAAGCAGTCTTGAGGGAAAAAAATGCAGCTGGAGGAATCAGACTACCTGACTTCAGACTATACTGCAAAGCTACAGTAATCAAGACAATATGGTACTGGCACAAAAACAGAAATATAGATCCATGGAACAGGATAGAAAGCCCAGAGATAAACCCATGTACCTATGGTCAACTAATCTATGACAAAGGAGGCAAATATATACAATGAAGAAAAGACGGTCTCTTCAATAAGTGGTGCTGGAAAACTGGACAGCTACATGTAAAAGAATGAAATTAGAACACTCCCTAACACCGTACAGAAAAATAAACTCAAAATGGATTCAAGACCTAAATGTAAGACCAGGCACTATAAAACTCTTAGAGGAAAACATAGGAAGAACACTGTCTGACATAAATCACAGCAAGATCTTTTTTGATCCACCTCCTAGAGTAATGGAAATAAAAACAAAAATAAACAAATGGGACCTAATGAAACTTAAAAGCTTTTGCACAGCAAAGGAAACCATAAACAAGATGAAAAGACAACACTCAGAATGGGAGAAAATATTTGCAAACGAATCTTCGGACAAAGGATTAATCTCCAAAATATATAAACAGCTCATGCAGCTCAATATTACAAAAAACAAAAAACCCAATCCAAAACTGGGCAGAAGACCTAAATAGACATTTCTCCAAAGAAGACATACAGATGGCCAAGAAGCACATAAAAAGCTGCTCAACATCAATTATTAGAGAAATGCAAATCAAAACTACAATGAGGTGTAACCTCACACCAGTTAAAATGGGCATCATCAGAAAATCTACAAACAACAAATGCTGGAGAGGGTGTGGAGAGAAGGGAACCCTCTTGCAGTGTTGGTGGGAATGTAAACTGATACAGCCACTATGGAGAACAGTGTGGAGGTTCCTTAAAAAACTAAAAATAGAATTACCATATGACGCAGCAATCCCACTACTGGGCATATACCCAGAGAAAAACCATAATTCAAAAAGACACATGCACCCCAATGTTTATTGCAGCATTATTTACAATAGCCAGGTCATGGAAGCAACCTAAATGCCCATCAGCAGACAAATGGATAAAGATATGTGGCATATATATACAATGGAATATTACTCAGCCATAAAAAGGAACGAAATTGGGTTATTTGTAGAGACGTGGATGCATCTAGAGACTGTCATACAGAGTGAAGTAAGTCAGAAACAGAACAACAAATATCGTATATTAACACACATATGTGGAACCTAGAAAATGGTACAGATGAACCGGTTTGCAGAGCAGAAATTGAGACACAGAAGTAGAGAAACGTATGGACACCAAGGGGGGGGAAGTGGCAGCGGGTGGTGGTGGTGGTGTGATGAATTGGGAGATTGGGATTGACATGTATACACTGATGTGTATAAAATGGATGACTAATAAGAACCTGCTGTATAAAAAAATAAAAGAAAATTTTAAAAAGAAAAAAATGGATGTTAATATTCATCTTTTTGTAAATCTGTATCTTACTAGATTTCAAATGGGCTATCCTGTTTCCTCAACGGATCTCATAAGTATAACCCTAGATAATGAAATACAGACATTTTGCTTTGCAGTTTTTAATCCATTCACTTGCTGCTTGAAAATTACTTTCCAAATCATCATCACCTTTGCTTAAATCTTGTATACCCATTACAGAGAATTCAGCTTCCCTTATTTTCTTCTAAATGATGAATTATTGGGGAAAATATCCAAAATTCACTCTAAATATCATCTCTTCATGCAAATCATCCAGTTGGTCTATTTTCTTTATTAAACATCCGTCAAACCAAACATCTTTATACATTCTAGGTAAAGGTAGCCAACAATATAGTATTCACTGACATGATTTAATCTCAGGTCATGCAGTTTCAAGACTCTTGTCTCTATTGTTAATAAATACAGTTTGTTCTAATAAGACAAGCTAGTCATTATTAGAGTCTGTCTGAATAGAGTCATGTGTAAGAATGTAACTTCATCTTTTCTCAGAGATAATTACATTCTCAGAGACTTGTCAAGTTCCAATATGAATATTAGCTTAACCTTCTCTGAAATATGATTATATGGATTCAGAATTACGAGTCCTTGTCTCTAGCACTTATTTCCTCTTGAATCTCACTCCCACCTTCATTGATGAGCAGCAGACAGACTTGATTTGATTATCTTATACAAATGAAAGATACTTACCTATAGACAAGATCCTCTGATGTTTTATCAATCATGTCAAGTTCCGTTTTCACTTCTGCTCCTTGTATTAGTCAGAAAGTTCTTGACTTTGCTCATCTCTGCTCCAAGTTCTTACTAAATGCAGAAATGATATGTTTATCATTCAAATCAGGACACTTGAAAGGGGACACCAAACATAATTTAAATTACATAATTTTTTAAATATGTACTTATTGACCAACAAATAAGTTTATCACATTAATAAACCCATTAAATCATTCTATTCAAAGGCTGTTTTTCAAAACTGAAATTCTAATATTACAAAAGGCATAAACCTAGACTATCCCCAGGAAATCGGAATGTAGGTAACCCTATTACTACATTAAAAAAAAATGAAGGTGGGCTTCCCTGGTGGCGCGGTGGTTGAGAGTCCGCCTGCCGATGCAGGGGACACGGGTTTGTGCCCCGGTCCGGGAAGATCCCACATGCCGCGGAGCGGCTGGGCCCGGGAGCCATGGCCGCTGAGCCTGCGCGTCCGGAGCCTGTGCTGCGCAACTGGCGAGGCCCGCGTACCGCAAAAAAAAAAAAAAAAAAGAAGAAAGTAATATTAAACTAGAATCAAAAAGTATAGTCTGAAAGACATTAAGCCATAAGGAATAGGTGTTAACTCTTCTATTACTTTAACCCTTGAAGATTTATGGTTTCTGCCTTAGCCACTGATACAGCTATATAAATAAACTGAATTATGTTTAGGTATAATAAGCCTGTTTCCCTGTGTTATAAACATGAAATCATAGAATCATATAACCTAAGGACTACAGGGTCTACAACTGTGGAATAGCCTTACATATTGGTCTTAACAGTCTTAAAATATTGGTAACTTAAGCTGTGTAACTAAATTTGCTATATAATTTCTAGGTAGTTCTAAAGAAAAGCTTCAGTTTAGTCACTGAAGATTGTTTTAAAGTCCATGATAACATTCCTTATAAAAACTGCATTAACTTTGTTGATGTTGATGATAATCTGCTATAAAATCATGCTTAGAATATCACGTTTTTGCTTACTATATTTTTCTAAGAATAACACCTCATATTTATATAGCACCTTAAAATTTATGAGCACTTCACATACATTAATCTCATTTTATCCACTCAGTATTTTTGTGACATTATCAGGCAACTTTTTACAAGATAAGTGAGGCTTAGAAAGGTTAAGAAAATTGCCAAAGATGACACTATTAAGTGATAGAACCTCGAACTTCTGATTACTAATAAATTGTCACCTGTAAGGAGGCAAGTGGGAAATGGTTGGGTGGGGACCTGAGAGAAGATCCTTAGAGAACACAGTATTTTTCAGAAATAATTTTTGTCTTATTCAAGAGTTACAGACCATCTATCATTGAATCACTAAAATTAAATCTTAAGACACAAATAAAATGTCTATTCTAATCCCTTAAGCATCTCAGAGTCAGGATCAAAAAAATTTCAATTCTAAAATAAATTGTAATAAACATAAAACTGTTTAATCATGCTTTTATCAAGTAACCTAAGTATGAAAAGTTTCCCAACCAAAACAGGAGTAATAGAATTAGCCTAGAATTTAATTTTTTAGATTGTTAGTCAAAATTTTTCTTTAAAATTGTTGTTCAATTCAGCACTGTGGGAAATATAAGGAACACAAGGTGAGAAAAACCTTTTAAGTATCCCAGAAAAACTTTAATCCATCTGAGAGCGAAAGATACCCACCTATAGGCGGTGCCATCTACTCTATATTTTGGGAACATGGCTCATTTCCACATGTTTTTGAGAACATAAAGTCCACCAACAAAAACAAATGAATCTTTGGTTTCTTTTCTTCTTCCTTTCCATTCTTGCTAGTAACTGCAATATAGGCATTTATCAGTCTTTGTACAGACCCTCCATGTAGTGTTTGCTATTTGGGGTAAGGGTTATTCTAGTTATCTTTTTTTACATCCTAATGACAAGTACCAAGCTCATGCTACTTTTTTATACTGATAAAATGTGTGATTCCAAGATAAATGGATCACTATCATAATTGCCTACTGAAGTCTCCTTAGCTCAAAAATTCTAACAGTGCCCACAGTTAAATATAGCTTAATGTCACTGAAATGAATTTTCTCACACTTACTTTGGTAACTACCTTTTATTTTATAATACTTTATAAATGTTTCTTTTCTGGTTAGGAGACTATTTTGTACCTTCACAAAGTATCCTTAAGTGATACAGTAAACTCTTTGTGTAACTGCACAATTTAAAACATTTTAAACCCTAGAAGCATCTAGGTCTGATATGCCATTAAAAAATTACCCACTGTTTTTATGACTTACTCCTGATGTTAACTATTCTAGCATTGGCAAATTGTTTCACTGTTAGTAGACATGCTCAGTCTTAAGTCAAAAGAATGGCATATATGCCCAAATCCTGGAAAGTACAATAGGTAATCAACCATGCCTCTTTAGAGAAATGGGGCTTATCTTAGAAGCTTAAGTTCATTTCCCTTAACTAAATATAAATTTCTAGTTTTTAGAAGAACTACTAGAACACTTGTACCATTTCTGTTGTCACATTCAAGCTGGGCAATTGATTTAGCCTACATGCTACTTCCAGTGTTTTATTCAGCTTTTGAGATAAACTTGGGCTCCTTGATACATTCTTCTTGAATCACAATATTTAAACTCAAATCATCTAAAGCAGGCAGAGCAAATGATTAGATTTTTTTTAGACAAAAGGATTTGTCTAAACACTGATGTCTGAAGTAGGCATTTAGTCATTAGAGATGCCTTAGGCTAAAATTTTCCTATTCTCAAGTGCATTGAGAAAAGCAGTATCTCCAGCAATCCTTATGTTCAGCAGTGAATCAAATAAAAATCATTTGCTGGGACTCATTCTATTCATGGAAGTTTTACTTAACAGTAGGATGTCACTCTATTAACATAAAAGTTTATTAATAGTTACTTGATTTTCTCTGGTTAGTCACTTTCTCAACCATAGGATCTGCCTTCTAATTTTGTATATCACTAAGTACCTAAATCTTTTTTTTTAATAAATCTTTACCAAAGTTCAGGGCTGGCACAAAGAAGGAAGTATAACCTAATAATTTAGAAATACCATTTGATGTGGCTATTCTCAGATCCTTTGTACTGAGTCTTTTTTATAGCCCTAAGATGCCTCCCTGTCTAGCAGTAGGTTATAAGGTAACCTACTCTTTCTAGTGAGAATTTCCTAAAGTATACCTTCTCTCCTCAGAATGCAGGCCCAGTTAATATTATTTTTTAAATCTTCCCCTTAGGTAATAATAAAATAAGAGCCATTTAAAGTGCATTAAAACCATTATTTTCTTTAAATCTCTTAAGAGGAACCAAGGTTACATTCTATGAGAAGAAGCTTTTCTCAACCTTCATCTCTAGGTTTGAAACCTCGATATTGTTGAAGCCCACACTTTCATCCTAGAAAAGATTTCAGAGCAGAGAATTCAATTCTTACTCCACCTTCCTCTACTGATTCTGTTAAGTAGGTCTTGGATAACTATTTTATCCAATAATAGAAAACAACTAGCCCCATGTGTGGTCTGGTAACAAGTATGAGGGATTTGGATGTACTTAAGGTTAAATGTTTTTGCTTTTTTAAGGGAAGTAAAGAAATCTTAGTAGCCAGAACATTGGAGTTACAGGATAAAATCATGGTTTCCTTTATTAATTCACACGCACTTAAGTAACACAGACTTATAATCTGTAACAAACAGAACAAAGGTTTTACCTATAAAACAAGTATCTTGATAAAGTTTGAAAAATTTGGTCATCATCTGGCTATCTTATCAACATGAAAATGTCATATACAACCACTTAAAAACGTCTTTGGTGTTTGGATTTTACAGTTTTATTTTTTTAACTTTTAAATGTTTTAAAGTTTTTAGGCACAGCATGGCATATACAGAATATACATAGCAACAAACCATTTGTTGTAATAAGGTAAATTCAAAAAATTGAATTCTCGATAATTAGGGAGATAATATGTATAGAAGATTCTAGCTTCCACATTATTTTGGTTTCACTATATCTAGGTTTGTGTATATTTTACTTATATTAAGTGTTTTTGATAAAACATTTCAAATTCTAGGTTTACATTAGAAACTTTGCTAGATATTAATATATATATAATTTGTATATATAATATCTGGAAATCTGTCATATTTTGACCATTTATTTTATACTAATTACTATGGCCAAAGTTAATACAATTCTTAAATATACTTAAAGATATCTCCATATTTATTTCTGGCCCTCTTGTTATTCACACTAGAAGTATAAGGGTTCTTATAGCATCTTAGCAAGTATAAGCAATCACTGCATATATTATGTCTGATTCAATACATATTTCTTCCTTTAACACAGTGACACTGTCAATATTCCTTTTTATCTTTCATTCAGGTCTTAGTTTGTGAGGTCTTTAGACTTTAAAAACATTAACTTTGACTAAATAAAACTTAACCACAACATTATTTTTCATCTTTTAAATACAAAGTGCCACATTAAGTAGAACTTTTTAAATTAAAAAATGGTCATGCCAACTTTTCTTTAAATGCTACCTGTTTAATATATATCCCAACTTTCTTCTGCAAAAACATTATATTCCTTTTATAGAAGGTTGGGCTAATAATAAAGAATAAAAATTGTTATGTAAATAAGCAATATTTAAATTGACTACATGGAAATTATAGCATTTATTTAAATTTGATTGCACAATGCTAGGAGTCTTATTTTTTTCACTATTTTAATTTCATATCCCCTCAAAGAACTAGAGGTGGTTTGCACTTCTGTTAAGAAAGAATAAGAATTATTTATTTTTTAAATTATATTTTAAAACTTTCTTACAATATTGGATAACCCAGTTATAACTTGAGTTAATTTTTTTAAACTCTGTCTCATAAAGAATAATGAACTATCCATTGATGTATATATTTTTGGAGTATATCACCAAAATGTTTCTGGGATAAAATACTTATGTTGAGGAATAAAATGTAATAGCACAGTTATAGAATAAATAATATAAAGAATATTCTGGCACATCCAAAGGCCAGTCCACCTATTGAGAGTATTTTATTTTGCTACATTAATTTTGAAAGTAGCATGCTGTATGTTATGGTCCAGTGTTCTATAATTAGAACCCTAGTCAAAAAGATCATGAAACAATATAATACTCCACTTGTCTGGTGTTTTCAGTATACATTTTAATCCCATATTTATAATTCAGGCTTATTCAGTATATAACAAGGTATTTTTGTTCTAAAACTTTTATAAATGTCTAGAGTCCAAGAATAATTGCATTTTGCTTCAAAAACAGATCTACATTGGTATTTTTTTAGCTAATATATTGTAGGCAGTTGTGCTCTTTACCAAAATGTTATGATGTACTTCCACAGTGCATTCATTCAATTCTGTAAAGATTATATTACTTCATTTTTCTCTCCAGATATAAAATACAGAAAAAATGGAGGTAGTATGAAAGATAATGTACCCAAAAAAACCTGTTCTACTTACATTGTGATATTTTCCTCTTATTTTATAGCTAATATAACATATCCATGATAGCAAAAACAGCTTTAATAACTATAAGAGATCAACATTTTAGCTTTTAATTATCAAGGTCCTTTTTATTATGTCCTGATATAAAAATGAACAAAGATAAGGAAACTAAACCCTCATGCTTAGCCTCATATAGTTCTGAAACAACCAATGATAGTACATAAAGAAAACAGTATTACCTAAGAAAGCATATCTTTTTTTTTTCCTTTGGTATTTTGGAGAAAACATCTAAAGGATAATAATTTTAAAGTATACACTAACAATTTGAGATTATTTTTAATACTTTCAATGTGTTTCTTGCTAATCATATTTAGGATTTTTGTTTTTAACATGTCTAACTTTGGTACCAAAGCAAAGAAAGCTACACAATATCCACTTACATATTTTTAGCAACACATAGAACAAACTTCTTAAAATCCTTATTAGTATGTGATCTATTATACAAACTATCTTTTAAAAGATACTAATAGATGTAAATTTTTCCTACCCTATACATACCCAAATACTGACTAGTAAATTCAACCTTAGGGCTATTTTATTTAGGCAATATCCAACTGCTTGTGAGAATGGCTCTCAATAAAATAACACATTTAATATCCTAGTGTCTGTGCCAAAGGAAAAATGAAAATAAACTCAGCAACAATCCTATGTTTACCAAATACATTTTTATGCCTGTGCCCTAGCTGTGTGTCTATCTTTAAAGAATGACTTGTTTAAAACTCAAGCTCAGACTTACCTACCTTCACATATTGAATATTTAAAACATCTACCTCTACAAACTTACCAATGATGGGTTTTGATAACTTATTTGAACTTGGCTAGCCCCTTCACACTACATTAGATGTTAAGCAGTAAGTTTTCATTATTTTTCCTTTATTTTTCTGTCTGAGATTAGGTTGATTTCCTAATTTTTACACTTAGCTACACAGTTATATATTTATATTGGTTTTTGTGCCCCATAACTCATAGCTTCACTTCTAGATGGTCTCCATGAACTATGGAAAAAGGAAGAACTGCTATATACTCTCCTTAGGCTAGAAAACCAATTTTATGACATTATTTACATCCAAAAATGTTTTATTTAAAATTTGTTAGGAATTAACTACCTTCTAGAAGCTGATTTTTATGTGGACAACATTTTAATATGAAAAAACTTTATTCTTTGATGATTATTAACTAATAGATTTTTTTTAACTGGGTCAATGTCATAATGAATGTTAAAAATATTTCCTTTATACTCACCAAAAAATACTCCTTCTAAATCTTAAAATGGTGTGAAAATCCAACCATCAGCTTTCATGCACTTAACTATATATATTTTCAATAATTCATTTTATTTTAGTATTTAATGATCTTCTTCTATAATACCAAAATGGGCTTCTTATACATTGTAACTTGATTTATTTAATTACATTCCAGTAATGAGCTGTAAAATGAAACTGAACTCAGGACTAAAAAGTTTTGCTTTTTAAAAATGTAGGGAGTTTCCATAAAATAATTTTATAGAAATTTAAATATAAAAAGTTAATGCAGTAATTTCATTTTACCAGGATTGAAGGTTATTTGCTTTAGGAATGCCTATATACATTCCTTCAGCAAGTGATTTTTAAAGGTAATCTTAAAAATGCTATATGTAGGATATTTTTTATAATACATCAGTCTGATTCTATAAGCAAGTCATAATCTACCATGTAAAAAATACTGGAAAAGTACCCATCATGCCTTGCTAACTATGGGATTATATAGCTTGAATTTAAACAGAGTTCTGAAGAAATTATTTAAAACATAAAATAAAGATGTAGATGTTCTTAGCTTCCAAGTTAGCAAGGACTTTAATACCTTTTGATATATTTTTAAAAATACAATTCAGATGATAGCTAAGAGACCTATATACACATAGGATTCATCCTGAACTTCTTCAAGGTATAGACCATGTCCAACTTTAGCTACATTTCATTTAAAAAGTAAAATATGACAGAGTATTCTTTATGCAATTCCTAATAAAGTCTCTAATCTGTGGAAGTTAAAACATGTCTTGACCATCATATATGACATATATCGGATATAATTTACCAGGAATTATCCAGTATGTGGCATTTTAGCTAACAGGGTGGTATTTGCTTTGGTAATAACTAGAGTCAAGGGCATTTAATCTGGTTTCGGCAAGCTTTTTAGGAAAGATGTCATAAAAATATAGTAAGAAATGTTCAGTAAATTCATAGAACTTAAATTGTTAATAAATAGATGAGTCTTTTAATAAGTTCATTTGTATTAAAACTTTCATTTGTATGAAATGAAAAAATTTCAGTGTTTTTGACCTCTAATAAAATTCTCTGGCTTTGTTACTTTAATAATTAATTCAAATAAAACTCTTGAATATTGATATGTTTTCATGTTTAGAGATAAATGTGTAAAGTATTGATTAGTAAAATGTTATTTTTAAATACTTAGATTTATGAATTTATGACAACATACTTTCACTTAGGGAACTGTTGGATTCAAAAATTCGTAACACTCTTCTGAAACTAAGAAACAAAATAATCTTAAGGAAAAAGAAAAATAGAGACTATAGAGTTATTAAAATTTTTAACAATTTACACTAGAACACATAAGCAGGCTTCAAATACAAAGGAAACTATTGAAAGCAAAAAAAGAAATATATTTTATGATAAGGTAAGCATTTTTTCTAAGTATGTTTCATAATCTAGCTATCAAGAACCAATTCCTCTTCTTGAAACACTGAATGTATTTTAATTAAGTGTTCTTATTTAGACTTTTCATCTTCAGATCTTTGGATCTGATTTTACTGCTTCCTCTTCCCCACAGTACAGTTCCCTCAGTATACACTCAGGGATTGTCGTGGTGTTGATGTTAAGGATGGGGCTGAGGCTCTGGCACTAAAACAAGTTTGAGTCTAGGCTCTCCTGTTTTATAAGCTGTATAACCTTAGCCAAGTTATTTAATGTCTCTGTGTCTCAATTTCTTATCAGTTAAACAGAGTTAGAATAATACTTCATAGGGTTGATGGAAAAAGTAAATGAGAGGACACAAATAAGGAACACAGAACTGGTGGTCCTCTTCCTTCACCTTCATTTATCAATTAGAAGACTTCTTTAATTAGAAAGTTTGGCAAAATTATGGCCATGGGGTCCTACCCTTTTAATAATCTAGAGAGGACTCACTGAACAAGTATATTTGCTGACATTTCTATTCAAAAAGCAAGTTATTATTTTCGCAGAAGCATGCATGGAAAAGATAAGGTTTTAGAATCACAAAACCTTACCTGCTATAAATTTTTCATTTTTTTCTACCCTTAACAGTGATGATACACTTGGGTAGTGAGCATTAAAGACTGAACTGCTAGGCTTCCCCGGTGGCTCAGTGGTTGACAGTCTGCCTGCCGATGCAGGGGACACGGGTTCGTGCCCCGGTCCAGGACGATCCCACATGCCGCGGAGCGGCTGGACCCTGGAGCCATGGCCGCTGAGCCTGCGCTCCGCAACAGGAGAGACCACAGCGGTGAGAGGCCTGCATACAGCAAAAATTAAAAAAAAAAAAGACTTAAATGCTAATGTCTAGTGTAAGTTATTAATTTTTACTTTCACATTGCCTGGTTTCTCTGAACTCACAAATGGCAGTCTCCTTTCTTTCCAAACTTGAACATTTCTTGTCATTTTCAGTTTTAACTTTTTATATTTTGAGGCTGTTGTTGGATTATACAAGTTTGTTATAACTTATTGGTACATTATTCCTTTTATATTAAGTCTCACTTCATCTTTTTTTTTTTTTTTTTTTCTTTTTACGGTACGCGGGCCTCTGACTGCTGTGGCCTCTCCCGTTGCGGAGCACAGGCTCCGGACGTGCAGGGTCAGCGGCCATGGCTCCCGGGCCCAGCCGCTCCGCGGCATGTGGGATCTTCCCAGACCGGAGCACGAACCCGTGTCCCCTGCATCAGCAGGCGGACTCTCAACCACTGCGCCACCAGGGAAGCACTCACTTCATCTTTAGTAATGGTTTTCCCCTCAAAATAGATTGTCTACTATTAATATGATACCAGCTTTCTTTTGGTTAACATATGCCTAGTGTTTCTTCATGTCTTATTTTGTTATGTTTAAGTATATACCTTTTAACTACATATAGCTAACATTTTAAACTTAAGCTTGAATATTGCTGTATTTTGACAGAAAGTCCATCCTATGACATTTTGTTTTATTATAATTACTGATATATTTATATGCATTTCTGCCATCTTATTATGAGTTTTCTTTTACCATATTTTTCATTTTTCTCTGCCCCTTTTTTCACCTTCCTGTCTTCTGTTGGATTGAGTGTTTCAACATTTCATCTGGCTAAGAAGAAATATTCTAGTTGTATTATTTTAGTGATTAACTAAATTGTGTAATATTTACACAATTAATATTTATTATTTATTTAATATTTATTATTTAATTTAATATTTACAGGCTTTTAACCAGTAGACATTTCTAGATAAGTTCAAAGGAAGTCAGATTACTGAAACTATCATGTTTAATGTGTTCCAGAGTAAAGGTTATTACCCTTTTAAAAATATTTTAATCAGGAAAAAATGTGTAATGAGTCATATTTTTATTGAATGTATTGAATTAAGAGAATAGAACAATGATTCCAATCTGTAACAGTCAACCGTAAACTCGTTTTTGAAGGTTCATCTTCCTGTTCAATCCCACAAACCAGTGACTGTCAACCAACGAGGGGGTATAATATGTATAAGGCATGGCCTTAAGAGTGGTAGCATAGGGAGGTTAGTACCATTTTACCCCTACCATACACTAAGAAAATTAGCAACATCCATTTCCACAGTTATTCCTAGAGCTGTCCCTCCAGCTTACCCAGTGAGTCTTCCAGGCCCTCTGCAGATGTTTCATCCAAAAATCCTTAATGAATTGAAGGCAGAGCTCATCTCTCCTTGGAGTTATTTTCTTCTTGCAGATCATACATTTGGTTTCCTGAAACATTCTGACACCTCATACCATACTGTTCTTAAGTGAGGAGCTGTGGACTTGAAAATCTATGGTGAGTAAACTGTGTCATAAACCAAATGGGAGTGAAATACAGTTCATAGCCAAGGATGGAACTTCTATAATATAGTCTCACCTTACTTTGGTGAAGATCCAAGTAAGGCTGAAGCTGCCAATAGCTATTCATGAGAAGAGGCACAGTAGAGAGTATATTATTTGTAGTTGTCAAGGCCATAGGAAGATTCTCTTGGTGTGTACCTCTTCCCAATCCCCTTTACTCATCATGGAAATTTAAGTAGAAACTGATTAATGTGATATAATCTTAAGCAAGGTATTTTACATATGGTCAACTATTCCGTTAGATGGTTCCCCTTAATTCAGAGGATTTATACTGGATAACCCAGGACTACCTAAAAAATAAGTCAGTTTCACCTCTAAGGTTACACTAATGCAGGCCAACACTGGTTAGTCCCTTCCTCTCAGCTCAAAGTAGTTCTGGATGGTAGAAGAAAGAACCTTAGGCTGGGGCTTCTCCTATCCTCTATCTCAAAAAAGAATAAGACCCTCTTCTTGAAAGGCTAAAATCCCCACTAATTAACCTTAATTATTAACTTGGTTGTTACTGTTCTGGCCCTTCCAGCAATGTTAACCTCCAAATTTAGGGTGTTCCTATTGATAGAAGTTAACCAGTCCTATCCAAAGCTCCTACAAGAAGGGGCAAGGCCAGCTGTGTTGTGCTGAAATGACATATTTCATACTGTCTTAGTTTTGCAAGGGGCTCCAAGGCTTTGTTCTAGAACTGAACCCTCTAACTTGTACTCTTGGTTACCTCGACCTGTGCCCTAGCTCCCCCCAGGCTCTCTGAACTAGGTAACTTTCTCAGCAAAAATAGACACACGACTGCCAGTAGGTCCATACCTTTTCAGATCCACTGATATTACTCATTCTGGCAAAAGATGAGGGCAAGGACCCATCAAGGTTTACAGCATCCCAGACCTTACCAGCAAGAACAGTTGTTCTCCATCTGGTAAAACTATGGATAGGGGGGGGACTGCCTCTAGGAGGCAATTATAGATTGTCAGACAGCAGCTTTATAGACCAAGTCTTAGTCAAGAGGCATGACTGCTTCCCCACTGTAACTCAAGGTTACACTAATACAGGCCAACACTGCAACTACACACTCACTTAGGGGTGAAGCAGAGAGCCAGGAAACCTTCCCTACCATAATGCCCAAGGAGTAATCTGTTGAATGGTTGGTACTGCCACCTGCTACCCAAGCTACTTCATGATTATAAGTCTTCCTAGTTGGAGGCCCACAACCTGACCAACTTTACTTCAATTTCGGAACTTCCCAGATCTAAAGAGTTATGTGCCAATCATAGATACAGCTATAGGGGAAAAAGAAAAAAGGCCTGTGCCTCAGAGCCCATGTCCCAGCCTATGCCTTCTTGAGTGCATCAACTTAAAATTCAATTTATCAGGCTCTTCTCAGCCCTTATAGAGTCACACAGGTGCTTAAGAAAAATAATGAGGCCTACTTCCAGAATAAGTGTGAGATTTCAATGAAATGAGACTGTTAACTATTTCTTGTTCCTGCCTATTCTTGACCTCCATATAGCCATAGGTCTTCTGACTTCTGAGGTGCCTAATCTACGAGTTCACTTGTGGAATAACCCTCTAATATACAATGGTGCCACACATATACATTGCCCACAACTTCTTGCATGACTTCATAGTAGACTGTAGTCTACTGGGTTGACAGCTTATTATTACTTTAACGTGACATTCCATGACACCTGAAAAGTGCTCTATCACTCATGCAACACTGCCTTCAAGAATACTCAAAAATGAATATTTGACAGCCTTAGGGTAGTACTTGGGAGAAACTTCCTTTCTGGTCAAGGAACCCACAGGATGCCAGATAAGGTGTTAGCAATTCTGGAATAGGGGACTTCTTAGATGTCTATAAGTTTATCATCATCTTCTCCCACAAGTGGTTAGGATGTCCTCTCTTGGAAGTGCATCCCTGCCAGTTTTAAGTCTCACCTATCCTCCACTTGCCATTCTTAAACTGCTGGATTAAATAACACATCACCTCAGTACCCAAAGGGTATTTGCTTTACCTGTTTTGCCTCCTACAGAGAATCCAACTGGTTCATCTTCCATATCACCACAGAATAAGTCATATCCAACTTACCACACTTCTTCACTCAAAATATCCTGTCTTCTGTAAAAATTATGCCCTCTCCTCTTTGGTTTCCTTGTTTTCCTGTGTCCTCCAGTACCACAAATACTCTGGTAGAAGTTAAGTGCCTACACAAATGACAGACTGCACAAAAGGAACTCTATTAATACCCAGTAAGCCAATGTCCAGTGTACTGACCAGCGTTAGGCCATAGGAAAGATCATTCAAGTAAAAGACACTGTCCCTCCATTCATGATGGAACTCTAAGACTTATAATGGCATTTCGAAGGCAGAAGTTACCAATGCTAGTTTTCCAAGTCTGTTTTCCTTCATCCATGTAAACACATCCCATCTCTTTCACTACTCTGCTATCCAGTCCTGAGACATTACACTCCATCCTAGGTCCCAGTAATCTACCCTAGTAATCCCAGCAGGTAACTGGAATATGTCCTATGGAAAGCCCAGGATTCCATTATGAAGAATAAGGAGGATCTAAAGGAACACTGGTAGAAATGGTCCTTCCACCTTTAGAATGCCTTCAAGCATTCTTTTCTAAGCAATGTTTCCAAGCAACCAGAAATCTCTCGCCACACCATCTAATAAACAGAAATTGGAGCTGAACAGTAGCACTCAGAATAAATCTGGGGGAACTACCAACACAGTTTACTTCATGGTGAGCCCTCTCTGCTTGCTATCATGCTTAGAATGGATATCTCAAGGCAAGTTCTCATTTTAAACTTTGCCCTAGCTGTCCAATCACCTATGAGATATAATGCTGGCTTACTATGTTGTAGTCATTGTATAAGTTGATACCTTAACATCTTCTCTGTGATGTTCTCTTATGGAGCCTTGGAGAGATCCCTAAATCCAGTTTGAGATTCCTGGAGCATTGATCATTTCCTCCCTTCACCATCACCTTCAACAAATGCAACAGAACAGATCTGGATAAGGTACTTAGAAACTTTTAAACTTTAATAACTTAAGTTAAATGAGCAAAGGAAGTAATTATTAAAAACTACTTGAGGGCTTCCCTGGGGGCGCAGTGGTTGGGAGTCCGCCTGCTGATGCGGGGGACGCGGGTTCGTGCCCCGGTCCGGGAGGGTCCCACATGCCGCGGAGCGGCTGGGCCCGTGAGCCACGGCGGCTGAGCCTGCGCGTTCGGAGCCTGTGCTCCGCAACGGGAGAGGCCACAACAGTGAGAGGCCCGCATACCACAAAAAAAAAAAAAAAAAAAAAAAAAAGAACTACTTGAAAGTAAATGTATTAACATTTATATTAGCTATTCCACAATTTCTATATTGTATTATAGATCCTGATTGACCAAAAGAAATCATGTAAGGTAAATTATGAATGTGGATAACAAAATTAAGACCAAGAAATATAAAGAAAGTATTGCCCTTTTGAACTATCTACAGATTTTTAAAATCATACCTGTAAACCTAATGTTTAACATTAAAGTTTAAAAACTTTTTAACATACCAAGTACCTCAAGAGAGCTTTATAATTCATCATAGTCCAAACAAACGTGATACCTTTACTTATTAGCTTACTAAACATTTAATAGAGTAAGTGTCCTTTTTCAGTAGTCTGAAAAAAAACTAAGGATTCTGATATCTCTATTGCTTACTGTAAGACAGAAGTGGTTGCAGTTATCCTTATTTTAAGAAAAGCAATAAAATTTTTTCTTTAAATTTAAATTATGCAAAATTAGGAAGCAGAAAACCTAAACATTCTGAAACCTCAATGTTAAGTAATTAAATGTGTGAGACTAGAGCCATCTACTGGTTAAAGTGTAATGTTACAAAGCACAACTACTGGATTATTAACTAGCAAAGCAGGGAGTCATGGTTGTTAAGAATTGAGAATATAAACATAGGCAAAAATCATCTAGTCTAGGACACTGGTTTTTAAAGGTTTAATGAAACAACCTCTTTTTAACAGGAGACCCAACATATATAACAAAGTAAAAGCTGAGGGAAGGGGCCTCCAACTCCCACACGCACTAATTTGCCCAGCAGAGGCCAGGCCAGTGACAAACAAGCCATGAGAGGTAGTCTGGGCAAATAACTGTGGTTTGGACAGAGGCACAATGAGAAGGAGTAGTATCAGCAAAGTTGTCTCTTACCCACCTTTCCCCTGGAGACATCTTAGAGACACTGGGGTGCAAAGGACAGTGGTTAATGGACACAGAGAACTGAAGAGTAGGGAGTAGGCTCCTGAAAGGCTACAAACCTTTTCACAGGGACGTTACTTATGTGCTTATTTGATGCAACATTTTAGAAAGCATTAGTATAACTTTCCTGAAAATGAAAAATAAGACGTTTACTTTTTTACCACAAGCTAATAAGAACTGAGTTTCTAGGTCTTATGGGCTTTTACCAGCCAGGCCCTGGACTGGTCCAGTCTTGGAAACAAGACCCCAGTTTCAGGTCCCAGCCTCCTCCCTTCAAAAGGGCATGGATGTCCATAGAATCGAGGCAAGAAATGGAGCTCTCCAAGGCCCCTCTCTGTGGCAGAGACCCCCAACCTAGACAGCAGCTTATCAGCTAGGCTTGGGGTGACAGGCTGGAGCAAAGTTCCAAAGACTCGCAAACATTCCAAGGCCACATGAAGCACAGTACCCAGCCAGGGAGCATCCACTGGGCTCTCCCAGTTCAACTTCCATGGTGCATGCCTTTGGACAAAGCCATTAGTTTGCCGGACACAGCTGGATACTGCCTCCAGAGCCTTATAGATCTGAAAGTTAGCATAGTGGTCTGCCACCTGCTTGGGCAAAGTGGCCACTGCGCTCACCAGAGCATAGTCCTCTGCCTGAGCACGACCTGATGGCCCCAACAACCCTGGCTCACTGGGAAAGCAGGTAGTGCAAAAAGCCGGATAGGTCCCAGAAGGATTTATTCTGTTGGCAGTGCATCGGTTCAAGAGACCTCCCAAAGCAAATGCCAGCTCGGAATCCAACAACTTAACCACCTTTTCACCGTAGTAATCACAGTCCCAGTTGGGGACGCCCTGACGAAGGAGAAAGTAGCGGAAGCCATCCACAGTGTAGCGGTCAAGGCATGTCCTGGGATCCACCACATTGCCCAAGCTCTTAGACATCTTTTGACCACAGACCGTCCAGTGGGAGTGAACATAGATGCGGTGTGGTGGGCTCATGCCGGCCCCTAAGAGGAGGGCAGGCCAATAGACAGCATGGAATTTGAGAATGTCCTTGCCTATGATATGAGAGGTGGTGGGCCACCAAGATTTGAACTCAGCATTTGGGTAGCCAATTACAGTAAGGTAGTTGACCAAGGCATCCAGCCATACGTAGATGGTCTGCGAATCGTCCCCGGGCACCGGAATGCCCCAGTGCAAGTGGCTACTCCTTCGAGAGACGGATAGGTCCGGCAGCTCCTCTTCCAGCCACTGAAGGACTGCGTGATGGAATGGCTCCGGGGTGATGGCCTGAGGGTCGCCCCGCAGCCACCGCTGGAGCGGCTCCCGGAACTGGGAAAGCCTGAAAATGTAGTTTTCTTCCTTGGTCCAGGAGACGGGATGCCCGCTCTCCAGAGATACAGGACACAAATCCCCCGACGGGCCAGGCTGCCTGGTGACCTTGGCTTCAGGCAGGAAGCACTCGTCAGAGGCGCAATACCAACCTTCATAGAGCCCCTTGTAGAGAAGACCCCGAGCCTTCAGCACCTCCCAGAAATGCTGCACAGCCATCCGATGCCGGGCCTCAGTGGTGCGGATGAAGTCGGTGGAGGAGATGTCAGCCTCCCGGAAAAGCTGCTGGAACTGGGCAGAGACTCTGTCGCACAGCTCGGACGGAGCCAGGCCCGCAGCGGCTGCTGCCTGCTGAATCTTGAGGCCGTGCTCATCGGTACCAGTGGAGAATCGCGTGGCGGCGGCGCTGGGAACTCGGAGGCGATGGTATCGGTACAGGGCGTCAGCCAGTACCGCCGAGTACAGGTGCCCGATGTGCGGCGCCGCGTTCACGTAGAAGATGGGTGTGGTGAAATAGGCGCGCGCGTCGCGGGTATCGTCCTGGACACCGAGAGGGTCCGAACTGTAGTGGCGTAAGCTAAAGTCCTCCAGGAGCGAGAGCCTACTCGCCCCCGTGCGTCCTAGCAGCCGAAAGGCAGAAATCCGCAGCATGATGCCCGCGGAGATGGTGCGGCGGAGGGGAGGGGGTGTTCTGGAAGCACGTGTGAGGGGCGCATGCGTAGCCGGGCCGCACCGCCGCTTCCGTCCAGAGAGCCAATGAGGTCCGGCCCCGAGCGCCGGCCCTCCGCCGCTCCGCCCACGCTCCCCCCCCCCTTCTGTGGGCCTCGGATACAGCGGTTGTGAATTGCAGGAGCGAGCGAGAACGATAGCTTAGAGGAACTGGCTGAAGGAGAGGTTATGAAGCAGATAAATCTTTATCTGTCTATATCATACTGCGTGTCGTGCTTTGTAATTTAATATTTATGAATCTGGTTTTTTTTCTCCAGACTGAGTTGCTTGTGGGCAAGAATTTTGTATTCAGGCATTTCTGAAACACCAGTCAGTGGCTGGCACATTGCAGGAGTGTGCCCTCTACGTAGTCTCTGGTAAACGTAGGGATCTGAAATATCATATACATTTCCTCTCAGAACCTAGTGGGCACAATAAATCCATAAGGGAGGGGGGAGAAGGGAAGGAAGAAAAACAATGACCTAAAGAACTTGAGGGAAGGATAAGAACTGAAAAAGTAAGAGAAATCCTTTCTCTAAACGCAGTTTTTGTTGAATCAACAAAAGAGGTAGGCTTGTGATGTTCCCAGTCTTTGCAAAGATTACTGAGATCCAGAAAGCTGGAATGCAATACGTTGTCACTCTGCACCTAAGGAAAAAGCAGTCTTCAAATTTAATTCTCAACGTAGTTGTTAGTAATATTATTTTCAAATGGTCCTGAATTTCTTCTAGAGTAGTGTTTTTCAAGTTTGCTTTAGTAAGGGAACCCTAGCTCTTTTCGAAAAGGATGACTCGGGAGCCCAGAATTGGATTAATATTAACCCTTGCTTCTTGACATACTCTCATCTTTGGTCTATCTTTTTTCCCCCATTTAAGTTAATAATTAAAATAATAATAATTTAGTAATAAAATAAATTTATTTTATTAATTTAATAATAAAATGGAATGGAACACCTGTGACCCCACAAGCCAACCTAAGAACTAGAAGTGGTTCTCTAAATGTGGTCCCAGAAGAGCAGCATTAGCAACACCTGGAACCTTGTTAGAAATGCATATCCTTAGGCCCCACACTCCCCTCCTGAATCAAAAACTCTGGGGATGGTACCCAGCAGGCTAGGTTTTAATGAGTTTTCTAGGTGATTCTGATGCATACCAAAGTTTGAGAACCACTGAACTAGGAGATTGCCAGTGATTTAGATCTGTGTGCTCTTTTTCTCCTAGTCTTCCTGTCTTCCTCCCAGAGGTAATCATTGTCCTGAATTTTGTACTTTTGCATTTATGTTATTACATATAAAGTATGTCTAAGCAACATATTGTTTAATTTTGCTTGTATGAAACATTCTAAAAAGGATATCATGGGAATTCCCTGGCAGTCCAGTGGTTAGGACTTGGCAGTGGCTGCAGTAGCTGGGGTTCAATCCCTGGTCCGGGAACTAAGATCGCAGAAGCCATGCAGTACAGCCAAAAAACAAAAGAAGATACCATACCACGTATAGTGTATTCATGGTTTTGCCTGTAACTAGTTAATTCATTTTGACTGCTGCATAATAATTTATGAATTGAGGCATATGGTAAGTTGGGTCTGATTTCCGTGGTGATATAAAAAGTAGACCAATCAAATGCTCTTTAGGAGTTACAATAGATACAACAAATATCCTTTGGCTACTTAGTTAATGTGCTATTTGATCCAGCAGTTTAAGAAGGGCAAGAGAAGGATAGGTAAAACTTAAAACTGGAGGGTATGTACAGTACCCTCCAAAACTACGAGACAAACCCAGTTTAAGTTTCTGAGAAATCAGTTTCTCCAGAAATTTTTTTTTCTCCCCCAATTCTTTTTTCCCCCTTGTCCATGGAGTCAATTCTTCAACGTACAAACATGCTATTTTTTCTCCCATCGTGAAAAGAAAAAAATTCTCAATCTCCACTACTGCTTCATTTCTTTCCTTTCCTTTATAGCAGAGCTTCTTAAAAGAAATGGCTGGTAATGCACATTTGAGTGGTTCAAGTCTTTTGCTCTTAGAAATCGTACTGCTGGGCTTCCCTGGTGGCGCAGTGGTTGAGAATCTGCCTGCCAATGCAGGGGACACGGGTTCGCACCCTGGTCTGGGAAGATCCCACATGCCGTGGAGCAGCTGGGCCCGTGAGCCAGAACTACTGAGCCTGCGTGTCTGGAGCCTGTGCTCCGCAACAAGAGAGGCCGCGATAGTGAGAGGCCCGCGCACCGCGATGAAGAGTGGCCCCCACTTGCCACAACTAGAGAAAGCCCTCGCACAGAAACAACAGACCCAACACAGCCAAAAATAAATTAATTAATTAATTAATTTAAAAAAAAAAAAGTATCAGAAATCGTACTGCTATTAACCTTCTCATCTACATATATCTCCTGGTACTTATATGCTAAAGTTTCTCATGGGTGTATACCTAGGAGTGCTATTGCTTGATCATAGAGGATGTGAAAGTTCAATTTCACAAGATAATGCTATCTCCCAACATGATTAAATAAATTTACATTTCCATCAGCGACATACCCTTAAAGAGGTCTCCCTAATTCTTGATATCATCTACTTCTTAATTTTTTGCCAGCTCAACTAAGTATAAAATGAGTTATCTCACTAATATTTGTAGAAACACTAGTCTCAACATCCAAAAGACAGAAACAACCCAAACATCTATCCTCTGATGACTAGATAAACAAATGTGGTATTGAATATAACCACACATTGGAATATTATTCAGCCATACAAAGTACTGAATGAAGTACTGATAAATGCCACCACATAGATAAATCGTTGTTTTTTTTTTTTTTTTTGGCTGCATTGCTGCGCATGGGCTTCTCTAGTTGAGGTGAGTGAGGGCTACTCTTCTATGTGGTGTGCAGGCTTCTCATTGCGGTGGCTTCTCGTTGCAGAGCACAGGCTCTAGGCACGTTGGCTTCAGTAGTTGTGGAACGTCAGCTCAGTAGTTGTGGCTCACGGGCACTAGAGCGGAGGCTCAGTAGTTGTGGCGCACAGGCTTAGTTGTTCCGCGGCATGTGGGATCTTCCCAGACCAGGGCTCGAACACATATCCCCTGCATTGACAGGTGGATTCTTAACCACTGCGCCACCAGGGAAGTCCCTAGATAAATCTTTGAAAATAACCAGACACAAAAGACCATATGTTTTAGATTCCATTTATATGAAATATTCAGAATAGACAAATGCACGGAAACACAAAGAATATTAGTGGTTGTCAGGTGCTGGAGGAAGGTTGAAGTAGAGAGTGAATGTTTAAAGGATATGAGTTTTCTTTTGGGGGTAATAAAAAGAGTTCTAGAGCTAGATAATGATGATCATTGTACAACACTGTGAATGTACAGTTGACTCTTGAACAACATGAGTTTATCCACTTGTATGCAGATTTTTTTCAATAAATACATAGTACTGGGGACTTCCCTGGTGGCGCAGTGGTTAAGAATCCGCCTGCCAATACAGGGGACACAGGTTCGAGCCCTGGTCCAGGAAGATCCCACATGCCATGGTGCAGCTAAGCCCATGCACCACAACTACTGAGCCTGCACTCTAGAACCCACGAGCCACAACTACTGAGCCCACACACCTAGAGCTGGTGCTCCACAACAAGAGAAGCCACCGCAATGAGAAGCCTGTGCACCACAACAAAGAGTAGCCCCTGCTCACTGCAACACAGCGAGAAAGCCGGTGCACAACAACAAAGACCCAATGCAGCCAAAGATTAATTAATTAATTAATTTTTTTTTAAAAATTCTCTTTTAAAAAATAAATAAATACATACATACATACTACACAATCCACTGTTGGTTGAATCCACAGATGCAGAAACACTGATACAGAGAGGATACAGAGGGCTGACTATAAAGTTATACTCGAATTTTCCATCATATGGAGGGTCTGTGTCCCTAACCCCCACGTTGTTCAAGGGTTAACTGTACTTACTGTCACTGAATTGTACACTTTAAAATAGTTAAAATGGTAAATTTTTTACTTGAATTTTACTGCAATAAAATGTTATCTCACTGTGGTCTTGATTTGCATTTCCCTAAATAGAAGTAAAGTTGAGCATCTCTTCATATATTTATTAACTACATATGTTTCTTTGCCGGTGAAGTGCCTATTTATATTTTGTTTCTATTTTTCTATTGGCTTTTTATTTATTTGCAGGAGTTCTTTACATATTCTTTTTTTTTTTTTTTTAATTTATTTCTTTATTTATTTATGGCTGTGTTGGGTCTTCATTTCTGTGCGAGGGCTTTCCTCTAGTTGTGGCAAGCGGGGGCCACTCTTCATCGCGGTGCGCGGGCCTCCCACTATCGCGGCCTCTCTTGTTGCGGAGCACAGGCTCCAGACGCGCAGGCTCAGTAGTGTGGCTCACGGGCCTAATTGCTCCGCGGCATGTGGGATCTTCACAGACCAGGGCTCGAACCCATGTCCTCTGCATTAGCAGGCAGATTCTCAACCACTGCGCCACCAGGGAATCCCCTACATATTCTTGATATTGTTCCTTCAATGGCTGACAAATATCATCTACCATTTTGTATCTTGTCTTTTCACACTAAAGAGGCTTAATGAATAGAAGTTCTTAATTTTAATATAGTAGAATTTATCAACATGTATCTTATGATTGTCACCTTACAATTAATCACCTAGGACTATTTTATGATTATCTTTTTGCCTTAAAAATAATCTTAGTACTATGATGTCAATAAATATTCATATTTTCATTTAAAAGTATAACAGTTTTGCTTTTGATGTTCAAGTTGTTTCTGTAGAATTAAAATTTTTATATATGATATGAGATGGGGATCCAATTTCTTCTCCATATAGATAGCCAATTGTCCCAGCACCATTTCCCTACCATCTGCCATGCCACATCCATCATATGTTAAATTTCCGCATATGTATTTTCCCATTTCTAGGCTCTTTATGCTGTTGGATTGGTTAATTTGTCTATGCCTTGCTAAAAATAGCTCTAATTTCTATGGCTTTATAATAAGTCTTAATAAATAGAGAACTAATCTCTCCTCATTCTTCTTCAGAAGTATCTTGGACCTTCTTGGCCCTTTTATCTTCCACATAAATATTAAAATCAACTTGACAAATTCCATGCAAAAAAAAAGCCTGTTGGGGTTAAGGTCACCATTGTATTAAATCTGTAGCTCAGTGACAGGTGTTAAGAGCTGAGAGGGAGATATACTTACAGTATTAAGTGTTCCTAAAAGTGACTATGCATATCACTCCATACACTTAAGACTCCTTTAATGCTGTTATAGTTTTATAATTTTCTAAGTGCAAGTCTGGCTTATATTTTGGTAGATTTATTCCTAGAAACAGCATAGTTTATCAATAATGTAAATGGTGTCCTTTTCCAAAAATTATGATATCCTTAATTGTCTGTTCCTGGTATATAAAACTGATAAAATCTTAAAATATTCTGTTTGAAGAGCAGCAGGGGGACCAAGAGCCCTGCCTGCTTGGCCTCCCCACGTGATCAAAGCCTGTTCTCTTCACCTCGCTGGAATCAGAGGGCTCTGTCGTACATAGTTTCAGAACTTCTGATCTAGAAGAATAAATAGTTAAGAATAGTCAACATGTTTTAAAGAATAATAATATTGTCAACTGCTGGACATTGAAAGATTATAAAGCCATAAAAAAATTTTAATATGTAATGCTGAGAAACCCAATTATAGAACAAAATGAAAAGTCAAAATGTAATTCTTAGTCTATATAACTATTATGTATGTGATGAGTGTAGGATTTCTTTTTTTTTTAACATCTTTATTTGAGTATAACTGTTTTACAATAGTGTGTTAGTTTCTCCTTTACAACAAAGTGAATCAGTTATACATATACATATGTTCCCATATCTCCTCCCTCTTGCGTCACCCTCCCTCCCACCCTCCCTATCCCACCCCTCTAGGTGGTCACAAAGCACAGAGGTGATCTCCCTGTGCTATGCGGCAGCTTTCCACCAGCTATCTAACTTAAGGATTTCTAATTATTAAAGAAAGAATGGCCTTTTCAATAAGTAGTGCTTTCAATAAGTCATTACTTAGGAAGTTTGACTACATTATGAAACTAATAGTACTTTAAATAGTTAAAACTCAATGTTGGTTTGCTAGCTTGTTAATTCTGGAGAGCATAAACTGCCTTATTCATCTTTGTGTCCATGTAGTGCCTTACTATATAGTAGGCACGCCATAACACTTTATTTTTTTGGATCAGGGCCACATAAAATAGATTGGATTTTTAAATTACTATTATGCAAAAACTCTTTTCTGTAGAGAATGGGTTGAATTATACATATTATCTCTTAAAAGCTTTAAGACTTTGGTAAACTCAAGTGTTCCAAACTTGAGTAGTTACTATGAGAATAATATGCTACCAGTTATGGAGAATGTTTTCATAAGGTTCATTCAAGGACTAAGTGAGCTCATACTAGAACACAGACAAGAACTGGTACTATATCTCCATCATATCCAGCCACATAAGAGTCTGCACTTGGGGAAACCCCCTTTACAATAGAGAACTGAAAGCTGTCCCTGAAATCTACAATTGGCAGCAAAGGTAAATCAATACTGAAATAATGACCAATGTTAGAAAACATTTATTCCAAAAATGTATCCTAATTACTGTAAGTACTCAATATATGACAGGCCTGGGGATACATAATTAATAAAAGATTTTCTATGTAAACAAATATAGTTGTGATAGCTGGATATCAGGGTGCGGGGGTGCGGAGAACAGTCTTAGAGCCACATCTTACCGTGTGTACTACAATTGCCAGATACATCAGAATTAAGCAAGAAGTAAGGGTGGGATGAATAGGTGGAGTTCAGATTTTTTAAGACAGTGAAAACTATTCTGTATGATTCTATAATGTTGGATGTATGTCAATATATGTTTGTCAAAACCCATAGACGGTACAACACCAGGAATGAACCCTAATGTAAACTGTGGACTCTGGGTTATAATGATGTGTCAGTGAAGGTTCACTGATTGTAACTAATGCACCACAATGGTGCTGGATGTTAGTGGAAGGTTGTGCATGAGTGGGGATAAGGGGGTATGTGGGAACTTTCTGTACTTTCCGCTCAATTTTGCTGTGAACCTAATATTATTCTAAAATATCAAGCTTATTTATTTAAAAAACAAAATTAAAAAACAGAAAACAGACATTTGTTTCAAATGGAGAACTATGTTATTGAAGAAATGTACATATTTCTGGAAATGCAGAAAATTTTTTGACTAAAAGTATTTGTCTAAAAATGTACAAGCATTAAAGAGGTATAGAGCAAATACATGTGATAACCAACAAAAGCTTACTGCCCAAAATACAGGGGTTTGGGGGTTGTTTTTTTTTTTTTTCGGTACGCGGGCCTCTCACTGCTGTGGCCTCTCCCGTTGCGGAGCACAGGCTCCGGACGCGCAGGCTCAGCGGCCATGGCTCACGGGCCCAGCCGCTCCGCGGCATGTGGGATCTTTCCGAACCGGGGCACGAACCCGTGTTCCCTGCATCGGCAGGCGGACTCTCAACCACTGTGCGACCAGGGAAGCCCCCCAAAATAAACTTTTAAAGGCACAAAAAATCGGGGACTTTCCTGGAGGTCCAGTGGTTAAGACTGCATGCTTCCAATGCAGGGGGCACGTGTTCGATCCCTGGTCAAGGAATTAAGATCCCACCTGCTGCAGAGCGTGGACAAAAGAAAAAAATAAAAATAAAATAAGGTTAATATCTTAAACAGTTTATGGCCAACCACATATTTATGTAAGTAATGTAAATGAATTATTAACTCATTAGAATACATTTTCTCTGCTATTACTTTCTAACTAATTTCCTTGTATGTAAACTCTTTCCTTTGACCATTTATGAAGTAAAATCTAAGTGTTTAGGAAATAATCCAATGTGGGGGAAAAAGTAATCTTTATAAAATTCTTCACCATGAAACTTTGAAAATAGCCCAAATGCTGCTTATTAAACATAATATTAATGCAATGAAATCCCGTATAATTGTTAAAATAGAAGGAATGTGTGCCATATGGACATGGAAATGTGTTTTGAAACATCATTAAGGGTCAAATAAAATTTTATTTTGTTGGACTTTTGGAGAGAAAAATGATTAAGTGATGGCTTAGTTGTGAACTAAAGCAAGTGCAGTTCCTTTCACTAGAGATAAAAGAAATTCTTTAAGGAAATAATGATGCATCCTATTCATTCATTTGTTCAGTCATCAACTCAACTGGGCGACTGCAATACTCTCCTGAATGACTAGTCTCCCCCGATTCTTGCTCCTATTAAGACCATCTTCCTCAAAGCAGCTATAGTAACCCATCAAAAACACAAACTTATGTCACTTGCCTATTTCAAGCTCCTCGTTTGATTTTTTTCATTGGATTATTTGATTCTCCTTTGCTGCCTACAAAATAAAGTCAAAATTCCCTTTATGCAGCATATAAAACCCATTACAACTGGCTCTTGCCTCCCTTATAGCTTAGTCTTCTTTCAAATTTTATGTTCTAGTAATTCTCAACTGCTTCATGTTCCTTCAAGTTCATGCCATACTGTTTCATGATTTCATAACATTGCTCGCGCCTTTCCCTTTTCCTGGCACATGCTCCCCACCTTTCTTTATCTATCTTATGCATAGTCATCCTTCAAGACAGCTCAGATATCATCCTCCAAGCTGAGTTAGAGACCCCTTCTAGGGTTTCTATAGCATCCTATGCATACTTCTATCTTAGGAGCTACCAAATCAAATGGAAATTATCTGTTTATAAGTCTGTCTTCTTCCCCATTAAGCCTTAAGTTTCTTTAGGGCAGAGGCCATGTTTAGTCAACTTGTGTACCCAACCAGCATCTAATTTAGTGCTTGGAATATAGCAGGAGCTTAATACATATCATGAGTACTTCATAAATAATCCTCCAGGCTCTGCAATAGGAACTAGTGAACTTCAAATATTCTATTTCTGCCATCCAGGAGCTCACAGCAAAAGAGGACTTGAAAAATGACAGGCATGGAAGCACTGAGAATAGTCAAATGAGTCACACTAGGTCAGAGTCTGCTGTCTTTTTAGCCAAATTTACCCAGAAATTGCTACCACCAACCATGCTCACCCTTGAGAATGAAGGACTATGGAATATTCCTCTGTTAAAAAACACTTCTGAAAAGTAAATTGTTTAAAGACAAGGAAGTGGAAGGAAGAGACAAGAGGTCATAGTGATCTACAAACTAAATAATCCATACCCTTTTGAGAGTTTTCATGGGCACTCTTCAATGTAATTGAAAAATCTTTTCAGGCTTGTGTTCTATAAAATCTGAAATGTGAGGTTTATTTTGTAAATAATGGGAATGGTGGCAGAATCACTTCCTTTCTACTACTATTCTCAACACTGTTTTATAATGTAAGCACATTAACAAATTTATTTTATGCTATTCACAAGGCATAATGTTAAGATATGAGATAAGATTATCTCATTCAACCTTCATAACAAGCCTATGAGGTAAGTGTTATTATTAACTCCATTTTATAGGGGCAGAAATTGAAACTTGAAGAGGTCCAGTAAGTTGCCCAAGATTATGTCTCTAGTAGGCATTAGAAGCAGTATTTGAACCCAGGCAGTATGATTCCAGGGCTCACAGTTTTGATAGGTACACCACACCACATGACGCATAAATGGTAAAATACAACAAACACTCATTATAATTGTTCCATTATAAATTGTTCTTGACTTCAGGTAAATTGCAATTTATAAGACTGAATGAATCAAGTTGTCAGTTTTGTTGTTGTTATTGTTGTTGTTTTTAATTAATGATAGTCTGGGACCTGTGGAAGTGTTACTAGTTATTATCATAAGCCTTCTAATAGTAGAATTTTTTAAACTTTATAAATGTTAGGGAAACTAATTATCCACATTACTGTCTCTTCTTTGCAATTAAAGTCTTTTTATTATGATATTTAAATATAAACATTTTATATGTGGCAGTTTAACTAGTACATGATTTTTCCAGCCAAAAAAAAACCTTCATTTGGAAAGAAATCCGCAAAAGTGCTATCTAAAGACTAAAAGTGGGTTGTTGTTTTTTTAACTTTAACTTTTCTCCTTTTAGACTCCAGAAACAGTTTCCTGACTTCCTTTCTGGAAATGATTTTTGTTTCCAACCATATTAAGAATCTTTTTTTTTTTTTCCATTTTCTCTCTCTCTCTCTCTCTCTCTCTCTCTCTCTCTCTCTCTCCTTTTGCTTTCTTGGTAATAGCAGGGAGAAAGGGGGGGGCAGCGGGCACAGGAAAAAGGGAAAAGAGAAAACAGAAAAAGAATTGCACGCCACTGTGTCTGAATATAGCCTCTACTTGTAGATAATTCCATCTGATTTGCACTTTTGCCTTTTTATTTCCGTTTTTGGACACCTCCTTTATCATCCAGCTAACTGGGATAGACAAAGCATTGTTGGTGCCCTGAGCGACAGAACTCTGGTAGGGGGCTGGCTGTAAATTGACGTGGCATGGAAATTCTCCGCTAAGTTGTAGCAGCTTGCATGTTTCTCCTAAGATCAAGCTCAGCCTCCCGGAGCTGTAGCTTAATCATCATGGGTTCAACGACTTTACAGAAAAATGGATAGAAAAAGTCTTCAGCTCCTTTCTTTGGACTCAAATGTTTTCTTTTTGAGTATCTATGGTTTAGCTGAAAAAATCAAAGCAGTTAAGTCTGTAACTTTCTTTTTGCAGCTTAAACAACAGAATTTGCTGGTCTCCCTCCCCTATCCTGCAATTTAATTCCTTACAGATTTTGCCATGGGGTGCGGACTTAGAAAGCTAGAAGACCCTGATGATAGCAGCCCTGGAAAAATATTTTCTACCCTGAAGAGACCGCAAGTGGAAACAAAGACAGAATTTGCTTACGAATATGTATTGCTGGATTTTACTTTACAAGGTACTTTTTGCTTCTATTTTATTTGTTAAATGAAAGATTTCAGAGATAAGGGACTACTCGTTTTTTTAAGTGTTGGTTTGTGGATTTTTAAGCTGTTCCTCATAATCAGATTGTACAATCAATCTAACAATAATGCTTTGTTTCTTAATTATACTCTGAAAGATTTTTGTTCTGTTTGGTTTTTGTAAATTTGGCTCATATGCACTTTATAAAATTAGAAAAACTGCTTGGAAATAGTCCTTTCATTTTTAAATCAAATGCTTATTTGTAGAAGGACACATGAAAAATGTTTGCTTTCCAGCCAAATATCTCTAGCCTTAATGACAGTTTGTGTTTTGAAAAAGATCTGAAAGGCACAAGAAGGTAGCATGTAGAAAATATTACTTGCATCATGTGGAAGAGTATTTGCTAGGACAATTCTGAGGTTTCCAACTGTGTTAATGTTGTGATTGTGCTAGTCATTTGATATTTTTGACCAAACTAAACTTTAAGTTTGAAAATACAGAAAAAAAGATAGTCTTCTGTAAGATACTTCCTTTGCTTGCCCTGTCCCTAACAGAGAAACTCCCTGTTCCAGAAAGTTGGAAACACAAATAAACAAGCCCAGATGGCAGCCCTGTGCAAGGAACAGAGGCAGCTCAACTTCACAAATACTTTGCCTCACTTCTTTTGGAAACTTTACTGTACAATCTCATTGATAAAACTGAGTTGTTAAAAAGCAGAACTATATCTTTAATTACAGGGTATTAAAAATGAAATTGAGTGTCCTGCTTGCTGTTAGAATTTCCAGATATCAGTATTTTAAGTTCTTATTACAAAGTTATGCTTTTAATTCTAATAAGCCACACATTTTATCAGTTAATAGAAAATTTATACTAAGTAGATTATCATGTTGGATATTAATTCCTTTTCAACTTAAACACAAATTCTCCATTTTTTGGTTTGCTCTGTGAACAGTGCATCTTTGTGCAAGAAGCAAGAGCAGCCCATTTTTCTTTGTCAAAAACTGAGCTAGCCAGCAAGTAAACTCCCTTCCAGAGACATACACAAAGTCCGTACATATACTTTTAACATATTTACATTTCCATTTTTACCTAAGGATAAGGCTACCAAAGGGGAAAATGTCAATATTCTTAATTTCCTTTTTAATTATGAAAGTTAAAAGTAGATTAAGATAATGGTGATAATCAGAGAAGTAACCACTGAAATGAATTTTTTCTATACTTTTTCAAAAACCATCATTTGAGAAAATATTTGTGATGTGGTCCTATGTTTTCTCCATTGATTTTCCTTGTCAACTATCTTTTAGGACAAGTTTTTGTAAATCCACAGGATGCAAATACATATTTTCCTTAACCTCAAAACCTTGTCTATTCATAAAGTTTAGGCCAGAGCCATTTTGATCTGTGCTTTAAGATTTGCTGCACAACCCCCATAGGCTTTAAAGTAACTTGAATTTTTTTTTATTTATTTCCTCCCAACAATGTTAGCAATCTCAAACAAATTTGTATAAATGCAGCCATCCTTGAATCAGAAAGATCTAAAACTTTCTTCAGAAGTCGTTTTGGTTTTATTATTATCAGAAGCCCTTCTCTCTGTGAAAGGAGTAAAATTTCTACCTTCCACACTAGGTGTTTGGAGGAGGTAATAGAGTATTACACTATAAAGTGTAAGTATGGGCATAGTTTGCAAATGTTAACTCAGTAAGCAGGCACATATTTTAAAGTTGCACCTGGTTCCTATTTGGTCCAGGGGCCCAGTCTCCTGGTGTCCCTTTTCTCTACAATTCTTCCACATGTTTTTTGTTCTGTTTTGGTTTTGTCTTTGCCTTTACCTTTGCCTCTGCCTCAGAAGCCAAGACTCTGTATCAGCCTAGCTCCACAAACCACCTTCCTCTCTTCTGTTGTCTCTGACGCCCACGTATTCCTCCAGTGTGTAGAGAAGTGAGTCATGTGGGGGTTAAAATGTGCCAGCCTTCTTCGTTTAGTCCTGGCCATTCTGACCTGGGGTTGCTGTGAGGACTACTAAATAGTGGCATCACCTGCCTCTCAGAGGCCACGTGCAGTGAGCAACCTTTCAGGAAACAAATTGCTCTAGTGATGGCTGTGTGTGCTCACGAAGAGCCTGTCTCTTACCTTGTTTTCCTCTGTTTTTCCAAACAGAGGACATGGGACAGAGAGTCAAGTCCCAGTGGGGCAAGAGGAGACCCTTTGAAATTCCCAGTGTCCTGTGTTATGGTGGATATAGTTATCTTGAACAATTTATTGATTTTCCATTTAGTTCCATGCTCTGTGTGCATGTGTGTGCGCTTGTGTGTGTGTGTGCCTTTCCCACACTTTTTTTTTGGGGGGGGGGGTACTTTGAGCCATTACTTATATATCTCTATGGGACAAATAATAGCCTAATCATTAAGCGCATAAGGCTCTGGAGTCAAGTTCCTGGGTTCTGAATCTAGGCTCTTTCACTCACTAACTTGACAAGTTTATAAACTTTGCTGTATCTCGGTTTACTCATCTATGAAATGGGGGTTCTGATGGTGCTTGCATAATAGCGTTATTTTAAGGATTAAAGGAGATTATACAAAATAATCTCCTTGAAAAGGTACCTGGCATTTAGTCAGCACTTAATAAAAGTTAACTATTATCCTTCCTGGCTTTATGCCAGATCTACTAACCGCACTAGTGAGATTTCAGCACAATTTTTGTGATAAATTTTCTGGATTATTGTATGAGAGTGTGTCAGTATATATATGACTACATTATAGAGTTTCTTGATGAAAAGTTAAATTAACTCTGCAAATGATCCAGAAGGGTTGGTTTACCTTCTTGTGCAATCCCAGAAAACAATCTGAATAACCATGGCCGTAAGGATTTTTAGAGCATGTATAGCTTTATGATTAAAAAGAAATTTCTACAGTATTAAAAACCCAACAGAAGGACAGATGGTAACTTCCTTATTTGACTTTCTAATGGAATCATGTAAAACACATTGAGTAAAACTTTCCTGGCCCGTAGCTTGCTTTCTTATTATGAGAACAAGAAACTCTCATTGTTTTTTACCATCACTGTTACAGTAGTAAATACATTGATGTATGGATTCTGTAGAAGATGCTGACAAATAATGAAAACACAAAAAGGAATAAGACATAGTTTCTGCCCTCCAATATTTTATATTCTAATTGGTCAAACTGGACAAGCTCATGAACTCCTCAAGGTCAGGAACTATGCCACATCCACCTTTGCACTGCTGTGTTTTGCACAGTGTTTGGCACATGACCAGTGGCCAATAAGTTGTGTTGAAGTAATGAATGAAAAATTGCAATACGAGATACAAGAGGTATCAGGAAAAGGAAAAATCAATTTTGAATAGGATAAGTTGGAATTCAAATTAGGACTTTAACTGAACCTGAAGAAAAAAATAGGGTTTATATAATCAGAAAAGGATTAAGAGTTTGAAGTACTTTCAAGGGCTATTGAAAGGAGAAGTGAGGGGGCATCCCTGGTGGTGCAGTGGTTAAGGATCCGCCTGTGAATGCAGGGGACACAGGTTCAATCCCTGGTCTGGGAAGATCCCACATGCTGTGGAGCAGCTAAGCCCGTGTGCCACGACTACTGAGCCTGCGCTCTAGAGCCCGCAAGCCACAACTACTGAGCCCATGTGCCACAACTACTGAAGCCCACCTAGAGCCCTTGCTCTGCAACAAGAGAAGCCACCACAGTGAGAAGACCACACACCGCAATGAAGTGTAGCCCCCCACTCACCGCAACCAGAGAAAGCCCGCGCACAGCAACAAAGATCCAACTCAGCCAAAAATTAATTAATTAATTGTTTTTTTAAAAAAAGAAAGAAGTGAGCTAAGGGGGTGTTTAAAGGAGAAAAGCAGAAAATGAGGTTGGAAATAAATGGAGTAGAGAATGCTCTGACTTGGAGTGGAATCAAGGAATCAAGGAGTGATACCTTGATTCTATGGGGAATAAATAGCTGTAAAGGCTTTTGAACAAGTAATTGATAGATACAGAGAAGTATTTTTAGAAGATTAATGTGAGATTGCAGTGGGGAGAGATGCAAGTGAGGAGAAAAGTTGGAAGACTGCTTGTAGTGGTCAAAGCTAATGACAATGAGGACCTGCAGTAAGGACAGGATGCAGGGGGCACATGTAAGAGACATTACCAAGGAGGGACTTAGCCTGTGGCTGGCTGGATATGAAGGGACAGAAAGAATGAGGAATCCAAGATGACTTCCCTGTTCTGAGCCTGAGTAACTGTGGAAATAATCATGCCTCTTACAGTAGGAGGGGCGTCCCACAGGGAGTCAGTTGGTGAAACAGCAATTCCATTCCAGGCACATTGCATGTGAAGTGGCAGTGGAACATCCTGGCAGAGAGAGTTACAGGTGCATGGCAGAGATGATGACTTCCAGGAGGAATTGAAGTAGATAAAGTCTTAAAGAGGAGAATATGGGCAGAGCATAAGTGTCTTGGGCTGAATCATCAGGCATATTTAGCCATATTTAGGGCAACTCAACAAAAATGAAATAGAATGAGGACAATCGCGACTGTATAGCACCAGAGAACACAAGGAAAGGGAGGCTTTCAAAAAGCAAGAAATGGTCAGTAATCTTAAATACTAGAGAACTTTCAAGAATAATAAAGGTGCAGCACTGAAGAGAATGCATTTAAAAATCAACAAGAGATGAATAAAGTATCAGAAACAAGGGAAGGAAGGAAAGAAGGTCAGTCCAGATAAATTTTCTATGTCTGTCTGAATCTAATAAGTTCTTGAGTATTTCCTCAAGCAGTCAAAAGATTTTCAAATGTAAAGTGCTGTGTAAAAAGAAATTTATAATAAAGATGACTGAATGTACTCAAGCATCAACATAATCTCTGTCATGGTGCCTAGCCCAAATTCCTACCAGGTAATAAAAACTGCAAAAGGACTTGCCTTTATTTTTTATTTATTTATTTATTTTTGGCTGTGTTGGGTCTTCGTTGCTGCATGCGGGCTTTCTCTAGTTGCGGCGAGCTGGGGCTACTCTTCGTTGTGGTGCGCGGGCTTCTCATTGCAGTGGCTTCTGTAGAGCGTGGTCTCTAGGTGAGCAGGCTTCAGTAGTTGTGGCACATGGGCTCAGTAGTTGTGGCTCTCGGGCTCTAGAGCACAGGCTCAGTAGTTGTGGCAAATAACAAAACTTCACAATTTCAGACTGTTGGGGGAAAGAAAGATCCCATTCTGACCTGGGGGAGTAGGGAATCTCTGAAAATAACAAACAGTTGACCCACTTAAATAAATATTGATGTTGGGAGGAAATACATTTCTACTGGCAATCTATGTTATATTGGGGTTTTTTCTTCTATCTGGGTGGGCATTTATTTATTCTTTTCTTAAAATTTTTATTGGAGTATAGTTGCTTTACAATGTTGTGTTAGTTTCTACTGTACAGCAAAGTGAATCAGCTACACGTATACATATATCCCCTCTTTTTTTGGATTTCCTTCCCATTTAGGTCAGCACAGAGCATTGAGTAGAGTTCCCTGTGCTATACAGTAGGTTCTCATTAGTTATCTATCTTATACATAGTGTCAATAGTGTATATATGTCAATCCCAGTCTCCCAATTCATCTATTTATTCTTTGAACTAACACTTACTGAGCACCTACTGAGCTCCGAGTGAGGAATAAAGCCTAGTCCTTGACTTCTGTGAACCTGCATCCTAGTGAGCATCCTGCTGAGGAGTCCTGATGAATAATCATCTATTTACAGTGCATACACTCTACGCTGTGATACAAGCTTTGCTAGAAGTCTGAGAGTTATAGAAGCAGAAAGAAGAGCACCTCCACCTGATTGGTGGGATCCAGAAAGACTCCTTAAAACAAGTGCCACCTCATCTGATCTAAAGAATGAGTGAGACTCAGACAAAGACTTATATCCAGAATATACAAAATACAACTGAAAATCAAAAAAGGAAAAGACAACCCAATAGAAAAATGGACAAGGAACTTGGACAGGTGGCTGATGAAACAGGAAATCTAAATGGTCAATAGACATATGAAACCATGCTCAACCTCATTAGTAATCAGGAAAAATTCATGTTAAGACCACAGTGAGAAACCACTACAAATCATCCAAAATGGCTAAAATGTCAAAAGACTGCTAATACCAGGTGTTGGTAAATTGGTACAACCATTTTGAAAAAACAAAAAATGCTTTGTCATTACCTAGTTAGTGAAGATACATATACCCAGTGGAAGCGTGCACACTTATGCACCATGCAGCACATACAAGAACGTTGATAGAAGTGCTATTTGTAATAACCCCAAAAGTGTGAACAACTCAGAAATCCACGAACAAGAGACTGGAAAAGTAAATTGTGGTAAACTCATACAATGCAACACTATACCGCAGAAGTGAGCCAACTTATTCTGAAAAGGGCCAAATAGTAAATATTTTAGGCTTTGTGAGCCGTGTGGTCTCAGTCACAACTACTCAGCTTCGCCAGTGAAGTGCCAACATACCATATGCAACAAAACAGGCCGTAGGCAGTACTTTGCTGTCCTCTACTATACTGCAATGAAAACGAACAAACTACAGCTACACAAGCTTCCCAAGACTAATCTCACGACCTTAATGTTCAGTGAAAGAAAATAGACACAAAATACTGTATGATTCCATTTATATAAAGCTCCCAAAATTGGCAAAACTGAACTGTAGTGTTTGCTTGCATTCTTGCATAGTAAACTAAAAAAAAAGAGCAAAGAGTGAGGACCACATAAGTCAAGGTAAAAAAAAAAAAGTCAAGGTAGCACAGAGCAGGAGAGGGGGATTGTGACTGAAACGGGCAGCAAGGGAAGCTCCTGGCGTGCCCACCATTTTCTGATTTTTGAATGAATGGTGGTTACCAAATGCTGGCAGTTTTAAGTATGTTTTGTGCACCCCGTTTGTACGTTACACTTCTACCCCCACACAAGATGTTTTTAAAGGTTAAAAAAAAAAGGCTGAGTAAGGGAGTAAGGCAAACAAGGCTGAAAGACAAGCTGTACAGACTCAGAAATGAGAGAAAATCTCATGGTTTGTCTGGGAACTACAAGTAAAACCGAACAGGCAGAGTGCAGCACATGCAGGAGGCAGCGGTGAAACACAAGGCTGCAGGAGTTTTAATGGTCATAATGAGATCTTTTGAATATCTGCCTGTAATTATGAGCTCTGTCGTCCCTTGCAGTTTGAGTGCATTTCAAAACCACAGTTGTATTACTTCAATTAAATACTTTAATGAGTGACTACAAAGATGGCACCTTTATTGAAAACATAAAATGTTATGTAATTTGGACGTTATTTATATAGTAGTTTATCTTTCTAAGTAACTTAAAACATTTTGATAAGTAGAGTAAACCGGATACTCCTTTTAATATCTGTACATTAGATTGATTAACAATTTATAGTAGTCAAAAGCTTTAGCTCAGCTCATGTCTGAATTTTCACAAATTCTGAATTAACAGTGATGCAAATCAATGAAGCTTTACTTTCCTGTTGGTGCTCGGATGTACTGGCTCTGGAGTCATTCTGTCTGGTTCAATTACAGCCTTACTGCTCACTAACAGTTTGGGCAAGTTATCAAATCTCTCTCTTCCTGAGTTTCCTCATCTGAGAATAATGATAATATCTGCCTTGTGGAGTTTTTGTAAGGGCTAATTAAGATTAGGCATGTAAAGCACTTTGCATAGTGCCTGGCACAAAATATGTACTTGGTATATGTTACTTATTATTTTTTACTATAATTGCTAGATATAATATGGAGTTTGACAGTCTGTTCCCTTTTGAAAATATGGTAAAATTGCTTGCCATTGTTTGTACATCGTGCTTTTATCTGAGGAAACAATGTTTCATAAATATTTCAAAAATACATACCAATCTTCAGAAGTAAATTGGTGGAAAGAACATATATATGTCTTGGACTGTTTTCATAGAGTTACATCATCAGAGCAAACCTTTTGTCATTGAACAAGTTCTTAGCTTTTTACTAGAATGTGACTTATTTCTATTTTTAAAATTTGATCTTTGTCTATGAAGCTTTTAAGCAAAGGACCATAACAAACTCTACTGATATTTTATTTTGGAAACTATGAGGATAAATGATAGACTTGCTTAACCTTCAACACGTTTTAGTTTTAATCAGAGAAGTCCACTCTGCATGTATATAGTTTTCAAAGCAACTACAAAATACTTTCCTTCACCAGTTCTTCACAATAGCCTTGTAAGGTGTAATAAAGCTTTTACAAATCGTATAGCATTGACTGTACGGCAACCAACCCCACCCATTAATGCTGTCAACAACACCATTTGTTCCTTCTCCCAAGGAACTCGCAGCGGTTGGGGAGCTAAGAAGAGCAAGATGGCTTGCAGCTGCTGCTAACTGCCTGTGCTGTTCAGTTCTAGCCAAAACAACCACACCTCCCCCCTAATTTCCTGTGTTTAAAAAGTAATAGAGTCTCTGATATTACTGCCCCAGTGTAAGGACATCAAATCAAAGGCTTGGCTTCAAACACCAAGCCTATCGTGGAGAGATAATTATTCACTCTGGTGAGCATTGATGAAAATGCCTCACTCTGTGTGCACAGCTTGCTCCTTCCTCATATCTCTAAGCTGAATCAGGCTGCCAGTCTCTTTTCAGCACAGTTTAAAACATTATTAAGAATCGAGGGGATTACCTGAAGGGAAGTTCTCAACAAAATTCCCAGATTTATTTCACCTTTCCTTGCTCCTAGGTTTACCTTTCTTGAATGACACCGGCATGTTTAAAATAAATAACAATGTAGGATAAGACGGACAATTTGTTAACAGAATGAACCCCAGCCCTCCTATCACCATCATCCTCCTGTCCCCACTAATTGAGGAAGATTTGGATCACTTTCTGTGTCCTAGGATGCTGAACACTGTCTAAGACGGTCTGGGTGGCCTGGCCTGGACCTGGGCAGGCTCTGGTCTGCAGAATCCCTGGGGCGACCCAGAGGAGAAGCTGCAAACCAACAAGACATGGGCCATATTCAGCCTTTAGATAGGTCTCGCTTGGCGTGTATAGTGTTAAGATATTTGAATTAACTGTCACTTTTTAAAGTTGGGAGATATTATATAAGAATTTGGATTTGGGGGTTTTCTTTAAAAAAATAGAAGATCCAGCAACACTGGACCCACATGATCGCATGGCAGCACTGGACCAGGGCTGCTGCACTCTTGGATAAGGTATTAAGTCTTCCCCAGGTCCCTCCTTCAGCACAGCCCCTTTCCTTGTTTTATCAGGCTGATACCTTTGGACATTTGAGTCTGGGACTCAGTGGAGCAGATCAGCGTGAGTTAGGGACTGTTATTTGGAGGGAGTTGGCGGGGGGCACACCTAATCTATAGGGTGGGGTAGGGACCTGAGATCTAGAGCATGAGTTAGGAGCCTCTGATACAGAATTCTACAGATGGTGAGCCAGGCAGGGCTTTTGGAATAAATCCAGATCTCTACAATGATCTTCCTGGAGATTTTTTTAAACCAACAATGACATCTCTGAGGGCAACTTCATTCGAAACTATCTTTCTAAGCTGGGCCACCAACAGACAGGCACATCACTGATATCTGAGTGTTTACTTTGTACCAGGCCCTGGGCTCATGTTTTACAATTACTATGAAAGCAACTCTATGAATACCATTGTTTGTCCCTGTCTCAGACAGGCAAATTAACTTGTTCCAGATCTAGTAAATGGCATGAGTTGAGCCCAGGTGATTTGCTTACAGATCCTAATGCTCTTAGAATAGCGTGCTGCCTCTCGTTCCACAGGGGAGGACTTTATTTAACAAAGCAACCAATAGTTGTATAGCACATGCTACATGCCAGATACTTTCTAGGAACACATATAAATTTATTTAATCCTAACGACCCTATAGAGTAGACTCTATTATTATTCTTACCTTGAAGATGAGGAAACTGAGGCACGTGGGTGCAAAGTACCTTGCCAGGCTAGTAAGTGGCAGAGCTGGGATTTGCCTCCAGGCAGTCTGGTCCGAAGGTCTTTTTTTTTTTTTTTATTGGCTTGTGGGATCTTAGTTCCCCAACCGGGGATTGAACCCCAGCCCTCAGCAGTGAAAACGAGGAGTCCTAACCACTGGACCACCAGGGAATTCCCCCTAGAGTCTATTTTCTAAACTACTGCCCCATGAGCACCCTGGAACTCTGTTCACTGAATATGTTAATGTTACAACCAATTTTTCATTCAGTTGGTCCTTTAACAAGTATTTTTCAAGCACTTATCATAATTGTCATGTCGATGCCAAGTGCTATTTATCAAAAGACACAGACCTCCAAATAGAAGAACATGCACATTTGAGACAGTTGAATAATTAATGTAAAGCACTGGGCCCAAAATGACATGATCTTTACAAAAACTTATGTGTAAGATATGCTTATTAGTACTGATGTACAATTTTTTTTCTCCCTTTGTAATTTTCCTGGATTTCTCAGTTTGTAATTCCTCTCAAAACTTCTGTGTGTGTGTGTCTTTGTATGTTTCAGGCATTAACATTTCTTTTGCATTGAACTCAAGACAATAACCTTACTTTATTGAGAGTGCAAGAGGATGTAGATTAGACTAGAAAAGCTTTGTTCCACTGACACAAAATTTTTCTGACATCACCAGAGAACGAGATGTTCCTTAGAAATACATTCTCTACCTGAACAGGAACCTCTTTAAGCACCAATGTCCTTCTGTTATAGCTATCTTCTTGTGATTCTATTAAACGTGTTACAAAATTCTGCCTTTGAAAACCTTGTTCTGAAACAATAGAACGGAGGGAATGATTTCATTATCATTGTCAATCGGGCCAATGAAGTGTAGAAAGTCCTTTAAGAGACCTCAGGCTATAAAGTTTTTACAGTTCTTTTATCTAGTTTTATAATTCATTTTATTCCCTCTGATGTCATCTGTCCCCCTTGCTGCCATCACTGTGTCCTTGCTATTTCTATCCCAGTAGGGGTTCCAAGCCTCTACCAAAAGACTTAGCACTAGACCTGAGATGCTTTTAAGTTGTACACACAAACACAGAATTAATAACATTGAATCTCATAGTCAGAAAGCTGTGCCCTTTTCAGTTCTTTTTAAGCCTTCCAATCAGTTTGGAGTTACTATGTCTTTAACACCTCTCTAATGGCTAATTCTCCCTTTCAACAAAGAGAGAGCAGGGCTGTGGCTCAGTCCTTGGCAGATACCGGTATCCATCCAGAATTTGATAAGTATTTTCTTTTTGTTGTATTTATTTGTATGTAATTTTCTACTTATGGTAAGTGATTCTGGTTTTATGCCCTTAAGGAATTCTCAGTCTAACAGCAGAGACAAACACATAAACAAGTATCTATAATACAGATTGATAAAGGAACTTACTAGAATGCATAGCACAGAGGAAGGAATGATTAACTCAACTTGGGGAGCAGGAAAGGAAATGAAGTTCTGGCAGCATGAAACAGTGTGCCAGGCTCAGGAACTCCTGTAGTTCAGTCCTGCCAAAGCAAGATGTACAAGAAAAAGGATGACAAGAGTGAAAGCTGAATAAGTAGACAGAGGCCAGACTCTGAAGATTCTTTTGTATCATGCTAAGCATTTCCATTTTCTACAATAAGCAATGAGATCCATTAAAAGATGGAAATTTTCTTTAAATTTTTGTAGGATTAGTATATAGTTCTAAAAATAAGTTTAGGCTATGTTTCATTCCTTAGTCTTAACAGTTTATTCTAGTTTATAGTTTTTTAGTTCCTTTGTTTGGAAATCAGGGTTGCTAGTTAAAATACTAAAAAAGTAAGACCAAATGAATCATGGAGTGATTGCCACACAACCATGCAGAACTGGGTCATTTTGCAATGAAATCCAGCTGTTTCTTCTAAACCCAGAATCAGTCTCTTTGTTTTTATTCCTATTCATAATGATGAAAATATATTGTATATTAGTTTAAATCCAAAAGAGGATGAACATTTGAGTAAATGGATTCATGCTGGTTTATATAACTTTTCTTTGAGTGCTTTATTTTCATTTGAGAAGTTGGCATGAACCCATGTGAATCCAAGTGGTGGATTTCTGTTCCATCACATGGATATTAATATAAGAGGAGGTAGGGATTTCCTCTGACCCTTCTTCCTTGTCTGCTTCTTAACCTACTTCCTGTGTTTGGGCAATTAGCAGCTATTTGCTGGACAGCACTGACCACACTGACAGAAGGCCAACAGCCAGCACTGCCCCTACCTAGGGTTCATTTCATATGTTTTGTTATTCAAGAGATAGCCAAGCTGCAGCTCCATTTCTAGTTATTAAGTCTTGGTTGTTTTCCAGAAAATGAGAAATATTGTCCAGAAAATGAAGTTGTTTTTAAAATTAATACTGCTAGAACATTCATTTTCCCATATAACACACCCTTTTCCTTTTACTAAAAACTATACAGATTGTACTATTCTATAGTTTCTACAGATTTGCCCTGCTTCAAAGGAATGTTTCAACTGCATATCAATTTTGCGTTTAAATTTCCTGTGTATTTAGAATTTTTACTTATTAAGAAGAACTTCTGGTTGCCTTTACTTTTTCAATTTCTTTACTCAAGTATTTATATAAGTGCCATAAGAAACCATATTTTTAGTTTCCCAGAGAAACTTAAAACATGATGTTTTTGAAATGTAATTAGAAATAAGAAAGCACTTGACAGGGACTTCCTTGGTGGCACAGTGGTTAAGAATCCGCCTGCCAATGCAGGGGACATGGGTTCAATCCCTGGTCCGGGAAGATCCCACATGCTGTGGAGCAACTAAGCCCACGAGCCACAGCTTCTGAGCCCGGGCACCCTAGAGCCTGCATGCCACAACTACTGAGCCCACGTGCTGCAACTACTGAAGCCCACACACCTATAGCCCGTGCTCCACAGCAAGAGAAGCCACGGCAATGAGAAGCCTGTGCACTACAACAAAGAGTAGCCCCTGCTCACCACAACTAGAGAAAGCCCATCGTGCAGCAACGAAGACCCAACAGAGCCAAAAATAAAAATAAAAAAATAAAAATGCGTCTTTAAATAAATAAACAAATAAAATAAAACTGCCTTATTTGAAAAAAATATATATGGCACTGTATTTCTACTTTAAGACATATTGGTAATACTATATATCTGCCAGCTGCTAAGATTACTTTTGCTTTTTTCTGAAATTAAATTAGAAAATATATAATACCTGTTAGTATAACTTTATTTGAGATTAAATCATATGGATATGTTTCCTATTCATTAGTATTATCATATGTAGATAGAAATAATATGTAATTCAACTTTATGAATGTGCAAATCTCTTTGCATTTGATATTTCAGCTTCGCCAAACCCAGAAGTAATCAAGATAAATTCAATTCTGGATATAGTAACAAAAGTGGAAGACTATTATCTTAAAGGATATATTGTTGGGGCTATTCATCCTGTTATACAACCTGTTGGGCAGCAAAAACACCTGCCTGCAAGTTACCTGTACAGGGTGGTGCTATCGCGTTTGAAATTAAGGTAAGCCTGATGCTCCAGAAAACTGTCATACTAAGAAGCTGTTGAGAGAGACAGTTTTCTTTGGCTAAAAGGAAAGCAAGTTTGAGCAAAGTGATGGAGAATAAAGGATAATTCGAGGTTTTGGCTTAAGGCACATTTTCCAGCAGTTGAACCTCGATTGGGAGAAGGAAACTTAAATCTCCTTCCTTAAAACTTCTCATAGATTTAGCCCCTTGCAGACAAACAGGTCCTAGGTAAGGATGTCAATGAAAAAAGGGAAAGGAAAATAGACTCAAGAAGCACCTGAAAGCTGGTATAGCAACTTCAGCAGATGAGGGGGTATCAATTAGCTACATCCTATCACTGGGCTAAAAGAGCTGAATGAACAAGTCCACTTTCACTGAGCATTTTTTTTTTTAAACTGTCCTGTATTGTTTTATTAATAGTGGCAAGAGAAACTATCTCTAACTTCCAAAACTTTTACAGCAAAAAGGCCTACATGCCAAGTTCTCACAAACTGGATAAATCTCTTATCAGCTTTTTCAAAAAAATAGGATGGGAAAGCCAGAAAGCCATCCATTTTAGGTTCTTTTTTAACTTTTTTAATAGCTGTTTTTCCAAACAATACTACAAACGTTTTACTCCTTCCACTGAAGAATGAAAATAACCAGACCAATGTCTTTGATTAACGCATTAAATTTTTTTTACACAACTCTTCAACTGTATCAAAATCATCTCAAAGACCAGGGTAAAAACTGTGTTTTCTCTTTATAGCGATTTTAACTATGAAAGGGCTAAGCTGAGAAGGGAAAATGAAATAAGAGGAAAAGAGAGAAAACAGGAAAATTGGGGGAAAAAAAAAGAAGAGGATTTAAAATATCCCAGATGTGCTTTTTAGGAACACTGTCTGCTACTGAGTAACTAACTGCCCACTTACACATTTCTGAGAGGGCATGTACACAAGCAGCTTTCACCATGACAGGGCACCTCATCAGATATTTACTAGTTCAAGCATTACTAAGTAAATATGCTATTTACCACACCATAGCAACACTTACGTCCTAATTACAAATCTTACAAACCATGGATAAATTATTTTTCTCTTTTCGCATTACTTCAAATAGATTTAGCAGTGCCCTGCCAGGGCTAAGAATAATCAAGGGGTGAAGATCAGAAAAGATGAAAAAGGAAAAAGACAGGACGATATTTATCTGCACTTAAATAGGATTGTTACTTGTGCTTTTGTACAATAATGAGGTATAACAGTCATCTAAAATCATTTCTCATAACTTATCAAAACAACAAACGTGGAGCTTTTCTTTCATGTTAAATTAGAAATTAAATTAATAGAGGTTTTAATTAAGGAAATCTAAATTAATAGAAGTTATTGTGTTTTTCCAATATTTTTACATAAGAAGACAGCCATTAGGGTCGAAATAACAAAGAAAAAGGATTGCCTTGAACTTATTTGTGAGTTACTCGCTCAATTTTCACATGAGCATATTAGCTGAAAATCAGCAATTGGCTTCCAACCATAAACATATTCTCTGTTACAGCACGAAGCATTCGACAGCACCCAGTGGACAAAGACGCCCAAGGCTTGTGATTGAGGAATGTCCTCTAACTTTTGAGACACAAACAAATGACGTAGCAAAAGAACTGATAGAAAAGGTACTAAAAGTATACATTTTTTCATGGGATATTGAGAAATATTTCATGTTTCTTCTTCATCAATTTCCTTTCCTACTTTAAAAAGAACAGGAAAATGATAGGGGACTTAGTCTACCAGAATTTAAAACAAATTGAAGCATAGGTACCAAATTGTAGAGTTAAAAACAGACATACAGGCCAGTAAAACAGAATGGAAATGCCAGAAATAGATTTATACATATATAAGAAGTTTCATAACAAACCTGATGAAATAAAATGGGGGAACAACCATTACTTCGTAAGTGCTGCTGGGAAAATGGGCAATTGTTCTATAGAAAATAGGCTCCACACATTTCACATGAGATAAAGAGGTAATTTTTTTCAAGTGCAAAAAATCTGAAAGAAAATGAAAGAGTGGACATTTAATTATGAATAGATTGAGTATTTGAGTTTGAATATATAAATATAAGTTATATACTAGGAAAAGAATCGGGGGGAAATCTGCAGCAAATGTGTCTTATGGAAGCTTCATTTTCTGAATATATATGAAATGAATACAAACACATGAAAGTATATTCAGTCTTGAATGGACAGACAGAATCCATGGACAGAAAGGAAACACAAATAATAAAGAGACATTTGGCAAAGGGTTCAACCTAACTAATAATATTTAATGTAAATAAAAACTGAGAAGTAATAACTTACCAGTATTAACTGAGAAATTAAATTGAAAATATTAAATTCAATGTTGGAAAGACCTTTAAGAAAACATTCATATACATTAATATACAATGCAATTGGCATTGTAATAAATTAGTACAGTGTTTCTGAATACCAGTTTGGTAATAAAAGTCATACATCTTGTTTTATTTCGTGACCCAGTAATTTCCTCTTTAGGAATCTATTCCAAGAAATTAATTGAAAAGGGAAAAATCATGTTTATACAAAGATATTTTAATCAACAGTGAATAGGGGCCAAATTCTCAACAAGTGGAAAACTGAGAAGGAAGCAGTCGTCTATCAATATGGTAGACTATTTTATGGGCATTGAACATGACAACTATCTTAACTGTTGAGAGAAAAATGTCTATTCAATATAACTTAATTGAACCTGAAATGAAAAATTGAACACTATATGTATATTGACTAAAATCAAAAAAAAAAAAGAATTGTACATTCATAAGTATTCTAAATCGACAGATTTGATGGTGAAAGTTTGGGGTTTTTTTAAATTTTAGTTGCATTGACATATGTATAAGGTTTAGCTTTTATTTAAATGAATACTGCCAAAAACCTAAGGCATTTCCTGTCAAATAAGAAACCGAGGCTTCCCTGGTGGCGCAGTGGTTGAGAGTCCACCTGCCGATGCCGGGGACACGGGTTTGCCTCCCGGTCCGGGAAGATCTCACATGACCCGGAGCGGCTGGGCCTGTGAGCCATGGCCACTGAGCCTGCGTGTCCGGAGCCTGTTCTCCGCAACGGGAGAGGCCACAGCAGTGAGAGGCCCGCGTACCACACACACAAAAAAAAACACACTGAAATTTGTTTGCTGTTTCTATTTTTCCCAAGCTTTAAATGACCGTGTGTGTAAGATTATCTGTGGTTTGTGTTTAGCCAGTTAGAGCTGCCAATGATACTTCCCATTTAGATATAAAGTCACCATTCAATAAGGTTTTTCAGGAACAGTCTTTGAAACTAGATTTTTATAAACAAGGTACACATACTATTTACTACTACTATTCTGGGAAAAAAAATTTTTTTTCTGGGAATAAATCCACTCCAGAAACAAAAATCTAACTGCAAATTTAGTCTTAATAGATCATCATGAGAGCATTTGTTTTATATTTGACTTCCTGGACACAAAGATCTATTTAAACAGGAAAGTACTGTTATTTCAGCAATTGGAGTAATGGGGTTATTTTATGAAGAGAAAAGCTTCAGGAAAAATAGCACATGAAATATTTGAACATTGCCCCGTGTATGAACAAGAGCAATAGATGAGTGCCAAATATTATTTTTGAACGGCTGCCTTATATAAAGAGTTGATTGTTAAACAGCTAGATTTTAAGTCATTTTAACATTATGTCAATGTTTGCTCTTTTTTTAAATTTAGATTTACAAGTGTTTTCCCCAGGATTTTTAAATAAAAATTACATGAGGGCTTCCCTGGTGGCGCAGTGGTTGAGAATCCGCCTGCCGATGCAGGAGACACGGGTTCGTGCCCTGGTCCGGGAAGATCCCACATGCCGTGGAGCGGCTGAGCCCGTGAGCCATGGCCGCTAGGCCTGCGCGTCCGGAGCCTGTGCTCCGCAATGGGAGAGGCCACAACAGTGAGAGGCCCGCATACCGCAAAAAAAAAAAAAAAAAAAAAAAAAAAAAAAATTACATGAAAAACATCAATCTTGCAACTTAAAAAACAAAAAAGTCAGTAATACTCTATATCATACCAGCTTTTCCAGATAAAACTTTTTAGTAATAGAGAAAATCTTCTGCAATTTTGCACCCAAATCAACGAATAAGACCTAGAGAAAGCACTGACATTAAATTTACCGGTTTCTACCTGCCTCCTCACCACCTCCTTCTCCTCTCCCGGGAAACCTGATATAAAGGACAATTTATGGTTATTTTTAAGGCTTCTTGCAGTGTCACAGTCTTAATGTGTTAATTTATAGGAGTAAATGATATTGTGCCAGCAGTGTTTGTCCTAGCTCCATACACCCACACCCTCTGTCCATCTCAGCTAATTTACAGCAGCCTCCATTGCTGTCTGGTTTCACCCTGCTTCTTCCTGGCCTTTTTCATTCCATTTTATTTCTGACTATAGATGTTTGCACTTGCAACCTCCATCATAACTTTTTCTTCACCTCCCAGGTGAATTTAAAACATTTTAAATGTTTAAAACAGTGGCCGTATAAAAGCTGTTGCTATTTCTTCATTTTAACTTATTTAACGAGTACTTATAGAGCACCTATAGGTACAAAACATTGCAACACAAAAGTGAGTAAGATAGTGCCTGCCCTCAAAAGAATCGTCAGCTTAACACAGGAGAAAGACGTGGACACAAAAAGAACAAAGAAATGATGCAAAAGCAGAGAAAGAGAAAAGTGTTGAGCATGAAAATAACCACTCTTAGGGTCTCAAATTATTTCACTGGCATTATTTCATGTGCTTCTGAACCCCATTCTTTAACTGATAGGACTGAATCTAATCATGTGTATTTGGCCCAGAAGAGAGATGATAGTACCAAGATGTAAGCAAATCAGAAACTTAAGAGTGGTAGTATGAATTGGGCTTATGCATTATATGTACGCATTTGTCAAGAATTAGTCTTTTAACAGATTTCTTTACACACAAGCAAACAAGGCTGTATGTTTTCTGCTTTTAAATTAATGTCTCTTCTTTATTATTAAGATGTATTTGGTAATTTTTTTTTAATGGAGGAGAAAGAAAGATTGGCTTTATTTCTTTGCCAGACAAAGAGGGAACACAGTAGCCTAGCGTGTCAAGAACTCTGCCCCCCTCCCTGGGGAATAGGGAGAGGTCGGTAATGTTATTTTTGAGGATTTTTGGGGATAGTTTTAAATTTTACTTCAACTAGAGAAACCATTGTTAACAGAGCTGCAAAAATCGTGCCTTGGAATTATTAGTTCTTCCCAAATAGTAACCTCTTGGAGAAAATATAATTTTTAAATTAATTAATTAATATACTTGTTTGTTTATTTATTTATTTTGGCTGCGCTGGGTCTTGGTTGTGGCACACGGGCTCTTCATTGCGGCGCAGGCTTCTCTAGTTGTGGCACGTGCGGGCTTAGTTGCAGTATGTGGGATCTTAGTTCCCCAACCAGGGATCATACCTGCATGGGGAGTGCAGAGGCTTCACCGCTGGACCACCAGGGAAGTCCCGAAAATATAATTCTTGTTTTCACAGTTTCTAAAGTGTATCAGTTCTGTCTGAAGAAACCACGAACATAGTGTGACATAGTCTTAGGATTGGTGCTATATTAGAGGTCATTAATTCGTTCATGAATGGGTCTTTACTGGTCGATTTACTCCTTTTCTAACAGATTTCCTTAATAAGCCTGAAGGTTAATTGATAAAGCAATCAATGCAAATGACGTTTACATTTTGTTCTACCATGTCTTTTTAAACCTCAGATTAATGGAGGTGCTAAAAGAGGAATGAAATTTGTTGGATTCATATCACAGCACTGTCCACCACTTAAATTCTGCAATGGAACCAACCATGATGGAGATACAGAATCAGCACTACATGTGAGACACAGTTCAGAGGAAAACTGTAAAATTTGGAACGAAGGAACATTAAGTGGGCAATCATCTGAAAGTGGAATTGAGGAAGAGCTACATCATGAAAGTGGACAGTGTCAAATGGAACGAGATGGCAGCCCCAGTTTCTCTAAATCAAGAAAGGGAGAAGGTAACAGACAAGATTAGTAGAAATAGGGTGTATATTCGTTTAAATTTAGCAAAAATATGTTTTTGAGGGTTTTTAAACAAATTTGAGGCAAATTAAATCTCTAATGATTATAAAGATGAAAAAACTAGTATAAACTTGTCTTGATTTTTTTAAATTATTGCACCTGGAATAAGGTAGGGCAGTTTTCCAAACAGTTATCCCTAGCATGGTCATACAACACCATCCACATAACAAAACTTTGTGTTGAAAATTGGTTCCCATTTAGTCATACACCAACTCCTCTGTAAAATGGAGGCTGTTCATTTATACCAAAAAAGTGATTCTGTAAAGAAAGCTGTTCTGATTTCTGTTTCTCCCTATAAACAGTGTGTGAGAATTTTAGTTTTGGCCTTTCCCATTTCATGGGTGCTTTTCACCTTTGAAGTTAATTGGCTTTCTTTGATCACCAGTTAGAATATTAAAATGCACATCATGATGAAAAAATTAATATAACAATAGTGCCTGCATTCTTCTTTTTTTTTTTTAATTTATTTTTGGCTGCATGGGGTCTTCATTGCTGCACAGGAGCCCTCTCCAGTTGCGGCGAGAAGAGGCCACTCCTCACTGCGGCGCGCGGGCCTCTCATTGCAGTGGCTTCTCCCACTGCAGAGCACGGGCTCTAGGCATGCGGGCTTCAGTAGTTGTGGCTTGCGGGCTCTGGAGCACAGGCTCAGTAGTTGCGGCGCACGGGCCTAGTTGCTCTGCGGCACATGGGATCCTCCCGGACCAGGGCTCGAACCCCACGTCCCCCATATTGACAGGTAGATTCTTAACCAATGCGCCACCAGGGAAGCCCCGTGCCTGCATTCTTAAATAACTTTAAACAATAGTTTTATTCTTCTTTGCAGCTAGCAAGTCTTCCAAGAAGTTGAGAGTATTTTTTAATGTATTTCGGACTGTTCTAAGTTTTCTGATACGTTTGCGGGCACGCTTTAAAAAGCACTAATAGGGCTTCCCTGGTGGCGCAGTGGTTGGGAGTCCGCCTGCCGATGCAGGGTGCCCCCGGTCCGGGAAGATCCCACGTGCCGCGGAGCGGCTGGGCCCGTGAGCCATGGCCGCTGAGCCTATGCGTCAGGATCCTGTACTCCGCGGCGGGAGGGGCCGCGGCAGTGAGAGGCCCGCGTACCACAAAAACAAAACAAAACAAAAGCACTAATAAAGAAAATCAAAGACTATGTACACCTTAGAGTTAAGAGTCTGCAGCCAGACTGCCTCAGTGTCTTCAATAGAAAGGGTGTTGTTGTGAGAAGTAGACACGAGATGTCTACAAAATGCTTAGCCCAGTGCCTGGCACAGAATAGACTGTTTATTAAGTTAGCTACTATTAACTGATCCTTTGATCAGTGTTGGTGCTAAGGCCACACACACTGTTGGCATCGGCTTTCTGGGTTGTGGTGAGATTGCTCTGGCAAAGACCCATTGTACCACGGTCAAAACAGCCTCCTTAAGAAAGGACCCAGAGAATTTCCCAACTCATCATCTCACCACCTCACCACCAACAACACCCTCCCATTTTTTTACCAGTTCCCTAGCTAACAACCACCCTGATTTTCCTGCAGTGTGCAGAATTTAGGAATGTAAATTTAGGAATGTAAGAGTTGTTGGAGTTGTGGCCAGAGAGCTACCCACTATATTCCACCCACAGTTACCTTTAAACTCCTGCTGGTTCCCATCCTAACTTTGATTAGATCAGGTGTCTGTTCCAAGTCTTTTACGTTTCAAATCCAGTATGCTACTTAATTTAATTATCAGTCTTTAGATTCTGCTTTCTATTTATTTTAAAACCCTATACTTTCTGATAACTTTTCTATGGCAGTGGTTGGTTCTTAACTTTTGGTGCTAGGGGGTGGGAGTGAGAGTGATAGCGATGGGGGCTGGGGGGAGACCAACAAAAGACCTCTTGGAGAGTCTGGTGAAATCCATGGAGACTCACCCAGAAAAACACATATAACACACATACCCCTAATACTCTGTGACACAAGTGGTGTTAGACTTCCTGAAACACAACCATAAATATGGGTCCATAGACCCCCAAGTTAAGAATTTGCTAACTTGTAAAGTATATGATCCAGCAGTTCCATGTCTAAGTATGCATTCTAGAGTCACTCTCACATATGTGTCCAAGGAATGAATAATGTTTGTAATAACAAAAATTCAGAAATAATGTATATGTCCATCAACAGGAGAAAAGTAAACTGGAATGCTATATAGCAGTTAAACTAAATGAATAAGATCTATATGTATTAATTACACTACAAAATCATAATGTTGAACAAGAAAATCAACTTATAGATTGATACATACAGTATAATACCATTTTTTAAAAACTTTTAAAACTGAAAAACATTGTTTTTAAACTGCAAAACATCATTTATGTGTAAAGAAGTGTGTATTAAAAGAATAAAAGAACTTGCATGAGAATAATAAACACCAAATTCATTACAGTAGCTATTTCTGGAGAATAGGATCAGGGGAGATACATCTTGAACCTCAAGTACATCCATTTCTCATATCCTTGAAAAAAATCTGAAGCAAATCTGGCCCAATGTTAACATTTGATAAAGCTGAGTGGTGGATAATTTTATTATTCTCTATGCTTGTTTGTGCGCTTGAAATAGCTCATGATTAATTTTTTAAAAAAAAAAGATTTTAGGAATCTTTTCAATAAAATTACAGTTTTCCACTTTTTTCTTCCTTCTGAACACCTATCCTCAGATAACAAGTTGTATACAGTCTTCAATGATTTTGAGGATGAATCAACCTGCTGGACCTATCAGGAAGGCATCCTGTCAATGAAAGTAACAAGAAAAGGCTCTGTCGTTAGTACACTTGATGCCGATTGGCTGGAGTTAACTACATTTTATTATAAACAAGGCTTGTCTTTAATCGATTCTTTTGTATGCTGGGAAACATCTAAAGGTAAGTTTTATATTTTGATATGTTGATATCTAAAGAATTTGACCTTGTGTCAGAGTTGGTGGAAATGTTTTTGCCTCTCAAGTTCAATGGCTAAAAGGACAGATATTAATTTTTTTGAATTTTATTTTATTTACTTATTTATTTCTTATACAGCAAGTTAAAAGGACAGATATTATTCCTAAGAAAATAGATTCTAATTATTACACAACTCTGTAGCTTTAATTTAGAAGCTTAACCATCCTGTGTGGTACTATTATAACGTGATGTTTGCTGTTGGGTTGTGACTATCAGAAATGGACAAACCACTGTGTGATCAATTAGTAGGATTTTCCAAATAAGATGTACTACAGCAGCCCAATCAGGAGGTTTATGATGACATTTGACAATTACTATCCAAATTTATTACACTAGCCCAGTTTTGGAGACTACCTACCATGTCCTCCAGTCTAAACCTGACTTCTTCTAAAATTCGTATAGAAAAATAAACTTTGGTTTAGAAAATTATATTGACCTATATTTATTTATGCCTTCCCTTTATCTTTCATCTTTATCTAACCTTCTTCTTTTAGTTACAATGGGATATGTAATCATTCATGTCTATCGTAAAAACAAACAAATCTTTCCAAAAATTATTTCTAAAGAAAGCGTTTTTTAAAAGAGATTAGTCCTGGGACTTCCCTGGTGGTGCAGTGGTTAAGAATCCACCTGCCAATGCAGGGGACACAGGTTCGAGCCCTGGTCCGGGAAGATCCCACATGCTGCGGAGCAGCTAAGCCTTTGCGCCACAACTACTGAGCCCGTGTGCTACAACTACTGAAGCCCGCATGCCTAGAGCCCATGCTCTGCAACAAGAGAAGCCACTGCAATGACAAGCCCACACACCACAACAAAGAGTAGCCCCTGCTCACCACAACTAGAGAAAGCCCATGTGCAGTAACAAAGACCCAATGCAGCCCCCAATAAATAAATAAGTAAGTAAATTTATTTTTATAAATAAAAGAGATTAGTGCTGGGACTTCCCTGGTGGTGCAGTAGTTAAGAATCCACCTGCTAATGCACGGGACACAGGTTCGATCCCTGGTCCGGGAAGATCCCACATGCCACAGAGCAACTAAACCTGTGCACCACAACTACTGAGCCTGCGCTCTAGAGCCCGCAAGCCACAACTACTGACCCTGCGTGCCACAACTACTGAAGCCCGCGTACCTAGAGCCTGTGCTCCGCAACAAGAGAAGCCACCCCAATGAGAAGCCTGCACACCTCAATGAAGAATAGCCCCTGCTCCCCGCAACTAGAGAAAGCCTGCGCACAGCAACGAAGACCCAACGCAGCCAAAAATAAATAAATAAATAAATTTATTTTAAAAAAATAAAAGAGGTTACTGCTAAAAAAAAAAGAACAAAGATAGTAAGGAGACTGGAAAAATGCATTAGGAAGGATGGAGGTTATGAAAATCAGGATAGTTAGGGACCATGACTCGAGGTTAGAGGAAAGAATGAAAAAGCAAATAAAATGAGGTCTCAATAAACCCTATTATTATTAAATCAGCCTAGTGATACCTTAACTAATACAGCTAAAGACTTTGGGTGATTATTTAAAATTATCAAGTCACGTTCCAATAGGTCCCTTTAAGTAGCAACCAAGAGTAAGGATCTAGCTCATTGGAGCACCCCAAAATACATCACCTTGCGTAGTGCTTGGCACTTAGCAAGTGCTCAATAAATATTTATTAGTATTTTTGGTTACTGGAAACTTCTTCCAAGTTGATCTTTTATGGAAATAGCCAGACCTGATATGAAGCACATGGACTTTAGCATCACACAGACCAGGGTTTAAATCCTGTGTCCTCTACTTAGAGCTGTGTGACCTGGGGAAGTTAGTTGAGCTCACTGAGCCTCAGTTTCCTAAAAGGGGGATAAAAACACTCCTACTAACTGTTGTGAGAATTTAATAAGATATAGTACATACAAAGTAACTCCCACGTGCCTTGCCAACTGTCAGAGTTCATTTTCTGTGGTTGGTCTTTTCTCCTGCCACTTGCTAGATGCACTTACAGTACTTTTTTTGGTTTTTTTTTTAGCAGGTTTTCCATTTTTTTTTAATTAATTTATTTCCTTTTGGCTATGTCGGGTCTTCATTGCTACTCTTTGTTGCAGTGCTCGGACTTCTTATTGCAGCAGCTTCTCTTGTTGCAGAGCATGGGCTCTAGGCATGCGGGCTTCAGTAGTTGCAGCACACAGTAGTTGTGGTTCTCGGGCTTAGTTGCTCCAAGGCATGTGGGATCTTCCCAGACCAGCGTTCAAACCTGTGTCCCCTGTACTGGCAGGCAGATTCTTAACCACTCTGCCACCAGGCAAGTCCCTACAGTACTTTTAGTATGAATCATCTACTTGAAGGTCAGTTTATGCTTCATATATTCCCTCCCGCCCCATCTCTTTCTCTTCGCTCCCAAGAATCTGAATTAGAGCCGTTCAAAAGAAAGGGTGGGGGGTGCGGTGATTTCCTGGCTGTCCAGTGCTTAGGAGTCCACACTTTCACTGCTGTGGGCCCAGGTTCAATCCCTGGTAAGGGAATTAGGATCTCACAAGCTTCGAGGCACGGCAGAAAAAGAAAAATCCATTCCAAATTTTGGATAGTGACTAACTGCTGAAGGAAAGACAATAAAAATCCTCCTTTCACAGTGTCTTTCAGACATCCCTTCATTGGGCCTTGCCTGATGATGAAAATAAAATTAGCCACAGCAGTTGCCAGCCAGAGGCTCTGTAGGGCTTTTGTTCTTAAAGCCTCAGAAGCTATTTAGAGAGCCCGAGGGAAAGTCTTTCCCTCTCAGCAGCTCTGGAATGTCTCTAGACATTTTGCATTGCAGGCCTTGCCAAGCCCTAACAAGCCACGAGCCACAAGGTCTGTAAGGTCTGGCAATTGGGTGTGTCACTCGGGACTTTCCTGGGAGTATACAGGGAAGTTGTGGAGGGGAAATTGTGACCAGTGCCTGTGAGAAGCAAGTCAGAGGAAGCCGGGCTGAATTGGTCGCTTTGTTCTGGGATATCTGATGCCTGACATCTAAAGCACATAGGGGACAATGCATATTTTGTTTTGTCTTGCTTCCATCCTCTTCCAAAATAATGTCAGAAGTCGGCCCACCATGAGGAATAGAAGTACAAAACCAAACATTGCTCAGAAATTTAAATATATTACTCCACAAATCTCATTCTATAAATCTCACTTTATAAAATTCTCCAGAGACAGAGGGGGAAAAAAAAACCTTAAAAAGTTTTCTCCTTCAGGAAAGTCATGGTGGAAAAGTTGTAAGGTTTGTGAAATTCCTCTTCAGTGCCCTTTCCCACCCACTTTCAAAGCCTTTTCTGCTTTGAAAAGTCCCATAGGCAGAGGCACCCAGGGACCCTCTTACTGTTCATATGGCCTGAGGGTTCTCCCTGCAGTGGCCTCCTGTTCCTGACCTTCTCCAGCACTGCCCCGCCTTCACCAAACTGGTCTGCAGCTGGATTCTCTGCACACTTACAAAAAGCTCCAAATGAACCCAGCGGAAGCTACAAGAGGCTTACCCAATTGAGCCAACAGAGACAAAACACTTTATTCTACCAGAACATATAGAGATCCAGGGGGACAGCTGACAGGGATGAGATAAGCAACTTTGCCAGGTGATACAAAACACACATACACACACATACACACACAATCCTTGAGGTTCTCACACTTCACTAGCCTACCAATGCCCCCATCACCCTCAGAGCACAGCCTCTTCCCACCTTTAGTGTACCCACATCTGAAGGCTACATTTTCATTTTTTGTGAATTCTTTTCAGACTTCAATTGATATTCATTTCAATCTCTTCACTCCTATAAAAATGCTTGTGTGGAGTTGGTGGGGGAGATGTATCAGAATGAGCAGTTGGAACTGGAACATGTATGTGTTCATTTAACATATATGTATATGCCAGGTCCTAGGCCAGGCATGAGGGGCTTACACTGATGAGCAAAATGGACATCTTCCCTCCTCGCAAAAAGCTAGCCATGGGATTTCTCTGGCAGTCCAGTGGTTAAGACTCCATGCTTCCTCTGCAGAGGGTATGGGTTTGGTCCCTGGCTGGGGAACTAAGATCCTGCAGGCAGCTCAGGGCAAGGCAAAAAAAAAAAAAAAAAAAAAAGCCACTGTAATGGGCATCAAAACATATATACCTAATTTCAAAACTGAGAATAGTGTGTGATGTTACCCAGCAGGATATTGTAATGGGAGTAACAGGGAAGAACCAGCTTAGATGGGTGGTCATGAGGCCCCTTCTGACAGGGTAACAATCACACTGAGACTGGAAGCCTGGAGAGGGCTGGTGTTCAGGAGCCAGAGGAAACGCCCCCAAATGTACAAAAACCTAGGATGGGAGAGAGGAACTGGGAAAGGGTCTGTGTCACTGGTGCAGGGTGTACAAGAGAGAATGGCTCCCGACAAAGTAGGAGAGGTGAGCAGTAACCACGCCACCTAGATCTTAACAATATAAAATGATGCAACAGGCACTAACGCATATTTGTACTTACTCTATGCCAGCATTGTTCTAAGCACTTCACATTTATTCACTCATTTAATCCCCGCAGCAACCCTATGGGGTAGGTATGATTGTTCCCCTTCTACAGATGAAGAAACTGAGGCACAGAGATTTTAAATAATGTGCTCATGTTCAAGCAGCTAGAAGGGGTAGGAGGTAGGTGGAGTGTGTACTCTTAACCAACTTGCCATCCTGCCAGGATTTTTATTCCAAGTCATTCGTTGAAGATTTAAGGAGGGAGTTATGGCCTGACCTACATTTAAAAAATAACTTACTTGGCCTCACTTTTGGAAACAGATCATGGAGGGCAAGTATGGAAGTGGGGAGGCTGCTAAGAGGCTGTTGCAGTGATCCAGAGAGATGATGGTGGATGGGCAGCAGTAAACAGGCTGAGATGCATTCTGGAGACAGAATGCTCATAAAGAGATACAGAATGAGAGTTCCCATATGTGCCTGCCCTCCACTTCTCAGACGTGGTCCCAGGCCCACCCTCTGGGCAGTTTACTGCCAAAAATGACACTTGGCCCCAAATACTAAAATGGAATGTTACATTTCCTCACATTTACAGAAATTTCAATGTCACATCTAGCTGAAATGAATGTGTAAGATCACATTTCCAGACAAGTAAACCATTCCCTGGAATTTCTTTAAGCTTGTGCTTCGCAAACCAAGGTCAAAGTACCCTAGGGGTATGCAGCTTTGTGCCAGGGAGTACACAACTTCACAGGATAAACCTCTTTGTAGAGTGTCAATATTCCTTTAAGATTGGTGGTAGGGGAAAGCAGAAGAGAAAACATTGCTTTTTCACATCGTGTGAACATATTTGAATAGAATGCAAAATTTGCATGGGTTTTTAAGATATAAGATTAGACTTTAAAGAAAGCTTATGCTTTGCTCCAAGTCACTTCAAACTGTACCTGGAGACCATCCTTCAGTGATACCAGTGTACTTTCCTTTGCTATTGATGGTATTTGGCCAAAAAAAAAAAAAATTGAGAAGCAGTGGGTCAGACCAATGCTTTGTAACTTTTTCATATTATGCACACATAGAAAATGGTAAAATTGTAGGGCACATGGGTATAAGCGGAAAGGCTGCTCTGGGCAGGAGGGGGCGCCCTGTGCCTTAGCACACCTGTACCCCTTCTAAGCACACCAATGGACCAAAGCACGCAAGGTGGGAAGCTCTGAGATAAGTGATGTTAAGAGATAACTCAGTTCATGGGACTTCCCTGGTGGCGCAGTGGTTAAGAATCTGCCTGCCAGTGCAGGGGACACGGGCTCAAGCCCTGGTCCAAGAAGATCCCACATGCTGCGGAGCAGCTAAGCCTCTGCACCACAACTACTGAGCCTGCTCTCTAGAGCCCGTGAGCCACAACTACTGAGCCCAAGTGCCACAATTACTGAAGCCCGCGCGCCTAGAGCCCATGCTCTGCAACAAGAGAAGCCACCACAATGAGAAGCCCCCACATACCTCAATTAGAGAAAGCCAGCGCAGTAACAGAGCCCCAACGCAGCCAAATATAAATAAGTAAATCTTTAAAAAAAAAAGAGAGAGATGACTCAGTTCTGGACAGTTATTAAGTAATTGTTCAGAATTATCACCTCACCCCAATACCTGGAAGATTTAACACACCAAACACCCAAATGTTCACCGCCCCCCCCCATGCCACCCTCCTTAGCTGCCACTTCTGTTAGGGAGAATTTCTCAAGAGAGAAATAACTCTCTCCTGTGGAACTATCATTCTTCTGTGGCTCTAAGGACTGGCATGGTCCCTAAGACTATCCAGGGAACCCTGGGGAGCTCTAAAGTGAGAAGGCAGGTCTTTTGTTTTTAACTGAAGTATAAGATACATATAGTAAGGTGCATTAATCTTATGTGTACTGCAGAATAGAACACAAATGTTCAAGATACAGAACATTTCCTTATAAGTCAATTATATCTCAAAAAAACTGGAAAAAATGAGAAAAAAAAACAAAAAAGATACAGAACATTTCCAAAATCTCAGAAGCCCTCCTCATGGCCCTTCCCAATCAATACCCTCCCACGCAGAGATAAGCATTATTCTGACTTTCAGCACCATAGATTAATTTTGCCTGTTTTTAAACTTCATGTAAGTTGGAATATACAGTATGTATTCTTTCTCATCTCACTTCTTTTGCTCAACATAATATCTCTGAAATTCATCCATGTTGTTGCATACCAGTGAGTCTTTCTTTTTTATTCTTGGTAGTATTGCAGTGTATGAGTCTACCATACTTTTATTCTTTTAAACCAAAAGAAGTTTAGAAGTACTAGGGACTCTCAATACTGAGAACAAGAAAAACACAAAGCCACAAAACCCATAGTTCTCCAATTATATAATCCTAAAGTGAATAAGAAGCAAATTACAATTAACTACATAATTATCACAGTATATAATTATTTTTAAAGTTCATACCCCCATTCTAAAAAAGGACTTGAGGCAAATATACATTTTTTTTAATAAATAAATTTATTTACTTATTTATTTATTTTTGGTCACGTTGGGTCATCATTGTTGCCCACAGGCTTTCTTTTAGTTGCAGAAGAGTGGGGGCTACTCTTCCTTGCGATGTGTGGGCTTCTCATTGCAGTGGCTTCTCTTGTTGCAGAGCATGGGCTCTGGCTTGCGGGCTTCAGCAGTTGCAGCACGTGGGCTCAGTAGCTGCAGCACGTGGGCCCTAGAGCGCACGGGCTTCAGTAGTTGTGGCAGGTGGGCTCAGTAGTTGTGTCTCTTGGGCTAAGTTGCTCCGTGGCATGTGGGATCTTCCTGGACCAGGGATCAAACCTGTGTCCCCTGCACTGGCAGGCAGATTCTTAACCACTGCACCACCACGGAAGCCCCAGATATACAATTTTAAAGATGGTCTTGTGATGCTCTAAACTTACAATCAAAAACAGATTTAGTTCCACTGGTCACTTTGGTATGACAGTAGACAAGTACATTAAAGGAAGTGGAACATATACTGTAATTAGAAAAACATTCCAACAAGTCAAATAAACTTTACTGGGTTGTTGGGGACCGCTCTGAATAATGTAAATTCTTCATGATATTCTGCCCTAACTGTAACTGATGTAAAAATACTAATAAGAGTGATTTTCTCTTAAAACCTATAGCCCATTAATAAAAATGAAAACTAAAATTACATTTAAATTACTTTTGTCTTTTTTATCTTTAAGCTTAATAGATCTTTTGAAAGCTTTGTAGGTTATTATTTAGATAACTGTCAACAAGGGAAACTTTGATGTGACCTTATGCTGTATGAAACCAGAATGCTTAACCAGCACATGACCATGGGAAATTGTCTCCTATTGCAAAATAGGAGACAAAAGAACTTCCATAAAATCAGTTTAGTTTTGGCCAGCTGGTTTTTGTCAACTATTCAAAAAAATGTCAGAGAGGCCCTCCCTTAAAACTTCCTTCCCAGCAGGAATTCTTTTGACAATGACTTCTGTTTAGGATCTTCCTGTTACCATTCTTTTTTTTTTTTTTTTTTTTTAAGCATCATTGAAGCAAAGAATTGTTCTGTGTTTATACTTTTTAAAATAATCTTACATCACCTTGGTTTTAATATCACACCTGTAATTCCAAGGATTAATATTTTGGGGTTGTTTCTCTTAATAGTATAATTAACATGCATACAACATATAGAACAGAAACCAAAATTTGATTTCAAGGTGAAGGTCATTTCCAGATGCTTTTTAAGCTTATGAAATCCAGTTGCTTCTCACTGTATGATATTATTTTATCTTGTTTTTGTTATTGTAGTCTTCATGTTTACAGTTTGATTTTAATTCAGTTAAGTATAAAATTATCTTGACCTTTGAGGGACTTCCCTGGTGGTCCAGTGGTTAAGAATCTGCTTTCTAATGCAGGGGGATGCAGGTTTGATCCCTGGTTGGAGAACTAAGATCCCACATGCCATGGGGCAACTAAGCCCAACTGCCACAACTACTGAGCACTCAGGCCACAACTAGAGAGCCCACATCTAAGACCCAAGGCAGCTAAAAATAAAATAAGTAAATAAATATTTAAAAAAACAAACTGTCTTGATCTTTGAAAAAAAATTACCTTCAAGGGAGATGTCATAGATTCACCTAAAACAAGTGGGGTATGTTTTTAAGATTTTTTTTTTTTTTTTTTTTTTTTTTTGCGGTATGCGGGCCTCTCACTGTTGTGGCCTCTCCCGTTGCGGAGCACAGGCTCCGGACGCACAGGCCTAGCGGCCATGGCTCACGGGCTTAGTTGCTCCGCGGCACGTGGGATCTTCCCGGACCAGGGCACGAACCCGTGTCTCCTGCATCGGCAGGCGGATTCTCAACCACTGCGCCACCAGGGAAGCCCCAAGATTTTTTTTTTTGATATGGATAATTTTCAAAGTCTTTATTGAATTTGTTACAATATTGCTTCTGTGTTTTTTCATGTTTTGGGTTTTTGGCTGCGAGGCATGTGGGATCCCAGCTCCCAGACCAGGGATCTAAGCCGCACCCCCTGCCTGCATTGGAAGGCGAAGTCCCAGCCATTGGACGGCCAGGGAAGTCCCCTAAAACAAGTGTTTATTAAGTGATATGTTTTTCCTTCAGCTTCCTACAAGGGTTATTTAAGGTTTTAGATGATCCTAAGAGACTCTGAGTATTTACAACTCTTCTTAATTGTATGTTTTTCCTCACAGGGGACCATTTGCCGAAATCTTTGGAAGGATTCTTTGTCTATGAAGAAGAAGGCTCTGGAGTTCCAGGATTCAGCAGGAAAGGAAATGATGCCATCGTAGTAGAACAATGGACAGTTATTGAGGTAAACTGAAGTTTTCTGACAATTTGGCTTTACTAGTGCATTTAGTTTTACATGTTAAAGGTTTTCATTGCCTAACACATACAGTATTCTTCAAACACATTTTTATTCAATGTTCAGAATTTCATCACAATGCATCACAAACTTTCAAATTTGTGTGAAGGTGATTTGCTTTACTCAATGTTCAGCTTTGTTAAAAAATAGCAAAATAATTATCTATACATAAAACAGTAGATTCCCAAAGACTTAGCATTCTAGTCCTAAACAAAGTCCCCTGGCACTGAGATTTTCTTTACACAATGCCATGACAACTAGCTGAAACCGAAAAAAAAAAAAAAAAAAAAATCAGTCAATGTTATATCCAAGCAACCAATGTGACTGACTTTTTTAACCATGTGAATTGACTTTCAAAGGCAAAAACATCCAAAGGTGTTCTTTCTCTCACCAGACCAAATATGTACATACAGCATTGTCCTTCCTAATCAGAGATGACATTGCTGCTGTTGTTGTGCACTCTGAATTCATATGTCACCGAATGGACTGCCGTTGAGGTGTACAGACTGAATTCAGGTATATTGTGCTGTGTGCACGAGGCCCTCACTGACAGCCTCTCTCAAGGACACTTTTGCCTTTCTGGCCTTGCAAAGGTTAGAGAGACATAGGTTATTTTCAAAGAAATTGGAAATCCGGGGTTCCCTGGTAGTGCAGTGGTTAAGAATCCGCCTGCCAATGCAGGCAGGTTCAAACCCTTGTCTGGGAAGATCCCACATGCCGCAGAGCAACTAAGCCCGTGCACCACAACTACTGAGCCTGCGCTCTAGAGCCCGCGAGCCACAACTACCGAAGCCCTCGTGCCTAGAGCCTGTGCTCCACAACAAGAGTAGCCACCATAAAGAGAAGCCCATGCACCACATCAAAGAGTAGCCCCCGCTCGCCACAACCAGAGAAAGCCTGCGCACAGCAACGAAGACCCAACACAGCCAAAAATAAAATTAATTAATTAAAAAAAAAAAAAAAAAGAAGGAAAAAGAAACTGGAAATCCCTTTGAGGGGGAAAAAAAGGATTTGGGGTAAGAGATAAAGCTCCAAGTAAGAATCAATTCCAAGTGAGTAAAAAGCAGTGAGGATTCTCTGCTCCTCTCACCTTTCGCTCCCCAATGCTCACTGTCTATTCCTGTCCTCACTCCCAGCCCCTAGACCAGTGTTTCTGAAAGTGTGTGGACTCTACTTGGATCCATATCACCCAGGGAGCTTTTTTAAATGCAGATTCCCAGAGCCCCCCCATATATTAAAGTTTGATGCCCAAGCAAGACGGAGGGAAGGTAGGCCCCAACCTTAGGGAACCACATGGAAACCTCTGTCCACTCGGATCCCCAGTGTTTCTAACTTGGTTGAATGGTTGGAAGGCAGAGAGGGAGCAGAAAAGAAGCCCAGGAAGACTGCGGCCAGTGAAATTGCACTAATGGAGCGTGAACTCCCCTTATCCTAACACTTCTCACCCTCACTGTCATCACTTGTGTAGCTGGTTGTCTTTGTCATTACACTATGAACTCTGTGCTTATTCACACAGGGCTGTGAAATCAAAACGGATTATGGCCCTCTGCTGCACACCCTGGCTGAGTTTGGATGGCTCCTGACAAGCGTGTTGCCCACACCTATACTGAGACATGACAGGTAACGCCGAAAGTATCCTGACACACTCTCACCTCATTGTAAAATAGAGCTCATTTGTTAGCTAATTCAACCTAACAGTGCTTATGTAATGCCTACAGAGAGCATTTCACTGAACTTCTGATCTGATTTCATGTGCCTTGGAGATCAGCAAATCTAACCCCCTCGAGTTATACACATCCCTCAGTATTCATGAGGGATTTGTTCCAGGACCCCCATGGATACCAAAATCCGGGATGCTCAAGTCCCTGATATAAAGTGGCATAGTATTTGCATATAACCTGCACACATCCTCCTGTATACTTTCAATCATCTCTAGATTACTTATAATACCTACACAATGTAAATAAATGCCATGTCCATAGTTGCTGGAAAATTCAAGTTTTGCTTTTTGGAACTTTCTGGAACTGTTTTTTCAAACATTTTCCATCAGCAGTTGGCTGAATCTGAACTGCAGATACAGAGGGCTGACTGTGTATGTACAAGCTATAAATTGCATCTCCTTCCCAAGGGCATATGAGTTCATGATGGCAGAGCCAGAGCAGGGGCGAGGTAGACCAGCTCCCAACTCAGTGCTGCTTCCAGCACTCAGAAGGCTGCCTCTCCCCTCAAAGACTGTCCTACTCTACCTTCTTTTTTCCAACTTGAGATTCCAATTCTTCCCTAGTGTGATGATTGAGCCAATATGAATCTGCAAACAGAAAATACAGCCCCCTCTGTAGGACCCTTTGTCCTGCTCTTCTGCACTGCCTGTGTGAAACTGCCTTCAGGCCAGCACGCAGCTGGGGTTAGGGATGCAGTGAGGCCCAGAGCGTGGGATGGAGGGGCGCCAGTGCCTCCATTCCTCCCTCCAGTGTGGGGGGTTAGCTTTCCCCTGAAGCATGGACTTGTCAGCTCTTTCCACTAAAATAAATACCTACATTAGAACCAAAATGCCAACACTTCACAAATACCGGGTTTTTCTTTCCTCCTTTTCCTGGGAAAGTAAAAGATTGAGTTGTTATTGTTTGTTTGTTTGTCTGCAAAGAGAGGGGGACTAGTTAAGCCCTCTGTATAGAGTGCTTTGCTCTGCCTTGGACTCAGAAATGTTCCCTGTGCCCTGTTTGGCATCCAGAAAGTGACTGACTGCCAAGGCTGCCCTGCCTGGCTGGTACTACCTGCAGAGGACAGTATAGTAAAGGACAGTAGAGTAGAGGACAATAAAGGGCCTTCCCTTTAAGCAGAGTCGACCACGGTTTAACATTGATTGTCACGTATAGCTAAGGGAAGCAGCTCCCCTTTCCTCTGTCTCATCCACCCTTTAGTTTAGCAACTTTACCCCTGGCCAGTAACCCTACCTCCCCACAGACTTTAAAAACATTTGATTGACATGGCTCTATAATAAAGCCACACCTCCTTCAGGTGGAGAGAGGGATAAAAGTGGATACAGAGTAAAGACACTCAAGCTTTAAAAGGAGCAGTTAGAAGTAAGCAAAGCAATCAATCTGCTCTTCTTCTCAGAAATTTATTGGTAACTGTTCTAAAATGGTGAGTGACAACTCTCTGAATTATTACCCAACTTTTAAAAATCTGTGACATACCAGTCAGATCACAGTACAGCAGTAAATCTCAGGATCTGGTCTTCAGACCAAGCAATATGAATACTCTGGAGTGCCTAGGAACATACACATGCCAGAGGCTCATCCCAATGGAACAGGCAGAAGCTTTGAGGGTAGGGTCCATGAATCTCCATTTTCACAAGCTTCCGAAGCTCATCAACATTTGAGGATCTTTGCAGGAGAGAGAGAAAGACATTCCACTTCGCTGCCACCCCTCATCTTCCACCTGCCAAGCCATCGGTCTATCCCACTCCCCACCCTCCCTCAGAATCACTTGTGTATCTGGCCTCCTCACCTCTTTCCGGTGGTTCTCCTAGGTGTACATTTAGGGTTTCATTGGCCTATTATAGTTAACCCTTCCTAAAAGTGCTCTGAGTTCTGAACCTTTCATGCTCCTTTTTCCCCAATGAAAAATATATTTTTCATTCCTCCCTCCTATTCACTCAGGGCCTCTGTTCCCATGAGTCTAAATATTTCCGAAAGTGATGTGAATGACTCACTAGGCACTAGATTAGACGGCAAGACTAACAGGCTGGACGCTGAGCCGTAGCACACGGGCTGGCACTCCTTGAGCATCTCCTGCTTGGTTTGGGAATGAGAACAAGACTGAGACCAAAGGGGGGAAGGAAGAGGTCGCAAGTGTACTGTGATGGGGAAGGGTGGTGGAGCCTGGAGCCATGCTTGGATTGGCCACCTTGTCCTGCGTGTCAAACTGCGTAAGGTCACAGGCTGGACCAAGTGATTAGGAGGCTCACTGGAGTGAGGAGTGTCTGTATGTTATCCTTGGAGCACCACCACTGCCGCACCACCGTTCCCAGCTTCTTCAGAACCCCTGGTATCCACCAAGACATGGTGGAGGCAGAGTGGACCTTTCAGGCCCTCCTTGTGAAGGCTCATCGTATGTGCAATTAAAATAGCAAAGGGGCAGGAATTCCCTGACAGTCCGGTGGTTAGGCCTCAGCGCTTCCACTGTGGTGGCCCAGGTTCAATCCCTGGTCAGGGAACTAGGGTCCCACAAGCCGTGCGGGGCACAGCCAAAAAAGAAAAAAAAAATTAGCAAAGGGGCTACCAGGACCCCCCAAGGCCCTGCAGCTAGCAGCCTCGTCACCCAACCCCACCCCCCAGTGTCTGGCACAAACCTCCACACAAGGCAGGGCCTTTTTATTCTTGTCCAAATATGCTGTCCCAATGACAGTCACATGCTGGTCTTAGCTGCTTCAGTACACACAGGATAGTAGTCACCTTCAGCCAGGTCATCTTTTTTTTTTTTTTTTAACATGGAATTTAATACCACTATATATAAATAATCATTTAATACCACTATATATAATGACTATAAAATAACCAATGATAAAAGGCGAATACATATTTTTCCAGACTCTTTTCTAATCTAGAAGGTTGTGAATTCTTAAGAGTCGGCGTCCAGAAGAACTGACCCTGATACTGTGAACTATGGAACATTTTTCTGGTAAACTGCAAGAGTTCTCTGGGTTTCTTCCTGCCAGGGGACCCCTCATAGATGCAGGGCTATAGGGCAGGTACCACAATACTTTCCACCACCAACTTTTTCATGCAGGTGATATCAGGTAAAAAGGAACACCGAGGGCAACTTGTGGTAAACCGTTTTTCGCACCATAGTCCTGTCCTGCGGAATTTGGGGTTTGAGACGTGGTTTTCTTCTCTTTTTCCTCTTCATCCATTTTGTCCCCTGGCTGCAGCTCCATGTCTTTATTTGTCTTATTTTTCCCTTTAATACCCTCTTCAGATGGACTGATTCCTTCCTCAAAGATGGTTTATAATTTCTGTGAGTTCATGGACCACAACCAGCATTCTTTCATGAGCCAGGTCATCTTTAAATGTAAATAAAAATATTACATGCAGTTCATCTTGGTCCAGGTGGGGGATATTGCCTGAAAGTTTTTAGTTTCTGAAACTAGAAGAATGGTCCAGGCTTTGAGCTAAGCAGATCTCATTTGAATTACACCTTCACCACTTACCAGCTATATGATTTTGAGAACCTCTTTGAGTCTCAATTTCCTCACCTGGAAACTGATACAATAATATCAACTTCACTGGATTATCTTGATGATTAAGCAAGATAATGCAGGGCCTGTGCATACTAGGCTAATAAATTAGAGCTATTATACAGGATTTAATCTTTCGCAGAACCAGAATCCCTAAGAAGTTGAAGCCAATTGCAAAAGGATGATGGCTTGGCCTGTCCTAAATTAGGATATTTCAGAAAATGTCAATACTGTAGTTCACTGTATACAAAATCAGCACTATTACAAGCCAATAAAAGGGACAGAAATAAATAATGACACTATAAAGATACATGCTTACACATTATGCTCATACCCAGAAAACTTAATGTTATCATCTTTCTTTTTGGGCCCACGTCTTAAAACATAACTTAGAACTACTGCCAGTGAGAACTTTCTTCCTTAAATATTTTTGACTCATATACAACAATAATGTCTTAAGTAATTTCAATTTTTTCTACTCTTCTATCACCTAAGCCATAACTTGAATGGTCTCTACGTATCTTCCTCTCATTTCTTTCCTTACACAAATATATCCTGTTATAGAAAACAAACTTGTGGTTACCAAAGGGGAGAGGGAAAGAGGGAGGAATAAATTAGGCGTATGGGATTAACAGATCCAAGCTGCTACATTTAAAACAGATAAGCAACAGGGATATACTGTAGAGCACAGGGAATTATACCTACTACCCGAAAACTGGGTTCACCTCCTGGTGTCAAGCCAAAATATACAACCAAGCCAAGATCAGGAGAAGGAAGGATTTATTACTTACAGCAAGTAAGGAGAACATGGGGGATCTTTCCCAAAGCAGTGTCTCCCCGAACAGCAAAACTAGGGGAGTTTCAAGCTTAAGGGTACATGTGTGTTCATGAAGGGGCTGGAGCAGAGGAGAATTCTGCATAGAATTGGGAGGAAGGTTAACAAGAGTCTCAGCTTTAGTTGATTGAAGGCACGAGAGTCAGAAAAGGTCAACATCCTCATTCCTTAGGTTCTGACCAGGCTGAGGTCATAGCCTGTAGTTACCATACTCCACCTGGGTGAGGCCTTAGTTCCTGCAGAACTCAAAGATCTGTATCAGATTGTTATGGACATCCCTTGAGGAGGACCTAGGACTGTTTTGTTGCTGAATTCTTGTTTCATGAATGCTTTTCATTTGTTCCTGCATTCCTTTTTTCCCTTAAGATCATTATTTGCTGAGACCTGTTCAAGAGAAAGCATTGCGGCCAGGCTTAGATCACAAAATGGCCTCTCCTATGTCAAGAAAGTTGTGCCTGGTTCTCTTTTTCTGGGGACCCCCCCAACCACCCTATCTGCTCACATACTCATTATTTTGTAATAACCTATACTGGAATATAATCCACAAAAACACTAAATCACTGTTCTGTACACCTGAAACTAACACAGTATTATAAAGCAACTAGACTTCAATAAAAACAAACAAACATATCCTGTTATCAGATTGCATAAAGTTGTTTTCCCAGAGTGTCCTTAGGTTAAGGTTGTTGGTTCCCTTACCTTAGGCAAGATCATACCACTGAGGTTTAAAGCTGTGTTACCATGGAAACATCAAGATGTGGTAATCTGATACCACTACCTTATTCAAGGGTTATTGTTATCAGCCCTGAAAACTTGCCAGAATCCCTTTTTAATCCTTATCACTATATAATTAATTATACAAATAGGCCCAACCCTTTTCAAAAAAAAATCAAGGTGAAAATTTACATTAAATTCTTCAGGGCAAATCTGGTAGAGGATCAAATTAGCTGAACAAGCAGCTAATATTGCTGACCTTAAAATAATCTCCAGAAGAAAATGGAAGGAGGAGCCCATGTTCCCTCTGTTTGGCCACCTCAGATCAGCTCCCCTCTCCCCAGTAATAATCTGGGGTGGGCAGGGAAGGGGGAATGTGCATTTTAACAAGAATCCAAGGTGATCTGATGCACGTGCAGAAATATGGAATTATAACCTAACATTGAAAGAGAAAGCATTTTAGAACACAAGATAGAAGAAAAGTGTACACCCTCATTTATATCTCAGAAGACAGAATTTAAAGGTGGGGGCTTTTGGTACAATAAATCAAGTTATACTGTACAGAGAATATTAAAAAGTCTAGTCATAAAGGACAAGATGTGAATAACAAAAAGAGAAAATTCTCTGCTCACTGTGGTGTCAGGGGCCCCGCCCCCTCTTCCATTTTCTGTAACCCCTGAAGGAAAAGGCTCCACAGCCCTGTGGTCACCACAGCTCAGAAGCACTAGAAGTCTTTGCAGTTATCTGAGACACTTAAGTGCACAAATAAGTTCCTCGAAGTCCCAAGTGGCAGCCAAGGCAGGAATTGCTTATTTATATACAGTAGAGGGAGAGGCGAGGGTTTCACGTTTGGTCCATTTTCATGCCAGTCTCTTCCCTTTCTAATTTAACTTCTGTGGAAACAGTGTTATGTAATTCCATTGTGAGTTAAGCTTGTAGCAATCCTGCAGTGAGCAGCATTTTTATAAGGCCCACGTTTTTAAGAAATAGTCAATTTGTCTATTACATATACTTCTAGTTACCACACTTCTTCATCTGAACTTAAATTGCTAACGTTTTGTCAGGAGGAGGGGTGGGGAGGAGCTAAATTGTGGAAGTGCCTTTTTTTGTCTTTAACACATGTACTGATATCTGAGAAACAAATGAAGGTCATAAGGCAAAGGAACTTCGTGACTAAGGACTAGCTTACAAAGGTGCAAGCTAACATTTAATTTTATAATTCTACTTTTAAAAAGTAAAGTTTATTTCATATTTTTAAAATAAATTTATTTATTTTTAATTTTGGGCTGCATTGGGTCTTCGTTGCTACTTGTGGGCTTTCTCTAGTTGCAGCGAGCAGGGGCTACTCTTCGTGGTGGTGCACGGGCTTCTCATTGCGGTGGCTTCTCGTGTTGTGGAGCACGGGCTCTAGGCGCGCGGGCTTCAGTTGTTGGACAGTGTTAGGAGGGTTGTAGGGTGAATAGGGTACATGATCAGCTCGTGGACCTTCTGATTGGTTGGTGGTGAGGTAACAGGGCAATGTTTTGGGAATCTCAACCTTCTGGTTCCAACCAGTCTGGGGTCTCCCTGCTTGTGGTCAGCATGTGGCCACCATCCTCCACCTGGGTGGGGGTATTAATTTCTACAGAACAACTTAAAGATATGCATCAGATATCCTTCCTGGAGGTACTAGGAGTCCTGTGCCTCTTGTCGTAATCTTTAACTGCTTGTGTCTGATCTTTAGTACTCAGGAAAGACCTAGAAAACTAAAGCCTTTTGTTCTACAAACAAGAAACAGGGACACAGAGGGGCTTTTGTACCTGAGAAGGCCCCACAGGGTCCTGCTTGGTTTCAACCCCCGTTTTCTTTATTTTTTTTTAATAGATTTTATTTATTTATTTGTTTGGTTGGTTGGTTGGTTTTTGGCTGTGTTGGGTCTTCATTGTTGCGCACGGCTTTCTCTAGTTGCGGCGAGTGGGGACTACTCTTTGTTGTGGTGCGCGGTGTTCTCATTGCAGTGGCTTCTCTTGTTGCAGAGCACGGGTTCTAGGTGCGTGGGCTTCAGTAGTTGTGGTTCACGGGCTCTAGAGTAAAGGCTCAGTAGTTTTGGCGCACGGGCCTAGTTGCTCCGTGGCATGTGGGATCTTCCTGGATCAGGGCTCAAAGCTGTATCCCCTGCCTTGGCGGCGGATTCTTAACCACTGCGCCACCAGGGAAGCCCCCGCCCCTTTCCCTGATATGCCTCAATCCTGAGGGGAACAGGGTTGGGACAAGAAAACGAATAAAGTTTTGGATAGAGAAATTAATCATAAACTCAGTAAGGGAACTCAGTTTTAAACCATTTCAATTAATTAATGTATAAGATGATGCAAAACTAATCAGAAAATACAAATTAACCTAACAATTTTGTTTTCTCTAGTCTAATGGATTTTGAAATCCATTAGAATCATTCACATGAATGAAATGAATGAATGAATTCATTCACATTCTTGCATTTTATTTTAAACAGAAAGTTCTTTCAGTTCAACTCAAATATTTACTGAGTGCCTGGTATGTATAAGGCAATATTTTACCCACTCAAGGGGCAGACCCTGGCTTCCAGGAACTCATAATCTACTTGGAGAGACAATACCGTCACAAATAACGAATGTGGAACAGCGGTCTAGAGCATATATTCTCAATAGAGGTGACATTACCACAAGGGAGTGAAAACTGGTTATGGGGGAGGTGAAAAAATCTTAGATATTACAAAGGTTTGTGGCCCTCCAAAAGGTCACAGTACATAGACAGATACATGGCATATCTTTGTTATTAAAATTTAATGGGGCAAGGGGAAGGAATTTGGGAGAAAATGTATAAAAAGGCTCCTTGGGGAAGCAATAATGAAAAAAGAATTGAGTGTAAGGCAGGTGAATATGGTAGAGGACATCAGTGAAAGAGGAGAGGAGGTCTGTGGAGGCTGAGAAGTCTGAGGGGCAGGCACCTTTAAGAAAGAATAGAGCTTCCAAAAGTAGTTTTAGAGAGAATATTTCTGGTGGCAGATAGGGCTAACCAGGAACAATAAATAGGTGTCATCTCACACAGCAGCACTGGTCTGTGGGTAGTGGCTGCCTAAACACCATAAAAACAAGGATTCTAAAACCAGGATCAGCAGAAAAGAATGTGATCAGTTAATGATGTCTGCTATGAGCACAGAAGGTGTAAAGTGGAAGTATGAATACCTCAAAGTATTTCCTCTTTCTGGCAACCATAAGCAAGCACATAGCAGAGTCAGCAAAGTGCAGGATATATTCAAGGAAAAGTAGGTACAGGTGGGTGAATTCCTAAAGACCTTTCCTAATTTAAAACTCATAGGTCTAACAAAAAGGAAAAAGACTCACACAGATACAGAGAACTAGTGGATACCAGTAGGGAGAGGGGAAGGGGAGGGGGAAGGGGAAGGGGAGGGGCAAGATAAGAGGTAGGGGATTAAGAGGTACAATTACGACGTATAAAATAAATAAGTTGCAAGGATATATTGTACAGCACAAGGAATATAGCCAAGTTATTTTATAATAACTATAAATGGAGTATAGCCTTTAAAAATTGTGAATCACTATGTTTGTACACCTGAAACTTATATAATATTGTACATCAACTATACCTCAATTAAAAAAAAAAAAATAGAATTCAAGACACATTTTACCAAAACAATAAATGTAAAAGGGGAGGGAGCATTTTTATCATGTATAAATCCACAACCATTCTCCTACATATCAGCATTACATATACTCTTAAAACAATTTTGTTAATAAAACACACATATAGAAAGTGCATAAAACACAAATGTGCATAATTATAATTATACAAACACTTGTGTAATTACCACTGGGCAAGACAGAGAATATTGCTGGCACCCTAGAAGTACCCCATGTGTTTCCCTATCACACCCACTCCCTTCACGCAGAGGCAATATTACCCCAACTTTTAAGATAATCGCTTCCTTATTTTGCCTAATAGTCTTACCACTCACCTTTGAATCCCTACATAGTACAATTTAGTTTTCCCTGGTTTTAATTTTATAAAATGGAATTATATATATTCCTTCACATGTTGCTTCTTTCACTTAACATTGTAAGATTACAAACAACTGTATAAAATAAATAAGGATATATAAACAAGGATATATTGTGCAGCATAGGGAAATATAGCCATTATTTCGTAGTAACTTTAAATGGAGTACAACCTATAAAAATATTGAATTGTTATGTTGTACGCTTGAAACAAATATAATATTTTCATATAATCAACTATACTTCAATAAATAAAATAATAAAAATTTAAAAATTTAATTTAAAAAAAAAAAGCATTGTAAGATTTATCCATGTTGTGTGTAGGTATGAGTTTCTCAAGGGTGTAGACCAGGAAGTAGAACTGCTGGCTCACAGGTCACTTCTTTAGCTTTATTAGATATAAATGCCAGACTCTTTCCAAGTTGAATATTGCAGCTTACTCTCCCACCAGCAGGATGTGAAAGTTCCCATTGCTCCAACAAAAAAATTGGTCATACTTTTAAATTTTGTCATTCTGGTAACTGTATATATAGTATGATCTCGGTATATATATATATATATATATATATATATATATATATATATATATATATATATGTATATATAGTATGATCTCAGGGTGATTTTAGTTTGTATTTACCAAATTGCTACTAAAATTGAGCGCATTTTCATATGTTTATTGACCACTGAGATTTTTCTTTTGTCAAGTACCTGTTTAAATCTTTTGCCCACATTTAAAATTGTACTTATAGGAGTTTTTAAATATATGTTGGATGATAATTTATTTGTTACGTGTGTTGCAATGATCTCTCTGATTCTGTGGCTTGTCTTTTTACTCTCTTTATGATGTCTTTCGATTAGCAGAAGTTTTTAATTTTAAAATATGCAAATATATCAATTTTTACCCTTTTTGGTGTATTGTTTAAGAAATCTCTCCCTTCACTGAAGCAATGGGAGGAGGTAAGGAGTGAATTGTTTTTAAATTTGGGCATAACATGGGACATTTTAATTTTTTAAATTAACATAAAATTCTGTAAGCTATAGTTATTATAGGCTGATGTGCCTGAGTAATACGTTTTGTGAGAAGGAGAAGGAAGAGCTAAATCTTAAGAGATTCATACTGAATGGCAATGAACTCCGTAGAGGTAAAAAGACCTAGGAAGCCTTTTGTCTCTCCTGCAAGCTTTGCTCACTTGCTATGATTTTTTTTTTAAAGCATGTCCTCTGGCATCAGTACATTATCACAGAAACCAAATGCCCGTTAATTCATAAAGTCTTTGATTCTTCAAATATCTACTGAGCACTATTTTTTTAACATCTTTATTGGAGTATAATTGCTTTACAATGCTGTGTTAGTTTCTGCTTTATAACAAAGTGAATCAGCTGTACATATACATATATCACCAAATCTACTCACTCATGCGTCTCCCTCCCACCCACCCTATCCCACCCCTCTAGGTGGTCACGAAGCACCAAGCGGACCTCTCTGTGCTGTGAGACTGCTTCCCACTAGCTATCTGTTTTACATTTGGTAGTATGTATAAGTCCATGCCACTCTCTCACTTCGTCCCAGCTTACCCTTCCCCCTCCCTGTGTCCTCAAGTTCATTCTCTATGTCTGTGTCTTTATTCCTGTCCTGCCCCTAGGTTCTTCAGAAACTTTTTTTTTTTTTTAGATTCCATATATATGTGTTAGCATGTGGTATTTGTTTTTCTTTTTCTGACTTACTTCACTCTGTATGACAGTCTCTAGGTCCATCCACCTCACTACAAATAACTCCATTTCTTTTCTTTTTATGGCTGAGTAATATTCCATTGTATATATGTGCCACATCTTCTTTATCCATTCATCTGTCGATGGACACTTAGGTTGCTTCCATGTCCTGGCTATTGTAAATATAGCTGCAATGAGCATTGTGGTACATGACTCTTTTTGAATTACGGTTTTCTCGGGGTATATGCCCAGTAGTGGGATTGCTGGGTCATATGGTAGTTCTATTTTTAGTTTTGTAAGGAACCTCCATACTGTTCTCCATAGTGGCTGTATCAATTTACATTCCCACCAACAGGGGCACTATTTTAAAAGGGGCTTTCTGCTAATTAACGTGGAAGATGCAGAGATAAGGAGACTAGCTTTTCAGGGAGCTTAGACCTAGTAGGAAGGAAACATGTGTACCAGTGACCACTTGATAAATCCCGGCGAAAGGGATTAAGCTCCATAAGAGGGATCCATGGGAGCCCCAAAAAGGGTGTGCGGCTCTTCAGTTGAGGGATCACTGAAGGCTTTCAGGTCACAGTTGAAATGAATCTCAAAAGATGGGCAGGCTGGGAAGAGGAGTGGTGGTGGCATGGGCATTCCAGGTATGAGGATGCCACAAGCAGAAACAGCCACAAGCAACTGAGTCAAGGGGGTGATTCCCACAGGCCAATCAAACATGACTTTGGTTTTTATATGTGGAAGAATGTAGAAAGACTCTCTCCCACATACCCATAAATTCTAAGTCTCCAGCTCTGTTTCAAAGGTGCTTGAAATTGTAAGCAAATATTGGACCAAGCAGAAATTCAACTTGTCCTCATAACTTCCTGCAAAAATAATTTTTAAATTTAAATATCACTAAAGATATCATCAAACCAAGATAGAACTGCTTTTCAGTTTTGTTTTTGTTGCCTGTTTTTATAAGTAGTACTTATTCACTCTTGTGCAAAACTGAATTCAAGGGGACAATTTTTTTTTTTCTTAGAAGATATTGGGGGTAGGAGTTTATTAATTTATTTTTGCTGTGTTGGGTCTTTGTTTCTGTACGAGGGCTTTCTCTAGTTGTGGCAAGCAGGGGCCACTCTTCATCGCGGTCCGCGGGCCTCTCAGTATCGTGGCCTCTCTTGTTGCAGAGCACAGGCTCCAGACGCGCAGGCTCACTAGTTGAGGCTCACGGGCCTAGCTGCTCCGCAGCATGTGGGATCTTCCCAGACCAGGGCTCAAACCCGAGTCCCCTGCATTAGTAGGCAGATTCTCAACCACTGCACCACCAGGGAAGCCCCATGGGGACAATTTTTTAAGGCAAAGCTTTCAGTCATTCACTTTTTATGTGGCACTTAAATGCCACAGATCATGAACTTGCTCCTGTCTCTCCTTCCTTTCATCATACTAACACCAGGACCTGTATGTTCTGTTTAAATAGTCTAACTGGCCCAGGAAAAAATGAACCCTTGTTTTTATTTCCTTTGTTATTGTCCATTACAACTCCTGAACAACGTTATAAGCTGAAATGATAACTTGGGGAGATACTAACATAGAAATCTGGACTTCTGCAAAATAGTCTACATTTATTCATTCATTATAAAGTTGTCCAGTCAGAATGGAATTAAACCAGGCCACTCCTCTCTGTAGTCAGGGCTTCCCTGAGTTCATTCTGCACTTGCTGTAGAGATGGTGTGGTATTGTGGAAAGGGGGAAACTAGAGACAATTCATGACAAAACTCTGGGTTTCAATTTCTTTACTCATAAAATGGGGAAAATAATATCTTCTCTGCCCACCTGAAAGGATTGTCATAAGAAACAAATAGGCTAATTCACGTGGAAAATACTCAGTACACCGAAAGCATTGCACAAATCGAAGTTACTTTTCTTAGTTTAGTCCATGAGATCTTCTGTTAGTGGGAAGTCAGGCTTTTTCTTGGTTGTCTATTGATATCATAGCAAACCCCTCTACCTTAAAAACACCCAAATAGAGAGTCTTCTTTTTGTTTTCTTATGAAATGAGTCGAAGAAGGCAGGAAAGGGAGAAGGAAACATTTACTGAGCATCTGCTATGCTCCAGGGTCTGTGCAAAGAACTTTACATCCACCACCTCACTGGTATTATTAGAAACATCTGTGTTTTACAGAAGAGAAACAGGAGGGTCAGAAAGATAGGGTGACTATGTCAGCGTCACATAGCTAGCAAGCAACAGGGCTGGGATGCAAACCCAGGGTCAATCTGACTCTAAAGCCATTGATACTATTTCTCGCACACTCCACTGCTTCTCTGATAAATGCATCACAGAGAAATGATGTGTCCAAATATTTTGTAGTATAAAGTTGTAGAGTCGGTTGAACACATTTCCTCCCCATCTGTGGCCTGGCTGCTCTGCTTGTGCTGTCAATACAGTCCCTGGCTCGCTCTCCCTAGATCCCACACTCACGTCTGCCTACATTGAAAGATGAGTTTATGGGACTCCCCTGGTGGTCCAGTGGCTAAGACTCTGCACTCCAAATGCAGGGGGCCCGGGTTCAATACCTGATCAGGGAACTAGATCCCACATGCCACAACTAAGAGCCCGCATGCCACAACTAAAGATCCTGCGTGCCACAACTAAGACCCGGTGCAGCCAAATAAATTTAAAAATTAAAATAAAAACAAACAAACAAACAAACAAACAAAGGTTCTTAACTACCTCTCAGGAAGGTACTCAGTTACTCAGTTAACTAACAGCACTTTCTGGATAAAAATTTCTGTAAGGAATAGGAGATGTAGGCCCTGTCCTCTTAGAGCTTCCAGGAGAGCATCTGAAGTTCTCTCTGGTCCTGTAATGACTTCACCAGTCAAATCCTTTCAGAAACCCGTGCTACAGGGGAAATATCCTTTCCAAGCTCAGTAAATAGAGTTACTTCAGGAGCTACTGGAGACTGTGAGGGACTCACTTGCCCTGTCAAACAGTTGTCCCTCTGTAAGTCTTCAGACCTCTTTCCCTTTCTACCATGATTAGATGCACCAAACCAAATGGCATTCCACATCTCACAGATGTTCTGAAAATAGCAGGACATATTTTAAATCAGAATGTCCTTTAGAAAACCAGGGACAGAGAGGTCTCAGACATATTTCAAATTGAGTCTGGCTCTAAGGACCTCCCAAGAGATAGGAAGATGCTAAACTTCCAAAGTCTTATCTGGGCATCCAGAGACTGTCCTAAGATACTCAGCCTTTGAGAAACTGTCTCCACACTTACTGTTTTACCCCATTCATAAAGGTTGAGAAGCCTGCTGTCGGCCAAACATCACACCCTAGTGCATTCAGACTTGCCCCATCCTATAATCATTTGGGGAGAATTCACTCCGGGGTCATCCCCAGTCTCTACCCTGACATTCTCCTGCTTCCTATTCAAGAAGAATAATTCTACCCTGATCCCTCCTTCTCGTCTTTGAATAGTTCTAGGCCTGGTTCCCTCACGTGATTCTCTCTACCTGGATCACACACCTTGAACATAAGCCAGAAACCTCTTCTCTATTCTTGTGTCCCCTTTCCCTTGACTATTTCCTCTGGAAGATATTCTTGATTCTGAGATATTTTCGTCCCACTTAACCCACCCCACATTTCATTAAACGAATGGAGGAACTGGAGGGAAATCCCATTTGCTGTGCTCCTTCCAGTGACAGGCACAGTGGAGGCTCTTCATACACAGACTTATTTAACCATCACAAAGGCCCTGATAGGAAATGTAAGAGAATTTTAAAACTTTGCCAAAGTCACCAGCCATGAGGTGGTATCGTCGGTTAATTTCTCCTGAAATATTTCTAGCTATGTAAGGGCTTGTTTTCCCAGAGCACCGAGTGCCTCATCCTGATCTTCACCTGAATTCCTTTCACAGTGAATTGTAGGTCATTGGCTGCAGTGGCTAATGACTTGATCCTTGTAGAACTGGGTGGTGGGCAACATTCTTTGTTTTACAGTAGAGTTGAGACTTGAACCCAGGACCCATCTGGTTCCAAAGCCACTGCCCTTTTGAGTATCCTCCCAGCCTTCCAAACAAACCAGCCTGTCATATACACCACTAGTCCCTTCCTGTGTCATAACTTATGTCTCCCAATGATTCAAGTTGTTCCCAAAAGTTAGGATATGTTTCATAACAAGTCTTTTCTTCTAATCAAAGATTGAGTCGAACTAAAATAAGATTAGACTAGAAGCAGTCTTTAAAAAATCAAGATAAAAAAGAAGCAGTCTCTCATTACCACTTTGTGGAAAGATTTGCAGTTTCTCAAAATTCAATAGTACCAGTAAGTTTGGGATTTTCAAATGGTGTGGGGTTGACCACTAGGGCCAGAGTTTCAATGTTGCATTTGTTTTCCAGAAAAGGAGCTCAGCATAAAATGCAGCTAATAGTGAGGTTTTGTTTGGGTTTTTTGCATAATAAAAGTCGTAACTGAGCAACATTAACTACAGACACTCCTCCCCATAAATCCATGGAGACTCTGTGAAAAGCATTTCAGAGAAATCCAAACCCCAAGTAGTCTTTGGCAACGGGTAATTTGCCATGATGGTAGTTAAATAAGGAGAATATTGAGTAGCTGACTACAAAGAAGCATCTGAAAATGAAAATAGCTGCGGCTGAAGTCCCTCACTGGAAAGTGTATATGAAATTTCTCACACGTGGCAGCCCAAACTGGTCTCTTCTTTTTATGAGACAAATTTGACAGTGCATACCAAGGAGCTTAAATCATACCCTTTTGTCCTAATAATCCCACTCCTGAGAATTTATCTCAAGGAAATAAGTCATAAAGAATAGGGAAGACTGTACATATTTCTAAAGCAGCATTATTTATAATTAGCAGAAAACTGGAAACAGCCTAATTTTACGATAATAAAGGAAAGGCTTAGTACGTTTTGGTATCTTAATTCTTTGGGATATCATGCAGCTATTAAGAATATCATCCTACTGTACAGACAAGAAAAAGGATAAGCATAGAATACAGAATGCAAATACGCAGAAGTTATAGACATGCAGAAATACACATGTTGATAAAGAGTAGGAGGTGACACAAAGAGATGAAACTAAGTATGTAGCACAGTGAGATTACAAGTTTTAAACGTTAAAATTTTCTTTTGTAACGACCATATTTAGTTTTTAGGGATTTTTTTCCCCCTGTTTTATCTGCTGCAACTTATATAGAATCATATTTCCTAATTATTGTTGGATCAGAAGATTATTCTACAAAGGACACATAGGGAACATTCTAGCCAAGTGTGAATTATAGAGAATTACTAATTTACAAATACTAATGCTATTGTTTTAATTTGCAGTGAAGGGAATTTGGCTACAAAGCAGGTTGTGTTCCTTCAGAGACCAGTTATGTGGAATTCAGCCACTCAAACACCGGAAGTGAGTAAAATTGATGCTTTATGAACTAAACGTTACACTGAAGCATTTAATCCTTAAACTCTCTTTGTAATTCTAAATGGTGAACAGATGAGGAAGTGTGGAGTTGATAAGGAAACAGTCTTCTGAACCAGCATACAACAATGGAAATGTGCCAGCAAACAGGCATGTGAGACAGGGGATCAGAATATTACTCTAAAATATGCCACTTGGACATAAGGATTACTATTTTGAGCTAAAGGCAATTAAAAAACAGCAGACACAGGAGGACCTCTCTACCCTCTCCCTTTCTGACAAAAGCAGAGCATAAATTTCCCTTTTAAAAGGTGACAGAAATTTCCATTTGTAAAGTTGCCTCCTCTCCTGTACCAGAGATGACTCATCACTGGGAACGACACAGACTGTAGTCCCCACAAACAAACCTTACTACAGCCTTCTTTCCCATTAGTTTCCCCGAATACTTACCTTCCCACAATCTACTGCCCCTAGAAGCCCAAACCCCTTTTCCTTTGTCTAGCCACTTCACCACAATTTATCACCCCTTGTAAAATCATATATAATCTCCCGGTCTAACTGCCTGTTTGGGTTTTCACTTCTCTGTGCAGCCCCCATGTGCATCCAAAATAAACCTTTTCTCCTGTTAATCTTTTTTTTTTAGTTTAATTTGCTGGTCTGAGAGACTGAACATAAGATGACAGAGGAAAAGTTTTTTCCTCTCCACAGTTATAAGCCTTATAAGTGAATGTGTGTGATATCTGTGTGATCTTGTCTATCTTGACTTCTGACAGCACTTTCGTATTGTCTCCTCAAGGTCATAGTTCTTCAGCCCTTTGCTGAAGGGCTATGCTGAGCCTCAAGTCACCTTATCCTTAATAGATCCCTACTAGATGCACACCTAGAATAGTATCATTGAATGGAGCAATCTGTGCATTAATTAATTAAAGCATAACCTTCAAAACAGGAAGTGTACAAATAGACCAGAAAATTATTTGAAGTGATTCTTTTTCTGTATATCAAGAAAATATTGTTTTAGAAAACTTTAAAGTTTTCTAAACTAGCAAAGCTAGACTGACAGTGTATATAATGCAGCCATGCTACGTTGTCTCACATTAATTTTGGAAAGACTCTAGCTGGCTCCATAGGTAAGCAGGTAGAGAGGTGGAAAGGTGGATAGGATATTCCTCCCATGGGAGGAGAGCAGAGTGATCAAGTACACAGATTTTAGAAAGACTGAATTCGAGCCCACAGGTGAGCAGGGCTCCCAACCCCGGTGAGAGTGGCTCAAGTTCACGAGTTCATTAAGAAATATTTGCCTAAGAAGAAGCAAGGTGGATCTACGTAAAGAATGGCCAGAAAAGGTTTTCATTCTTCTTTCTCCTTCCCCAAAGCAACTTCTCACCATGCTACATCCTTTTCTTTTCTTTTTTTCTTTTTTTTTTTTTAAAAAACATTCTGCAAACAACCATCATTTCTGAGAAAGATCAACAGAATTCACAGCCTCATGGGATTTTGACTAACTGAGGGCCCTGGAATCGGTGTTTGTGAAGATATAAGACCCAAATTCAGCTGCTTCATGGTCTCCTTTCTTAGGGTTAGATATCAGTTCTCTGATTCCCTGAAAATATTTGAGCTCTTTTTGTTTAACTTTAAATACCATTCGGTAGTCTAGTGGTAGCTTTTCTTTGGGTAATCTTTATATTTATATCCATTGTAATATAAAATTTCTGGCTCATTTATACAATAGTAAGGAAGTACATAAACGGTCAGTTTTCATCAATGAGAAGCCCAGGAGTAATATATTTTATAGCTTGGAATTCTACTTCTAAACGGATTTACTATTTATTCCTTTGATAAATCTTTAATTTTCCTAGCAGGAAATCTCAGGATATTGAGATTATTTCAGGGCAGAACATGTAGGTGGTTCAGTCTGGAGCTGAAGTATGTAATAGCTATAATAGAAAAACAATTTGTAAATTCTTTTAATTTTCTCTAGTGGAAATAATTTGTTATTTTATCTCGAGAAGGTAGTAGACTATCAGTATCACCAGAGTTAATTTAGCTATCTCATATATATTTTGTGAAAGTTATACATTTATAACATGCCTTGAAAAAAATTTTTATGTAGTTGTAGGTCTGTAATGGCACTATTCTTTGCTTGTACCTTGAAATCAGTTGTTGTTCGGGAGGGGCTGGTAAGGGGATTGCTTCGTTTATAAAGGTTTTCAAAGAATTATTTCAACGGTGTTTTTAGTTCTTTTTTAAAAAAAAATTAATTATTTTTTTTAATGTTTGGTTGTGTTGGGTCTTTGCTGAGCGCAGGCTTTTCTCTGGTTGTGGCGAGTGGGGGCTTCTCTTGTTGCGGAGTACAGGCTAGTACAGGCTCTAGGCGTGCGGGTTTCAGTAGTTGTGGCTCCTGGGCTCTAGAGCACAGGCTCAGTAGTTGCGGCGCATGGGCTTAGTTGCTCTGCGGAATGTGGTATCTTCCTGGGCCAGGGATCAAACCCGTGTCCCCTGCATTGGCAGGCAGATTCCTAACCACTGTGCCACCAGGGAAGCCCAAAGGTGTTTAGTTCTAAAAACCAGTTGGTAGAAATTTGAGGCAATTACAAACATTGCCCTAGGATTGTTAATGAGTTTTCAATAAAATGATAAATTTCATGGGCTGGTAGAATCTGATCTAGGGTTTAACCCTTGAAAAAAAAAGTTCTCTCTTTTACTGAGATTAATGTCAAGATATATAAGACTTTTTGTATTCAGTTGCACTCAACATAGAACAGTACTTTTATGTTAAGCAAAGCTATTTCATGCCTCTGTATAGGGGAAGGAATTGAGAATCACATGATGAAGAAAGCATATGGTTGGAATTTTTTCTTCTGAAGTTATAAAGACCTTTACGTTTGGAATTTGTTTATAGTCCACAGATATGTTTTTATACAATATTCTAGATAGCTTGATAATTTTTTTAAATACGGAAAATATCAATTCAAAATATTTATACTCCCAATTACTGCCTCAATTTTCTTTAAGCTATTGAAAGATAGTTTGTTTTAGGAATATTAGAAAAATTTTAGAAAAAAATTAATAGGAGAAAATCTTCTGAACTGGAGCTAAGCAAAGAGTTCTTAGACATGACACCAAAAGCATAATTCATTTTTAAAAATTGATAAATTAAACCTTATCAAAATTTTAAACTTTTGCTCTGTGAATAACACTAAGAAAATAATAGAAAAGCCACAGACTGGGAGAAAAAAAAACTTTGCAAATCACATATATGACAAAGGACTTGTATCCAGAAGGTATCAAGAACTCTCTGAACTTATAAAATAAATAAACAACGCAGGTAGTTAAAAGTCTTGGACATCTAACCAATGAGGATATGTAGATGAGAAGCACATAAAAAGACATTTAAATCATTAGTCATTAAGGGAAATGCAAATGAAAACCATGATGAGACACTACCATACATCTACTAGAATGACTAAGATTTAAAAATATTGACAATACTGAGAACTAGCAAGAATGAGGAGCAATCAGAAGTATCAAAGCTGCTGGTGGGAATGCAAAATGGTGCACCTACTCTGGAAAACAGTTTGGCAGCTTCTTATGGGGTTAAACATACACTTACATATGACCTAGCAATCCCACTCTTGGGCATTTACCCTAGAGAAATAAAAACTTTTGTTCACACAAAAAGCTACACATAAATGTTTATATGCTCTATTCATAATCTCCAAACACTGGAAAAAATCCAAATGTCTTCAGCAGGTGCATGGATAAACGGCTGTGGTACTTCCATACAATGAAATACTACTCAAATAAAAACTAATGCACTCTTGATATGCACAATGGCGTGGATTAATCTCAAAGAGCACGCTGATTAAAAGAAGCCAGTCTCAGGGAGTTCCCTGGTGGTCCAGTGGTTAGGTCTTGGCACTTTCACTGCCAGAGCCTGGGTTCAATCCCTGGTCGGGGAGCTAAAATCCTGCAAGCTGCATGGCGCAGCCAAAAAAAAAAAAAAAAACAGTCTCAAAAGGCTATAGACTGTACCATTCTATTTCTTTTTTAATTTTAAAAATTTATTTATTTATTTATTTTTGGCTGCATTGGGTCTTTGTTGCTGCATGCGGGCTTTCTCTAGTTGCGGCAAGCGGGGGCTTCTCTTCATTGTGGTGTGTGGGCTTCTCATTGTGGTGGTTTCTATTGTTGCAGAGCACGGGCTCTAGGAGCTTGGGCTTCAGCAGTTGCAGCACGCAGGTTCAGTAGTTACAGCACTTGGGCCCTAGAGCACACGGACTTCAGTAGTTGCGGTGTGTGGGCTCAGTAGTTGTGGCTCGTGGGCTCTGGAGAACAGGCTCAGTAGTTGTGGCTCATGGGCTTAGTTGCTCCGAGGCATGTGGGATCTTCCCAAACCAGGGATCGAATCCATGTCCCCTGTATTGGCAGGCAAACTCTCAACCACTGCACCACTAGGGAAGCCCCTGTGCTATTCTATTTCTATGACATCCTCAAAAAGACATAACTGTACTGTGGATAACAGATCATGGGTTGCAAGGGATTTGGGGTTTGGGGAAGGGTGTATAAAGGGATAGCATGGGGGGTTTTGAGGGGGATAATAGAACTGTTCTGTGTCCTGATTGTGATTTGTACACAAATTTATACACATGTATTAAAATTCATAGAACTTTACACTTTTACATATTTACTTTTAAATTTAAATTTAAAAGATTGTATGCTTTATAATTTTAATTTTTTTAATTTAAAAATGAAATTTAAATGTTATAAAAGATTGTATGCTTTATAAATCACATAGGCTATATTTTTTATACCTTTGTCCTTCAGTAAAAACTCTCCTTGGATAATGGAATTTTTATGAAGTATAATGAGATTGTTAACCTCCCTTTCCTCTACATGAGGCTCTGTAGTATAAATAAAGCAAGGTTCTTTTTATCTTGCTCTTCCTTTTTTCTATTTAAAAACTTTTTTCTTTATTTTGTGGGGAGGGCTCTAGATAGACTCAAGGAAGTGATAGCTATGCTAAGCAGGGTAAGAGACTCTGACCAGGATTTTACCTCCATCTATTAAATGTTCTCAATTTTTCTTCCAAGATCTTCTTTCTTAACTTTTCTGTTTCTTTGAAGACTCAAGTAAAAAACTCATCAGATTTTTCTATTACCTAAAAATCTTTATTTCAGTTAAATTCTTCAGCCCATTTCCCTTTGATAATTATTTATAAGAAACAACAGGTCATTTAAAAGTATTTAGTTTCCACTGACTCAGAGTAGGGTTTCCATCCAGTGGTGTTCTTAGGGGTAGACAACAAACCATGAAAGGGATTCCAGGGTGTGTGTGTGTGTGTGTGTGTGTGTGTGTGTGTGTGTGTGTGTGTGTACAAACAGCTTCTGCTAGGCTCTCCAAGCCTCCGTGTCCTCATCTGTAAAATGGACAATGTTAGTACCTACGACAGGGTTGGGAGGAGGATTTAGTTAGAAAACATGTAGAGGGCTGGGCACAGCACCTGGTCACATGGAATGTTGCTTTTGTTTCATAGGAATGTTTTTCTTTCAGTACTAGATGATTACACACTAACTCTATGGAGAAACTGAAGAAAAAAATCCAGAAACTCCTAATGACCCTCCATTTTCTCCAGCTAAAAATTACCTTCAGCTAATATGTAGGAATGTAGAGCATTGATGCTTTCTGATGTTCAAAAAAACACACATGAACATATATATATGTTCATATATATATATATATAAAAAGCAAATATGGCAAAATATTAACAAGTTTTGAACTAGGTAGCAGGTTCATTGTAGTATCCTTTAAACTTCCTGTATATTTGAAATTTTTCATAATTGGAAAGTTGGGAAAAATTAATCTAAAAAGCATTAGTTGCCCCAAATTTTTTTCTGTTAGTTATTAAGTGGTAACTAATTAGTTACTAATATGCTATACCCAAAAGACCAATTAGAATGATTTAAATGGAACAGAAGGGTCTCTCTCATAATTATTTAAGATGGGCAGGCAATCCAGGGTGGGCAAAGCTCTGCCTCATGACTGGTCAGCTCTGCCACCCTCAACATTTGGCTTCTGCCTCTGGACACAGGACTGCTTCTTCACTCATTGCTGTGTCCAGCCAGCAAGAAGTAGGAAATTCCAAGCATGCTTCTAAGGCACTGACCCCCAAGTCACAGACATATTTCTTCTCACATCCCATTGGCCTGAACTTTATGTCACCACAAGCATCTGCAAGGGAGGCTGGGAAATGTAATTGGGGCAACCATGTGCTGGTACCATAGTGAAATACTACATGCCCAGCTAAAAACTGCAAGGCATTGGTGGTGAGGTGGGTGCAGAGTTCTGTTATTAAAAGCAAGATAGAGAGAATAGACCCTGGGAGACAGGAGTTAAATTTAAATGGTTCCAATTTACATTTGTTTTTCTTCTTTAGAGAAGTTTTGCATTCAAATTATTTTCTTGTCTTTAAAATGTATCTCAAAACGAATGATTTCAAGTGGTAAAGACTTCTTGGGCACATCTATTGAATCATTCCTCTAATACAAACCAAGAAGTGAAGGAGCTGCAGTCACAGAAATGTCCTGAATTAGATCTTTTGAAGCTAACTATAAATAAAATCACATGGGGACTTCCCTGGTGGCACAGTGGTTAAGAGGCCACCTGCCAATGCAGGGGACATGGGTTCAAGCCCTGGTCCGGGAAGATCCCACATGCCGCAGAGCAACTGAGCCTGTGCGCCACAACTGCTGAGCCTGTGCTCTAGAGCCTGCGAGCCACAACTACTGAGCCTATGTGCCACAGCTACTGAAGCTTGTGTGCCTAGAACCCGTTCTCCGAAACAGGAGAAGTCACTGTAGTGAGGGGCCCACTCACCGCAACAAAGAGTAGCCCCCGCTAGATGCAGCTAGAGAAGGCCTGTGTGCAGCAACAAAGACCCAACGCAGCCAAAAATAATTCATAAATTAAAATAATAATAATAAAAAAATAAAATCTCATGAATACTAAGAAATATTTAACATATACATTAACTTCTTTTTCCTTACTGCATGGTAAGATAATTATTTAATCAAACTTTGTTCTAACTTTTCCAGTCATTTGAAGTTCATTTGAAATTATTGGAAAGTCATAGGGTCATATTTCATTCACTAGTATCCTAGTGTCCACTAGTATCCTCAATTGAAGTCCATGTGAAATCTAATTTGGAGCCAGTGTAAACAGAAGATGTCAGGTACCTCAAAGAGCATCATGTATAAATAAAAATGAAAGCATTTTGCTTTCATCATGAATGAAATCCTTCATCTAAGGAATGCTTTTCACTCAAAGAAAATGGGCTTTTACTGGTGCGGGCAGAGGGAAGGGGGATCACTGCAGCCGAGGGCAGAGCTCAGGCTGGAGAGCAGCCCTCTTCTGGGCCACCCACGCTTGTTTCCAGGTGACTTATTGGTGTCCCTTGGGGTGTAAGGGACAGAAACCCTGCTCAGACTAGCCTATGTCCATAAGGGAATTTATTGGCTTCTAGGTGGGAAGGATTCTGGCATAGCTCATAATATCAAAAAGAGAGCTACAAAAAACAGTGCCTCGGGGACTGGTTTCAGAGATTCAACAGCCCCAGGATGTTCTGTTTGTTTCAGCTTCTACATATGTATGTGCAGAGGGTTTCTTATGAGGTGAGTATGGCCACCTCATCAAAAAGAAAGAACTTCTTGAAATAACTCAGACAGAGAAAGACAAATACTGTATGTTATCACTTATATGTGGAATCTAAAAATAAAACAAACAAATGAATATAACAAAAAGAAGCACACTCACAGATATAGAGAACAAACCAGTGGTTACCAGAGGGGAGAGGAAAGGAGGGGGAGGGGCAGGATAGGGGTAGGGGGTTAAGAGGTACAAACTACCATGTATAAAATAAATAAGCTACAAGGATATATTGTACAGCACAGGGAATATAGCCAATATTTTATAATGACTTTAAATGGAGTATAACCTATAAAAATATTGAATCACATATAACCTATAAAAATATTGAATCACACCTGAAACTAATATAATGTTGTAAATCAACTATATTTCAATTTTTAGAAAGAAAGAACTTCTTTATCCTAGAGTCAATATAGTAATCCCAGGGAAGGACTCTGATTGGATCTGATTGGGTCACATGCCCACACTGCAGTAGAGAGGAAGGTGGATAGGAAAGCTAGCTGGAAAGATGGTTGTCCACGACACCTTTCTCCCTTCCCAGGTTTGAATGATTTTGACAGCCCTAAGCTTGGATGACTCAGGAACATATTCTGTGAGCAAGAAGGGTTGGGGTTTCTCTGCATGATTCAAAAGCTCGGACTCTTCTAACTGATACTGGAGTCACACTTAGTCTTACAGTGGCTTCCTATTTCTCTTTCAACCCTGAGACACACAAGGAAGAGAAATCCTGAATGTACACTCAATGTTTTTATTACTTTATAAACCATAGTTTTTAGCTACTCTTCCACTCTATCCATCATAACACTGTCCAAGACAATGCAATGTCTTATGATTGCTGGTATAATTCTGACTTTGTTCTTTTGCTTTTGTTTTTAAGACGTCAACAGTGGAAAATGAAAGATACATTGGTAGGACACCCTAACTGAAACTGGTTTGTCACTGAGTCTCATGTATTTGAAATGGGTCATTCATTTTTAGTAAATGAGGATGATTCTCAGAAGTTGATCGATTTTATTAAGGGGTAGCATTAGATCTGCATGCAACTCTTGGTAGAATCTGCTCTCATTCTACAGCGAAAATATCAGAAGAAAGTAAGAACCTATATGAATAAGTCTGGCAATGTTGCATGAAAAATCTCTTTATTGACATAGGGAAATACTCAAAATATAGTGAGTGTTAAGTGCAAAAGTGAGCTAGCTGTAAACATCCATGTGTGCATATGCAAATACATAGTAAAACATGCCAAATTTAAACAGTGGTATCTCTGTGAGATGGGATTGTGGGTGGGTTTTGCTTTTTTCTTTATTTTTGCCTGTGTTTCTACGCTGAGCGTGTATTATTTTTGTAATTGGAAATTTTTATTTGAGAAACATACAAATCTTTAACCACAAATCTACTCATATTTTTGCAGAGCTGATAATGTGAAAAAAATAAGGTAAGACATTCAGGCTCCAGTTCAAAGCCAGCTACTCCCTGACCTTGGACAAATACCATCTTCCTTCTGGGTCTTACCTCTGTACAATGAGGGATTAAAGTAGATGATCTCCAAGGACTGGTCAGGTTTCAGTCTCCTACACTCTAAGTTATAAGAACATTGCAATTTGATTTGTTGGAAAAGCTATTATTTCATGTGGAGTGAGGGAGGCGACATCATTGCTGAACATGTATTTATTAAAAGTCACTTGGTAAAAAAAGAAAAGAGTTTGTTCTGAAATCTTTTATAGAGTTAGGTATTTTGTCATCTTCTAATATTTAAAATTTAAAATTTGGTGGCTGTTTACTTATTAATACTTATTTAAAAGTGAATTACTGTCACTATCTTATTATTCTGAATAATACCCAATTTTTATTAAGAAAATTCTCATTGAGTATGTGAGAGCTGGCCTCTATTGGCTGATGTACAAGAAGGAATTTATTGCAAAATTCACCTTTGGCCCTGGTGCTGGTGAAAAAGGAAAGATCCAGGCTGCCAAGTGCTCCCAGGCTCCCCCTCCTTCCCATTTCATTCAGTCAACAGGAGAGGTCATTCAGGAGTGAATGCATCCTTTGTGCCTGTGGGAAAGGAGCCAGTAGCTAGGCTTGAGAAAGGAGCAGTACCCATCAGCCCCGCCTGCAGCCAAAAGGCTATATCCTCACTGTCCAGCGTCCCAATGCCAGGGAGAACATGACATTCTCAAATCCTCTACCCTGAGAGTAAATCTGTCAGGTTCCAATGCTTGTATTAAATTCAGTACATTTGGTGAATGGGAATAAAAAGGGAAAAGATTTGAGATCTGAGACTTGCACTTGATGAATGCAAATGAAAATGTCTCTACCATCATGCTATGTCCGACTTGGGCTGTGAGAGTGGGCCTTTACTGAGGCAGGACCCACTGCAGACTTGTTCCTTTCAACTTGTCCAAGGACTCCAGTAACTCAGCCAAGAAAAAGATGAGCTGCCAACACACTCCTTTCAATGCAACACACTGAGGCCTGCATCTTCCTATATAAACAGTGCCATCAACCCTGGTTACGTTCCACAGTAGCCCGCAAAATTCAGTTTAATACAGCTGTTTGCATGGTGGTATATTTGCCATGAAAGCCAGTAGGAAATCCTTTTACTTTTATTTTTTTTAATTTTTTGCCCCACCGCACGGCATGCGGGATCTTAGCTCCCCGACCAGGGATCAAAGCCGCGCCCACTGCAATGGAAATGTGGAGTCTTAACCACTGGACCACCAGAGAAGTCCATGCATTTGTATTTTATACACTATAGTTCAACAAACCTATGGATTAACAAACTTTCATAAGACTAGCCTAGGCATCTGACTTCTATATATTTTTCTGAGAGTTTTTTTTGAGTAATTTTAGTTCTCACATTTGAGAAAATGTAATCCTAGTTCCCAGGTAACATATAAATGAGCTTTAAGCAAATAAACTCTTTGTAATCTGGGAAATTACTGGGCTTTTTCTGGGGCAGGGGGCTCTTTAAATGTTTTTTAAATTCTATCTTTATCTTGTTTATCCTTACTCAGTTTTTGTGCCTGAGCATATGATCATGATCTAAGATCTGCCATGTTATCAGTATTAAAGAAGCCCCTGTAACCTCATCAGGAGTCTGAAGATCCACAATTCTATCCCTGAGCTCTCCTTCTGTTGACTTAGATATCTTAGTTTAAGTTACCTTGGCAGAGACCATGTCTTTTTATTGCGAACCGCACCAAGGATGAGGTCAGGCCTCAGTAATATTTCAGAGTGAAACTATCCGCAGCTTCTCTGCCAGTCTGCAGAATGAGCTGGCCCCGCTGCAGAGCCATCCCACTGTGTCAGGGAGAAGCAGTTTGCAGCAGGGCAAGGAGAGGGGTCTGCTCCACCTAGAAAGGCGCCCCTTATTCCAATATGAGCTCAGTCTGAATTACCTGTGCAGCCTATTCCTATAGAAATGGGGGAGAGGTAGCCTCTGAGGCACTTTTTCTGCTGCTCAGATCCCAACAAACACCTAGAAGGAAAATGCAGGTTTTAGCATATCTCTATACCTGCTTTGCTCCCCCAAGTAAGATCTCAGCAGGTCCCTCTCCTCAGAGGTGTCACTGAGGACCCAGACAGGGGCACACAGCCAGCCCACCGATGAGGAGAACAACGGGCCAGGAAGCCACCCAGTGGTGTGAACAGAGAGGGGAGCGCACCTTCGCTTGGAGGGCAGGGAGGAGGGCGCATGAAGGGCGGCCCGAGCTGGCCCTTGAAGAGAAGCGGGCAGGGAACCAGACCAGAGGAACAAGACGGCGCCCATCCTTTTAACTCCTGGTTGCCAATCTCTTGTGTTTCAGAGGAAAGGCAGCCGGCACGTGAAAGGTGAAGACAGGAGCAAAGTCACAAGCAGGAGCATCGGATCGGACACGGCCCTGTCACACCCGGCTGAGAGCAGGAGTCCGCCCGAGGCACGCCCCCACGCCCCTTCTAGAGAATGCTGGACGAAGGAGAAGAGGCCGGCCCAGCACCGCAGCTTCGCCGGGTTCAGCAACAGTGACAGTGTCCTGCGGGACACAGATGACGGACCGCTTGACCAGGAAGATGGAGTAACTCAGGTCACTTGTATGTGAGCAAAGAAGGAAAGGAACAGAGGCCTTGTAAATAGTTATTAAAATAATTGCCAAGTTACTTTATTGTATTGCTTTATCTGCATTTATGGAATACTTTGAATTTTTCCAGACTCAGGCTTTCCTCTAATCTACGTAAACTTTGGCTCAACCTTCCAGGCAAGGAAGAATAACCAACATATTTGTAAATGTAGAATCATGTTTACAGTTTTCTCAACTAAAACATCTGTTTAAACAGATGTCTTATGAGGTTATTAACCGATAATGTACTTCAGTGTCTCATGAATGCATAAGGTATACTTTTCTTACAATTCCTGGTAAGACAACTAAATATCTCAACCAGTATTTTCACTTAATTAGAAAATTCTCAGGAAGTTAGAGCTTTACTTAAGCTGAAAATTCTCCCGCGCGCTCTCTCTCTCTCTGTCACACACACACACACACACACACACACACACACACACACACGGCTAATTAATAAAGTACCTATTTCCTGAATATAACAATTAATCTAAATTTTGTCTTTAACTATGGCAGGTATGTATGTACAAAGCAAACCCTTATTTGTTAAAATATTCTTTGAAAAAAAATCCTTTTCGTATGTCTTTGGTTTTAAAGGGTCACCATGTTACCAACCTCGTACTGATTCATTGAGCTTAAACTTTCTTTTGTCTAATAGCCTAGAAACACAGCGAAGCAGCATCCCTTAAAATTCAATATGAGAAGAACCCACAACCTCAATATTTAAAAACCGTAGTAGACAGAATTAATTTTCTTTCTTTTAAATTGTAAATAGTCTGAAAAGGGAAACATCAACTTTAAATGGAAACTGAAGTCTTTTATCGGCCTAGATATGAATTACGCTTTTATTTTGATTGCTAAAGCATGAAGAATGTGGAAACCCAGAATTTTCAGTCCTGCAGGAGTAAAAAGGTGCTCATAGCACATGCAATGTGTACAGTGACTTATCTGTTCCATCTCTGCTTTTCTTGCTCTGCTAGTAGGGATGCCTTTGCCTTGCCCAGCCTTTAACAGGTAAAGATTAAAATTTTACAAAATAGAGGATTTTCATTTATCTGCAAAAGACTTACTTTGAAATGTGGTTTATTTCAAATGAATTACAACTGTGCCATTGATGAGTTCAGCCTATTATATATTTTTATTAGCATTGGTGTTGACATTATAAAGTCATTTGAATAATAAAATGTCATTTGTAATTGGGCTATTGTTTCATTGAACACAAATGCTCATAATGTTTTACACATATGACAGATATGTATTACATATTATCAAATATATAGTGTAACTAGGGACTTCCCTGGTGGTCCATTGGTTAAGACTCTGCACTCCCAATGCAGGGGGCACAGGTTCAATCCCCAGCTGGAGAACTAAGAACCTGCACGCCGCACAGTGTGGCCAAAGAAATAAATAGTTTTTATGTAAATCTGTTATGTAAATGTAAATCAACCATACTTCAAAAAACAAATGTATGGTGTGACTAAACTGTGTTGATCTCCATGAATTTTTGGTAAGATTGACATGGAATTATTCTACTTCTACCGTGCAGAAGCATTACCTTTATAGGTATAAAGGAACTGAAGAATATTCTGCTCAGTATTATTCTATGGAAATAGCTATCAACAGTATTGGCAGAAGTGTTTTTTTGTTTTTTTAGATGAACCTGAGTTCCATATTCAAGAGTTGGTGAATTTTTGGTAGAAATAAATACTACTTCTGGAGCCCACAAAATGCCATGAGTTACGAAACACAGGTAATGAACTCAGAAAGGTCAGACAGTTTTTCCCAATGCCAGGGTCTACAACAGGCAGAGGTTCTGGTATATTCTGTTAGTGTAAAGAAGGGATCTGAAGTATTAAAAACAGAGAAAGAAATTTATATCGACTAAAGGAAAACTCAGAAATCTCTTTTAATTTTTTAAAATTTGTATAAGAATACTTTCTTTTTCAGTTTGTTTCTGTTATTTCTTCTTACTAATAAAATCTTTTTATTAGAATAAACTTAGCGGTCATACCCTTAAAACCTATTTTATAAACAGTTACTCCAACAGTTACCCTTAAGTTATGTGGCAAATTTGTATGATAGTGAATAAATAATGACCAAATGGTTCTAGAGCATTTTAATTATATATAAGTAACTCTGAGTCTCTTTTAAAAAACAAAAAGTAACAAAACTTGGACTCTATATGCCTAAGAAGTTAAATGTGAGTAACCTTATCATTATCTGCCAGTTGTACATTCAGTTCTTTTCATAATGCTGTGTAATTCCTTAGGGGCTCTGGCATGTGAATTTTTAATACCTATAAATTATGATGATGAAAAAGTATGCAGATGACAGATGTGGGTGTGAGGTTCTGCCATTCACCTTGGTATGGCATCTATAGCACTTCTGTCTTAGGTTTCCATAACCACCTGTTAGTTCCATCCCATTTGGGTTGAATGTCACCTGTTATCTCCATGGACAGCATTTAGCACCTAATTACCAGAGAAACTGCCACAGAGCTGGGGAGCAGCTCTATCAATGTCACTTAAAGACAACAGAAACATCACGCTTTTTAAGAGACTTGAGGGCTTCCAGTAGCCTTCAGACACCTATAGAAGCAGGAGGCAGGGCTGTGGTAAGTCCAAATCACAACTATCATCTCCAAATCATTTGTTTTATCAGGAGCAGGTGTTGACTATAAATGTACCAGTTGCATTTTCATTTCTTTCACTCTGGAACAGCTAAGGAACTCTTTTTCCCAGCCTTTCCTCACTACCTTAACTCCTCGCTACCATTCCCTCTAGGCTGGAAGGACTATGGCTCTTTCAGCATTAAGACTAAGAAGGATTTCCTTCTCTCAGCTCCTCAGGGCCCCAGCAGCCATCTGAATGGAAAGACTAAATTTCAAGTGAGCACTGAAATGGAGTGGTGCTAGCAATGGGGAGAGTCTATAACTAAGCATTTTAATTCAAAATACACTGGTAGGGGGCTTCCCTGGTGGCACAGTGGTTTAGAATCCGCCCGCCAATGCAGGGGACACAGGTTTGAGCCCTGGTCCGGGAAGATCCCACATGCTGCGGAGCAACAAAGCTCGTGTGCCACAACTACTGAAGCCCACGTGCCACAACTACTGAAGCCCACACACCTAGAGCCCATGCTCTGCAACAAGAGGAGCCATGAGAAGCCCGTGCACTGCAAAGAAGAGTAGCCCCTGCTTACCGCAACTTGAGAAAGCCCGTGTGCAGCAACGAAGACCCAACACAGCCAAAAATAAATAAATAAATTTATTTAAAAAAAAATACACTGGTGGGTATGTAGGAAAACCAGCTAAATGCAAACTGTCAGAACCATTTAAATAATATTAATAGTAGCAATTTATCATACCTTGAGAGCGAGTTTTACTTGTGCAATAGCCCAGAGTTTTATAGAGCCATATATAAACATAAGATGACCAGTGGTGAGTTTCTTGATTTTATTTTTGCCTCATGTATCTCAGACTTGGAAGCTGAAGAAACCAGCAATGAGGAAATGCCATGTTGCAGACCAAGAAAACCCTAACAAAAGCCTAGCAAGACGGCACGTATTTAGACAATAACGGTTCTACTCCAGCCAAACACCACCACAGAAAAACCTGTTACCTCACCTGGACCTACACCAGCACAGACTGAGTGGTAAGCCTAGATTTCCACCCTCACAAGGCTATACCAAAGGGGCCCAACACCGCGGCCAGGGTGGTGTCAGAGAAAGACAGTAGGGAACTGGGGATTTTATCCCCACGGGCCAGTCAGAGGCTCCCCACCCTCACCGCACAGTGTTAGTGGAGATCATGTAAGAAGTTTGGACTTCACCCCCCATCCATCGTTGTTGTACACCTAGACAGCAGCTTCAAAGGAAAATCAGTTCTGGTAACATGGGAACATTGTTTTTCTTTAACTTCCTTTACCTGTTGAGTCATTTCCCTGCAAAACAGTATGTCAATTGCTGAAAATGAAGTTCCAAAGTGTACACTAAGGCATAAAAGGCCAGTGAAGCAAACCAATAAGAAATGGAAATCAAGTTATTCTTATCTTCTCATCAAAAATGTAATCACTAAATAAAACAGCTGGGGGAATTAGAAGATTTGCCTACATGGAATAAAGTTTGAATTGACCCTCCATGTTTCAATCAAGTATTCACTCTGTCTTCCCAGTTTCACTGCTGTGCCTGAGCCGCCAGGAGACCTGACTGGGCAGGCTAGCCAAGAACCACCCACACGGACACCTAGGAAATCTGAAGTCCAGGCTTTCTAATGTAAGAATTTCTTTGGTTGGTTATGCAGAAAAACTGTTAAATACACACATTTCAACTCCTTTGTGTCTTAATGGGGATACTAATCCTCAGGGACAGAGTCGTTTTCAACATGTTAGTTTCAAAAGTAGAACCACTCACATCACTGTAATAGATGTGGTTAGTAAAATGACTTTATTTAACACAAGAGAATATAGCATGTTTTCTAATTTCAGTAAATTAATAGAAAACTGAGACACATCAAATTTGGATATTTTACTTACATTTCCTTTATTCTTTCTCAGACTATAGGCATAGTTTAATGTTTATACAGCACACACAAAAAGTGGGTTTTAACATTTCAATATTTATTCCTGTAAACATTAGTTCCTTAGCCACATGTCATTCTTCTGAATTTGTTCTTTTGGGAAACCATGTGACTCAAGATTTTTCTCCTTGTCTAACCCCCTCCAAAAGTATTAGTTAAGATTCCATTTTTTAAAATTTCCAGCTTTATGGTATAGCTGCAGACTGACATTTTATATATGTTTCTCCCTTTTTTCCCACCTCTTCATGTAAAGAGCTACTGCCATGGACTTGAGTTAAAATGAATGGGATTCATATCTTATTCCAAAATATCTTCCAGATGAATTAAAAATTAAATATAAAAAACAAAACTATAAAAATACTGTAATAATATATGAGCAAATATTTAGAGCATAATTCAAAACCCAAAAGCCATAAAGGAAAAGACTGTGTAAATACTAAGACTGCACATTTAAAACCTGCACACAGAAAAACACTCCATTAACATCATCAAAAGGTAAACAAAAAATTGGAATCAAGAAATGATCAAATAACAAAGGGCTAATATTCTACGTATACAAAGGATGTTAATAAAAAACAGATGTACAACCTAGTAGAAAAAACTGCAAATGACACAAATAGGTAGTTTATTTAAGTCTTTTTTTTTTTTTTTGGCCACCCCACGCGGCTTACAGGATCTTAGTTCCCCAACCAGGGATTGAACCCAAGCCCTCAGCAGTGAGAGCGCAAAGTCCTAACCAATGGACATCCAGGGAATTCCCAAGTAGTTTATTTTAAAAAGAAACATAAACAACCAATAAACATGCCCTGGTTTAAACTCACTAATAAAAAATTGCAAAACAACAAAAAAAGAAAATGCCTTTAAAGGCAGATATCCCAAATAAAAGGTGGAGGAGGGAGGATATATTTTAAGAATGCGGGCTTCCCTGGTGGCGCAGTGGTTGAGAGTCCGCCTGCCGATGCAGGGGACACGGGTTCGTGCCCCGGTCCAGGAGGATCCCACATGCTGCGCAGCGCCTGGGCCCATAAGCCATGGCCGCTGAGCCTGCGCATCCGGAGCCTGTGCCCCACAACGGGAGAGGCCACAACAGTGAGAGGCCCGCGTACCGCAAAAAAAAAAAAAAAAAAGCTTTTTAGTTTTCAGTGTTCAGTCTCTTGTCAGTGATGAAACCCTCCTCCTGAAACAATTTCCCTGTAAGAGGACGCAGGTTCACTCTCTCACCCATTTGTTCCTTTAACAAATATTTCTTAAGTCTTGGTCAGTCTTGAACTTATGAAATCAATAGGCTAACGGAGGAGAAAGATAGTGCATGAACAGTAATAGAAATAATTACGTAATTATAGTTGATGGAAATACTCATAGCAAGCAAAGTTTGCTAGGAGGGCATATAACAGACGAACCTAATATAGTCAAGGTCAGGGAAGGCTTCCCTGAGCAAATGATATTTGATAAATAATAATATTCTAGTAATAGATAGTTTGTGTTATAAAATTATAAACAGATCATTTTAGTGAATTATTAAAAAATACTTATTTATTTAGGCTGCTCCGGGTCTTAGTTTCGGCACGCGGAATCTTCACTGCGGCATGCGGACTTCTTAGTTGCGGCATGCATGTAGGACCTAGTTCCCTGACCAGGGATCGAACCAGGTCCCCCACATTGGGAGCGCAGTCCTACCCACTGGACCACCAAGGAAGTCCCATAAGCAGATCATTTTAAACTTGAGGACCTATGAACTTCTCAGGGGTGCCCCCAAATATTTGAGACCTGTTAAAAAATACGTTGGCTCCAAAATATGAAAACTGCCAAACCGAAATATTTAAATAGCTGTAAAACGTAATATATATAAAAACGTTATTTCCTTTCATATTCATAAAAATGTCGTTAACTTTGAACGTAACTTGTAGATTAACTTTTCTCACTTCCAAGGCATATGTGATGATGGATGAGAAACCACAGCCAATTGTAAAACTAAGTGACCAATGGCGAGACAAATTCTTAAAATCAATTAAAAAAAGCTGTTCAAATTTATATATTTTAATATATAAATAATATTTAATGTGAAATGGGGATACATTTTAATATATTCGGTCTTATGTGGGGTGGACTCTACTGCCTACAAAGGTCTGAAAATTGTCTGGTTTTAAGGACTTGGGAAGCTCGGGGCAAAGCATCTCAAACCTTGCAGAGCAGCAAATGGTGTGCCAGGACCTGAGTGAGAACGGGGGTACAGATGGGCTCTTATCAGTAGATCTAGGGTGTCACAGGCATTGGGAGAGAGTAGGAAATAGGGAACTCAAAGATGAAAAATTCTTCTTCTGTAGGTCGAGAGAACATGTGCATCAGGAGAAATCTATCCTATCTGTCGCTCTCCACCTGGCCTCCCTTTCACCAACATCACTGCCTTTCTAGGTCACCATCTTGGCCCCTTTTCACACACCATTCTGATTCTACACGAGTAATGATTTTTAATTCTCAGTGAGTATATGAGCCCTTGAATCTTACATATGAGTGGAGTCTGAAGAGTACAGAGGAAATGATACCTTGGGTTTGGAGGGCTTTGACAGCCAGAAAGACACATTTGAGAGGCCTCTCCTAGACTGTGGCCTCTCCTAACACCCCAGAAATGTGACACCAATCAATATGGTCACATTCTAATTGGTATTATCCTGCTAAATCTGAGCTTCCACTCTGTACAAATGGATTCTTCCCATAGTGATTGCTCTATATCTGGGAACTGGTATTTAATTAAAATAACAAGGACTTAGTCTCTACCCTTGCCCTAAAAGTTGGCATCTTATTCAGAAATAGCAAACCCCACTCATTCCAGCCATAATCCTCTCACCAACAACTAAGCTCATTGCCATGCACCATAACATCTCCCTTGCCCCAAGCAATGCTTGAAAAACCCCTCTCCTCCTAATGCCCGCAAATCATCACCAAGTTATTTTAAATCCTTTTGTATTAACACATTTAACTATGTTCAGATAATCACAATAATTATACATAAATACAGCACTAAACAAAAACCTTCATTAATTACTAGACAGGTTGTGAATATAGCTTAGAAAAAACTTATTAATGTGAATAAGCAAAACCGATGTTTTCACAGATGTTGTCGCCAAGACTTACAGCTTCTCTAACTAGATATGACATTAATATAAGCCATTATTATAAAACACAATTTGTATGTTATCCAGTGAAATTTTTTAAACTTTTTAGAGACAGTTTTCACAAAGTTAACACTAAAATGTAGAATTGAAGAACTAAAAATTGTAAGATATTCCAAATTTAGTAAGGAAGAAATTGAAAATCTATAGTTAAAGATGTACTTTTCTAAAGCTTATTCCTCTCCTTTTAAGGTCACTAACATCACATTTTCTTTCTTCTCCAGTAGTCTCATATCTAGCTTCTAGAAAGCAGTGCTCTTTACATAGCTGTTACCTAAAGTTTATTTTCTAATTTGCATCCAAAATCATACTCCTTAAAATGTTTCATCTTCCATCTCTCCTACTCTGCCTTTCACAAACTGGTAAGCAAGGTTTCTGAACCACAGAATGATCAGTTCTATGAGTCAACTAAAAGAGCATGCCAAAAAATTTAGCTATCAATGGATCAATACAAGGATGTAGTAAATGGTAAGCGACAGAAAATGATTTCAAGTTCAACTTTTTCAGTCAGAGACTTAAATCAAGCACGTGCGACTGCGAGGCATAAAGAAGTAGATAACATGCAGGAGATAAAAAGAACCACCATCAGAGTAAAAATTAAGTCCATAGCATGCAGAACATTTTGACATCAACAATATGAATTCAAGAGGACTGCTGTGGTAGGCTGAATAAAGGCCCCCTAAGACAAATATGCTACTTTATATGGCAAAAGGGACTTTGCAAATATGATTAATGATCTTTTTATTTATTTTTTAATATTTATTTGGCTGAACTAGGTCTTAGTTGCAGCATGTGGAATCTAACTAGTTGCCTGACCAGGGATAGAACCCAGGCCCCCTTAGGAGCGTGGAGCCTTAATCACTGGTCCACCAGGGAAGCCCCTGATAAATGATCTTGAGATGGGGAAATTAGCCTCGATTATCCAGGTGGGCATAATGAGGCAATCACAAGCATCCTTAGAGAGGTGGAGAGAGCTATCACTACAGAAGAAAAGGCAATGAGATGATGGAAGTAGAGACTGGATTGATGGGGCCACAAGCCAAATAATACCAGCTGCCAACAGCAACTAAAAGAGGCAAGGAACAAATCTCCCCTGGAGCCTCCAGAAAGAGACGGGAACTTAATTTTAGCCCAGTAAAAGTTATTTTGAGCTTCTGACCTCAAGAGCTTTAAGAGAATAAAGTTGTATTGCTTGAAGTCACTAAGTCTGTGGTAATTTACGAGAGCAGACACTGAAAACTAATATCATCACTAATATGGTTCTCAACAATCAGAATCCAAGATCTGCATTTTTTTGTAAAGTGTTTTTTCTTTTTTAAAAAAATATTTATTTATTTGGCTGTACCTGGTCTTAGTTGCAGCATGTGGTATTCTAGTTTCCTGACCAGAGATCGAACCCAGGCTCCCTGCGTTGGGAGCGCAGAGTCTTAACTGCTGGACCAGCAGGGAAGTCCCTGTAAAATGTTTAAAAATATAAAAGCACCAAATATTTTTAAGTGATTTAAATATTAATCCAAATCAAGGCAAGAACAATTTCTAAATATACACCAGGTTTTTTTTTTTTTTTTTTTTTTTTTGTCACGCCATGCAGCATGTGAGAGCTCAGTTCCCTGACCAGGGATCAAACCCATGCCTCCAGCAGTGGAAGCAGGATGCCCTAACCACTGTACCACCAGGGAAGTCCCTACACCAGGTTTTAAAACATGATGACATTTTTTAGGGGAGTTAAACAAGGATTTACCCTCAAAAAAGATTCTATTGAATTTCTGGAATTGGGTGAAGGGGCTATTTCATTGCTAATGCAATAATGACCATACCCAATGTTTCCTTTTCTCTAGGGTTGCCTTGTTCCTTGGACTCCCCTCAATCTATCTCTGAGGGAGGTAGGGGAAATAGGAGCACAAAATCCTATCATTCCTACTTCATTTAACCCCTTTTAGAACAAGGTATAAAGCATTTTTTTTGTTGTTGTTGTTTTTACAGACACTAACATTTTCTTCTAGACACTAATAAGGAAAACCAAAAATATTAAAATCAGCAAATGCTTGCAAAGATGTAGAAAATTCTTTTACATAAAGTATCATATTAAATGAGAATGTTTGACACTGTTACAAAAAAAGGCAGAGAAAATCCTATTATTTGTGACAAACTACAATTTTTAAGTGAAGATTTACAATTGTTATACAAGATACAGATGGCTTTCATGAGGTCCACTCAAAATAAAGTGGTAAATACACTATGGAATTATAAACTGCTTTTACCAAGGTTTATAGCAGAAATCCAGATCAGGATAAAATGCTGATTTCATTTAAAAATGAATAAATATTTTATTAATTTTTGAATAGTGATGCTGTAATTAATCATGGACTCAATATCTGACATAACATTTGACATATCAGGATGTCAGTTGTATTTCTCTTTTGGAAATTTGGGTTATTATGAAAACTCAGTATTCTCTGCTTAATTACAATAGGTTCTCACACTTGATATAAAGCGTTGTGTACTATAAAAAGAAATGTAAATAGAAAAAAATCAAATAAATGAAGTACTGTAATTAGATTCTTAGCCCAGAGAAAATATCCATGCATCCCAAAATGTTAAGAGTGAGGCTCCTAATTAAACCTTTTAGATGAGTAATCTAACCCTCTAGTGAATTCACTTGGTAGTTATCTGGTTTTATAGTGTACCCTACACTAATAAATGTATATTTTTTCAGAAAAAATATTTGGATGTTTTTTTGACAACCTCAAATAAATTGCTAAACATGTTGTACCAATACATCCATAGTGCTGCTTAGTGAACAATTAGCTGTATTCAAAAAATGAAAATCTTTCATGCCTAGCATGGAAGAACTATACCAAGAAACCTTTAGTACATTCAAGAAGTAGCTAAAAAATGAAGTATGCAAAATGTAGCATTTAACTGTGCAATAAAATTATAGGAGGCTTTAGGAAAAAATAGGGCGAAGTACCCAGGGAAAAATTAATTAGTTCTATTACAATGAATTTTACATCAGTCAATAAATGTGTTTGAGACCATAATACAGTTCTTGCTAACAATGCAATTAATCATAGATATTAAACTTTATGCTGATATTAAAAGTTAAAATTTGGGCTTCCCTGGTGGCACAGTGGCTGAGCATACGCCTGCCGATGCAAGGGACACGGGTTCGTGTCCCAGTGCGGGAAGATCCCACATGCCACGGAGCGGCTAGGCCCGTGAGCCATGGCTGCTGAGCCTGTACGTCCGGAGCCTGTGCTCCGCAATGGGAAAGGCCACAAAAGTGAGAGGCCGCATACAGAAAAAAAAAAAAAAAAAAAAGTCAAAATTTTAGGGAACTTGTTAAAAATTTAGGGAACTCCCTGACAGTCCAGTGTCTGGGACTCTGCGCTTCACTGACAAGGGCCCGGGTTCAGTCCCAGGTTGGGGAACTAGGATCCCACAGGCTGGCTGGAACAGCCAAAAAACACAAAATACATATATATATATATATATATAAAACTGAGAAACTTGTTTCTAGAAATACAAAGTTAACACCTCAAGTCAGAGAAAAGAAAATGTACACACACAAAAGAACTATAATACCCATGGGAACATAAATTATTAAAAATTAGCTACTTTCCCAGATATGATAGGGGAAAAAGAATGAGTCGACTATATGAGTCAAAATAATTTTATAAAAAGAAACTTTTAACTTTTGGATCTATACTGGGTAATCCAAACAAAAAGTGGAGCCTAACTTCCTTATTGCACAGAACTGTGAGTTTTCTATTCCCCCCTTCTTAGAACACTTCATAAATCAGTGGTTTGCCAGGCTCATCAGTTTTTCTAATACCACCTAAGTACATACATGTATATTTTCAAAATTCTGTAATCAGTATTAAGGAAAAACAGTAACTGTTTCATTTAGGTCTTACCTAATGAAGTAAGTCAACTTTACAGTGCAAGAGTATGAATGAGATATCAATATGAATACAAAAGCAAGACTACAAACTGATATTTTCTTTGGGGGATTTTTTTTTTTTTTATGATCAATTCCAAACACACAGTACAGGGAAGATGGAATGAGTAAGAAAAAAATCATATTTTATTTCCCTAGTAACACTGAGTTATATTATTCAAAAGATGTTTCAAAATATTTAGCCAGATCACCAATCCCAGCCACTGCCTTAGTTCAAATGTTCACTAATAGTCAAGCAACAGAAATCCATTTTGAGACTTTGTCTAGAGAGAACAGCTACATCACTATATATAATTTATTAACTTAGTAGTTTAGTCTCTCAATATTTAGCAAGTTTGTGTAAAAATTACTATTCCCACTGGTTCATAGTAACATTAATATAAATGCATCATTTCAAAGTCAATATTCCTTTCACTGAGAACATAAAACTTCTTAAAAGTTAGTTATGGGTTGGGGTAATGACTGGCTGCTGGGATAGCACTGTTCAAAGCCAAATATACTGGCAGGATTGGAAGGCATAAATAAATACACAAACTCCCAGGACACTACTGTTTTCTATATTTTTGCTGTACATACTTGTCTCATAATATGGTATAAATTATTTCCTCCAATTTGAAAAAAAAAATCAAGATGACTACATTTTAATCTTCATTTGAAAATAACCTATTCAAATGAAAAAGAAGTTCGTTTGTTAATTCTGTTCAAAAGATGGATTTAAATATTTTCTTCACTACATGTACAATTTTTTTTTTACCCTTAGTGCCTTGTTACAACCAGTTTAGCAATTAAGACCTCCAGTGCTTTTGTAAAAAATTGCATTCAGTAGGTAAGACTGTAAAATCTACAGTTGAATCCTTCTTAAGATGCTGAATTACAAAGTCCAAAAAATGTATAAGCATTCAGCAATACCTTTGGAACCTGTGAATTATTGCAAAAATATCTTACATGTGCATATAATTCAAACATAAACTTTGTGGGGAAGGGGTGTAAAATAAATACTACAATATTTTTCAACTCTATTTAAGTGCTGCCTAGATGGTTAGAAGAAAAGATTAATATTACTAATAGTAAGAGTCAAACTATTTTAAAGACTGTTCTCCGAGTAGTTAGAACAATTTCACAAAGCAAAGATAAGCACGAGCCTATGCCAGTACATTTTTTCCTGTAGTGTAGTTGCTAATATGAGGTATAATCTGTAGGCAATTAATACAAATATAAATAGGTATAAGCCACCACTAAATCACAGTCTGGTGAAAAGCTTCTCAGCTAATGTACTTTGGGGAGAGAGTTAAGGGAAATGAAGAGAAGGGAAGGACAGGGCACGTTTCCAGTGGGAACATCAATTACACGCTTTTATCGTTATCATCTTGTATGTAACAGTCCACTGAACAGAAAGATAAATCCTTTCCAAGTATGCTGGTCTAGAATATACTTTATGTAGCATAGTAAGATTATTTAAGTATTACTAATGCTTCATTTGCATTTATATTTGGACATATACATAATCATATATATATATCAAAAAGTATAAACAGAATTTAAAAACACTTTTATCTCACTTTGGAAAACTTAACAGTTAAGACTGAACTATGTGCTACAGAATTTTCTAGAATATCAAAACTCAGGTATAAAACCAAAGGAAAACATTACTATCTCTTTAGTAAATGGCTTGTGTGAAACCTCAAGCTCACTCATCTTTTTCATAGATGTGTTTATTTGATGAGGATTGTGATCCAATGATTGTTTAGCAGCAATTTTACCAAACTGTAAATTCTTTTATTAACGGGCATTATAAACAGATAATACTAATCTTATTTAAAAACCATGAGTGCCACACCAGTGAATATATAGCTCATGAATAACTTAAAAAGTATTTCCCATTTTAAAAGGCAACACTCAGCATACAAAAACCTATACTAAACAAAGAAGCTATAATATGGATATGTGATTGATGTGTCTAAAATGATATATATACAGTACATAATTAATGTTAATTATGTGATCAGTACATTTTTTTCTATATGATTCCCTTCATGCTTCACTTTCCCCAGAAACTGAATTCTGAACTTCTTCTTCTAAAATTGGTACAATCAGGTTATCCTTGGACATCAAATTATATTTCATCACAAATTTAGTAAACCGATGACACAAAAACGTTTCATTCTGTAGAGAGGGAAAAAAAATATGTCATTTCAACTTACTACTCAAAACCAAATAAATGAGACATAATATCGACATTTATTATTGTCATTCTGATAAGAACGTATCAGGACAATTAGTGAAATATACTTACTTCATATTCATCAAATATCTGCCGGTGATGAAAATAAGCATGTGAAAATATTCTGTAAATCCTACGGCATACTGATCCTAGTTTTGCTACAGATGATTCCTTTATGCTAACCCTAGAAATAGAAAAGAAATCACAGATTTATAGAGCTGGACAGATCTTAGGAACACTATAGTCCAATCTTCTCAATTCACAAGTGCAGAAACTGGCACCAGAGAAAGTAAGTGACCAGTCCAGGTCACAGCACTAGTAAGTGGCAAGGGCAGGGCTAGAACCCCTGTTCTTCACTCCTGGGGCAGTGCTCTTTCTAACCACACTGCCCGAGAAATTCAGTATTATAGTTCTGAAACTTTGTTAAAGTTTAATGCAATTAAAACAAATCCTGACAAAACAAAACTTACTAAAATATATGTTTATGACATTAATGCTCTGTCCACTAGAGCTAATTAAAACTACTGAAAGAATTATTGTTTTATTCTACAGAACCCAATTCTTTTTCATGTGTGTGTTGAGAAATAAAAACTGCCTACATATTTCTGATTTTTAAAAAAATGTACATAGGATACCAAGGCAAAAACCGTTATTTTAAAACTATTTTATATGAGCCCTTTGAAGTTAGTGATATTGGGGAAAAGTCTCCAAATCTATCCACCTGGTCACAAATATCTTACTAGAATAAAAGGTCAGTCACAAACCTCACCAATAATATATTACAGTATGTACACGCTTCCTCTCAGGTCTTAAAAATCTGAAGGCAAGGATAAGTACTCCTTCAAAAATAAGCAGTCCCAACAGAGAAGAGACTGGTGGTTGCCAAGGGGGAGGAGAGTAGGAGAGGGTTGGAGTGGGAGTTTGGGATTAGCAGATGCAAACTGGTATATACAGAATCGATAAACAACAAGGTCCTACTGTATAGCACAGGGAACTAACTATATTCAATATACTGTGATAAACCATAATGGAAAAGAATATGAAAAAGAATATATATATATGTATAACTGAGTCACTTTGCTGTACAGCAGTAATTAATACAACATTTCAACTATACAATTAAAAAAATACTCTGGAAATACACAGAACATACTTAGAAAAAAAAAAATATAAGCAGTCCAACTTAGGAAAGTCTGCTCTTTAGGCATGCTAAGAGGATGCCTCTCTCTATCACAGAGATTCAAGTAAGCAAGTGTGTAAAAATCCCAACTCTAAAGCATGAAGGGAGAGCCCTGGAAAATGATGCACAGCAGCAGGAACTGAACTGGCCTGTGAGATTCAGGAGCTGAGTCCTGATGCCTTTAGTTTAACCACAATCTTAATTTCAAAACTTGAATAATTCTGAACAAGCCAAATATATAATAGGTTAAAAAAAAAGTTTAAAGAATATAATGTATTAACAAGCAAACTAGTTTTAGTTTTGAAAACAGCAATCTTTAAAATTAAATCCAAAAAGTTTAGCACCATGTTTAAAAGTTTTGTTTACCTGCTGGGAAAATATTTATTGCTATTCAGAAGACATGCAGCACCATCAAGTGTGTGTCTAGTATAGTCTATAGCAGGACACTATAAAACAAAGGATACAAAAATGCATCAACAAAGAGCTCTACCTCTAAAATTACTTAAGCATCTTGTTCCAAAAACCCTGAGCACAGTCTAAGAAAAAGTTCCTTACAATATCAGAATGACTGTAAAATTCAATGTTATGTCAATAAATAAGGCTTTATTATCCCCTTCAACTGTAATACCTGGCTTCCAGAAAATAAGTGAATCAGTCCCCCAATTTCTCACTCTCAATATTGTACCTAGAAGAAAACAATGCTTAGAGCTGGGAAGAACACCTGATTATCTAATCTATCCCTCTGGCTTCACAAATGAGGAAACTGCGGCTGATCAGTTTGCAGAATATGCATAGGTTTCTTGCCAGATCTTAAAAGTCTATAGGCAAAGATAAGGAATACTTCAAAAAACAAGCAGCCCAACTTAGGAAAGTCTGCTTTTTAGGCATGCTGTCTAAGAGGAGGCTGACTCTGCAACGACAGAGATTCAAGTAAGCAAGCATGCAAATATCCCAACTCTGAAGCATGACAGGGAGAACCCCTGAAGAATGATGAACAGCAACAGGGACTACCCTTGACTATTGGTCAATGACTTATGCAAGACGATACAGTTAGGAAGAAGGACTTAAAAACCATAACCCAGATACACTGATTCCTAGTCCACTGATTTATACTTTACCAAGTGGCCCAGCAGCCTCTTTTACTTCACAAATACCTCCAGAAATCACTGCCTCCTTACATCTTAAAAAGCATGCTTTTATTATCTTGCTGGTACCCTGTTACCAATCTAGCAGCTCTCTCAAAAATTTTCTTCCTTTGCAATTTAATATGAAATCTGAAGTTTCTTTATATTTTAATAAACCTGTCTTACCCTATTTCATTTATCAGAAACAATGAAACCTATTTGTCTCATGGCAAATCAGCAAACCTATTAAAGGAAAAATAAAACTGTAAAGTAATTCTCCTCATTCAGTTCTTCTGAGGGCAGAGAGGGAGAAGCATCAAAGGAAAGGAAGACTGAGAATGAACCAGGGAACGAAGAAGGAAAAAATAAACTAGAGAAAGAAATAAAAATGACTCTAGTTCTACCTAGTAATCAGAATATTTTTCAACTGCAGTAACTACTAAATATGGCTTAGTATAGTACATGGCAAATACATAAAGATTATCTAAACCAAAAAAAAAAAAAAAAAAAGTATTTTTCTAACTATACATCCACAGGAATTTACAGCTAGTAGACTCACTGCCTAAAATAGGAACATGAGCAGTATTTACTGAAAAAAGTATCTTTCTCCATATATATGATTACAGGTGACTTGGTCAAAAACAAATATCCCAAGTCACTGTGTTTCTCATTCATATTGGTCATTTGGATGTACCATGGGACACTTTTACAACATTTAAGTCAGCATGGAAATATAATGCAAGCTACATATTTAATTTAAAAATTTCTAGGGACTTCCCTGGTAGTGCAGTGGTTAAGAATCTGCCTGCCAATGCAGGAGACATGGGTTCGAGCCCAGGTCCGGGAAGATCCCACATGCCACAGAGCAACTAAGCCCAAGTGGCACAGCTACTGAAGCCCACGCACCTAGAGCCCATGCTCCACAACAAGAGAAGCCACCACAATGAAAAGCCCGTGCACTGCAAAGGCGAGTAGCCCCTGCTTACCGCAACTTGAGAAAGCCCGTGTGCAGCAACGAAGACCCAACACAGCCAAAAATAAATGAATTTATTTAAAAAATAAATAAATAAAGGGAGAATAATGCATCTTTACTATTTGCCAAAATGAAATTAGCTTTTTGGATTCAGTTTCCTAATTGGAATTATCACATCATTTACTATACCATGTAGCCAATTTCAGTGAATTATCAATGAAACTGCTATGATTTTCCCAGATGTAGAATGATACACAACCTTAACACTGCTTCAATTTATTAACTCAAAAAAAGTAACACCATGAGTGAAGTCAGTCTTAAAAAATAAGTACTATTAGCTTAGACAGGTATCAGATACTTCTTATTTTGGAGAATTTGCCTTTTCAAACAAAAGAAACTAAAATATTGATTTTCTAACTAGAGAATTACCTGTCTTTAAGCCTTAGAGGTCTGTCAATATAATGATCACTTAAAGGTCTATAATCCTACAGCACAGGCCTAACTTAACTATTTTCAATGAGTCAATGTCAAGCAAAAACTAATTACTACAGATTAAAAGGGAATAAAGATCAAGGGAAATGCAATGCATAGTTTAAACCAGTTGTAAACAACATTTTTGAGACAACTAAGGAAAACTGAATGTGTAGTAGGTGTTAGATAACATGAAGGTATTATTTAAAACAAGAAATGTTCTCTAAAAACTGCTACTTCCTATACTTTCGCCTTGACAAAAACTAAATAAGGAGAAAATAACATGAATAAGTTTTTCAAGGTAAGACCAATTATGGAGAGGAAAATCATTATGGTAGGTTTCAAGTTAGTAGTAAGAAATATTAATGAAATGTAGAGAAAAAATACTGACCTATAAAGTTCAAAAGTAACATTTCTACTTGACAGACTAAGAATCAACTAGTAATCGCCAACAGTTATTCCTATCAAAAGAAATTAAGACTAAACCAAAAATCTGAACTGGTGCATCTCATCCATTACACACCATATGACAGGTGTTATTCTGTCATAGCCAGTGAATCATAAGCTCTAGCCCATTCAATTGTCCAATTATGAAAATGATACTATATAAATGGAAAGATACACTGTGTTCATGGATTGTAAGAATTATTACTGTTAAAATGACTGTACTACCCAAGGCAATCTACATATTCAATGTAATCCTTATCAAAATACCTATGGAATTTTTCACAGAACTAAAACAAATAATTTTAAAATTTGTATGGAAACACAAAAGACCCCAAATAGCTAAAACAATCTTAAGAAAGAAAAACAAAGCTGGAGATATCACATGCCCTGATTTGAATCTATACTACAAAGCTACAGTAATCAAAACAGTATGATACTTCAACAAAAAAAAAAAATATAGATCAATGGAACAGAATAGAGAGCCCACACTTACATGGTCAATTATCTATTACAAAAGAGGCAATAAATGGGGAAAAGAGAGCCTCTTCAATAAATGGTTCTGGGAAAACTGGACAGCTACATGCAAAAGAGTCAAACTGGATTACTTCCTCACACCATATACAAAACTAAACTCAAACTGTATTTAAGATTTAAATGTGAGGTGGGAAACCATAAAACTCCTAGAAGAAAACATAGGCAATACACTCTTTGACAACCAGATTAAAAAACGGGCAGAAGATCTGAATAGACATTTTCCCAAAGAATACATACAGATAGCCAACAGACACAGGAAAAGATGCTCAACATCACTAATCATCAGGGAAATGCAAATCAAACCACAATGAGATACCAACTCACACTTGCCAAAAAGACTATTACTGGGGACTTCCCTGGTGGTCCAGTGGTTGAGAATCCATCTTGCAATGCAGGGGATCCTGGTTCAATCCCTGGTTGGGGAACTAAGATTCCACATGTCATGGGGCAACTAAGCCCGCCACCACAACTACAGAGCCCACATGCTCTGGAGCCCACACACCACAACTACAGCACTCTGGAGCCCACATGCCACAACTAGAGAGCCCGCATTCCGCAACTACTGAGCCCACGCACTCTGGGGCCTGTGCACCACAACTAGAGAGAAGCCTGCACACAGCAACAAAGAGCCCGTGCGCAACAACGAATGATCCTACTTGCCGCAACTAAGACCCGATGCAGCCAAAAAATAAATAAGTAAATAAATATTTTAAAAAAGACTGTTATCAGGCTTCCCTGTTGGCACAGTGGTTAAAATTCCACCTGCCAACGCAGGGGACATGGGTTCGAGCCCTGGTCTGGGAAGATCCTGCATGCCGCGGAGCAACTAAGCCCATGTACCACAACTACTGAGCCTGCACTCTGGAGCCTGTGAGCCACAACTACTGAGCCCTTGTGCCACAACTACTGAAGTCTGTGTGCCTAGAGCCCATGCTCTGCAACAAGAGAAGCCACCACAATGAGAAGCCCACACACTGCAACAAAGAGTAGCCCCCAATTGCCGCAACTAGAGAAAGGCTGCACACAGCAACGAAGACCCAACACAGCCAAAAATAAATAAATAAATAAAATTTTTTTAAAAATTACTATTATCAAAAAGACACATTGGCTATACTCCAATATAAAATAAAAAGTTAAAAAAAAAGACAACAAATAAGTACTGATGAGGAGAAATGGGAAACCTCACACACTGTTGGAGGGAATGTAAATTGATACCACTATGGAAAACAGGATGGCAGTTACTCAAAACATTAAAAATGGAACTGCCATATGAGCCAGCAATTCCACTCCTAAGTACTTTTCCAAAGAAAACAAAAACACTAATTTGAACAGATATATGCACCCCCATGTTCACTGCAGCATTATTTACAGTAGCCAAGATATGGAAGCAACTTAAGTGTCCACTGATTAGATGAAAAGATAAGGAACATGTGGTATGTACACACATTGGCATAAAAAAGAATGAAATTTTGCCATTTGTGACAACATGGATGGACCTAGAGGCTATTAAGCTAAGTGAAATAAGTCAGAGAAAGACAAATACCATATTATTTCACTTGTACATGGAATCTAAAAAACAAAACAAATGAATAAACAACAAAACAGGAGAGACATAGACATAGCGAACAGAGGTGGTTGCCAGAGGGAAGGTAGGAGGAGTGAAATAGGTAAGGAAGATTAAGAGGTATAAACTTCCAGTTTCAAAGTGAATGAGTCACACGGATAAAATGTACAACATGAAGAATACTCTCAATAATATTGTAATAATTTTGTATGGTGACAGATGGTAACTAAACTTATCACGGTGATCATTTTGTAATGTACAGAAATATCCAATCACTATGTCATACACCTGAAACTAACACAGTGTAGGTCAATGATAATTTCAATTAAAATTTTTTAAAAAGATACTAATCACAAGAAACCCTGAAGTAGCACTGTACCAATGACCTTGCAGCAAAGAACTCTAAACCAAAGGACAAAATAAACAGTGACCTAAAAACTCAAAAAATTTGTCTACCACTATCTTAAAGAGATTTAGGTTATGATGATTTTATTAATCATTCTATTTCACAAATTCTCACCTCTTTTGGTGTTTTATGAGCTGCACAAAGAAAAATCCATTGTTCAGTTGCTGTCATCTGAGTGCATGTATCTGGATGGCATTCACTCTGTTAAAATAGTTACATTTATTAATATATAAAATAATAATGAAAAACTTTATCATTTGAGTTGCTACATTTCATGTAAAATTCTAGAATAAATTAAAAATTTGGGTAAGTCTTTGTAAGCACATTAATTTATAAAAACAGGAAAACAAATCAGTACTTTCAATTATAGCTTTTTTTTTTTTTTTTTGCAGTAAGCAGGCCTCTCACCGCTGTTGTGGCCTCTCGCGTTGCAGAGCACAGGCTCCGGACGTGCAGGCCCAGCGGCCACGGCTCACAGGCCCAGCCGCTCCGCGGCACGTGGGATCCTCCCGGACCGGGGCACAAACCCGCATCCCCTGCACCGGCAGGCGGACTCCCAACCACTGCACCACCAGGGAAGCCCGAATTATAGCTTTAACTTAAAGAAAATATTACCTGAAGTTTGACAGCAAGTCCATTTAGCTCAAGACAGAATTGCCTAAAAATGTAAATATATAAATGAAAAGTCTTATCTATCCTCCATATTATTTTTAGAATATTAATTGTAAAAACAGAATCCCATCAGTACCATCCTTCCTCCCTCATCATCATTATCAACACCACCTGAACTTACATGGCACATTCTTTACAAAGACATACACATTAGTAAACAAAACCCAAAACAACCCTAACAATAATGTTCAATATCAGAGTTCAGTGAGTTGATTACTGTTACACACTGGAAACTGGTACAATTTTTCTGAGAAATACTTTGAAAATATTTACCAAGACCCTTACAAAGTGCATATATTTTAAGTAAGTCATTCTCCTAAGAATCTATTCTAGTGAAATAATCAGAACTGCAATGCAGACATATGTACAAAGATGTTCACTGAAACTATATACATAAAACATTTCTTTGAAACATTATAAATTAGCAATTGGAGAGTAGTGAAATGTTGGTATTACATAAACATACAAAGAATATATACTTATATTGACAGTAAGATTCCAGTTATGTAAAAATTCATGTGTGTTTACATATCTGTATACAGATAATCAGAAGAAAGACTAGACGTTTTATATTCCTATATATTATATAGGTTTTATTCTGATTACAAACAACATGCTCCTTCTAAAAACTCCAAACAGGACCAAATACAAAATGTAAAATAGGAAAGTCCCCCGTACTTCCATGACCTCTTCCCAAAAGATAGTTCTTGTTTACATGCAAATCTGATTTTCTCTGGATAGATTAAAATATATTGGAATCATATCATACACAATTTCATAACTTGTTTTTTTGTCACTTAATAGATCTTGGGCATTTTTTCATGATTTACTTTCCCTATAAAATTTTCAAACTGAGAATTATAAAGCCTAGAACAATGCTTGGATTGTTCTTACAATAGTTAAGTGCTCAAAAAATATTTTTGAATAAACGAAAAATGGAGCAAATTACATGAAATTTAGATCATTTTTAGACAGACTTGCTATTTGATATGAAAAGACAATTAATCCTTTCTGTCATAAAGATACTTTATGTTGTCAAAATACTGAATGTGTTCCCTCTAAAAATCTATCAAATTAGTTAATTGCTATGTTTCCCCATCAAACAAATGAATACACTTTGGTTCTGCAAATATGCAAGGCTAAAACCTAAAATTAGAAGATAAAAGAGAGTTCCAAAAGAAAAACAAAAAACCCAAAACACTGCACATATGTGAAAGAAAAACTATATTTATTTATTTATTTATAACATACATTAAAATAGAAGAAAGCAAATTAAAAAACAAGGGTTAAATTTTCAGTTGTCTGTAACTGTACTTCCTTTCCAGATGCCTAATAATAATGCTGTTCTTAGATTATACAAATAACACTATTTCTGAATCACCACATAGTCCTCTACTGCCCCATATCTATAAGTTGCATGTTATGTGTTTCTGAATTGTTTTCTAATAAGTGGTAATAACGACGGGTGGTGATAAACAAGTTTCTCATCTAGTCCAACCTACTTATGGCCAACAGGAAAATTAAGCTAATCGACTTGGCAGTGCTATAGGTACAATCTGTGGCAAATAGTGCAAACCTAACAGCTGCAAGTTAATTCAGTATAGGACTAACACACATAGTTATGCAGCTGAAAAGACAAGCCAGAGCTGAAATCTAGTCTACACTTTAATCACTAAGCCATGCATACTAGCATGGGATTGCAGCCACTCAGAGGAAGGGGAATCTTTTCCTAATTACAAATATTCAGTAGGGAGTAGTGAGAGATTTGACTGAGGTCATGATTCAATTCCCATTAATATCATAATATAATCAACTGCATTAATCAGTAATAGCAAGTATTATGCCTCAAATGAGTAACATTAAGCACATGCAAAAAAAAAAAATCAAACTGCTTTTAAAACTCTTCTTGGTCAACTATAAAGATGTATACACTATAATAAAGAGACAAAAGAATATATATGTCATATATAATACATAAATTATACAAAACAAAAAAGTGGTTAATATAAAAAAAAACAACCAAAAGTAGTAACAATAGCACCAGGACAAATGGAATATGAATAAGAAAGATTTTACAAGTTTTGTATAATGCATATTTCATAGTCTATGTTAAATAGGGAGGAAAAGGTTTTTCTTAGATCTGAAATAAAAACCTTGTAAATTAAAATGAACCCTCATTTTTTAGGAATTATGCTTACAGTGAAAAAAACATGCTTGATTATTTTCATCATTAATTCCATAGGTAAGGAAGTAGTTATTTTCAAAGCTGATTAAAAAAGAGGATATATTATACTAAAGTGCCCTCTATATTTATAAGAATGACATAACATCTACATACTCATGCTTTCAATTATCATGCATCGAGATGTATGAAAAAAAAAAAAAAAAAAACTAGATCAAGCAGTCAAGTGACTTGCCCAAGAAAATGGCAGATTACAAAGAAGTCTCAGCATCCTGAAACTGTTGAACAGTTATGACAAGACACTGTCTTAACAATATCTAGACAAGCCTATAGCATCAAAACAAAACAACAGAAAAAGTACCTTGTCTACAAATTGAGGCACTCATCACAGGAAATGTGGTCTAATTTATTCAGGAAAAGTCATATCTCTACTCCACCTTATTATCTAAAAATCAACTCAAAGTAACAAACTCTGATGAACACATATCTCATACAGCATCCTCTATTTTTAATGTATCAACTCATCCTAGCTCTTATATACAATAGAAAGTTTATAACTTCAAGAAATAACCTAATAACTTCAGAATACAACTGCTTCTAAAGTTAACTCATGATTCATTAGAAATCAATTTTCTCATTCAAAGGATATTATGAAAAGCTCTAACACTTCTTACTTCAGGATTATAATTAATCTCCATTTACTAAACGAAAGACTGGAAGTTCACACTAGTTACCAGGTAACTCATCAGCTACCAAGTTTAGACTAGGACCTCTAGAGAAATAAAGTAGGCAAGTAGTAGGTAGTAGAAATGAGTAGGTACATGGAAATAATGCATCTGTGATTAAGGAAAACTGTGTAAAAAGATAATAAGGCCCAAATCCATAAATATAGAAAACAATGAGTAAATAACAATGTTGCAAACTTTATAACTTGAAAACATAAAAGCTTTAGAATTTGGCTTTTTGGTCTGTAGTTAACTAATTTAATTTATGATTCATAATCATCATTAATATTAAAGGTTATTTTTTACTACTAGGAGTACTATTACTATTTTGATACATCATAAAGACCTACCTTAAATGTTCATACTTCCATACACCTTCATCTTGGCCTTCAGGTGGTTCAAGAATTTTGTCAATATTGGAACAATCTGCTCTTATATTCTGTTGAATATACTACAAACAAAGAAGTTCTTACAGTTAATTAAAATATACTACATGGTAAATCTTATGAGAGCTATTATTGTTTAAAGGGTACAGAGGTTTCAGTTGGGGAAGATGAAAAAGTTCTGGAGATGGAGGTGGTAATGGTTGCACAACAATGTGAAATGTACTTAATGCCACAGAATTGTCCACTTAAAATGGCAAAAATGATAAATTTTATGTTATATATTTTTTTACCACAATAAGAAAAAGCAGAGTAAACACCGAACAAGAAAATCCAAAGAAATCCATGCCCAGAGGTAATCAAACTGACAAAAACTAAAGATAAAGAAGCCAGTGGGGGTGAGTGTGTGTGTGTGTGTGTGTGTGTGTGTGTGTGTGTGTGTGTGTGTGAAAAATCCAGCAAAAAAAGAGACGCATGACCTATAGAATAAGGATTCAAATGAGTGCAGCTTTCTTACCAGAAAACACAGACGACAAGAGGAAATGGCAGAACACGTTTAAAGTGCCAAAAGAAAAGAACTGTCAACCTCTGTATCTAGCAAAAATACCCTTCAGGAATGAAGATAAAGATATTTTCAGATGAAAGAAAACTACGGAGGTTTACTGAGCTGTGCCCACCAGAGCAACAACTAACTCTACCCATCACCAGTATCCCACATCAGGAAGTTTACATATATTTAAATGATATAGTTAAAGTGATGAAAGGAAAGAAACTACAACCAAGATTACTCTACCCAGCAAGGATCACATTCATATTCGATGGAGAAATCAAAGGCTTTACAGACAAGAAAAAGCTAAGAGAATTAATTCAGCACCACCAAACCAGCTCTACAACAAATGCTAAAGCAACTTCTCTAAGTGGGAAAGGAAGCAGAAGAAAAGGACCTACAAAAACAAACCCACAACAATTAAGAAAATGGTAATAGGAACATACATATCGGTAATTACCTTAAACGTGAATGGATTAAATGCTCCAACCAAAAGACACAGGCTCGCTGAATGGATACAAAAACAAGACCCATATATATGCTGTCTACAAGAGACCCACTTCAGACCTAGGAACACATACAGACTGAAAGTGAAGGGATGGAAAAAGATATTCCATGCAAATAGAAATCAAAAAAAGCTGGAATAGCAATATGCATATCAGATAAAATAGACTTTAAAATAAAGAATGTTACAAGAGACAAGGACACTACATAATGATCAAGGGATCAACTGAAGAAAATACAACAGTTATAAATATATATGCACCCAATAAGGGAGCACCTCAATACATAAGGCAACTGTTAACAGCTATAAAACAGGAAATCGACAGTAACACAATAGTGGGGAACTTTAACACCTCACTTACACCAATGGACAGATCATGCAAACAGGAAATTAATGAGGAAACACAAGCTTTAAGTGATACAATACACCAGATTTAACTGATATTTATAGGACATTCCATCCAAAAAGGCAGATAACAATTTCTTCTCAAGTGCACACAGAACATTCTCCAGGACAGATTACATCTTGGGTCACAAATCAAGCCTTGGTAAATTTAAGAAAATTCAAATCATATCAAGCATCTTTTCTGACAACAGCGCTATGAGATTAGAAATCAATTACGGGGAAAAAAACGTAAAAAACTCAACACATGAAGGCTAAACAATACGTTACTAAATGACCAAGAGTTCACTGAAGAAATCAAAGAGGAAATCAGAAAATACCTAGAGACAAATTACAATGAAAACACAACAATCCAAAACCTATGGGATTCAGCAAAAGCAGTTCTAAGAGGGAAGTTTATAGCAATACATGCCTACCTCAAGAAACAAGAAAAATCTCAAATAAACAATCTAAACTTACACCTAAGGCAACTGGAGAAAGAAGAACAAACAAAACCCAAAGTTAGTAGAAGGAAAGAAATCACAAAGATCAGAGTAGAAATAAATGAAATAGAAACAAAGAAAACAATAGCAAAGATCAATAAAACTAAAAGCTGGTTCTTTGAGAAGATAAATAAAATTGATAAACCTTTAGCAAGACTCATCAAGAAACAGAGGGAGAGGACTCAAATCAATAAAATTAGAAATGAAAAAGGACAAGTTACAAAAGACACTGCAGAAATACAAAGCATCCTAAGAGACTACTACAAGCAACTCTATACCAATAAAATGGACAACCTGGAAGGAATGGACAAATTCTTAGAAAGGTATAACCTTCCAAGACTGAACCAGGAAGAAACAGAAAATATAAACAGACCAAACACAAGTAATGAAATTGAAACTGTGCTTAAAAATCTTCCAACAAACAAAAGTCCGGGAACAGATGGCTTCACAGGTGAACTCTACCAAACATTTAGAGAAGAGCTAACACCCATCCTTCTCAAACTCTTCCAAAAAATTGCAGAGGAAGGAAAACTCTCAAAGTCATTCTATGAGGCCACCATCACCCTGATACCAAAACCAGACAAAGACACTACAAAAATAGAAAATTACAGACCAATATCACTGATGAATATACATGCTAAAATCCTCAACTGAATACTAGCAAACAGAATCTAACAACACATAAAAAGGATCACACACCATGAGTGGGATTTATCCCAGGGATGCAAGGATTCTTCAATATATGCAAATCAATTAATGTGATACACTATGAAGAAAAAAAACCATATGATCATCTCAATAAATGCAGGAAAAGCTTTTGACAAAATTCAAGACCCATTTATGATAAAAACTCTCCAGAAAGTGGGCATAGAGGGAACCAACCTCAATATAATAAAGGCCATATATGACAAACCCATAGCAAATGTCATTCTCAATGGTGAAAAACTGAAAGCATTTCCTCTAAGATCAGGAACAAGACAAGGATGTCCACTCTTGCCATTATTATTCTACACAGTTTTGGAAGTCCAAGCCATGGCAATCAGAGAAGTAAAAGAAATAAAAGGAACACAAGCTGGAAAAGAAGTAAAACTATCACTGTTTGCTGATCACATCATACTATACATAGAGAATCCTAAAGATGCCACCAGAAAACCACTAGAGCTAATCAATGAATTTACTTAGTAAAGTTGCAGGATACAAAATTAATGCACAGAAATCTCTTACATTCCAATACACTAACAATGAAATATCAGAAAGAGGAATTAAGGCAACAATCCCATTCACCACTGCAACAAAAAGAATACAATATCTAGGAATAAACCTACCTAAGGAGGTAAAAGACCTGTACCCAGAAAACTGTAAGACATTGATGAAAGAAATCAAAGATGACACAAACAAAGAGATATACCATGTTCTTGGATTGGAAGAATCAATACTGTGAAAATGACTATACTACCCAAAGCAATCTACAGATTCAATGCAATCCCTATCAAATTACCAGTAGCGTTTTTTACAGAGCTAGAACATAAAATTTTAAAATTTGTATGGAGACACAAAAGACCCCGAATAGCCAAAGTGATCTTGAGGGGAAAAAAACTGAGTTGGATGTATCAGACTCCATGACTTCAGACTATACTACAAAGCTACAGTAATCAAGACAATATGATACTGGCACAAAAACAGAAATATAGATCAATGGAACAGGATTGAAAGCCCAGAGGTAAACCCACGGACCTATGGTGAATTAATCTATGATAAAGGAGGCAAGGATATACAATGGAGAAAAGACAGTCTCTTCAATAAGTGGTGCTGGGAAAACTGGATGGCTACATGTAAAAGAATGAAATTAGAACACTCCCTAACAGCATACACAAAAATAAAATCAAAATGGATTACAAACCTAAATATAAGACCGGGCACTATAAAACTCTTAGACGAAAACATAGGAAGAACACTGACATAAATCACAGCAAGATCTTTTGTGATCCACCTCCTAGAGTAATGGAAATAAAAACAAAAACAAATGAGACCAAAAATAAAGAATAGACCTAATGAAACTTAAAAGCTTTTGCAAAGCAAAGGAAACTACAAACAAGACAAAAAGACAACCCTCAGAAGGGGGGAAAATATTTGCAAATGAATCAATGGACAAAGGATTAATCTCCAAAATATATAAACAGCTCATGCAACTCAACATTAAAAAAGCAAACAACCTAATCAAAAAATGGGCAGAAGACCTAAATAGACATTTCTCAAAAAAAAACATACAGATGGCCAAGAAGCATATGAAAAGCTGCTCAACATCACTAATCATTAGAGAAAAGCAAATCAAAACTACAATGAGGTATCACCTCACACCAGTTAGAATGGGCATCATCAGAAAATCTACAAACAATAAATGCTGCAGAGGGTGTGGAGAAAAGAGAACACTCTTGCACTGCTGGTGGGAATGTAAATTGATACAGCCACTATGGAGAACAGTATGGAGGTTCCTTAAAAAACTAAAAATAGAATTACCATATGATCCAGCAATCCCACTACTGGGCATATACCCAGAGAAAAACATAATTCAAAGACACATGCACCCCAATGTTCATTGCAGCACTATTTACAATAGCCAGGTCATGGAAGGAAGCTAAATGCCCAACGACACCCGAATGGATAAAGAAGATGTGGTACATATACACAATGGAATATTACTCAGCCATAAAAGGGAATGAAATTTGGTCATTTGTAGAGATGTGGATGGATCTAGAGACTGTCATACAGAGTGAAGTAAGTCAGAAAGAGAAAAACAAATGTCATATATTAACGCATATATGTGGAACCTAGAAAAATGGTACAGATGAACCAGTATGCAGGGCAGAAACAGAGACACAGATGTAGAGAACAAACGTATGGACACCAAGGGGGGAAAGTCACAGGGGGGTCGTTGTGGTGGGATGAATTAGGAGATTGGGATTGACATATAACATTAATATGTATAAAACAGATAATTAATAAGAAGCTGCTGTATAAAAAAATAAATTAAATTAAATTAAAAAAAGAAAGCTAAGGAGAACTCCTAGCCAGCAGACGGCTCTAAAAGAACTGCTGAAGGGGGGCTTCCCTGGTGGCGCAGTGGTTGAGAATCCGCCTGCCGATGCAGGGGACACGGGTTTGTGCCCCGGTCCGGGAAGATCCCACATGCCGCAGAGCGGCTGGGCCCATGAGCTGTGGCCACTGAGCCTGCGTGTCCGGAGCCTGCGCTCCGCAATGGGAGAGGCCACAACAGTGAGAGGCCCACGTACCACAAAAAAAAAAAAAAAAAAAAAAAGAACTGCTGAAGGAAAAATAATACCAGAAAGAAACTTAGACTATCAGGAGCAACAGCAATTATATTAATATCTGGGTATAAATATATATTAGAGGGCTTCCCTGGTGGCGCAGTGGTTGAGAGTCCGCCTGACAATGCAGGGGACTCGGGTTCGTGCCCCGGTCCGGGAGGATCCCACGTGCCGTGGAGCGGCTGGGCCCGTGAGCCGTGGCCGCTGGGCCTGCGCGTCCGGAGCCTGTGCTCCGCAATGGGAGAGGCCACAACAGTGAGAGGCCCGCGTACCGCAAAAAAAAAAAAAATATATATATATATATATATATATATATATATATATATATATATATATTAGACCATTCTTCTCTTGATCCTTAAAATATGTTTGGCAGATGAAAGGAAAAAATATAATATTGTCTGGTGAGGTTTTCAATGTATGTAGATATAGTACAGATAACTAAAGCATCAAGGCGGAGAGTAAAATGGTCCAAATGAAGATAGTTTCTACATTTCAACTGAAGCAGTAAAATACTGACTCTAAATAGACTTAAAAGTTAAGCATGAACTTAGTAATCTCTAGAGCAATCATCAAAAAAATTATATAAGATACAATCAAAATTAGAATAAATTAAAATAGACTACTAAAAATGCTCAAATAACCCTTAAAAAAGCAGAAAAAGGAAACAAAAAAGAGGAAACTAAAAAACAAGTAATAAAATGGTAATTCTAAATCTAAACATATCTATCAATAACTGTATTAACATTAAATGGTGTAAATATACCAGTTAAAAGACAAGGATTGTCAGAAAGAACAAAGAAATATGACCCAACTATACTGTTTATAAGAAACTTACTTCAAATATAATGATATAAGTAGGTTAAAAGTAAAAGGATGGAAAAAAATATATACCATACAAACACGAATCAAAAGAAAGCTGCAAGGAAGAAAGGTAGTTCAACATTAAAAAAAAAAAAATTAACCAATGTAATACACTACATTAATATACAGAGGAAAAAACACACAAGCATATCAATTAATGCAGAAAAGTCATCTGACAAAATCCAAAACCCTTCACGACAAAAACACAGAAAACTAGGTATATGAGATAACTTCCTCAATATGATGAAGGGCATTTTGAAAAACCCACAGGTATGATGTTACTCATACTCAATGGTGAAAGACTGAAAGGTTTCCCTCTAATATCAGAAATAAGGGAATTCCCTGATGATCCAATGGTTAGGACTCTGTGCTTTCACTGCCAACGGCCTGGGTTCAATCCTTGGTCAGGGAACTAAGATCCTGCAAGCCACACAGCACAGCGCCCCCCACCCCATCATAAATGAGACAAGGATTCCTGTTTTCACCACTGCTATTCAATACTACACTTAAATTCCAGCGAGAACAATTAGACAATATATAAATAAAGGTACAGATGATATGATCCTATATAGATAAATCCCAAAGAATAAAAATTAGAAAAAAAAGAAACTCCATCTACAACAGTATCTGAAAGAATAAAATACCTAGGAAAAAGTTTAAATCAGGAGATTAAATACTTGCATACTGAAAACTTCAAAACCTGCATAACCTAAAGTAATCTACAGATTCTGTGCAATCTCTATCAAAATTCCAATAGTCTTTTTTTGTAGAAATGGAAAAGCTGATTCTCAAATTTATATGTAATTGCAAGGGGCACCAAATAGCCAAAATAATCTTGAAAAGACAACATAAGTTGGGGGCTTCCCTGGTGGCACAGTGGTTGAGAATCGGCCTGCCAACGCAGGGGACAAGGGTTCAATCCCTGGTCGGGGTAAAATCCCAAATGCCATGGAGCAACTAAGCCCGTGTGCCACAACTACTGAGCTTGCGCTCTAGAACCAGGGAGCCACAACTACTGAAGCCTGTGCACCTGGAGCCCGTGCTCCACAAGAAGAAAAGCCACTGCAATGAGAAGCCTGTGCACTGCAAGGAAGAGTAGCACCCGCTCACCGCATCTAGAGACAGCCCACACGCAACAACAAAGACCCAACGCAGCCAAAAATAAATAAATTTTTTTAAAAAAGAAGAAAACATAAGTTGGAGGATGCAGACCTACCAATTTCAAGACTTACTACAAAGCTATAGTAGTTGAAATAGTGTGGTACTGGGAATTCGCTGGTGGTCCAGTGGTTAGGACTCTGAGCTTCCACTGCAGGGGGCACAGGTTCAATTTCTGGTTTGGGGAACTAAGATTCCCGCACGCTGAGCAGCCAAAAAACAACAACAACAAAACAGTGTGGTACTGACATAAGGGTACACATAAACCAATGGAACTGAATACAGGAACTAGACATAAACCCTCACATATACAGTCCAATGATTTTTAACAAGGGTACCAAAACCATTCAATGTGGAAAGGTTAGTCATTTTAACCATTTTAAAGTGTATGGTTCTGTGGCTTACTTGCATTCACAATGTTATGCAACCAAAGAAAAGCCCTGAACCTGACAGCTTCACTGGTGAATTTTACTAAATATTTAAAGAACTAACATCAATCCTTCTCAAACTCTTCCAAAAAACTGAAGAGAAGGGTGTACTTCCTAACTCCACTACAGCAGCATTCTTAATACCAAAGCCAGACAAAGATACTCTAAGAAAACTAGAAACCAATATCCCTTATGAACACTGATGCATAAATCCTAGCAAAGCAAATTCGGCAGCAAATTAAAATTATACACCATGATCAAATGGGATTTATTCCTAGAATGCAAGGATGGTTCAACATACAAAAATTGATCAGTATAATACACCATGTTAACAGAATGAAGGAAAAAAAATACACAATTATCTCAATTAGTGCAGAAAAAGCATTTGACAAAATTCAACACCTTTTTATGATAAAAACACTCGACAAACCAGAAATAAGAAGAAACTAACCAACATAATAAAGGCCAAATATGAAAAACCTACAGCAAACATCATACTCAATATGGAAGACTGAAAGCTTTCTGCTAAGATAAGGCACAAGATAAAGATGCCTGCTGTTGCCATGTCTATTCAAAATACTACTGCAAATTCCAGCCAGAGCAATTAGGCAAGAAAAAGAAATAAAAGGCATCCAGACTGGAAAAGAAGTAAATTTAGCTGTTTGCACATGAAATAAGCCTGTATGTAGAAAAACCAAAAGATTGCACAAAAAATTCGTTAGGACTAATAAACGAATTCAATGAAGTATCAGGACAAAACTCTACTTTTAAAGGGTAAAATATGTGCACATTTTTCCTCTTAATTTTTGCCAATTTCCAGGCATAGAGCTTCAGGTTTATATTTCTGCATCCTCCACAAGGCCTATCTCTTTGCTAGCCCATTAAATATTTGCTAGCCCATTAAATATTTGCTGATTGAACAATACATTCTTTTTTAAAAAAAAATAAATTTATTTATTTATGGCTGTGTTGGGTCTTCATTGCTGTGCACGGGCTTCCTCTAGTTGCAGTGAGCGGGGGCTACTCTTTGATGCAGTGCGCAGGCTTCTCATTGTGGTGGTTTCTCGTGTTGTGGGGCACTGGCTTTAGGCATGTGGGCTTCAGTAGTTGTGGCTCGCGGGCTGTAGAGTGCGGGCTCAGTAGTTGTGGCGCACGTGCTTAGTTGCTCTGTGGCATGTGGGATCTTCCCGGACCAGGGCTTGAACTCGTGTCCCCTGCATTGGCAGGCAGATTCTTAACCACTGTGCCACCAGAGAAGCCCTAATATGCCATCATAAAATGAGGTTTGATAAAAGTTTCAAACAGTTATCCCATTAATTCCATGGATTCTGGTTTGTGCTACAGGAATATTTAACTATGCCAAAGGCAATAAAATGCTTAGGTTATTACAGTTGCAAAAATAACTATTGTTATTACCTGCTGAACAGCTAGTGTACTGTCCATTTCATCAAAGGATTCATCAGGCCAATTATAGAAATCCTATAAAAAAAATTTTATGATTAAAGCACATACAAAGTTACAAAGAAGATGAAATACTATTATGATTAACTTCAATTCTTAATAAAGATCCGGAGTTATACCAGAGAAGAAAAGCCCTCATACGGTAAACAATGTGATTATTAGTGAATAAGTTAAAGGAATTTTATTCAATGTTTTAAATGAACACCAAGATTTTATTTAATTGAACTATAAGCTATACTTTTTTCAGTCACAAATCCCTCAAATATGGCTCCCATAAACCTCTCATGTATTACTTAATTGATAAGCCTATCACTTTTTTGTTTATGATAGTTATTTTTCTAAATGTTATACTGAAAAAAAAACTCCAGGCAGTAAAAAACTGAATCAGTTTTTACCCAAAGAGAATAGCTAGAGTTAGTAGTAGTTACTACTCCATAAATATTATTTAAGACACACATTATAAATTATAATTACAATTCCAAATGGTGTTTTAAATTTCTAAATCAAAATATGAGCTCCATCAAAAAGTAGTCATCTAAACAGAACAACCTTCTCTTAAGGGGAATATTTCTGTGGATCACTTTGCACTGGTTCTGAATTTCTCTATAGATAGTTCAGTTCACAGATGTTCCCCTAAGTGGTTAAGAACCTTTCCAGTTGACTGCTGAAATATATCCCTTGTAGGTGTGCAATGTCCAATGCATTGTAGGTACTCAATAAATGTCTGGGAAAAGGTAGTCGTGAACCAACAATCCATAACCCTGTATCGATCAACATGGATTAAGTCTCCAAAGGCCATGAGCAAAAATTGGAGCAAACTGCAGAATACAGTGCATGATACCACATGAATAAAAGTTTAAGAAAGTGCAAAACATACTTATGAATATAATGCATATATAATAAAAGTATAAATGAAAAAAAGGAATGATAATCACCATTACTGGCTGGGAGTGGGCAGAAGACAGAAGAATGTGATACAGAGGGATTTAACTATATTAGTAATGTCCTAGTTCTGAGAGTAGGTGATGGGTATGGTATACCTTTTTAAGTATCTTAAACATTTCATAACTTTTTTAAATAGTTGCCTTATCTGAATGAAAATGAACTTTATTTTAAAATGTCAAGAAATAAAAACAACTTTCTGGAAATTGTTCTAGGATGTCTTTTCCTAGACATCATCTACATATCACCAGAAAGTAGTTTTTAAATTCTTCCTTTCTGATTTGTAGTGAAAAATGTTTCTATCAATACGCTTTGCCTATGCTTTCGTTTAAAAAAAAAGATAGTTTGTAGAATATTGTTTTTAAAATATTAGAAAACACATATAGTGGTACACAGAAAAGATGTAAAAAAGTTAATTGGAAATTAAATGCTTTGCCTCATCATAACTGTGATATACTTTAAACACTTAAAAGAGGAGCCAAGGGACTTCCCTGGTGGCACAGTGGTTAAGACTCCATGCTCCCAGTGCAGGGGGCCTGGGTTCAATCCCTGGTCAGGGAACTAGATCCCACATGCATGCCGTAACTAAGAATTCACATGCCACAACTAAGGAGCCAGCGAGCCGCAACTAAGGAGCTTGCCTGCCACAACTAACACCTGGCACAACCAAATAAATAAACAAATAAATATTAAAAAAAAAAAAAACAGGAGCCAAAAATTCAGCCTAATGAACATTCTCATCTAATTCAGTTAAACGTTTACTGAAAACCAAATTTGTGCTTATAACCCAATCTAACCAATTAAAAAAAAAAGAGGAGGAGGATACTCTATTATAGTTCTAAATAAATCATTTTAGAATACACCCCTTTCACTGAAGGAAATCAGTGTGATAGACAAGGGATATGACAGAATGCTGCTTAGGTAGTCCTTTTTTGTTTAATCCTAACCTTTTCTAATACATTTTATTTAACAATCTTGATCTATGACAATCTGGAAAAAAGCAAAGGAGTTTTCTTATAGGTGACTTACTCATAACAACACAGCAAACAGGTGTGTTACAATATTGAGTTAAAATCTACGATTCTCTAGCCTTTCAAAATTAAGAACTTTTGAATAAGTAAAAATGGATGATTCTCAGAATGAGTACAAAAGTCCATTTCTGAATTTAAAAACATAAAAGTTGATCACTTAGAAGAATCAGAAATAATGCTGCCACAGAAAAAGAATTAAAGATATCTGAGAAAAGATCATTTATAAAGACACTTTAGAAACAGTAAAAGCATAAATAATATATAAATTCCGAGTAGTATGACCACAAAATTGCCAGTAGAACTGACACATGTGACTCTATAAAAAAAGGCTTCCCAGCTAAACTCTAAAATTCAGTACTAGAAGCAACGTGTTAAAAAGAAAAGGTCACTAATGAACTAAGGATCGAATCTGGAGACTGTGCAACCTTGAGCAAATGCAGTCTAATCTCTGGGCTTCAGTTTCCTTTTCTGTGACATGCATCTAGGAAGCCGTCTGATCTAAAAGTTCTCTTTGAAAGAACTCCCTTTCCAAAATTCTGCGCAAGATATTAAAATGAATTCTCTGGCATACCGTCATAGCTCTACGGTTGTTTCTGGTTTCCTCCCCCTCCATCTTTTTCTTTAAAATTACATTTTTAACACATCTCTTCCGATTTTGGAGTCTGTACTCAATCGCAAGGCATTTTACCTGGCAGATTAATCAGATGAAGTCTATTTGATTTTTTTTAAGAATGTGAAGCATCCCGTCTTTGGCAAATCCCAATAATCAATACTGAAATAAGCATCACTTCACCCCAAGTATTGCCCTACTAAAAGGTGATAAAATTATAATAAGTTCATTCTGCTTCACATACAGTAACAAGGAAATTCACAAGGAATGGCAATTAACAAGTCCCAGCCTGATGATGAAAACTTGCTGGACCAGAGAACAGCTACGGAGACAAGTGGTCAAAGGCAAACAGCAGGAGGAGAAGGATAAAGTAAATTATCGACTCCCAGATCCAGCTAGACAAGCTGGATGGCAGAAGTCGGGCACGTCACAGGCCAGGTAGGAAATGGAAACCAGGACGAGGTAGGCTGCTGTTCACACCCCTCCCACCCTGGCAGCCCCGACCCTCACGGAACCCCGGGGGTCTCCACCCGGCCGGCCGCGCCCCTCCCCGAAGCTGGTCACTGGGGATCAGGGGAGAAGCGAAAACAAGCAGTCACTGCTGACAGGCTCCCAGCCCCGGACCTCGGCGGCCCCCACGCACCCCTCACGCCCACCCTCCAATCGGAGCTCCGCAGGCCTCGCGGGCCGCCGCCGCCTCAGCCAAACCGAGGGGCTGAGGCTCCGGAAGAGCAGGCCGGGCACCGGTGCCCCTGCCCGTCCGCCTGTCGCCCCTGCCCAGCCTCCTCGCAGAGGCATCCACCTTCCAGGAGCGGCGCAGCTCGGCACCAAGAGTCCCCTCTCCCCTCCACCAGAGGTGCAGAGATAGTACCTGAGCCTTGGTGCCCGGCCTGTTCCGCCTCAGCACTGCCGTCCCCTCCGCCATGACCATAGTGCCAGAGTCTGGGCGGCTGGAGTCGGTACCCGGATGTAGGGACGGCTGCCTGCGCGGGAGGCGGGGCAGAGCGGCGCTCTTGGTCCGGGAGAGGGGGAGGGGCGACGGCTGATGGCACAGCCGCGGCCTGCGCGGGGCAGGCTGGGAGGAACCCGAGGAGGCCGGGAAAGGGCCGGTGGGCGGAGGGAGGGGGACTCGAGAAGGAAACTCCGACGATTCACTAGTGGCAATGTGGCGGGAGGGAGAGACCCCGCCGCGGAGGCCGGGAGTGGCTGCGAGGGAGTTCGCAGGCCAGCGCAGAGAGCCGCTGCGGGAATTTGCAAGTTCGGCATAACGCATTGGTGCATCTCCTTGGGCTTAACTTTAACGTTGGAAGGACAGAGCTTGCACAATGGCGACCGTTTCAGTAAACCCTTGTGCAAGCAAATACCTAGAGAAGCGTAATTCTGTCCTGAAATCTGCCTGGGCGTGCAAAGTGGGAAACAGGCCAGCAGTCTGGGAGAATTCCACAGACCCCACATGAAATCGACCCAATTTCAAATCAGACTCGGGCTTAGAGTGTGAAATGATATTTCCGCTATCCACTAAATTCAAAACCAAGGGCTTTTCAGTAACAAGTTTGTTTGTGTAGATAAGAGACCCTGATGCCAATTATCGGAGATAGAGTGGACATCTGGGAAGCTCCTGTTCCAAGTTTTACGTGTTCTCTTAAGTCATGAAATCACAGTAGCATTGGCAAATATTTTTTTTTGTTCCTGCTTGGAAACCTTAAATCCGGGATGAGGGAGGCCATAGGTTACCAGATGCGAAGACAGTTAAAAGAGTAAACAGGGCTTCCCTGGTGGCACAGTGGTTGAGAGTCCGCCTGCCGATGCAGGGGACACGGGATCGTGCCCCGGTCCAGGAAGATCCCACATACCGTGGAGCGGCTGGGCCAGTGAGCCATGGCTGCTGAGCCTGCGCGTCCGGAGCCACCACAACAGTGAGAGGCCCGCGTGCCGCAAAAAAAAAAAAAAGTAAACAGTGTATATACAATAGGGTGATTTCCAAGAGAGGAAAACATCAGGTATCCCATCAAGTACACATAAAGGTGTATTGAGAATGCTGAGAGATGTAGCAGAGCTTCCAAATATGGAAGGGAGGAGTGGAGGAGAGGTTGGTTGAAATGAGTGCAAAGCTGAATAACTCATGACTTGGAATTTTGTTCAAAAGCATTTAACAATGGGAAGTCTGTTTGGCTTGGAGTAAGATTCTTTCTATCGGGAAGATGTAGAGACTGGTACCTTTTTTCTTTTGTGGTCTGCGTTTGGTCTTCACTGCTGTGCGCGGGCTTTCTCTAGTTGCAGCGAGCAGAGGCTACTCTTTGTTGTGGTGCGCGGACTTCTCATTGCAGTGGCTTCTCTTGTAGAGCACGGGCTCTGGGTGCGCGGGCTTCAGTAGTTGTGACACCCGGGCGCAGTATTTGTGGCTCGCAGGCTCTAGAGTGCAGGCTCAGTAGTTGTGGCGCACGGCCTTACTTGCTCCGCGGCGTGTGGGATCTTCCCGGAACAGGGCTCGAACCCAAGTCCCCTACATTGCCAGGAGGATTCTTAACCACTGCGCCACCAGGGAAGCCCCGAGACTGGTAACTTTTCAAGAGCAAGGACAATTCCATCACTACCTCATAGACAGCAAAAAAATTTATTCATTCAACAGTATTTATTAAGCCCCAGTACGTGTTTGGCACTGAGATAAAAGTATGAAAAGGCGGCATCCTTAACCATAAGTTGCCTAGAGTCTAGCAATGGAGACAGCCGTGCAAATCACCAATTCTCTTACTAAATACAGTGAGAATCTAAGGCAAGCGGCACCTAAATATTGCCTCCCTAAGAGAGATAAGGGTGGGTCTGTAGAGAGCAGAGTCTTAGGTCTGTGGACAACCTCGCCTCATTTACTCCAAGGATTCAGTTAAAATTTCCCAGATTGTGTGATAGTCCCCGAGCTGTAAATATCAGTTACCTATAGTTGAAGAGGCTCATCTTAATGTTCTCTTAAGTCCAGATTTAATAATACTTAAGTAATACTGTTTCAGCCCATCTGAAAAGAACAAAAGAAAAAGTGAATAGGTGTTAAATTAAGGAACAAAATACGTATTCATCTCTTTGAAAAGTCTAATCAAGTTACACTGTGATGTCAATTCTGGCCTTGTTCACAGAAGAACCTTTTCCTTTATGGTTGAAATGTTTCTAGCTCATAACCTTCACATTTTAATTCCTCTATCAGTCTGCAGATTATGACCTCCAAGCAAAAACAGTTTTATAACCACGATTAATTTAGGGGATGGGGGAAGAAGAAGAAGAAGAAAAAGCATGATCAGTACCATAACAGTTACATGTAATAACGGGTTACTTGAATATTTTGGTTAAAGAAGGAGTAGTCTTTTTAAAGGCAATATGGACAAATGAAAATAACTTTGGACTGAGATTCAAGAAATCTAAATTCTCTTGCTTGTTGACTAAGACTTTGAACAATATCAGATAAAAGGGTTGTGTTTTTTTTGGGTTTTTTTTTTTGTAATGAAACTAGTGCACAGCAGTTCTTTCCTTCTGCCTCATAGAGTATGAAAGTATAAAAGTAAATACTCCTGGAAGTCTCATAAAGTTTTAGAAGAAAATATTTTGTAAATCCAAAGAATCGTAAGTAATTTCAAAACCATCTTATGGATTCTCTTTGGGGAGTTTTAAAATCCAAGTAAAATAGTGGATGCCCATTGTGTGTAAGGCACTGAGCAAGTGCTGAGAAACATGAATAAGATGTATAATCTATCCTCTAAAAGCTTAAAAATGAATGGGAAAGGAGGATATGTAAATTACTATACTACAAAGCAATATGTCTTGAGTGTTAAGCAGCCCCTGATGGTTGCCTACTTGCTATCCATACCCGTTCACTCATGTTCTCTGCAAACAGACTTTGATCTTGCTCAGTATCCATCTCTCCGAATTTGAGCAGAGAATGGTAAACCCATCTCTAGCTGCAGGATAAATCCTCATTGGCCTAGGCCAATGTTTAGTTAAAGGGTGAGCATGTGACTCCATTTTAGCCTAAAGAGATATGAAAAGATACCTGATGGAGCATTTTAGGGAAAGGTTTTCTTAATCTTGATGAGATACTAAAAGAGATGGTCCCTTTTTTCTGCCACTGAACCTTGTTAAGTCTGAGGCTGCATCAACCATCTTGGTTTGAATGAAGCCAGCCTAAGAGCAAAGCTGATGCAGTGAATGATGCATGAAGTAGTTGAAATGTGCCATAAAGTAGCATTTATCGCAGGAGATTTCATTGTGGACCAAGTAAAGGTGAAGCAGCAGTGAAGTATGTAGATGTATGTTCATAGCTGAACAAATTAGTTGTATATGTAGCTTTATACCTTTTCAATGTATTATTTGAAAATTAATTTCTCTTTATAAAAATTGTTATAGATAAAATTTTTTTAAATTTATACAACTCAAACGTAGACAACTTTGACTACAAATGAGTGAGAGACTGAACTCCCACTGCACTTCATTTTTCTCTCTAGAATATTCAACCAATTAGTGATTGTGGTAGCCAGCTGCCAAGATGGCCCCCAGTGATTATTATCCCTTGGTATTTACACCTTTCTGTGGTTCTCTCTCACGCTGAATAGGGCTGACCTGTTTAACCAATAGATTCTGTGAAAATGATGTTGTGTGGCTCCTGATGTTAGGTGATAAAAGACATTGTGGCTTCTGCCTTGCTCTCTTAGCTCACCTGCCCTGGGTGAGAAAGCTGTCATGTGTGAGGACCCTCAAGTAGCCTATGAGGGATCTGCATGATTGTGGAACTGAAGCTCCCACCAAAAGCAAGCATCGACTTGCCAGCATAAGTGACCATCTTGGAAGTATAACTTCCAGCTCCAGTCAAACCTTTGGATGATGGCAGCCTCATGAAAGACCCCAAACTAGGACCACCCAAATAATCTGCTCCCAAATTTCTGACATACAGATACTGTGTGAGATGTTCATTGTTGTTTTAAGTCACTAAGTTTGGGGTGATTTGTTATGTAGCAATAGATAACTAATACAGTAGTTCCTGAATTTTCAGGAAGATGTGATGAGAAGAGACAAGTCACAACAGACTATTATCATTTCCTCTTTTTAACAGGGGACCTCATGTCTTTCATGAAGTTAACAGCATTTTCTACCTTTATTTTCTTTTTTTTTTTCTTAATACTTACTTATGCATTTATTTGGCTGCACTGGGTCTTAGTTGCCATGTGCAGGATCTTTAGTTGCAGCATGCGAACTCTTAGTTGTGGCATGTGGGATCTAGTTCCCTGACCAGGGATCGAACTTGGACCCCTGCATTGGTAGCTCGGAGTCTTAGCCACTGGACCACCAGGTAAGTCCCTACCTTTATTTTCTAGATGACAGCAATCTCTATCTAAAATTATGCTATTACTTTAGTTGTTTACTTCTGCCTCCCCCATTTTATTCATCCCTGTATCTCCAGTGCCTAAGACAGTGCCTGACACATGTTCAAAAAACAATGAATTACTTAAAAATACTAAAATAAACTGACCTTTTGAAATGACAAGCCAGATAAGTAAGTATCCATTGATGTTTTTTCCAAGTCAAGTCTGCAGGCTAAATGAGACTGAAAGAGCATTTTGTAAGAGTTTGGCTAAATTTTAACATGTCTTAAAGAACTAGGCTTAATCTGTAAGAAGAAAGAGGGTTTGGATCCATTCCTTATCTCTTACAACAGGAAAATCTCCATATAAGCCAAGATTGAAGAAAAAAAACCCCATAAACTATAAAACCAAAAACTATAAAAATACCTAAAGAGGGCTTCCCTGGTGGCGTAGTGGTTGAGAGTCCGCCTGCCGATACAGGGGACACGGGTTCGTGCCCCGGTCCGGGAGGATCCCACACGCCACGGAGTGGCTGGGCCCGTGAGCCATGGCCACTGAGCCTGCGCATCCGGAGCCTGTGCTCCGCAACCTGAGAGGCCGCAACAGTGAGAGGCCCGCATACTGCAAAAAAAAAAAAAAATTTAAGGAAAATAAATAACAGGCTTGACTCAAAATGTTAAGGGACATCTTGTGCCCTCCTTTTACAGTTAATTCTTAAACTAAGAGGGGTTAGATGATTTGTCAAATGTCACTTAACTAGTATGTAAGCAACACGGGATCCAGAGCCTAGGTTTTAATGAGCTCTCTCATACAGATTGCTTAAGGGTAAAGAAAACATTTAAATAGTCTTCACATAAATAAATAAAAAGCTCAAAACTCCATTTTTGTGTGGGTGCAGAGAAAACAGCAATTAGCTTTCTGGATGAGGCATGTCCTAGTATCATGCTGGAGAACAATCTGGCAGTCCTTGCTGAGAAGCTTAAAAATGCTCACAGCTAGGTAAGTATTGTTGAGAGTAAATTGCTGTATCAGATATCAAACTTAAATATAACAGTTTATATTTATATTGAAAACACTGATGGAAAAGAGATCAATGAAACAGACTATAAAATCCAGGAATATGTTTATTTAAAACTTTAATGTATGATAAAGATGACATTTCAAATTTGGGAGCAGGGGAGTGGTGGTGGGGAAGAATGGATAATCCAATAAAGTTGAGACAAGATAATCATTGGTTAAAAAAAAGTCAGACACATATACTATACACTAAAATTATGGATCAATGAATTACTTACATTTCCAAAAAAATATATACTGGAAGAATTAGATTTGACTAGCTAGAAACAAAACTGCACATCAAATTAGGAAACAAATGTGACAAAAGTTCACACCTATTATATAAAACTTTTGTCAACTTTTGTTGACAAAAGTTCAACAAAATTCACACCTCTACTATATAAAACCTTATGATCCATGTTGGTGGGAAAGCAGAATGGTGTGGCCACTACAGGAAACAGTGTAGAGGATCCTCAAAAAGTTAAAAATAGAACTACCCTACTTCTATTCAGGAATCCCACTTGTGAGTATTTATCTAAAAGAATTGAAATCAGAATCTCAAAGAGATATTAGCACTTCCATGTTAACGGTAGCACTATTTACAACAGCCAAGATGTGGAAGACTAAATGTCCATCTGCTGGATGAATGAATAGAGAAAATGTGGTATATACATACATTGGAATATTATTCAGCCTTAAAGAAGGCAATTCTGCAACATTTGATAATATGGAATGAACCTTGAGGACATTAAGCTAAGTCAAATAAGCCAATCATATAAGGACAAAATACTGCATTCCACTTACATGAAGTATCTAAAATAGTCAAACTCATATAAGCAGAGAGTAGAATGGTGGTTGCCAGGGACTAGGGGGAGGGGAAAATGGGGAGTTGCTAATCAACAGGCATAAAGTTTCAGTTAAGTAAGATGCAAAAGTTCTAGAGATCTACTGTACCTATAGATCTAGAGATCTATTGTGCCCATAGTTAACAATATTATTATGTACACTTAAAAATCTGTTAAGAAGGTATATCTCATGCTAAGTGTTCTTACCACAATAAAAATGAAAAAAACATTTTGTAATCCCAATTTTTAAAAATAATAACTTTTTGTAAAGCATACAGTTTCTGGAGCAATAGAGGAAAAAAATCATAATCTTGATAATGGTAATACTTTCACAACAGAAAAGCTCCCTGGTAACTTTAATTTTATTCTCAATTTTTCATTTTTGTTTGGTATAGAATTGTGGAAGGCAGACTTTGAAGTCAGACAAACCTGAGTTCAATTCCAGCCTATGACTTAAAATATATGTCACCTTGAGCAAGTTACTCTACCCCTCTCTGCATCCTTCACCTATGAGGCAAAGAACATCTGCCTCACAGAGTTGCTATGATTACACAGTTAAGCAAGATTACATGTTAAGTGCCTAGAACAGTGCCTGGCAAGAGGTCAAAAATGGTAATGTTATGAAAACTCCAGTCAGAATTTTACCTATTTTACCGTTCTCCTTACCATTGATTGATATCTTCCTGTTGAACAAAAGGTAAATGACAACATGCTTTTTTTAAAATTTATTTTTGGTTGCGTCGGGTCTTCATTGCTGCGCCCAGGCTTTCTCTGGTTGTGGCAAGCGGGGGCTGCTCTTCGTTGCAGTGTGTGGGATTCTCATTGCAGTGGCTTCTCTTGTTGTGGAGCATGGGCTCTAGGCACGTGGGCTTTGGTAGTTGTGGCACATAGCCTCTAGAGCACAGGCTCAGTAGTTGTGGAGCACGGGCTTAGTTGCACCACAGCATGTGGGATCTTCCCTGACCAGGGATTGAACCTGTTTTCCCTGCATTGGCAGGTGGATTCTTAACCACTGAGCCACCAGGGAAGTCCCAACATGCTTTTCTAAAACTCATGGCTCCACACCCCCAATACCCATATTTTTGGCCCAAATTTCTCATGCCAAAATTCTTTTCCCTATTAATTCCCAATATAATCTCACAATCTAAAGTTATTTCTTTAGCAGTTCTGCTAGACGAGGACAATTTCCATGGTACAACAAGAATTCTCCCGTCCTTCTGGTTTAGTAGGTTATGGAAGGAGCCCTGAAATTTTAAGTATGGCAGGTAATTCGAAGGATGAACCAAGGTTTGGAAACTCATCTTAGATCTCAAAACTTATTTGCTTGGGTCTTGGGAAAAAAAATCAGTAATAATGGGAAAGCCATAGCCTTTGACTGGATTCCTAATTGCAATTTACCAGCTACATGGCCTTGAACAAGTTTCCTCTTCCCCTCTGTCAGTTTTCTCATTGGTAAATCAGAGGGAAATCTTGTGTTTACAAGGTTATGACCTCCAAAGCATATTAGCTGTGCCTGGAGCAGAGCAGGAAATTGATGACCCACTTGGGTTCTGTAAAAATAGATTTTATTTATTTATTTATTTATGGCTGTGTTGGGTCTTCATTGCTGCACACGGGCTCTTCTGTCGTTGTGGTGACGGGGGACTACTCTTCGTTGTGGTGCAAGGGCTTCTCATTGCAGTGGCTTCTCACTGTGGAGCACGGACTCTAGGTGCCCAGGCTTCAGTAATCATGGCACGCAGGCTCAGTAGTTGTGGTGCACAGGCTTAGTTGCTCCGTGGCACATGGGATCTTCCTGGACCAGGGCTCGAACCTGTGTCCCCTACACTGGCAGGTGGATTCTTTTTTTTTTTTTTTTTAATTTTTAAAATTTATGTTTTATACAGGTTCTTATTATCTATTTTATACATATTAGTGTACATATGTCAGTCCCAATCTCCCAATTCATCCCACCCCCCCACCCCCACTTTCCCCCCTTGGTGTCCATACGTTTGTTCTCTACATCTGTGTCTCTATTTCTGCCTTGCAAACCGGTTCATCTATACCATTTTTCTAGATTCCACATATATGCGTTAATACACGATATTTGTTTTTGAGTTATTTCACTCTGTATGACAGTCTCTAGGTCCATCCATGTCTCTACAAATGACCCAATTTTGTTCCTTTTTATAGCTCAGTAATATTCTATTGTATATACGTACCACATGTTCTTTATCCATTTGTCTGTCGATGGGCATTTAGGTTGCTTCCCTGACCTGGCTATTGTAAATAGTGCTGCAATGAACATTGGGGTGCATGTGTCTTTTTTGAATTATGGTTTTCTCTGGGTATATGCCCAGTAGTGGGTTGCTGGGTCATACGGTAATTGTATTTTTAGTTTTTAAGGAAGGCAGGCGGATTCTTAACCACTGTGCCACCAGGGAAGACCAAGAGTTTCTAATCTTTTAACCCAAATATGATGAAAGCCTTATATACAAAATGGCACTAACGCATAATGTAAATACACATACGTAATACTTTACTGATGGGGACGTAATCAAAAGTTGAGACCATTATTCCAGGTCACTTAAAATTTCATCTAGACTTTGATTCCACAAGAAAAATATGGAACACAGCTTTTTGTTGTTGTTGTTGCGGTACACGGGCTTCTCACTGTTGTGGCCTCTCCCGTTGAGCACAGGCTCCGGATGCGCAAGCTCAGTTGTGGCCTCTCCCTTTGAGGAGCACAGGCTCCGGATGCGCAAGCTCAGCGGCCATGGCTCACGGGCCTAGTCGCTCCGAGGCATGTGGGATCTTCCCGGACCAGGGCACGAACCCGTGTCCCCTGCGTCTTCAGGCAGACTCTCAACCACTGCGCCACCAGGGAAGCCCTTAAACACAACTTTTAAGACATGATATAGACTAGCTTATAAGCAACCAAAACTAGACAACAAATTTGCAAGGCAGAAAGAGCTGGTAGCTGAGAGGCAGTCATGTTTAGGGGTTGGTAATCAACTTTGTTGTAGGATTGTTTGGGTTCAAATCTTAATTCTCTCTGGCTGCTATAGGCAAATCAAACTATTTATCCAGTTCTGTCAGTTTCCTATTTGTTAAACTCAATAAATTGTACACTAGATGCCTACCAATTGCCAGACACTTTTAGATAACCCCTCCCATTTTCCAGTCATTATCACCAGGACTGAAATGTGTATTAAGTACTTAGAATTGGCTGACGAAGTAGTAGAGGCCATAAAGGATGAAGTTTTAGACAGCATCTGAATGTGGACTACCTATGTCCAAATACTGGCTTTGCCACTTCCTGCAGTGTCCCTGGTTATTACTTAACCCCTCTGTGCCCCACCTTACTTATCTGCAAGACACAAATAGTACCTAGCTCATATGCTGTTAAAAGATTAAACCATCTGCTATATGGAAGGTACCTACAATGGAGGCCAGTACCTGGAAAATGCTTACGAGTTAGCTGTGGGGACTTCCCTGGTGGCACAGTGGTTAACAATCTGTCTGCCAGTGCAGGGGACATGGGTTTGAGCCCTGGTCTGGGAAGATACCACGTGCTGCGGAGCAAGTAAGCCCATGCTCCGCAAGAGAAGCCACCGCAAGGAGTAGCCCGCTTACCTCAACTAGAGAGAAGCCCACATGCAGCAATGAAGAACCAATGCAGCCAGAAATAAAATATTTTTTTTTAAAAAAGAGTTAGCTATGCCTGGCATATAGAAAGCACCCAGCCAGTGTGAGCTATTATACCCTGCCTTCAATTTTTTGCTAAATAAATTATGTAGTAGTGTTTTAAAAACCATGTTAAGTTTTTCAAAATATAACTTAACAAACTACACTGAAATGTTTGATATATGAGGTTAGAATGTTGCTACTAGTCTTTACCTTCTTAAAATGTTAAGTAAGTGTAAATCTATGGCTTTGTATCAGCATCAACTATACATGTAAAAAGCTAACCTCAACTTGAAAACTGAAAACCTGTTTCCCTGATTCTCTGGTTATTTCTAAAAAAAAGCCCCCAAAATGAAGAACCCTAAAAACCATCTTAAATCACTAAATAAAGATAAACCATTCATTTATATACTTTTATTTGGGAATGTTTAAATCAATACAGAGAAACTAAATTTCAGAGGCACTGAATATCATTAGTTTGGATATTACTTTATTATAAAAGAAACACGGAAATTATTTACATGATGAAAGATTTCAGAATCTTTCAGAACTTCAGTGGCAGCTTCACATGATGCCATTGGGGGAATGGGCAGCTTCACATGATGCCATTTCAATATGATTTATTTTAGTCAACATATTTTCCAAGAATGTCACCATCTCTAAATAAGAAATAATCCTGCAAACAGAGAAACGGTTAGTTAAGAAAACTAATAGCAAATACTTAGTCTCTCCTTAATAGTATGAAGTTTACACACCTTGTCATCTAGAACTACTTTGGTGCCTCCATATTCTGGGAGAAGAACTTTATCTCCAACTTTCACACTAACTGGTTGAATCTCTCCACCCTTAAGAAAATAAAGATGTTTATTAGTAAAGACATCTAGCTGACCAAATATTTACACTTTTATTAATCAACTGTGCTCATTCAAATCAAATGTTAAAAAAGGACTTTGGGGCCAAATGATATATAATTTATACAACCATAGTTCTTCACTCAAACATATCACTGTAGAGTTACACTTTGAAATAATGCACATGCAGTAGCTTAAACTAAAACCTGATTTCAGTGTAAAGGTTCTAATAGTTATACTGGGAAAACTAACTGTAAGCTTTTTGATCGTTAAATATTAACATAACCTCTGAAGTACTCGAAGTAAACCAGTTTTTAAAACCACATGTACAATGGTCATATTAACATACAAAAACTTGAGTCTTCTTTCTGACTTTGGAACATACACTTCTTTTGAGATTCAACTTCTGTTCCTCCAAAGCAGATTTGGGGAGAGGGAGTGAGGCAGAGCACCCAAAGCCTTCCTATTCCTAACTCCAGGATAGCTCCTTGCTGGAACTTTCTTAGAGGCAACTGGAACAATGCAATTAACATATTTGACCCCCAAGGGCGTTTATTGCGTATTCTAGTTGACACTTTCAGAGGTCTGAGGTCTAACCCTTAATTGGAGAATGACTGACTACAGTAGCCCATCCAGTTCCTTTTATATGCTAACCAAGGCCGAAAATGATTAAAAGGATTATGGCAATTTTAGTGTGTTAGGTTAGATCAAGAGTTCAAATTTATGCCGTCTGATTTTAATACTTTGGAACTCTCCCTCTATCATATAAAATAAGCGATTTTTTTCACATTTCTGCTGAAAGATTAGGTGCGAACCCACTAGAACTGATCTTTAAAATAACAAGCTACTTAAAAGGCTACTTTTAACAATAACCAGGGTTCCCCCCCCTTCACATAAAAAATTAGTTCCATTTCAGTTCCCACTTACCTTTCCTTTAGAGCCTGATCCAACAGCTACTACCGTTGCTTGCAATACTTTCCCTTGTGATTTTTCTGGAAGCATAATGCCTCCTTTGGTTACAACTTCGGCTGCACTTCTTTCAACTAATACTCGGTCAAAGAGGGGAAGAAACTTTCTAAATGCCTGTCCTGCCTGTAGAGAGAAAAATGTTAGATTTGAAACACAATGTATTCTGAACAGGCCACAGATGGCTTTCAAAGATAAAGACAAAACTCAGATTTTTCATTCAAAGGAAACACCTCTGAACGTTCAGCTCTAAATTCCGAGTTTAATTTCCCATTCCCTATGTATGTTAGGGATCACTGTTGCTCCTTTGGTCAGCAGCCAGACGAGCTTCAAGGACAACCTTAGTTTCTCCCAAGGTCAAGTATTCTCCTTAGTCGGATTTCTCTGTAAATTGTCAGCAAACATTGAAGTCACTCTGCCTAGAGCCGTCCTTTTTTCAAGACGATTACACACCCACTAATGTCCCGCAAGAGACGTGGGTCGGCCACCGCGCGTGCGTCCAGATTCCCTGCCCCCTGACACACACGCTGCCTCACACGCGCGTGCAAAGTGCCCTCCGAAGTGGAAATGGTTGGGGGGGAAGGCGTCGCCTCTCCAGGGTTCGGGCGGGAGCGGGTCTCCGAGTAACCCCTACCCCTCCCTACAGGCCCAAAGGGAATTGTCCGGACTCCCCTTGCACCCCAGGCCAACCCAGGCCCGCCGGCCTCCAGCCCACGCGGGACTCACCATGACTCGGGTTGCAGCACTACGTACTCTAGCTCTCTGGCCGCCGCCGCCGCCAAGAAGAAATCCGCAGTCGGACCCCCCTGCCACGTGAACTCGAGAAAAGACCTCCCAGCGCGCAGGCGCGCTCGTCCTCGCCCCCGGCCCCTCCCCGCGAAAAGGGGCGGCCGCACCAGCGCGCGCCACGATTCGTTTCCTGGGCTCTGCGCAGGCCACTGACGCGCGGACCGGTAGGCGGAAGAAAAGAGGAGCTCTTTCTAGGCTTTTCTAGGCTTTTCTAGGCCGCGGGCCGAGGTGAAAGTACTTATCCTTCGCCTCCCCTCCCGGAAATGACGTGTTTGACCCTTGACCCACACAGAGCCCGGCGCTTCCCGGAAAGTTCTGGAACGGTGCGCCGCCCGGGAACTAGCCTAAACCGGCCGGAGAGGGCCAAGCCAGCTGGCCTGGCCCAGCGCGGTGGGCAGGGGCGGGCCTGGCGCGCGGCGCGTACAGATTGCAGGGCCCGGGCGGACAAGACGGGGGGTGGGAGCCGCCTGTGCGCGCGCGCGCTGCGGAGGGGCGGGGGGAACGACGGAGGGAGGGGACGCGGGCTCATTGCTGTGTGCGACCTGCGCTCTGTCTCTCACTCGCCGCCGACGGCCTGTCTCGTCGCCCACTAGCAGTGCCGCTGCCCCAGGTACGCGGCCGCCCGCGCCGTCTCACCCGTGCGCCTCGGACCCCGGAGCCGGCCTTCCCCTGCTGCTCTGAGCGGGCGGGCTGGTGAGAGCCAGAGCTTCCCCAAGGCGCCGCAGGCCTGGGCCTGCTGAGCCAGGCCCCATGGGTGCATGCAGGGGCCCATCACGTGCGGCGTGGATCGCTCGCCCGGGCAGGGCGCAGCTGGGATGGCTTTCCCGGGGGCGCGGTGTGGAGTCAGGGAAGTGTTTTCACTTGGGTCTTCCGATGGAAGCCACTTTGGCCGGGTGTAGGGTGCAGCGGGGTGGGGGCGGGGTGGTCGCAGCGCGTGGGAACGGCTTTTGGCCCCGCCAACAGCTGGGGTACGGCGCATCTACCCTTGACCTTGCTGGGACATCCTGATGGAAAGGCGCGTGGGGCCGCCCGGAGTGGGCAGAGCCGTCGCCCCCAGCTTCGCGGCCTTGCCTGCTGCACTGATGCAGCAGCCCCGAGTGGATACATGAAGACAGTTTAGTAAGCGGATTTTTGCACCGTCAGGAATATTTTCATTCTCCTGGTCACTTGGGTTTGTAAATTGCCCCTTTCCTGTAGGATTGGTTTTTCAGGGGACATTTGGAGCTGATTTGCCCCCAAGGCCATTTTAGCGATGAAAGATTAACTCGTTTTTAGCGTCATGGGTAGGTGGCCATGGGGAAAAGGGTGTGCTTTTTGCTAGTGCTATAGGTCAGGCGTGGGGCGGCCACTTAAAGCCTGCGCTAGCAGCTGGTGTGCTGGGACGGTGGCGAGCTTCGAGGCCCAGCTGTAGTGGCTGGCCGAGGTCAGCCCAGCTCGTTTTTAACATTTCTTGTTTGTTGCGCGGGTGTCACGTTTGTGTTGTAACACGCCACGGGTAGCGCTAGTGTTGTACTGATGATCTGCTTGTTTCTCCCCCAGAAATGCTTCGATTGCCCGCAGTCCTTCGCCAGGTTAGGCCAGTGTCCAGGGCACTGGCTCCTCATCTCACTCGGGCTTATGCCAAAGATGTAAAATTTGGTGCAGAAGCCCGAGCCTTAATGCTTCAAGGTGTAGACCTTTTAGCTGATGCTGTAGCCGTTACTATGGGGCCAAAGGTATCAGTATTCTTACTTTGTTGTAATTTAGAGTATTGTTAAGGAGTAATATTTTGTTGATGGCGAGAGTCACGGCAAGCTTTTTAACAGTGCTTTTGTATTCATAAACTTTTTCTGCCAAAGTTCAGGAACTTTATTTTGTACAATGTGTGATGTAATTCAGTGGTAACTCCTAGCTCAAGACGGATTGGTAAACTCGAGGTGGAATTAATCTCGCTTGCCTGCTTGAGTTAAATTTTGGATCCTTTCCCAGTAGTTAGTACCAGGCATAGAGGGAGGAATACAGCGTCCACAATACCTTAAGTATGTGCTGGTAGGTGCTAGTTTAACCTAATGTTTTTCTACTGTCCCTTGGTTCCAAAGCACAGTTAAAATTTTAAGTCTCATTTAGCAAGAGATTGATGAGTGAGGGGTAATAAGTAATTTGAGGAGACATTTTTGAGGGTCTTGCACGGTGAAGTAATAATGCTTCATTTCAGGTTGAAGCCAGTACAAATATCAAAGTGATCCAAACTATATAAAATACAGCATATGAATGCCTCACAAGAAGCAGCTTTGGTTCAAATTCAAAAGCTGCCAATACTATTTGCACCATATTTAAGATTTAACGTTGAACAACTCTGAAAGTGTGTACTGTACTTGTCTTGTTAATATTTTAGAAGCTAAATTTTAAAGCAAGTTTAAAAGTAAGTTTTGATATTATTATTACATCAGGTACTGGACAAAACTTAAGTATGAATTTTGTGAAGACTACTCTGGAATTTCATTATAATCTACGAAAGTGGTATTGGTTCATCTTGTATCATTGTATAAGAAGACATTTTAAGTCTCTAAAATTTTTATCATCCAAGGTTATGCACTTAGCAGCAAAGGTCATTTTGTCTGTTAACTAAGAACATTGATGGACTTGCCCTTGAGATTCATGCTGTAGGTCTGATAAAAATTGTCAGATGTTGCATTAAGGCTTTCAAGTAATTGCCTATTATGAAAACTGCTGTAAGCTAAATAGTACTTGGAGCGTGTGACTGTCACATTTTTTTTCTCTGCAATAGGGAAGGACGGTGATTATTGAACAGAGTTGGGGAAGTCCCAAAGTGACAAAAGATGGTGTGACTGTTGCAAAGTCCATTGACTTAAAAGATAAATATAAAAATATTGGCGCGAAACTTGTTCAAGATGTTGCCAATAACACAAACGAAGAGGCTGGGGATGGCACCACTACTGCTACTGTACTGGCACGCTCCATTGCCAAGGAAGGCTTCGAGAAGATTAGCAAAGGTGCTAATCCAGTGGAAATCAGGAGAGGTAGGAATGTCTCTTCATTGTCACCACAGTGTTTTGAACTATCTGTTAAATTGTATTAGAACGTTGACTCTTTCTTGTTTCTCCTCTCTCCTAAAAAAAAATCTTTTAAAATCTTAAATTAAAAAAAAATCACTGAGTAGTGCTCGAATTCCTGACTATGTGGTGGGCACTGTGCTGGGTGGCAAAGAGGAAAGTCTGACTAAGACATTGCCCGTTGTCCACAGTCATCCATCCCTGTGTCTTTGTCCCCTGGCCCTCTTCTCCCACAAACCAAGTTTATTGGAAGTTACAGCATGTGCCATTCACCTTGAAAGTAATAAGTTTAATGGGGATTAGAGCAGAGAGAGATGATACACTTTTGATGTTTTACTTTAGTTATTTGGAAAGTAGGGCTAAACGAGGAACCAAATCACCCAGGATGTCAGATGGGGTTTTTTAAAACAGTGTTTAAAGTTTCTGTTTCAGTGCATGCCATCCAACTCCCATGTGATTAGGAATAGTACTGGTACAGAAGCAGTGCATAAGCGTTAAGGCATTGAAACACTTAACGTGAATCAGAATTTTTACTCGATGAGGAGCCACGAGAGAATAAGCATATAATTCAAGAATAATATTTATTCTTGAACCAGGTGTGATGTTAGCTGTTGATGCTGTAATTGTTGAACTTAAGAAGCAGTCTAAACCTGTGACAACCCCAGAAGAGATCGCCCAGGTATGGATTTTTTATAACATTTTATGATAAAGTTAGAATTGTTTTTTAGTAATATGATTTTATTTCATAATTACACAATAGTACCAGAATAACAACATTACCCAGTCACCAACATTGGAAGCATTTTTCTTACTGCTAATGCATTTGAAAATTTCCTGGACCAGGGATTGAACCCGGGCCCCTGCAGTGAAAGCACCAAGTCCTATAGGACCACAAGACCACCAGGAATTTCCTGTTCTGTTTTTGTTTAAAAGAATAATTGTGTGTTTATTTCATATGTTTCAAAAATAATGTGGCCAAATACTGGATTTAAAAAAAATTGGAAACAGGATCAATACTTCATTACAATTTTTATGCCATAAAATCCCCTCCCTCTTTCTCAACTGCCACCATCACTCTCCCTCTAGCTTCCCACCAAGGATCGATCAATTTGGAAGTTACTGAGAAAAGGGAGGGGAGTTGATTGAGGACTGTAGCCTTACCTTTCAATTTGGAAGAGTAATTTGATTGTTTCAGGTTGCTACGATTTCTGCAAATGGAGACAAAGAAATCGGCAGCATCATTTCTGATGCGATGAAAAAGGTTGGAAGAAAGGGCGTTATCACAGTAAAGGCAAGTGTGTTTTTAATGACACAGAAATGAGGTGTCTGATAATCTGAGTTTTATAAATACAAAGTTTGATCTATATGTGTTTCCAAAAGTATATTCCATATCATTTGTTCATGTGTAATATTGGCACCTGTATAGAATAGAGTGCCTTCTGTGTTTTGTGTGAATTATTAACCTTTGCCTTCGGGAGTAAATCCATCCTAACTTAGATGATACTGCCTTTTAGCTGTAAATATTAGTTCAAATACATACATGTATTCTTGCAGAAGTGGAGTTGGATGCCCTGGGACATTTGCATACTATCTGGATTCCTTATGAGAAGCGGGGACTATTAATTGGTCTATACAGTTTTTATTTCTTTAATGAAATTCACATAATGAATTCTTTTGACTTTTCATAGGATGGAAAAACACTGAATGATGAATTAGAAATTATTGAGGGCATGAAGTTTGATAGAGGGTATATCTCTCCATACTTTATTAATACATCAAAAGGTAAGAGCAAATCAGTAACTAAGTTTTTTTTTTTTTTTTTTTTTTTAACATAGTTTGCTATGTGACCACCTGAGGGCATTAGTCAGTGTCAGACCTCAAAAGTAAATTCACATGTTCCTCACATTTCTTTGGATTTGTTGCTTATGATGCTGTCGACCACTCAGCATTTTCCCAAAGTCGAGCTCTGAAACAGTAGTTCTGAAGAATGTGAGCAAGTTTCTATCTTATGGTAAAGTAAGTGTTGGACATGCTGCGTGAACAGAGTTAAACAATTTCTTACTGTGAGACTTCTCAGAGCCTTAAAATGCTCATATACAATGTGAGTTTCCAAATAGGTGATGTAGAATGTGGATTTTTTTAAACTTATTTGATTACAGAACATTTTTCTCATGGTCTGTCACTTGGACTTAGAGTAATATGGAACACACTGGAAAATGCTGCACCGGCTGCACCAGTGTGGACTGGCGTGAGCAAGAAGTTAGACAGGTTTTGAGGGTGAGCAGAGAAATATAAATTTGATGTAGAATAATTATGACAAGATGATTCTGGAATAAATTATCTACTTGGAACAACTTACCATTAAGCAGAAAGGAGCTGGTGCCCCTAAACTAGACCACCACACATCCATTGCATCTGAACAGGGATGAGGAGAAAAATGCAAATTGGAAGAAAGCATCATCAGACACAGTGGAAAAGGTTGTGATCCAACACCTTTAGAAGCAGACTGAGAGCTCACCAGGGGACTGAGGCAGTAATGGCAAATTCACTTATGTATTATTTATAATAGTTATGTATTTCCTATTATTTGTTACTCTCTTCCTCTACTTGAATGAAAACTTCTAAAGAGCAGAGGTTTTTTTTTTTACTTTTTTCCCACTGATCTACCCCGGGAGTCTAGAACAGTGCCTGGCACTGGCACCCAGTCAGTGATCAATAACAGTGAATAAATAAATAAATAAAAGAAAGTTCATGTATATGAGAAATGAAAGGAAAAACATGAACTCATCAATCACTTTTAAAGTGTACTGGAGCTTTGGTTTAGAGGTTTTTCTAAATTGCAGTCATTTTCAGGATAATGTTCTAAAGTTGGTTAGAAATGTTCCTTCTTTTGCAGGTCAGAAATGTGAATTCCAAGATGCCTATGTTCTGTTAAGTGAAAAGAAAATTTCTAGTGTCCAGTCCATTGTTCCTGCTCTTGAAATTGCCAACGCTCACCGTAAGCCCTTGGTCATAATTGCTGAAGATGTGGATGGAGAAGCTCTGAGTACACTCGTTTTGAATAGGTAATAGGCAGTGGTATTTGATTTATGTTTCTGTGTGGAAGGTAGTTATTTGTATTGATGTTTGAAATCTCCGTTATGTACCTTCACATTGAACTACTTGTGTTTGTATAATATTAGTGTGATCCATGAACCCTTGGTCCAGTTATGATTCTTTTTTGAATGGGGTCCCAGAGTCCTTAATGTTTTGTGCAACTTTCTCATAAGATAGCCTAAGTGTTTACAGTTGTTTTGAAGATAAATGACTGAGTTTTACTTTTTTTTACAAAAAGACTTCTGGAAAAAATATTTTAACAATTACAGTTTTTCATGGGAAGAGGTAAACAACTACCATTCTGAATAATCTGTTAAAAGGAAAATTTTGTTAATGAGTAGTCTGAAATAGAGAAATTGATACTCAACCTAAAGTAAGTTGAGGTTTCTTCTTTTAATTTTTTTAATCTATAGTTTAATGTATTACTTTTTACTTTAAGATAGGTAAGTGTTAATGCTATAAACAGAATTTTAGGGCATTGTTAAAATAAATATTATTCCTAATCTTAGAACCTGAGGTACATCACAAATGAGAGTCTCCAATTTTCATTGTAATGGAAATGCACAAATGAAATAGCAGGTATATATTAGAGAATTGAGTACTTTGACCTAAGTGAGTTTACTTATCCTGAATGTTTGTAGACTGGATATGCTTTTGGGATTATGAAAAAGCCCTAGAGATTGTGGGATTTGAAGCCGAAATAGAAAAACAGTAGGCCTGAAGAGTTTTCATTGAGCCATTTTACTGGTAGCTGTAAAGTTGGATCTCCAGTTTACTTCACATATCATCAGAGGTTAACCCTGATTTTTATTTGGCTCTTTAATAAAATTGACCAGTTCTGTCTTAGTTTGTACGTTCCATCCATTTCAGTCTGGTCTCAAGTGGGCACTTTTAAAATTGTATATTCTGAGTATTCATTACCTGATTAAAATGTAGATAAGCTTAATGGTATTCTCAGCAATATTTACATTTATAAATGAACTGAATTAAAAACACTGCTTGCTCGGAATATAGCCAGTATTATATAACTGTAAATGGAGTATGTAACTTTAAAAATTGTGAGTCACTGTGTTATATACCTGAAATACATAGTATTGTAAATCAGCTATACCTCAATAAAATAGAAGAAACTGCTCAATCTTGACTTTAATAGCAACTTAATCTAATACTAAATGGAACCCATGGGTTAAGGGTAAATGCTGATTTGATGATCTCCAAACTTAATATATAGTAATTCTGATTTTCATAAACTATAAAATAGTTATTACTATTTATATGATTTCAACTGGAAAGGTCAGCATGTAAGGTTAGCAGTTTATTAAGGTAAGCAGATACTGGCAAATATGGATAAATGGAAAATTGCCCTTTGCTGTCTCAACTTGACCAAAAGTTGCTAGGAAGCAAAAAAAAAAAAATCTTTTTAAAGTGCAGTTTCCTAAGTAACTTTAGTTGTCAGAACTTGAAGTAGACAGACATTTTTATAAAATTTAAATCTTATTAATAACTTCTTAACAGGCTGAAAGTTGGTCTTCAGGTTGTAGCAGTCAAAGCTCCAGGTTTTGGTGACAATAGAAAGAACCAGCTTAAAGACATGGCTATTGCTACTGGTGGTGCAGTAAGTAAAATAAAGTGTGATTTTGGTTTACTGAATGTTATTTATACATCCTGGTCTGAAATTTATAGGCAGAATTCACATTTTCATAGTCAGATACTACCATCTGAAATGTTTACTTAATCTGTTTTTATTAGATGTTTGGGAGGTAGAGATTGGGTTAAATAGTGATAAGGTTCCTTTCTTTAACTCACCAAGAGTCTGGCCCAAGAATGGGCTTGCTGACTAACCTGTTTTCAAGAATGTAGTAGAAAAGACATGGGATCTAAGAGTTAGGCCTAGGGTCTACTTTTGGTTGCACCAAAAGTATGGCCTTAGATGAGTTTTCTGAGTTCAGTTTTCTCAAAGTTAATAATTGAGAATTAAGTGAGTATTTGGAAATGTCATGAAAGGCTATATTCAGACTTTGTTTAGTCTAGCTTTGGTCTCGAACTCTCACATTTCAAAGAAACACAGTATTGCAAGATGGTTCTTCAAAACACCTGTAGGATATGTTATTAATGAACTTGGTGTAATGAAAAAAGCTGTAATTTGTAATTTGTTCATTCTTTAAAATGTTTTTATAGGTATTTGGAGAAGAAGGACTAACTCTAAATCTTGAAGATGTTCAGCCTCATGACTTAGGAAAAGTTGGAGAGGTCATTGTGACCAAAGATGATGCCATGCTCTTGAAAGGAAAAGGTGACAAGGCTCAAATTGAAAAGCGTATTCAAGAAATCATTGAGCAGTTAGATATTACGACTAGTGAATATGAAAAGGAAAAACTGAATGAACGTCTGGCAAAACTCTCAGATGGTGTTGCTGTGCTAAAGGTAAGATTCATTGTTATAAATAAGCTTCTTGGGTTCTAAGCCCAAGATGACTATTTCTGTGGTATGTAACCAAAATATTTAGGGAATCATCTTTGTGGAGATATTTATTATGTAAAATTTCTTTACTGAAACATTGCTTTCTTAAAACCAGAATTGAACTTGTAGTGGGTGAGTTGTGTGGGAACAGATGTTTTGTTAATAATCTGTCTAGGGTCTGACTTCTGAGACACACTCTATTAGCTGTTTAATCACGTAGTTACTTGTAACAAATAGGCAACCTTTTAAAAATTGCTTTTTAAGTAAACTAGGTGCTTTTTAATGACTGTTTTGGCAGTCAGCTTCTTGAATGGGAGAAGCTATATTAACTGGAATTCTTTTTTAATCTTTAGGTTGGTGGGACAAGTGATGTTGAAGTGAATGAAAAGAAAGACAGAGTTACAGATGCTCTTAATGCTACACGAGCTGCTGTTGAAGAAGGCATTGTTTTGGGAGGGGGCTGTGCCCTGCTTCGGTGCCTTCCAGCCTTGGATTCAATAACTCCAGCTAATGAAGATCAGAAAATTGGTAAAAAGTTACCTTAGTAATGATACTTGTAGCCTGATTTTGGTCTTTCTGTTGTTAGAATTATATTGTTGCTTCCACTAGATGGAATAAGAAGTCATAAAGCAATTTACAGAATAACAAAAGTAGAATAGCACTGATGTCAGAAATCTTTCAGGGGGAATGATTTGACCTGTGGTATTTTCCCAATTGGAATTTTTCTACATCTGCACTCTCACAAGTAGAATTGTGCTATAATAATTACAAAGGAAAGAACTAAATTTGCTAAAAATTTATTTTTTTTATAGGTATAGAAATTATTAAAAAAACACTCAAAATTCCTGCAATGACCATTGCTAAGAATGCAGGTGTCGAAGGATCATTGATAGTAGAGAAAATTTTGCAAAGTTCTTCAGAAGTTGGTTATGATGCTATGCTTGGAGATTTTGTGAATATGGTGGAAAAAGGAATCATTGATCCAACTAAGGTAAATAGTTCAGTGTCTGAAAATACTTTCAAGAACTCTTCATTAAGTCTTGTTAATTTGTTTTTTTTTTAAAATTAATTTATGTGGTTGCGTCGAGTCTTAATTTTGGCACACAGGATCTTGCAGTGTGGTGCGCAGGCTCTTTGTTGAGCACAGGCTTCTCTCTCGTGGCACATGGGCTCCAGAGCACGCAAGCTTCGTAGTTGCAGAGCATGGGCTTAGTTGCCCTGCAGCATGTGGGATCTTAGTTCCCCGACCAGGGATCGAACCTGCGTCCCCTGCATTGGAAGGCAGATTCTTAACCACTGGACCATCAGGGAAGTCCCAAGTCTTGTTAACTTTTTACTAAGGAAAAGTAATATTTTATCAAAACTTTTTTCCTAGGTTGTAAGAACTGCATTACTGGATGCTGCTGGAGTGGCCTCTCTGTTAACTACAGCAGAAGTTGTAGTCACAGAAATTCCTAAAGAAGAGAAGGACCCTGGAATGGGCGGGATGGGTGGGATGGGAGGTGGGATGGGAGGTGGCATGTTCTAATTCCCAGAATAGGGCTTTACCGCCGTCAGTGAGCTGCGAGGGGAAGCTCAGGGCAGTGTTCCTCACCAGTAACTGGAAGAGAGGTCAGTTGAAGGAGATGACTGAAGAAAAGGCTGGCTGATATTTTAAGAAAATCACTATAACCATCAGTTACTGGTTTCAGTTGACAACATAGAATGGTTTACTGCTGTCATTGTCCATGCCTACAGATAATTTATTTTGTATTTTTGAATAAAGACATTTGTACATTCCTGGTAAATGAGTATTAGAGCCATGCACCAATGTACTGCTTTCAACTTAAATCACTGAGGCATTTTTACTACTATTCTGTTAAAATCAGGATTTTAGTGATTGCCATCAACAGATAAGAAGTTAAGCAGCCTTTCTGTGGAGAGTAAGAATAATCATGTACAGAGTAGAGTAATATCCAATTATGTGACAACCTTTGTGTAATAAAAATTGTTTAAAGTTAATTGTGTTAGCCTTTCCATGATCTAGAGGATATGAGGAATGAAAGAAAGCCAGTTGAAGAGGGAGAGGGGTAAGGTAAGGTTTGACCCAAGTCTTAAAATGTTATTCTCCTTATAGTTTCCTTATGTTTCTCTGTTTATCTTTGCTACAGACTGGATTATATTATTACATTGGTAATGAGGGAAATTTTGAAAGGTGACAACTGTGAATGTTGTATGTGTTGAGGTTTGGCCATAAAGAAAAGGGCAGCTTGTTTCTTTTAAGGGTTATGGTTACTGTTCTGGAGTCTCAGCATCACAGATAAGCAGTGGGTTCCCTGCTAGGTACCCACAAGTAAGGAGGTTAGGGTTTACAGTATGAGTGTACTTCAGTGGAAAGGAGAGGTGTGCCGTTCAAGCATAATGAATAGCAGGGAAGGGCATCCACAACTTGATAACGCACAGCCCAGTGTCATCACCTTTATAAGAACTCGAAGTGGGTTTCTGTCTCAATGCACTTAGTCTTTATGAGATAAGACAGTATAGAAGTATGGCTTTTAAAACAGCTGTGTGTGCATGTGTGTGTGTGTTGGGGACAGATACTGATTTGCAAGATAGAACACTGCTTTCTAATTTAAAGCCCAAGATCTTATGCAACAAGAACATTAAGTTTTTTCACTTAAACCTGTGCCAAGAATGTAGTCTTATCTTGGAGCTATAGAATCGATCTGCTTGGTGGGAAGAAACTCCACGTTGCTCAGTTTGACCCTGGGGTTGCTGCTAAGAGGTCTGGTATAAGGTAGGCACTGAGGCAGATGTTTCTACTTTCCTTATCTAATATGAATAGTTTGGACAGGAATAGAAGGAAAAAGTCCATCACAGATCAAAAGTCAAAATCACTTGAAATCCTGCACCTAGAAATACCTTCGCTTTGTTAACTTGGTTGGGTTAGAAAAAATGACGAGATTAGAGGGGACTGACTGAACGAATAAAAGGCATTTTAAACAAAACTTGTCTAGAATGTACTTATGGTTATTCAAGTGGCAAAAGGCAACCTAGCTAGTAGTATCAAGGGTTGGAGGAAAAGAAACCATGGGGAATGGTTTTATATGGTTTGTATTTTAAAGGCCGAACGAAATGAGTAGAAGAATAGGTAAGAAATGAGAAACACTGGGACTTGAAAGATTTCTAGGTGCTTTTTTTTTTTTTGTAGTTGCTGTTTGATCAGGGAATGACTAGAGCCTAAAGAGATCAACAGGAGAGGAAAATTTACTAGGTGTTATGTGCTAGACCCTGGACTAAGTCCTTGGATTATTTTAACCCTTAGAACAATCTTTGATTAGGAATTACTTATCAAACCTATGCTACAGTTAGTAAACTGAGGCTCTGAATGGTTAAGTAATTTACACAAAGTCTCAGAGCTATTAAGTGGTAGACCCCAGATTTGAACCCGGGTTTAATTGAAGAGCTTAAACCAGAGAGCAAGCCTGGAATGAACCCCTAAGCCATGATCTAGGCAATTTTTAAAAACCCGAAAGCTGCAGCCAGAGAAATGAATACAGATAAATGGGGCAATTCCCTTTTCCTTTTGACTAGAATAACTGCACAAGGTGATTGCAGTTTGGAGAGATTACAGAGAGGAGCAAGAGTATCAAGGATCAAGATGGTTCCTTCTAATACCATTTGGTCAAGACTAAAGATGCTAGTGACTAGGTGAGGAAGCAGGAATGGTAGATCTCTGAGGAAACTTGCTCTGGGCACTCATGGAAATCCCTTGGGAAACCACACAAAATAACAATATAATGTCCAGGCCCTAATTGCCTTGCTGTGAGAGCAAGCAGGATTTATTTGAACAGCATAGGCTTTTCAAGGCAAAAATTTTGCAAGAGTGTGTTAGAACAAATCTATGAGCCTGAGAGAGAAGGGGAATGGAGGGGACACAAACACACCCAATATTTAGCCCTGACCATGGAGGTGAAGTTGTTTGTTTAAATTTATTTAATTTATTTATTTATTTATGGCTGTGTTGGGTCTTTGTTTCTGTGCGAGGGCTTTGTCTAGTTGTGGCAAGCGGGGGCCACTCTTCATCGCGGTGCGCGGGCCTCTCACTATCGCGGCCTCTCTTGTTGCGGAGCACAGGCTCCAGACGCGCAGGCTCAGTAATTGTGGCTCACGGGCCCAGTTGCTCCGCGGCATGTGGGATCTTCCCAGACGAGGGCTCAAACCCATGTCCCCTGCATTGGCAGGCGGATTCTCAACCACTGCGCCACCAGGGAAGCCCAAGGTGAACTTTTATAAAGACAGCTGGATCTGCTTTAAAAATGGTTAAAGGAGTAATCAAGGAAAAAGGAATGCCACTATGAAGTCAGATCCTGCTATTTCAGGAAAAGAGTTGAGAAAACATTGTTTCTACTGCAATCTGGGCAGTTCCAGCTAGGCAGAAGGGGAGTCCAGTAACCAACTAACACTGGTCATGAATAATCAAATGAAAGAACATCCAAAAATGGGTTTTAAGATAATAAATTTTCCAAATTTCCCAGAATTTAAAATTTGAAGTTAACCTCCCAAGGGAACGAAACATTGGAGCTGAACTCAAGAACCTCATGAATGTTGATACATTCATGACACAACATTAAGTTTCTGTTTATACTGACAAATCGGGTCAATATATCACAAATAACACGAGTTAGTTACTGACAACCACACAAAACTTGAAGAGTACTTCATTTCCAGGAAAGATATCAAGTTTCTAAGCATTAAAATATCTGAAACACAGGATGTAAGAACCTCATGATGTAGCAAGTTTTGATACAAAAAGGATAAACAAGGTCCTATTGTATAGCACACAACTATATTCAATATCCTATGGTTAAACCATAATGTAAAAGAACATTTAGAAAAAGAATGTGTGCGTGTGTATATACATATAAATATAACTGAATCACTCTGCTGTACAGCAGTAATTAACACAGCATTGCAAATCAACTATACTTCAATTTAGAAAAACAAACAGAATTCCCTGGTGGTCCAGTGGTTAGGACACCTCGCTTTCACTGCCGAGGGCCAGGGTTCCATCCCTGGTTGGGGAACTAAGATCCCACAAGCCACGTGGCACAGCCAAAAAACAAACAAAAAAAGGCACTCACCCTAAGGTTCCAGGCTCAGAATCACTTTGGCCTGTGCTGTCAGGTTACACATCCCCACCAAGAATTTAACAGTCGGTTACCAACATCCTGCAACCTCAGCTGGTCTAAGATGGTGTCTCTTCTTGAGTCTAATTAATATACTGAATGTCCAGAAGGATATAAAAAACACTCAAACAGTCAACCTCAGGAGAAATAGAAATGTAAGAAGCTGAAATAGTAACATCATTTATGTGTAAATATTATTACTGTATCATTATAACATTGTGGGGTTTTCTGTCTCATAACATGTTTAAGACATTCAAGAGAATCTGATATATTGAATTTGCCATTTTAATTAAATGTTTAGAAGTCTTTGAATATAATATTTAAATGTTCAGGGAAGTTTAATTTCATATACTCAGATTGATCAGTTATATAAGCAGTACGTGAATATCTAGAGAAATGCTGTTTAATTTTAAAAGAAATTTCATTAATTCTTAGATTAATAAGACATTAAACAAGGTACAAATAAAAGTATATTACTCCTTGCTGCAAAGCCCCTCTGACATTTAAAACAACAACAACAAACTCAAAAAATTGTCCTTACCAACAATGTAAGGAATTCCAGGGCAACTGAGGGGAAGGAGTAGATGAGGGATATCAGTGGATCTATAGGAAGTTAGAAAATTGATGGAAAAGTGATGTGACTTACAGTTGATATAATTATAACCTAAGAACCTGAAGAAGGAATACAAGAAACAAAGTACTTAGTCCCACAGAACTTCCCCAGAGATTTAGCATTTGGACTCATTGGATACTGGGAGTCAAGGGAATCAGGTATGGCCAAGTGTGGGAGTGGAAAAGAGGGTGAAATTAGCTGAAGGATTACTGAGATATTGGACTCCTAGGTCTCCAGTTTCCCACACCGCCAGGTTACTATTGCCTACAGGTTAATTCTCTGTGGAAATTGAATAGGAATGAATCTCAGCCTGGGACACCAGAAAGAGCAGAGCTGGGGTAAGAGAAGGACCTAAAAGATTAAGGGAAAGCCTATATTCCAAACTGTGAGACCCTCAGTCCCTTACTAAACTTACAGAATGCCAACAGCCAGGCATTATTTCTACTCCATCTCTCCCTCTTCCTATTCCCAGCCCCATATTTCTCTAGGGCAAGAGATAGAATCCTTAATGCAGGAAAACTTTAAAAAGACCTCTAGATTCTGCCATTTGGGGAGTCCACCAGTGAAAAGGCTGGCTCACCCGATCACCTTACAGTGAAACTCACCAGTCAGTATGCCCCATCTTAATTCCAGTAAACCGTATAGTACTTTGCCTTCAAATATTAACGGACAAACAAGAACCATTAGACAGTCGAGGAAGCCTTCAATGTGACGAGAATAGCAAAAACCAGAAGGGGCCTAAGGGAAACTTAGTATCTTAAGAAAGATGAGATCTTGTTTCCTTAAAAGATGAAAGCTATGAAATAAAGGAACAATTAGAAAACAAAAAAATCTTGGAAATTAAAACTGGCAAATATAAAATTAACTGAAAGGTCTGAAAGACAATTGAAGAAATCTAAAAGGCAGAACAAAAACAGATGGAAAATAGGAGGAAAGAAGATAAAGATTTAATACAAGAAATAAAATATCTAAATACTTAAGAATTCCTGAATGAAAGAACCAGAGAATATGGATAGGAGGAAATTATCAAACAAATAATTGAAGGAAATTCCCCAGCACTCATAGAAATGAGCCTGTGACTGAAAGGATCTGTAAGTTGCCCTGCACAATTAATAAAAGACAGGACAACACGACCGATCAGCATGCATTTCCATACTCTTTAACTACCCAAGGTAAAGAGTAGATTTTAAAAGCTTCTAGAGACCAAAAAAAGGATGCTAAAATGAAGTACTGGTTATAAGAATGGCATCAGACTTCTCAAGAGCAGCACCGGATGCCAGAATACAATGAAGTCAGATTTTCAAATTATGGGGGATGGGAGGGATTATTTTTAATGTGGTGTTCTATATTCAATCAAGTGTGAATATAAAAGAATGACATCTTCAGATACTCAGGGATTCTAAAAATTTAGCTCCCATTCGCCCTTTCTTAGGAAGCCACTAGAGGATTTCCTCAGCATTTTGAGAGTTAAAAAAAAAAAGGAAGCCAAAAGATCCAGGAAATAGGAACCCCAAGAGGAGAGAGGTGAAGGGAAATCCTAGGATGATTAGGGAATTACACTTGCACAACAGCATGGAGAGCAATCAGTTCAGATTGGAGCAGGATGAAAGGGTGGCTGCAAGTAACTGAATACCTAACTCTAAGTGACTTAGACACTCGAGGTCTGTTGTCTCACGTAACCAGAAGTGCCCACTACAAGGTTGGTTCATTCAACCCTTGATGTTAGGGTTCTGAATTGGCTTTTCTGGAATCATTGCCTCTTCCCTTTTTCCCATCTGAAAAGATGGCAGATGTAGCTGCAAACTTCACATCCTCATGCAACCAGGCAAAAACCAAGGAAGAGAAGTTTCTCTTCCAAGTTTCTTTCCACGGAGATAAACACCTTATCTAGCAAGTCCTATCCCATCAATCCTCCCCTCAGATTTCACTGACCAGATGCCAATTCAAGAAGTTTATAAAGGTGGCGTTGTTTTCCCTCTTATGATGTGGAAAGCACAGGTGCCAAATTTTAAGTCCACAGGTCACAGACTTCAGAGAAAACACAAGAGCATACATACATATTTGAGCCAGAATACATGGGTTTGTCTCTACCACTTAACAAGACTTGTGTTCTGACAATACTTGGGGAACCTCATGGGTCAAAGGGATGGCTAGATCAAGGCAATATTGGGGTATTCCTGGGTTCCCTTACCAAAATACCATGTACATACTATCATAATACCAGTACAGTCACACCCAACCACTAAGTTAGATTCTAAACCTAAGTTTACTTATGGCACTTTAAGAACAGTGGTAAAGTACAGGTTCTTATTTCCATTAAAAGTGCAGTAATACTGTACAGGGAAAAAGAGAAAATATCTGGGGTCTTATCTTTGCTGCTTAAAAAGAAAACTTTGTTTAAAAGGTGCATAATTTTTTCTTTTTTTTGGCTGTGCCACTCGGCACGCGGGATCTTAATTCCCTGACCGGGGACCAAACTCACACCCCCTGCAGTGGAAGCGTGGAGTCTCAACCACTGGACTGCCAGGGAAGTCCCCAAAGGTACATAATTATATACAAACTACTTATGCTCTGGGAAGATACCTCATTTGTACATGGAAAAATACTTTACCTGTATGAAGGCATAATCAAGCTCCATGTGAGTAGACTGTAAGAATCCTTCACCACTGTATACCCACCATGTGGCAGCGAAGCAGCTACTCACAACAGATTTACTGAACAAATTGATACAAACATGCATTCATATAGGGAATGAACTAGTAAGTTCCCTTGCTGATCTGAGGAAACAAGGGAAGGGTAATTAATGCAAGAGCGTTGTTGGGTATGGAATGAAGGAAGGGAAGGGAATCAATATTGATTAAAGGAAGACTGAATTTTGCCCAGATTTGTTTCTGTGAAAGTATTTTAAGACATTTCAATAACCAAAATAACTGTACAAAAAATAAACAAATTAACTTTATTAAGTTACCACTTCAGTCCTTACATTGATTTGTTTACAAAAATATCAGTTTGAAATTCATTATTGAAAGTGAGTACACACAATAAATAGAAAATAAGGATGCAAGGTGCTGGAGACATCTCAACCAACTTATCTTCATCTACTGCCCACTGCTGACAAAATTTGACATGCAAAAAGCATTTTTGAAAGAGCAGTCAAAGTACCGGGGAAAGGGCTGCAAACTATGAGAAAAGTAACTTAAAACTCTGGACCACTCACCAAAAAAAAAAAAAAAAATCACTGTTTATCTGGAAGCTAACCTCAGTATAACACCGAATTATCTACTACTACCCACAAGAACAATTTAAAAATAAGAAAAGTGCCAGGGAACCTTCATTAACAGTATTTTTAAGTTAAAGTTTTTACTTTAAACATCTGATGATTCCTCAAATATCCTAAGCCATAAGGCAGACCCTAAGACAATAAGTTATAAATAGTCTGAATTTAATAACTTAAAAGTGATATGGTTAATATAATACACACTGCATGAGTATCTCAACCAACCTCTTTCAGGTGAGGTGATAACTAAAAGGTTTAAATTTACAGTTTCAATTTCTGTTCAGAAGAGTGATGTCAGTATTCTAGCAATAGTGATGACATCCCATTATTGTAAATATGCTAATATACATATTACTCTGAATTACACTTGATTGAATTCTATGTACACGTGGTTCCATATTCCAAGTGCAAATTTTCAATGGTATGCGTTTACAATCAAAGCTGGGTTTGACAAATGCTTTCTGACTTCTGAAAGCAAATGATGAAAGTACTTCCTAAAAGTGAATAAACTAGTTACAAGTAGGTGACCATTTCCTTTTTCTCTTTACGTGTGATGAACTTCATGAAGCATTAATTCCCGAGGTATATTTGTTTCTGGACCATACAGCTTACATGCTCTTCTTTCAAAGGCAGCTACCATCTGCTTTACAACTTCATCGAAAAACAATGTGGCAAGCTGAGAGTGTAGAAGTGAGCGAAATTCAAAAGAAATCTGTAGGAAAATGTTAATAATTATTTTAGAAAGATCTTTCTTTTACTAAATCTCCACTTAGGGTAATGGTGCTCACACTGTGAAATGGGTTACTCGGCCCAGTACCTAAGGCAAGCTCTATGGGTCTATCTAGATGAGATTTTTTAACAACTCTCAGAAGAGAAGAGATTTGTTTACTGCAGTAAGCACAACAATGGCTGAACAATAAGCTTAAGTAAACAAGGCCAATGAATCTCATTTTGGGGCAAAGAGTCTGCTTTTATTAAGTTAAAGAAACCTGGAAAAAAGCTTTGCTAAATACCATGTTTATCACTTTGGCTTCTTATTAATATGCCCCTTTTCGAGCTACCTTACCTTCCAAAAGGAAATAAGGAAGGGAAGTGATCCTTCCGATATGGTATTCCCATGAGAAGTAGTAGCAGAAAGATTAGATTAACCCACAAAATAGATGGCGAAGGTGGTTCAATCTTAAAGTAGACAATGATTTAGAACTTTCTTTATATCCCCTCAAGACAGAATTCAAGGCAACCCAGTTTAAGAAATAATATCTTAAGGACCTTAAATATCCATTAACTTCTGAATGTTTTAATTTTTTATTTTAAAATAATTTGATTTATAAAAAAGTTGCAAAAACAGTACTAAGATTTCTCATACACCCATCACCCAGATTCCCCTATTTCAAAGTCTTATATAATCACAGTAGAATTAAAACCAGGAAATTAACAGAGGGAGTTAATATTACTAGATAATAATGCTATTATCTAATCTAGAGAGGTTTCATTCAAATTTCCCCAACTGTCCCATACATGCCCACTAATTTTGTAATGAAAGCAACTTAAGAGCTAAGAATAGCATACAGTAATTTACTCAAAATTATAACCATTTCTTCTTTTTCAAAGTATTTATTTATTTATTTATTTGGTTGGTTGGTTATGCTGGGTGTTAGCTGCAGCTTGCAGGCTCATTCGTTGTGGCACGCGAACCCTTAGTTGCATGTGTCTTATAATCGATGGACTTGTAAAAATTAGAAAATAGAGAAGGGATGACTATTCAAGGTTTAAAGGAATAAAATAGAAAAAGAGAAAGGGTCATTAGCATTCTTTTCTTTTCTGTGGCCGCGCTGCACAGCATGGAGGATCTCAGTTCCCCAACCAGGGATCGAACCTGTGTTCCTTGCAGTGGAAGCACAAAGTCCTAACTACTGGACCGCTAGGGAATTCCCCTAGCATTTCTTCTTATAAAATTAGTGCAAAAAAAAAAGTTAGTGCAGAAAAAGGTATTCAATACTCAGAAATCTGAGATTTTAAAAAATTGTCAGTAATTGCTATGCATGTAGGTTATTAATTATGACATCTGGGTTCTAATAAAAATGGATTACTCCTTCTTTACCAACTTCACCTGATGTTTGGAATAGAGGGCTTTATGAGAGACTTACTGAAAAATCCAAAGTACAAGTTCTTGGGTAGCCAGGAAGACCTGGGCTAAAACGCCATACAGTCTCCAAATGATTGAAGAGCTTCCCATCAGTACAGGATGCCTAGAACAAAATGAAAAAAATAAAACCACAGTTAAATACCATTTGGATTGTGCCCAAAATCTACAACTGAAGATGATTTCTTTGAGAAGTAAATATTTTTATAGGTCAGACCACAGGTGACCAAAACATCTCATTGTTAGCTTGGTACTAGGAAGTGATCTCTGGCCAATATAAGCCATTTTCCTTTCTCCTGGGATCCCCAAGATTGCCACTTGTTCTCTTCCACTGCTGTCACTCACTATGCTTCTTAAAGTTCTCCTCCCACAACAAAACAGGGAGTGACTACCCGGAAGTTTATTTCCAGCTCTGCCACTTATAAGTGATCCTGAACAAGTTAATTCCCTGTACTGTATTTCCTTAATCTGTAAAATGAGTATAATGCCCATCTTATACCATCAGTATGAGATGGCTAAATTTAATGTTTGTAAGGCATTTGGCACAGATCCCTAGAACAATTCTATAATTCTTCTTTGCAACCCAAAGATTTTTTCCTATTAATCACATTCAGTCTTTTCCTAACTCATTATTCTTTATTTCTAGAGGCCTCTATGGTTTCAGTTTTCCTGAAAGTGTGGCCCTGACCCTTGTCCCTGACCCACTGCTTTCTGACCTCTCATCTCTTCTGTGCTCATGTTTATTTTACATGTCTGTGTACACACTGAAACATAATACACAGTAATACTATGTGCAGTACATCCTGACATTTCCCATTCTATATCATTAAAAAATGTTGGTTGAGACCCATTAAAGAGTTGCCTCCTGCAGTGTGAAAAATGGTGGCCAGAACCATAGTTACTAGTCCATTGTTAGGACAGGTTATGACCTTGAATGAAGTTCAGTTTCTTTATTTACTATCCTAAGATGCCAGCTGGGCCTTATTATACTAGTAGACAATTGACCTCAAGAATATCTATCACCTTCCCTCAGAAGCAGGCTATTTTAAAAATTCTTGTTTCAATCTACACTCCCCTCCTCAATTAAGCCTTAAGTTTTCAGCAATTCTGGCAAATCCTGGGGCCGATAAATGATCAAGCCCCTCTACTCCCTGTCTTTTGGATAAGTTATCGCCCTCAAGAATTTAGACTGTCCCTCTGCTGAGGCTACACACTACAAAATATATTGCAAAATAAGGACCTGCATAGATAAACTCTGTTTCCCCCAAGTAAACAGTCATTTTTTCTCCTATAGCTATAGCCTACCTAAACACAGAATATAGGATTACTTCTCTGACTATATCTGGCTCTCTCTAAAGATAGTTCAAACTGGGGGCTAAAGAGCTAAAAACCCATTTGCAGTTTATTCCTCACTTCCTCTTCATCTAAACCCTTTTGAATTAATTATCAGATGGTAACACAGTAGAATCATTATAAACTGCCACCATACTAAAAAGCATTTTAAAAGATATGCTCTATTTACACATTTATAAAAAGAACATATTATTTTAATTTTTAATACGGAAACCAGTGAATGTTTTAAAACTTATTTAGACACAATAAAATAAGTCATTAAAATACTAACTACTTTAATAGCTAATATGCTAATTACTTCTCACTGGGGAGAAGTAAAAATTTTCTTCAGAGAGTTTGGCTTTATATATAGTTCAATAATGACCATCCAATTTTAAAAACCATCAAAAGTCTATAATAAAACCTTATTGTTTCAGTTATCCAACTTCATTTATTTACTTTTTTTGTTTTTGGCCATGCCTCACAGCTTGTGAGATCTTAGTTCCCCAATCAGGGATCAAACCCATGCCCCCTGCAGTGGAAGCCTGGAGTCTTAACCACTGGACCACCAGGGAAGCCCCTGTTTATTTACTTATATTTTTAATTTTTAAAAACTTTTTCAGTTACCCAACTTTAAGATAATGCATTCCACCTTTCTTTACAACCACATAAGAAGCTTATAGGAAATTTAATAGTGAAGGAGAAACAGCTGTTGGGAATAATCACTGTAATATAGTACCTTCCTCTGACCACTTTTTCACAAAATGTGGCAGTGCTATACTCATATCAATAATCCAGCTCAAGGACCCATGGATTTTTACTGGTATGTTTTGATAGGGACAATACTGCCAAAGATCTCATTCCTAACAGAGATACTGAACACAGGAGGAAGGTTTCTGGCCATTACAGATTCAGGTAGACTAGAATCACTGACATGTTAAGTCACAGGCACATTTGGGGCAGCTAACAATTCACAGAAAATGTCACATGGCTTCTGCTGCTTCCTCAGTTATAATAATTTTTATTATATGTCACATATGTGTATCAGGTATTAAAATCCAGAACCTGAACCCAGGGAAAATTGAAAGCTGAACATAGAGAGTTGTGTGTTATTCTCAAATGTGTCTTTAAACAATAAACTAGCACACTAAGTGAGACAGTTTATTTTAATGGAAAAATAGTTTTGGAATCAGACACACACAGTATGAATTTGTGTAAGGCTCTTAATTTCCCTAAGCGTCATAAAATTGAGATAGCAATGACTATCTAATACATATTATTATAATTAAAAAAAATACTTTCCTTCCTCCTTGGCAGTGTTAAAAGTTACTGAAATTATTATGAACATCTGTGGATCTACAATAACCCAAGAACACAGTAGTGAGAACTTCATAAACAAAGAGGCCTCACGACTCCTGTCATTGTAGTACTGGTGCTGAGGATACAGAGATGAAAAAGAGGATCTCCCATTCCCTCAAGTAGCTCGATTTTGTCAAGCAGAAATCCAAATGAAGAAAGAAATTATACTACAGAGTGATAAGAGAAATAAATAAAGCATGTTTAAAGCCCAGAGGAATCACCGAGGTAGAACTAGTCATCTATATGAAAGGAAAGGGAGAAAGCAGGTTGGAATTTGAAGGATTAACAGGCAAGGAATTTCCATTATAGGTAAAAGAGGGAACAATATGCAAAGGCACAGGGCTGTGGAATAAGCACTATATGGTTCATTTATGGAAGCCAGGGAAGGGAAGAAAGCCAGGAGGAGAAAATGAGACTTCTTTAGAGTTCTTTTAGTTAGATGCAGGATATGTTAAGATCTAAGTTATGAGTCTGAATGGTAAGAGACTGAGGTCAGGGGACTCAATTTTAAGATTACAGAGATATTTGCTGCTGTCAGACAGACTAGAGTCTTGGCTGTGTAACCTTATCTAACTGTTCTAGGCCTTAGTGTACTCAACTATAAGATGGAGAATAAAATTTGCATCTCAAAGGGCTGTCGCGAAGAGTAATTCAAGTAAAGCACTATCAAGAGCTCAGTATGTTAGCTATTTTAAGTGTAGTATAGTAGGTGAAAACTCCAAAACTATGAGGCAAACAGGTGAAAACAGTTGTAATAATGACAGAGTCCCACAGTGGGGCACAGTCTTTTAAGTGGAGTTGAAGTTTTGAGATTGCGACTAGGGTGGACTCCAAGGTCTTAGCTTCACTGGACAGTATACTCTTTCTAGTATGAGAGTTGTACCTCCTCAATGCCTGACAAAGAGGTGACAAAGGCATTTAGCTCTGGCCAATTACCAAGAAATGATACCACCACTAAATCCTGTGAGCACAAAACACAATTCAGCTTTGAAAGTCTTTGGTCATCACACTCTAGAAATTCAAAAGAAATGAGCATTACTCTGTGGAATTCTGCCTTTTTGTGTGTTGAAGTCTGGGTACCTTTTCTAAATGTGTACCCTCCTCTGAGAAGAGTAAAATGATTAATATATGCATGCAACAACACTTGGCATTTCAGTACCTGGTACATGGCAGGATGACTTCAATAATGTTTATGTTCTCCATATTTATATCTTTTCTACCTTTCTGCATCCTCTCACCACTTTCCCTTTCTTAAGAAAAAGTAGAGCAAGTATTAAAACATTTCTCACTTCTGCAACCAAATCTTTCCTGTGGGTCAATAGTCCTCAACAGAAGCACAAAAGAAAAAGCTTCTCATTTCCACATTCTAGTTAAATTTCTATTTGGAAAGAATAATGCTAATATTGTGTAAAATAACATGATTTAAGAGATATAATAAATAGTTTGTTTTTTCGCTCCTCCTGTTAGTTTAGGGAAGTCTTCTTAATGCTATTATAATTTAACCTATTTAACATAATCAATATTTGAGGAATATTTAAAAACAACAAAAACCAAAACCATTACCTTTACCAAATGTGGTTTCACCAAGGTTACCACTGATGTATAGCGCTCCAATACAGGTGGAAACCCAATCTCTAATCGTGTTTTGCAGTATCCAGATCTCCTTGATATTACATCTGATTTTTTGCACCAAGGAACAAAATGCTTGTAATCCTCCATTCCTGATACTACATCATACATTTCCTGCATAGAATATCTTACAAAAAAAAAGGAGAGGTGTTAACTGCATCTATTTGTATGGTATATGTACACTTTAAATTGAATATGAATAAAGTTTACTATGTATGAGGCAATAAATCATTTGGCACACATATAGAACCACACTCTGGGATGAATGTCTTCAAAACACAGAAAATAAAAGGATAAAAGGGAGCTAAACATATGTCTATAGCAGAGCTTACAATGTGGCAGACCACAGGTTGAATCTGGCTTGCAGATATGGTTTTTAAAATTTTAATTAGTGACCAGCATTTAAAAACTGAGACTTTGAGAGAAAAAATCTAGAAGCAACCTAAATGTTTATTTGGTTGATAAACATTAATAATTGCTTAATAATAAATGATTGATGAATTATGGTACACTCATACTGTGGAACTCTATCAGTTATCTAAAGGGATTAAGATCAGATGTACAGTTGACCCTTGAACAACACAGGTTTGAACTGTGTGGGTCCACTTATACACAAAGTTTTTTCAGTAAATTTAGTACCTGTATTTTCATTTTACAGATCTTTAAATTAAATGTGAGGGAAAGTTTGTGTTCAATTAGAGATCACAATATGTGGAATCAAAACAACTAGGGTTTGAGTCTTGATTTTATCCAAACTGTTTCATCAGCTTCCTGTCTTTGAGTGAGTCATTTAACAATTCCTCGTTTGGAGACAGAAATAGCAGTATGCAGATTTTTTTTACTGCGTGGGGGTCTGCACCACCTAAACACCCCGCTTTTCAAGGGTCAACCATATACTTTAGAGCAAAGAGGTTTACAATATATTGCTACATGAAAAAGGGCACACTAAAGCAGACGGGATATATATGATTCTATTATCTATCTGAGAAATATTTTAAGTGTATACTATATTTCCTCAATTTTAAACATTCGGGATTTTTTCCCCTGAAAATAATTATGTTAATAGACTGTCTGTAATGAAAATACATTTAAAAAGTCCTAGAAGGATACAGATTAAACAATTACCAGTTAATTCAGGAAAAAGAAGTAGGAGTAAAAACAGACTAAGTCTTTTAGTACATATTTCTAAATTGTTAAGTTTTTATACAAGTATGTGATGATTTTGTAATTAAGAAAAAAATCTATAACACACAAAAAGGAAACCTCTCATTCTTTTTATGAGCCAGCATAACATCCTGCGAACCCAAGCCTCACAAAGAACATAAAAAACAAAATCTATAAACCCACATTACCTGTAAGTATGGAGGCAAAACTTCTAAATATCAGCAAATATAATAGAGCAATATATTTTTTAAAAAATACAACAATCAAATGCAACTCATTTAAGGATGTTTGGATGGTTTAATACTAAGAATTATATTATTATAACCATATTAGTTAGTCAAAACAAAAACATTATATGATTCCCTCCATAGATAGTAAAATACCAGAAGCATTCCTATTAGAGTTAGAAATAAGACAAAGGTGCTGACTATCATCATTGTTATTTGACATTTTTCTGAAAGTATGTCAAAATAATTAAATCAGAGCATGAAATATGAGGCACATGTGTGGAAAAGAATTAGGCAAAATTATAAATTGGCAGGTGATATGACTATCAAATCAGAAGCTAATCAATTCAGAATTCAGTTATGTAGCCTGTTGAGAAATATATAAAAATTAATATCGTTCCTATACTAACAAGTAGAAAACAGTAGCATAGAAATGTAAAATACATAGAAATAAATACAACAAAAAACCATCAGGGTTTAAATGAAAAACCAAACAACAAAAACATTGTGGATACAAGTAAAAGACAACTGAATGAGAACCAGATACATATAATTCTTGGTTATAAAGACTCACACTGTTAAAACATAATTCACCTCAAAATGATATAGTAAACAACCACATTCTGAAGTTTAAAAGGGTATTTTTGGAATATGACAGAATGAGTGTTTATACATATTTAATCTTTATGATCATGAAATGAGGCCCACAGCAGAGGGGGGAAAATAAACTTACCCTCCCCATGTTCTCAGACACTAGAAAATAAAAGCCAAAATAAGTCCCATGAAAAAGTATGAAACCTGGTAGCCTGGAAGCTACTTGTCATAAAAGTAGTCTACACTGACTAAGAAAGCAGTATAGCATAGCAGTCAAGGGGATGGACTTTGTAGTCAGAAAGTACTGTTCAAATATCAGCTCTAAAACATAGTAAGTCATATGTCGCTGGCTAGGCTGCTTAACCTTTCAACTTCATTTTCTTCATCCATAATTGAAAAATACCTCTACAGGTTCTTTTTTTAAAAAAAAAATATTTATTTATTTCGCTGTCCAATCTTCATTGCGGCATGTGGGGATCTTTCACTGCAGTGCTCCCTTGTGGTGTGCGGGCTTCTCTCTACTTGTGGCATATGGGTTTTCTCTTCTCTAGTTGTGGTGCAGACTCCAGAGCGTGTGGGCTCTGTAGTTTGTGGTTGAGGCGCGTGAGCTCAGTAGTTGTGGTGGCGGGCTTAGTTGCCCCGCCAAATGTGGGATCTTAGTTCCCTGACCAGGGATCGAACCCCCGTCTCCTACATTGTAAGGTGGATTATTTACCACTGGACCACCAGGGAAGTCCCTACAGGGTTCTTTTAAGGGTTAAGTGAAATAGTTTTAGCATAATGCACAATGCTTACTAGGCACTTAATAAATGGTAGCTATTATGTGTTTATGTCAAATATGGGGGAAGACGAAGATCATTAGATAAGACCAATTTGTAATAAAAAGAATTTTAACATGAGAAAGAATAAGGAAGCAAGTAAGAATAAGTAAATATGGTGGGAAAAATAAGTTTAGGAGTCATGATACAACGTAATCCCTCTGAGCTTCAGTTTCCTCATCTCTAAAATGGGAATAATACCTAGTTCACATGGCTATAGTGAGAATTAAATGAAACAATAAATATAGAGCCCCCAGCAGTGTCTATCATATGGCAAGTACACAATAAAAGGAAGATGTTATATTTCTGAATCAAAAGGAAAGCAGACCAATTCACTATTTGATTTCTCATCCTTTTGTTGCCATGTCTCTTTTCAACAGATACCAGCTGAGGCAAAGATGTCTACCTATGCAAGTATTTACACTTGCTTTACGTGGCATTATTGCTGGCTACCTGGAGGCTACAATTACATAGCTGTAACATGACTAGTTCTTGCCAATAATATCTGAGAGTAAGCACTAGGTGTCACTTCCAGACCAATATGATTAAGAACCAGGTGTATCTTTTTAAGAGACTCTGAAGACTAAGGAATTACAAAAGTCACAAGTTGGATAGAGCCTGGCTTCCTGAATCACTGCTCGAGGATTGCTACCTATGGATTGGGAATTCCCACTTCAACTTTACATGAGAAAGAAAGAAACTTTTGGGTTTTACCTGTATGGTTGCTAGCATTACCTTAACTAATACAGTGACTATCCAGTAATAACGGTAAATTATGTGACAAACGTTATGAGTATGCCCAAAGTTCTTTACTGCAGAAAAATTCGAAGGGAAAAAGCAACTAAATAAAATGAATGAAAAGTACTTTTAGAAGAATTCATGTAATATTTAATGGCTGTTGGGAATTAAGACCCCCTTGTAGAAATTCCCATATGAAGGACTGCTTGATTTCTGGTTTAGCAGATCTGCAGACTATACTCTGCTGTATATACCCCTAGATGAGGGGCCAAACCTGGCCTGCTGCGTGGCTCTGTAAATAAAATTTTATTAGAACACAGCCATGCCCATTTATTACATATTGTCTATGGCTACTTTTGGGCTACAGTGACAGAGCTGAGTAGTTGCAACAGAGACAGTATGGTCCACAAACCTATTTACTAACTGTCCCTTTACAGAAAAGTTTGCCAAGCTCTGCTCTAGATGGTAGGGGCCTCTTAGCATGTTTATATGTACTTACCTAGGTATGTGTGTATGTGAGGGAGCTATACAGACATATCTGGCTCAACATATCAGTAATGTTGCCACTATAAAAAAGAACAGTGTACAAAAAATGCAGGTCATAAACAGTTTAATTATTTCCTTTAAATGTCAAGATTTAACTCTATCCTATAAAGTTACCACATGACTACATTCAACAAATATTTATAAAACGGCAAGGGCTAGAAAATTAGAGCTTAGTCTGTAAGAAGAGAATCCAGATAAAAAGAGGCATGATGTTCTATAGAAAATTGTGAACACGCTCTTTTAGTACAACTATTATTTTATACAAACCCTATAATTCTCCTCTCTGAATATTCTTTTCTTTTGTTTATTAATGGTGCAGCAATTCTGAAGAAAGTTCTTGCATATATCTCCTTAGGCAAAACTGAGGTATGTAGTGGAAGAGTTCTGCTCATCAGTATACCACAGGAAGCTAAATATCTAAAAAGACAAAAATTACCTGATTGAGTAACATTGACAATTAAGAGAAAACACAAACTACAGAGATTGTAAAATAACAATCAGACTTTAGAAGGCTGTGCAACCTTAGAATATTCCTGAAAAAATACACACACACACACACACACACACACACACACACACACCACAAATAAGCTTCTAAAGCACCATAAAGAAACTAAAAAGGGACTTCCCCGGTTGCACAGTGGTTAAGAATCTGCCTGCCATATATATGGAATCTAAAAACAAAATCAAAAACAAAAAAAAAATCGTCCTGAAGAACCTAGGGGCAGGACAGGAATAAAGACGCAGTAGAGAATGGACTTGAGTACAGGGGGAGGGGTAAGGGTAAGCTGGGACAAAGTGAGAGAGTGGCAGGGACATATATACAGTACCAAAAGTAAAATAGATAGCTAGTGGGAAGCAGCCGCATAGCACAGGGAGATCAGTGCTTTGTGACCAGCTAGAAGGGTGGGATAGGGAGGGTGGGAGGGAGGGAGATGCAAGAGGGAAGAGATATGGGAACATATGTATATGTATAACTGACTCACTTTGTTATAAAGCAGAAACTAACACACCATTGTAAAGCAATTATACTCCAATAAAGATGTTAAAAAAAGAATCTGCCTGCCAATGCAGGGGACATGGTTTAAGCCCTAGTCCGGGAAGATCTCACATGCTGTGGAGCAACTAAGCCCGTGCGCCACAACTACTGAGCCTGCGCTCTAGAGCCTGTGAGCCACAACTACTGAGCCCATGTGCCACAACTGTTGAAGCCCACACATCTAGAGCCTGTGCTCCACAACAAGAGAAGCCACCGCAATGAGAAGTCCGCACACCTCAACGAAGAGTAGCCCCCTCTCACTGCAACTAAGACCCAATGCAGCCAAAAATAAATAAAATAAAATAAATAAATTTTATTAAAAAAACCCTAAAAATACCAGCTTACAGTTATGGTTAGAAGCTTGTAACAGAAAAGGTATCTCTCCCAGAAGTTGGCTTTTAGTCTGCAGTCATGTTTTACAACATATTCTTACCCTAGGCTTGCTTGGATATTCATCATCCAATTTTCAACTCATCTACTCAACTTGTTTTCCCAGCTGGATCCACAGGGGTTTCCTTAATTCTTGATCTACTCTATGAGATTTGAAATTAGGTCTTGCTCTCCCATTGGATATCTGGTGGCCTTGTCAGACCTGCTGCTCAGTTATCTTTTACCTTCCAATCTCCATTTCCATGTATATATGTAAAAACATATGTCAAGGTAATTAGAATGTTAACTGTTTGGGTGTTTCGTAATACAGATGCCTGATATGCTCTTGTTCACCTAGATGTTTTCAGCCTTTATTCTAATAAGATTATTGCATAACTGTTATACACTACTATTCGTGCATTATTAGTTCACATACTTATTGAGCGCCTATTCTGAGCTAGGCACTAGGGATATAATGGTGAATAAAACAAACATGAAGATTACATTCTAGTTGGGGATTCAAAAAAAAATCTCAAATAGAAATGGGTGTGGGAACATGTAATTAGGACCTTTAGACAGAGTGGTCCAGGAAATCCTCTGAGGTTGTATTTCAGCTGAGACATAACGGATAAGGAGGCATTAGGCATGATAAGAGAGAAATAGATATGTATGTACATAATAAATGCATGTGCACATATATATAAAATCTCTCTCACACATACGTGTGTGTATGTACATGGGAGAAGGAGAGGTAGATACAGAACATTTCAGGTACTAGTGAAAGAGCTTGGCAGCATCCAGTCACTAAAAAAGACAAACAGTGTAACAGCAGTATAGCAAGCCAGGGGGAGAGCACCATGAAATAATGTTAGAGAGACAGGTTGGAGCTGGATCATGCTGGGGATTATTGGTGAGGATAAAGCAATTTGGAATTTATTCTCAATGAGATGTTCTTGAAGTGTTCCAAGTAAGAGAGCAATATTTCATTAAATTGAGTCTTCAAGTTATTTTTTTAAAGTGTAATGGAGTGGCCTGGTGAAACCTCATGTTATCATATATGAAATTTGATTTATATAAGATATGATTTACATATAAATAAAATTTCTTTAAGGACACTGAGACGCTACAGTTTGGCTGGAAGAGAAAATCAAGTTAAAGAATGATTGAAGAAATTGGCGATATTCAGCCAGAAGATAATGGTGATACTTGAGACTATGGCTCCAAAAATACAAGAAAAAAACTTTTGAACAATTAAAACTGTTTATAAAAATTGGGTAGACTTATTCCAAAGGTATTGAAAGAAAGGTCAATTAAAATAGTTAAGCTAAATGCTTCATGACTATGGAAAAGAATCAAGCATATGAACTGTATGAATGAACTTAAGTCTTTTAAGATAGATTCATCTCCTAGAGAGAATAAGGGTGTCACGTGTTCCTAAAAATCTTTTAAAATATGATGTTATGTGAATTTTAAAGGCAGTGATAATATTTTTAAAAGCCTACTGTAATTTTTTTGAGTAAAACTATGGAGTTTGCTTTAAAGTGTAATTATGCCAATAAAAGTGACTGACAGTTATTCTGCTGAATGAAGCAGAACAGTGGAAATAAAATAATTCGGCAGGGACTTCCCTGGTGGCGCAGTAGTTAAGAATCCCCCTGCCAGTGCAAGGGACATGGGTTCGAGCCCTGGTCCAGGAAGATCCCACATGCCGTGGAACAACTAAGCCTGTGCACCACAACTACTGAGCCTGCGCTTTACAGCCCGACTGCCACAACTACTGAGCCCACGTGCCACAACTACTTAAGTCCGCGCATCTAGAGCCCGTGCTCCACAACAAGAGAAGCCACCACAAGGAGAAGCCCACACACCACAACGAAGAGTGGCCCCCGCTCGCCGCAACTAGAGAAAGCCCACACGCAGCAATGAAGACCCAACACAGCCAAAAATAAATAAATTTAAAAATAATAATAATAATAATTAGGCAGTTAATTTAGCTTCCCCCTTAAAAAAAAAGACACAAAATATAATTTATAATCTCTGGTAGCCATACAGATTATAAAAACCAAGCTTGGTGTTCAAAATGCCTAATCACCCATTTCCCTTCTAAGACATTCTTTAGATGTCTTTAACTGTTTTATCTATTTTGCTCACTTTTCGTATAGATACCTTCTTATCTATTATTGGAAGCCAATTACGTGGCAGATACTATGCACAATTATTAACAATTTTCTGATAAATCAGACCAGAAAAAGCAGCATCTGAGATAAACCTTTATTAAAAAAAAAATAAGAAGACCCTTGCTTCTGAAGAGGTGAACGGGCTGTTTTGGAAACTTACTTTTCACTGAATATGGTTTTGAAATTTTGTACCAGGTTCATGTAATACGGTCTCCCTATCCCCCGAAAAAGAAACACTCAATCTGATTACAATCATAAGGGAAATAAATGCCTGTGTTTAAAGCAAGTTAACAGGCGTTTTCTGATCAGTCCGCATACTATGGTTACAATGCCCTGGACTGCCCATCTATTTTCACATATTAACAAGAATATGTCTTCAACCTCAATACGAGAACCATACAATCGTATATATGGTTAAACCATGAAACGAAAACTGGACCAGATGAAGGACAGTTTTTTGGTCATAATCTTCCAATACTACATCCCAAATACCCTACTACAATAAAGGCCAGAATCTATGTTAATGCTTCAGCCTTGCAATGAACTCGTAAACTCTCTCCCTCTTCATTATCATAAACAGTAACTATTTTATCCTGGAATTTAAGCCTTAATTTGATCACTAAAGCAAGTTTTAGTTTTATTTGCAAGCCAGCATTTTATAAGAATAATACAAGCATATCTAAAGCATGATACAGTATGTTCTGCTTAAAACTTTTTCAACCAATAAATGTCTAAAAGGATTTGGAGTTGGTTGGGTTGTTGGTATTTAAAAAAATTCTTCATTGAATCTAAATGTCCTGGAGCTCAACCAGATTTGTGCTTTCTCACTCCATCCCGTGGTTTACAACTGAATTAATTTTAAACGTTAACTTTAATTTTTGAGCATAATTTATTTAAATGACATTAATAAAAGAAAACTAAGTGGTAGAAGTATGGGATCTTTCGTGTCTCCACCTCCATCACTTACCGAAAAAGAACCAACCAGGAAAATCGAAGGCAGACTCTGGTTCAAGGTTACAGGACTTCTAAGTTACAATGGCATGGAAAAAAATCCAAGTCCCCGGCTTCGGTTTAGTTTAGCAAGCACCAAAGGGCGGGGGCAAAGACCGCTACCAGAAACTGGGAAAGCACGTCTCGCCATCGGATACGCTGGGGGAACAATGGGGGCCTTACTGCCAGGCCACAAACTCCCACACGCCCATCAACCCACAACTCCTGCGCCGCAAAGTTATGACTTTCCGAGAGCAGCAGCAGTAGGCCATGGGGAGGAGGCCGGAAGAGCCCAAACGCCCCCCGCCAAGTCGCTTTATCAGCTGCTTCAAAAGTCGCTTAGCGGATGATTCACCGCCTCTCGTGAGGGCAGCGAATCACAAACACAGGACGGAGAGCCCGGGACAGGTCGGCGAGCCTCCGGCCAAGGGGGTGGGGGGAAACGCGCGGCCCTGAGAAGGCAGAAGACCCTTTCTCTCCAAAGACGCGGAAACGCATCCGGTCCGCCTGCCCCACCCCAAATTCCCCCAGTCCCCTTGCTCAGCAGGCCTGGGCTGAAAACTACCCTCGCCGCTGCGCCCCTGTTGTTCATTACCTGACATTCCGCGCAGGCCCCTGCGCTGGAGCCGGGGATCCGGCCGCCGCCGCCGACTTCGGACGGCATCGCGAGACCACCTTTTTCAGGGCCCTCTGACCGGTCCGAGCTGCCATTATCATCTGACTAAAACCGGTCGCCAGTAAGCCGGGACCAGGCCCACAGAACCGCCCTCCTCCGGCGGCCCCGGGCCACCCGGCGCAGCCGCCATCCAACCAATCGGCGGGCCCCCTGAGCGGTCAGACACGCCCCTTCTCCTTCCCCGATTGCGCAAAGCTGACGCACGTTCCCACTACCGCAGGCCCGACTGTAAATGCGTTCGTCATCCTGCCGGCCAATCAAAGGGAGCGCAGGGCCGGCTAGACGCAGCCCTCTCTGCCGGCGGGTCTGCAGTTCCCGCCGCGCGCTCTGGCCCCTTACGTAAGAACTACCGTGTCCTCTCACCTCACCTCCCGCGCTGGAACTCTTCCCTGGATTCGCCAACTGCCGCGGTTCTCTTGGGTGCTGCTTCCGCTCGCGAGGCCTGCCACGTGATGCCAGCCCAGGGGCGGGAGGAAGCCCGAGGTTCTGGCTGTTGATTATGTAACTGTACAAACCGGTGAGTGCTGGGCCTTACCCGCCATCCTTGCCGGCTGCGAAGTCTGGCCGTCTTGTTGTTAATGACTGTCTAATACAGTGCCTAACGTGCTTACCCCGTGAGGTTTTTGTGAGGGCACTATATGGTCACGGCCTTACGGAAGAGACTTGGTTCTATTTGCCTTCTTCCTGTGTGGCCAACATTTTAATTGGTGTCCGTGCATGGTTTGGGTTTCCCTTCCTCCATACAAACCAGACTTTGCTTCGATTTACCCATTTCAGGAATCATTCATCAAGTCTTGACATTTTTTTCCCCTTTGTTTGTTCCCAGGTACTTATTTAATCTTTATATGTCATAGTTTCCTGTAAACTGTGAAGTGAGAATAGCCGTACTACTTACTGCATTTTGCTGCTGAAATGTAGTCAACAAATATTTATGGAGCACTCACTGTTCGCTGTTTTAGGGGCTGGATAAGTGAACAAAAGTCTTTACTATCATAGAGCTTATATTCTAGAGTGGGGGGAATCAATATATTAAATCAATTAATATAATACAATGTCTGATAATCATATGCTGTAGAAAAAAGTAAAGCAGTGAAAGGAGATGGAGGGGGTAAGGTGGGGTGCTGTTTTATATAAGGTGATCAGGTGGGCCTCTGAGGAAGTGATAATGAACAGAGGGCTAAATGAAGTGAGGAGGTGAACGATATGACTGTTTGAGGGGGAAAGTATCTTCAGGTGGAGGGAACAGCAACAGCAAAGGCCCCAGACACAAACATTCTTGCCATGTTTTATGAGGAGCAAGGGCTTTGGATCACAGTGAGTGAGGAGGAGAGTGGTAGGAAATGAGATCAGAGGTAGTGAGGGGTTTTTTATAGTACTTGGGAGGCCATGGTACCAACTTCAGATTTTACTCTGTGTGTGAAGGGAAGTCATTTGAGGTGACTTGATCTGATTTATATTTACATAAATATTCCAGCTTCTGTGTGTATGTATTATTATTATTTTCTACTCTTGCTTTGTTCATTGCAGTCATCCCTTACTAGATGCTTTGTGGAGTGAGTTGAAATCACCAGCTACAAATAACGTCAAGCACTTTTCTTTTTTTAAAAAAATCAATTTATGTATTTATTTATTTATTTTTGGCTGCCTTGGGTCTTCGTTGCTATGTGCGGGCTTTGTCTAGTTGCAGAGAGCAGGGGCTACTCTCCGTTGTGGGGCGCGGGCTTGCTGCGGAGCACGGGCTCTAGGCGGGCGAGCTTCAGTAGTTGTGGCGCACGGGCTTAGTTGCTCTGCGGCATGTGGGATCCTCCTGGACCAGGGCTCGAACCCGTGTCCCCTCCGTTGGCAGGTGGATTCTTAACCACTGCACCACCAGGGAAACCCTGTAAAGCACTTTTCAATACAACACAGTATGTACTTGTTGATTGAGGTCGTTCTGTAGCTGCATCCAGACAATTCTATATCAGATTACCTTCAAATACACAATCCCTGCTTTTCTTGCCTTAAAGCTTAAATAGTACCAGTAATATCTTCCTTTAAAACACATTTTTACCATATTACTCCCCCATTCAACATCACAGTGGCTACAAGTTGCCTACAAAATATAGGCATTACACTGCCACATCCTACGAAGTTCTTTCAAACTATTGGTATTGTTAACTAGAAAGCCTGTTAAGTATATTTTTCAAAACAATACATGATGTACTTGTGAACTTAATAGAAGGCCTTCTTTTATTAAATTTACCAAACATTTTCTTATTGAACTCTTCCAAGACATAAGAAAATATCTACTGAATTGGGTCACCCAATTGAATAGTTTCTCCCCCCAACTAAAATAAATTTTTTTAAGGCAGATAAAGGCACCTTTGCAGTAGATGACAATGTATGGTACTCACTGGACTTCTCAGCAAAGAGTAATATGTCAGAAGCTTAAAAGTGATAAGAAATTCTGGTTCAGTTTTAGTAGATGACAGTGCTTCCATAAATTGTGGGCTAAAAATCTGTTTATACAGTAGGAAAAGATTGGTAGTAAATTAAAATTCAGCAGAGACCTGTGGGGAGCAGTACCTTAGAGTCCAGACCAGTTATGCTCCAAAAATATATTTGACACAACACCACCTATTAAATATTCTTGCCAAAATAATTGAATCTGAATCTAGTCAAGCTTTTAGGTATGCCAGTTTAAACAGGGGATAGAAGAGCATGTTAAATGACACCAAGGGGATATAATCTGCCAAATACAGAATATGGGAAATTCTGTAGGACAAATGAGCCAATTTCTTCAACAAATAAATGTCAAATAGAGAAGGAGGTTTGGAGGTGTGGGGGGATTGTTGTAGATTTATAAGATTTAGGAGGCATTGTTTAGATTTTGTTTTGAACAAACCAAATATTAAAAGACATATATAAGACTGGGATATTCAACTGAAATCTCTACTTCAGTAAAGATTTGTACTGAAGATTACAGGTGAAATATGTTTGTGATTTACTTTAAAATGATCCAGTGGGGGTGGAGGAATAGAGTGTATGAAACAAAATTAATAATTTGTTGATAATTACTGAACTGGATATGGATAATTGGGAGTTTATAATAGTATTGTATCTAATTTTTGTGGATGTTTGAAATCTGTGTATATATTTCTTCTATCTATATCTGTATATATACATGTATATATAATGTGTATATTTAATTTCTGCCTTTCATGTGATCTTTACAAATGAAATTTTCCTGATTGACTTCCACGTAGAAATATACTTTGCCCTTTTGCTCACTTCGGAACCCTGAATACAGACTGAACAGAACCAGAAGGTCTTCAGGTAAATAGAGATGGCTATGACTTTGTGTTATTACTGTTTTTAATCAAGCCTCTGGTCAAAACAAACATAGGATGAATCTTAACCACAGAATAAGACCTTTAAACATCACATATTTCTCCCCTGAAATAAAGCAAGCTTTCAAAGTTAACATAATCTCATTATTGGCACCTTTTTTTTTTTTTTTTTTTTTTTTGCGGTACGCGAAAAATTCTCACTGCTGTAGCCTCCCCCGTTGCGGAGCACAGGCTCCGGATGCGCAGGCTCAGCGGCCGTGGCTCACGGGCCCAGCCGCTCCGCGCCATGTGGAATCTTCCCGGACCGGAGCACGAACCCGTGTCTCCTGCATCGGCAGGCGGACTCTCAACCACTGCGCCACCAGGGAAGCCCACTGGCACCTTTTTGATCAATAGAATAATCTTCACAGCATGCTCAATGATCTCTCACAGGAATTATCTTTGTGAAGTGTTTGGTTGAAAGAACACCTTCCTTGACTGAATCAGGAACTGAATTACAAGAGATTAGTGTAATTACAGATGTTAGTTTCTAATAAAAATCAACTATCAAAGGGGATTAACTAGACAGTTTGTCATTATTGATTGGCTGTGTCAGTTAGGGACCAATCAGGGAAATTATACCAGTTATTTTAAACAAAATTTAATATAAAGACATTGTTAAATAGGGATTGAAGAACTAAGGTGACATTCTTAAGTCTTCTGACACAAGTTCTGACAACATGTGTGAAATGTTGCCAGCCAGAGAAGCTGAGAATCAAGAGATTCGGTGCAGGTACGTCCCTGGTGACACAGTGGTTAAGAATCTGCCTGCTAACACAGGGAACACGGGTTTGATCCCTGGTCAAGAAGATCCCACGTGCCGTGGAGCAGCTAAGTCCGTGCGCCACGACTACTGTGCCTATGCTCTAGAGCCAGCATGCCACAACTACTGAAGCCTGCGCGCCTAGAGCCCATACTCTGCAACAAGAGAAGCCACCACAATAAGCCAGCACACCGCCACGAAGAGTAGCCCCTGTTCACTGCAACTAGAGAAAGCCTGCGCACAGCAACAAAGACCCAGCGCAGTCAAAAGAAAAAAAAAAAAAGACCATCTTAGATTTAAAAAAAAGAGAGAGAGACTCGGTGCAGTACCAGGGTTTTTATTGGGGGCTGGTCACATAGGCACCCTCTACTTGGGTGCTAAATTTCAAACTCCCTAAGGAAAGCTGTTGTTTGGCATAAGCCATATTGCTTGCACAGTTTAGGCACAGTGAGACAGCCTTATCATTTCTGGGAATGTTGGAAATGCACCTGAAATCCAAGTTCCCAAATGCCAGCGAAGGGCCAGCCCTGTAGGCAGGTCTTTCAAAGGATAGCAGGCAGGCCTGACTCTTTGCTGCTCTAGGGTTGGGGGAACAAGGAAGAAGTTGGTATTATTAGAACTTAAAAACTTGGTGGAGGGGTACCAAAATGCAGGAACCCTGATCTCTAAGGGGGAGGGCACTGCTTGGCTGGTGCCAGTGCCTAAGAAGCATAAAGGAGGCACACCCGCTACTCCCAAACCCCACGAACTAGGACTCAGATCTCTGAGGAAGAAGCACTAGTTGATATTGGTGTATCTGTGTTGGCGCAATGAGGCCTTTTTGATTCAGTCCTTCAGCACATTGACTAAGACCTTAGGAAACAGGTTTAGGGATGTTAAGTAACTTGCACACACTGGAAAGCAGCATAGCCAGCAAGTAAACCCTTGTCTTTGACTTGAGTCAGAGAGCTGTTTTATCCTACATGACTTCGTGAAAGATGTAGCAACAACCTTGTAATACTAAAATTTTAGAACTGTTTTTTTTGGTCCCTCCGTGCAGGTTGCAGGATCTTAGTTCCATGACCAGGGATCAAACCTATGCCTCCTGCAGTGGAAGTGCGGAGTCCTAACCACTGGACCTCCAGGGATTTCCCATAGAACTGTTTTTTAAAACAGGTGAATTAGACTGAGTCAAAACTAGAAATTTGAGCAAGAGAAAAGAGGATAATTGACTACCCCGGGGGGCCACAAAGGGTGACAACCTAGTTTAGGGGCTCTTCTCAGCTTTCCAGATCCAGAAAGTTTTAGTTCAGAGCATTCAGTTTATCAAGAAAGCAGATTCTTCCTGGTTATATGACCAGCTTTCTGATCTGAGCCTAGAATTCCCCTTTTGCTGCTCCCTGCCACACACTGTAGCATCTAGCCACATAGAACTGCTTCTACATCCTGTACAGACACGGTGGTGTTTTTTTGCCTACACTGCCCTCTTTTCCTAAAGGTCCTCCTTCCTATTCCCAGCCCCATCTCCTCTATTCCCTTTCATCTAGCTTACTCCTTTTCATCCTGTGAGACTGACCCAGTGTTACCCCACCTAGGAAGCCTCACCGTAGATACATCTATAGATAGCATGGTTTGATACTTCTGTACTGTCCTCCTAAAATACCACAAATGTATCTAACTACTCTAACCATTGTGTATTAGAATTGTTTCTAATACAATTAGAATTGTAATTAATTACAGTTAGAATTATAATTGTGTCTATGTGCACTGGACTATAAAGCAGCTGAAATACTGGGGGGTTTCTATGGTATTTCTATAATATATGAAGCCAATAGAATAAATATTTTATATTAGGATTACCATTTTAAAAATCTGAGACATAATGTCTATTCTCCTGTCTCCTCTTTTTGGTGTGAAACATTATTTCTTTAGTCAGTTTGCCTAATGTGGGTTCAGATCTTTCATATCTTGTGACCTCCATCACAAATAATACATTTTGTCGAGATTGCTCTTAAAAGTGCTTTTGGTACGTCAGGAAGTTCTTTTGGGATGTGGGATGTGGTTGGTTGAGGCCAGGATACCTGCCCTCATTTAAAGCTGTCAGTTTCTCTCTTACTGTTACCTCTCCTCATTTACATTAAGCCCATTTCTGTTTTACTCATATTTTTTTCCTTTTAGTTTTGGGATTATTTTTCTTAATAGAAAACAAAGAAACAAATGAATTGGGGAGTTCACTTTGTCTTCTGTTACATTGAACCATCCACCTCAAGCACCAGAATTGGTTTCATTCTTCTTGCTCCAAACAAGAGCTTTTTTATTTATCTTAGTATTTCGTCATAAGCCTCAGTTCACTGAGAGTTTTAGCCTTTCTTACACTATTGTTATAGGTTTCTGACACTTTTAAGTTTCTTTTTTTTTCCACTCAAGAAAAAATTTTATTTTATCCTCTTAATAAGTTACTAAGTTTATAACCTGCTAAACATTTTATCCAAGTATGGGAAAACTGCCTGGAGATGCAAAGCACAGTAAAATAATTACATGAAAAGAACAAATGAAAATACCTGTTAAAGTTGCTGTAGGTGGCAGCACTTAAAATTGGTAATTGGTATTTTTTTTAAAGTGCCTAGCTTAAAAGAAAAGTTACATAGCTACAAGATGATTCATTGTTGATTAACTGTTTAGAAGTTTTATTTAAGAGGACACAATAGATTTAATAAATTGCAATTCAGTAGACAATCCTAGATTTGATTAATTAAAATGTAATTATGCACTTGATTTACTCTTTGGACTGCATCCTGATATTGTTAAAACTTTAAAAATATTAATATATTTTAGCTTTCTTACGTAGAAGTCTATTTTCCACTCTTGGGGGGAAAATAGAAGAATTGAGATCATGATATACATTCAGAGAATGTTTTACTGCTTGATTACATTTCTTGGTTCATATTTAAGACTTATTTATAAGAAATAAATTATGTAGTCTTCAATTTAAGAATAGATGAATGCAAAAACATCATGTTGGGAAAAACAGAGGTTCCAAACTAAAAAAACACAACTAGTTGCACAGCTCTGAGAATTTAATAGTAAGTCAACTTTTAAATCAGTTAACTCTGGCATCTGAATGCAAAATGTTTATCAGTGTTACCTATATAGATGACTATTAAGAGATATGCAGGATTTTCAAAATTCTTGTGTGTCCTTTATATGCAAGTTTGTTACATTGAGTTCTGGGGTAACTGTACTCTTTTCAGCAATATATTTTTTCCTGTATGATTGTCTCCATGTTCTTGAGTCTCAGAGAACTCAGATTTCTGGCTATGTCTTCATTTTTGTTTTTGTTTTACCAGAGACAGATCTTCACATCCTCTCTATTTTTCAAGCACCTTCAGAAGACAAGAAAACCTATAAGACAGGAATCTGATGTTTAATCTGAAGGGTGCTCAGGCCAAGATCTATTTACTCTTGACCCTTGAACAACTCGGGGGTTAGGGGTGCTGACCCTCCTCATAGTCTAACCTCCGAGTATAACTTATAGTCGGCCCTCCCTACACTTGGCTCCTCTATATCCATGCTTCTGCATCCTCAGGTTCGGGCAACTGTGGATGTGGATTGTGTAGCACTGTAGTATTTACTATTGAAAAAAACCCAGGTCTTCCCTGGTGGCACAGTGGTTAAGAATCTGCCTGCCAATGCAGGGGACACAGGTTCGAGCCCTGGTCCGGGAAGATCCTACATGCCGCGGAGCAACTAAGCCCGTGCGCCACCACTACTGAGCCTGCGCTCTAGAGCCCATGTGCCACAACTACTGAAGCCCGTGCGCCTAGAGCCCGTGCTCCGCAACAAGAGAAGCCACTGCAATGAGCAGCCCGTGCACTGCAACGAAGAGAAAGCATATATAAATGTTTATTTAAAAAGAAAGAAAGAAAGAAAAAGACCCACCTGTAAGCAGACCCTTGCAGTTCAAACTCATGTTGTTCAAGGATCAGCTGTACTTCAAACCATTCACTGTTGCAGCCTTTATGATGTATGTATAGACAAGGCAGTCGTGCTATAGTGTCTCTCTGCTACAGGTCTTAAAGACATATTCCACATTCCCCAGAATCTTTACTCAGTATATCCTTAGATTACCAGTTGATTATAGAAGAATATTACTCAGGAATATGGAGTCAGGTGGAAGAAATGCATAGGGCAAGGTTATGTGGGAAGGGGCTTGAAGCTTCCATCTCTTTTTTTTTTTTTGGTACGCGGGCCTCTCACTGTTGTGGCCTCTCCCGTTGCGGAGCACAGGCTCCGGACGCGCAGGCCTAGCGGCCATGGCTCACGGGCTTAGTTGCTCCGCAGCATGTGGGATCTTCCCGGACCAGGGCACGAACCCGTGTCCCCTGCATCGGCAGGCGGATTCTCAACCACTGCGCCACCAGGGAAGCCCTATCTCTTTTAAAAAAATATATATTTATTTGTTTATTTATTTTTGGCTGCATTGGGTCTTTGTTACTGCGCATGGGCTTTTTCTAGTGCAGAGCGGGGGCTACTCTTCGTTGGCAGTACGCAGGCTTCTCATTGCGGTGGCTTCTCTTGTTGCGGAGCATGGACTTAAGGCGCGCAGGTTTCAGTAGTTGTGGCTCGTGGCCTCTAGAGTGCAGACGCAGTAGTTGTGGCGCACGGGCTTAGCTGCTCCGCGGCATGTGGGATCTTCCCGAACCAGGGCTCGAACTCGTGTCCCCTGCATTGGCGGGTGGATTCTTAACCACTGCGCCACCAGGGATGCCCTAAGCTTCCATCTCTGAGTGTGCCACTCTCCCCAATATCCATGTATTCACTGACCCAGAAGCTACTGATTTATTTTTCTTATGTAGGCCTCCTATCATCTTTTGACCTTTTTTAAAGTCTGATTTTATCAAGATGCTTCTTATTTATTCATATTAGCGTCTTTATGTTTGAACTCTTTCCTTTTTGGAATAATTTGTGATTTTATAGTATGTAATTTTCTGCCAACATCCCCCTTCTTAAACAGTCTTCCTTTTAAGAATCTGGTGTAAAAATTAAATAATATATATACTGAATGTGTTTGTATATGTATAACATTAATTAATGAATACATAAAATACACTTAACCATTGGGGAATGAGACATGTGAGGTAAGGCTTTTACTTTTCATTTTATATCTTTTGGGGGGGTACTATTTGAATAATTTATAATATACATTGTTTTTCGGAATCAAAACTAAATTATTCGTGACATTGGATTTGGCAATGATTTCTTGGCTATGACACCAAATGCTCAAGCAACAGAAGAAAAAAAAAAAGATAAGTTGGACTTCATCAAAATTAAAAGCTTGTGCATCAAAAGACACTGTCAACAGAGTGAAAGTCAACACATAGTGAATTAGAAAAACTCAGTTTCCCACCTATGTATTTCTCCTGTGTGTCTCCTTTACTACTCACACAAAACAATTCACTTTTTGTCACCAAATGTGGAGGTTTGTCCCACACCAAGTAATTCCCTGTGACACCAGCTGGGTGTCTTACAGTTTCTAACACTGTCTACCCAGAGATAGTGTCAGATCCCACAGGCTAAGGGCTTAGTCCCACAAGACTGCACCCGCCCTACTTCATATGCCAATCACAAGTAGTACGTTCGCAGGTTACCCACAACTTCTGTCTGGTTTGGCTACAAATCAGAGGTTCCCATAGCCTTCTACTCAGGTTCGATTAATTTTTAAAAATTTATTTATTTTCGGCCACATCCCATGGCATGTGGAACTTCCCTGACCAGGGAGCAAACCCTTGCCCCCTGCATTGGGAGCATGGAGTCTTAACCACTGGACCACCAGGGAAGTCCAAGTTCGATTAATTTTTTTGAGAGGCTCACAGAACTCAGGGAAACACTTATGTTAACTAGTTTACTAAAGGATGTGATAAAGGATACAGATGAACAGCCAGATGAAGAGATACATAGGGTGAGGTCCTGGAGGGTCCCGAGTGCAGGAGCTTCTGTTCTCATGGAGTTGGTGTGTGTCACCTTCCCGGCATGCATGTGGTTTGCCAACCTGGAAGCTCTCTGAACCCCATACTATTGGAATTTTATGGAGGCTTCATCACATAGACCTGATCAATTATTTACTCCATTTCCAGCTCTTCCTCTTTGGAGAAGTGAGGAGTGGATGACTGAAAATTCCAAGCTTCTAATTATGACTTGGTCTTTCTGGTGACAAACCCCAATCTAGTAGCCATCCAGGAGCCCACTCAGAGTTGCCTCAATAGAATAAAAGATGCTCCTAGTGCTCTTCTCCCTTAGGAATTCACTAAGGGTTTTAGTAGTTCTGTGTCAAGGACACCGTCAAAGACCAAGTATTAGAACAGGAGATATTCTTAGTGCTTTTTTTTAAAAAAAATTTATTTTTGGCTGCCTGGGTCTTTGTTGCTGTGCGTGGGCTTTCTCTAGTTGCAGTGAGCGGGGGCTACTCTTGGTTGCAGTGTGCGGGCTTCTCATTGCGGTGGCTTCTCTTGTTGCAGAGCACAGGCTCTAGGCACCCGGACTTCAGGAGTTGTGGCTCACGGGCTCTGGAGTTCAGGCTCAATAGTTGTGGCACACGGGCTTAGTTGCTCCGTGGCATGTGGGATCTTCCTGGACCAGGGCTCGAACCCGTGTCCCCTGCATTGGCAGGCGGATTCTTGACCACTGCACCACTGGGGAAGCCCACTCCTAGTGCTTTTATCACTCAGGGTTTTAAAGGGTTCAGGGGTTTTAGGAGCTCTGTGCTAGGAGCTGGAGGCATATATATATATATATATATATACACACATATATATATATATATATATATCTGTGGTTAACAATAACCATACACAAAAAAAAAACCCAACTCAATTAATAAATGGGCGAAAGACTTGAATAGACATTTCTCCAAAGGAGATACACAAATGGCCAATAAGCATATGAAAAGATGCTAAACATCCTTATCGAATAGGCAAATGCAAATCAAAACTACAATGAAATACCACTTCACACCTATTAGAATAGCTATTAAAAAAAGTGTTGGTGAGGATGTGGAGAAATTGGATTCTTCATGCATTGCTAGTGGGAATGTAAAATGGTGTAGCTGCTTTGGAAAATAGTTTGGTAGTTCCTCAAAAAACTAAACATAGAATTATGACTCAGCAATTCAACTCCCAGGTATATATACACCCAAAAGAATTGAAAACAAAGACTCAGCAGGTATTTGTACAACAGTGTTCATTGCAGCATTATTTATAATAGCTGAAAGGTAGAAATAACATGTCGATCAATAGAAGAATGAGAAGAATGGATAAACAAAATGTGACATTTATATATATAGAGAAAGAAACATTCTCAGCCTTAAAAAGAATGAAGTTCTCCATGTTCTTGGATTGGAAGAATCAATATTGTGAAAATGACTGTACTACCCAAAGCAATCTACAGGTTCAATGCAATCCCTATCAAACTACCAATGGCATTCTTCACAGAATTAGAACAAAAAATTTTACAATTCATATGGAAACACAAAAGATCCCGAATAGCCAAAGTAGTCTTGAGAAAGAAAAACGGAGTTGGAGGAATCAGGTTCCCCAACTTCAAACTATACCACAAAGCTACAGTAATCAAGACAGTATGGTACTGGCACAAAAACAGAAATATAGATCAATGGTACAGGACAGAATGCCCAGAGATAAACCCACACACATATGGGCACCTAATTTACGACAAAGGAGGCAAGAACATACAATGTAGAAAAGACAGCCTCTTCAATAAGTGGTGCTGGGAAAACTGGACAGCTATGTGTAAAAGAATGAAATTGGAACTCTACCTAACACCATACACAAAAATAAACTCCAAATGTATTAAAGACTTAAATGTAAGACCAGACACTATAAAACTCATAGAAGAAAACACAGGAAAAACACTCCTTGACATAAACCATAGCAAGATCTTTTTTGACCCACCTCCTAGAGTAATGTAAATAAAAACAAAAATAAACAAATGGGACTTAATTAAAATTAAAAGCTTTTGCACAGCAAAGGAAACCATAAACAAGACAAAAAGACGACCCTCAGAGAGAAAAAATATTTGCAAATCAAACAACAGACAAAGGATTAATCTCCAAAATATACAAACAGCTCATGGAGCTCAATATCAAAAAACCAAACAATCCAGTTAAAAAATGGGCGAAAGACCTAAACAGACATTTCACCAAGGAAGACATACAGATGGCCGAGAGGCACATGAAAAGATGCTCAACATCACTAATTATCAGAGAAATGCAAATGAAAACTACAGTGAGGTATCACCTCACACTGGTTAGAATGGCCATTATCAAAAAAATCTAGAAACGATAAATGCTGGAAAGGGTGTGGTGAGAGGGAACCCTCCTGCACTGTTGGTGGGAATGTAAATTGATACAACCACTATGGAAAACAGTATGGAGGTTCCTAAAAAAACTAAAAAATAGAACTACCATATGACCCAGCAATCCCACTACTGGGCATATACCCTGAGAAAACCATAATTCAAAAAGAGTCATGTACCACAATGTTCATTGCAGCTCTGTTTACAATAGCCAAGACATGGAAGCAACCTAAGTGTCCATTGCCAGATGAATGGATAAAGAAGATGTGGCACATATATACAATGGAATATTACTCAGCCATAAAAAGAAATGAAATTGAGTTATTTGTAGTGAGGTGGATGGACCTAGAGTCTGTCATACAGAGTGAAGTAAGTCAGAAGGAGAAAAACAAATACTGTATGCTAACGCATATATATGGAATCTTAAAAAAAAGGTACTGATGAACCTAATTGCAGGGCAGAATAAAGAGGTAGACATAGACAATGGACTTGAGGGCATGAGGTGGGAGGGGGAAGCTGGGGCGAAGTGATAGTAGCATCAACATATATATACTCCCAAATGTGAAATAGTTGGATGGTGGGAAGCAGCAACATAGCACAGGGAGATTGTCTTGGTGCTTTGCGATGACCTAGAGGAGTGGGATAGGGAGGATGGGAGGGAGGCTCAAGAGAGAGAGGATATGGGGACATGTGTATGCATATGGATGATTCACTTTGTTGTGCAACAGAAACTAAGACAGTATTGTGAAGCAATTATACTCCAATAACGGTCTATTTTTTAAAAAAAGTTCTGACATACACTACAACATGGATGAACCTTGAAAATATCCTAAGTGAAATAAGCCAGACACAAAAGGATAAATATTGTATGATTCCACTTTACATGAAATATCTTGAAAAGGCAAGTTTGTATAGACAGAAAGATTAGACATTACCAGGGACTCAGGGGAAGGGGGAATGGGAAATTGTTGTTTAATAGTTACAGAGTTTCTGCTTGGGGTGATAAAAAAAAGTTCGGATATATATAGTTGTGATAGTTGTACAATAGTTTGTACTTAATGTAGAAATGCATTGAATGTACTTAATGCACTGAATTGTATACTTAAATGATTAAAATGTTATATTTTATGTTATATATATTTTACCACCAAACATAAAAATAAAGATGGCAGCCAAATATAGCTGATGGGCCAGTTCGCTGTCCCTTGCCATAGAAGATTGTGGTATGAGAGTCCATTTAACCCTGCTTTAGCTCCACCCACCTGAGGATTCCCAAGACCATTCATGTTGACAGCCTAATAGCAAGAGACCTCTGCTTGTTATCCTTGCTCAATGTCTAAGTTAAGACTCCCTCTAATAATCATTCTCTCCTTTAGCCTCATTATTATACAGCTCAGTGCTTCCTCTTTCCTGATTTTCACTCTTAAACCTTTCCCTTGTGCCTTTGGAACATCTAACCTGTGATTCTTAAAAATCTCCTACTCCTCAATATATCTTTTTATCATAAGCATTTTTCTTTTATTTATATTTCAGTTAGGGTATTATATTGATATTTCAGAATGATCAGGTCATATTCTCTATGATTTTTATTTCAGGAGAATAAAGGAGGTGTTGCATCCTGTGGCGTTGTGAACAATTGCCTTGGCTGAAGTTTGGCTCCCTGTAAAACTCTGCTGTGCTTTTCCTCTCGTATCGATGCTGCTCATTCTTTCTCACCCATAGGCACATTTTATCTAAAAGTGGGTGGGGGTGGGTGGCTGCTGAACACTGGGTGTACATTTATTTCTCCTTCTGACCATGGAACATGGGAGATCTGTCTGCCTTCTCCCAGAATTCAGATATAGATGAGAAAAGAGGCTTTGATATGCAGTGTTTCTCAATGCATGGTAGTAGGCCACCTGTAAAGATTATCAACTCTTGGGCTTCACCTCAAACTCACTGAATCACTCTCTGGAATATGGGTTTACAACCTACACTTTTAAGAAGCTCCTCAGGGGGACTTTCCTGGTGGTCCAGTCGGTAAGACTCCAAGCTCCCAATGCAAGGGGCCCGCATTTGATCCTTGGCTGGGGAACTAGATCCTGCATGCACGCCCCAACTAAGAAGTCCGCATGCCTCAAATAAAGAGTCCACATGCCACAACTAAGAAGTCCATATACTGCAACTAAAGATCTCACATGCCCCAACAGAGATGCTGCGTGCTGCAACTAAGACCCAGTGCAGCCAAAATGAATAAATAAATAAGTATTAAAAAAAAAAAAAAAGAAACTCCTCAGGGACTTGAGTGCTCTTAGAGTTTGAGAATCACTGCATTAGTGGGAGAGAAAGAAGGTTTCAGAACTGAGAGCATGTGCATGTTCTCACCCCTCCAGTTTCCACATGTAGAGACTCCTGGAGAGGAATAACTATTGATAACTTGCCATGAAGAAAGAAAAATGATTTTAAAAATTATTTTCAATTAATCACCATTTCAAGAAAGAAAATGGTTTTTGAGAACTTTGGGAAGGGGCATTTGCCAACCCATCTACTACCTGTACACTACCTGTATACTTCAAGGTCAAGAGAGCAGGACCCTTGTGTCCATCACTCCTCACTACTGCTTTCAGACCATTATTTATCCACCTTTTTATGAAAGCCCAAGCTTCTTTGAGGTTCATATCCTTAGGGGATAGTGTCATCCTCTATCTGGCTGCATCATTGTCATCTCATGGAAGACATGTTTGCTTACTTGTAGTGGATGCTATAGGCAACCCAGATTCCTTTCTCTCTCCTCTCATAACTAGAGCTGTTGGAAGTTCTTTGGGTGACAGCTCTCTGATGCATCCCTCTCTGGGTATTGCTCGTAGTTAAAAGAAAGCTGCCTCTCCCAAGGTCATGCCCTCTGCCCGGGGAAGCTCACATGCAAAATCATGTTGATATGGGAGTATAAAGCCTCAACTCCCTTGCCCCAATTTGGGACAAATTGGGCCAAACAAAGGGCCAAAACATCTACAGAGTTCCCCATAGAATTGAGGTCTTTGTTGCAACTGAGTGGCAGTTCAGCTGCTGCTTCTGCCTGATTCTGATTCCCTCTGCACGCAGATCTCCATCTCAGAGTCTGCTTCATAGGGAACCCAACCTGTGATCCAAGAAAGGAGACTCTAAAATGGGATTTTTTAGATCTGGATCACCTGCAGTCTGGCTGGCAATGCGGACCCTCTTACTGGTGGTAGGTGAAGTGCTAATAGCTCCTATTGAGATATTGGGAGACAGATACTGAAAGGCTGAGAGTGATTAATCACTAAGAAATGATCAAGTGTTAAAGCTGGAGGGCATCATTGGTAGTATATAAGGAGAGTCTCATTGTTTGTCTCCAGCCAGAGAGCAAAAAAGGCTGATGGTCAGGTCCAGGACTTAATATTAAGAGTGGCAGAACTCCAGGGACTTCCTTGGTGGTGCAGTGGACAAGACCCCACGCTCCCAGTGCAGGGGGCCCGGGTTCAATCCCTAGTCAGGGAACTAGATCCCACATGCATGCTGCAACTAAGAGCTCACATGCCACAACTAAGGAGGCTGCATGCAGCAAGTAAGACCCAGCGCAACCAAATAAATAAATACTAAAAGAAAAATAGAAAAACTAAGCCATTTCTGCAAATTAATTTTAAAAAAGCAGAGCTCCAAAAGTGGACAAAATTTTCAGCCTCAGCATTTCTTTTATACAAAGTGAGGGCACTGATTGGGAAGGATTTCAATCAGGAGAAATAGGATCGGGACATCTGGGTCAGTGCACCCAGGAAACTTGAAATCCTAGGTTCCCCTGAATCCTCTGGGACTACAGATGTGGCCTAATCCTCTCTGTGAAAAAGCTAGTGCTCCCTCTTTGCTTGAAGAAGATACAGAAACCTTTGACTTATTAGAAGACAGGTGCTCCACTCAAGAATTTTCCTTCCTGGACAACAGACCAATAACTGCAGTTAAATCATACATCACCTGGCCAAGGAAATGCTGGGCCTGCTAAGGGAGGAGAGGGACACCTCAGAGGAGTCAAAGGACCTAGCTAATACGTATCGGCAGGAGCTGGAGGATGCCATAAGGAACTGACTTCTGAGAGTCTCAGATCAAGGGGTAGGGCTGGGTAGCAGAAGGTAATGGATAAGGAGGAGTTATCAATATGGGAGTACTATCCCATGATATGGAATACACTGACAAGGATCAGGGGAGGCAGTGCTAACACTCTACTGGGATGGCTCACATTAAGTGGTGTAGAAATGGCAGAGCTACTGTGGAAGATTGTGGAAGAAGGAATCAAAAGGCTCAGAGAGGTGGGTATGCTAGAGTAGGTATTCTACACTAAGGCTGGAAAACTTAGAAGATGACTGCTCCATGGGAAGGCTCAGACGATACTCCTTTCCCTAAAGCAATAAGAAATGTGAAAGGGGCACCAGCATCACTGAACAGGACTGAGGGGAAGTGAGCGAGGTACTGGCCTCAGGTTCAAAATTTAAGGGGGTGCCAAAAATCTCAGTAACCAAGATAAATAATATTTTAATATAGTATTTAAAAAATAATATTAATGCAGAAAAGTCCATGATGAACAAATGTCAAAATTTTAAAGACAGGATCGATATTACTGATTTTTCCTTTTGCCTCAGACTGCAATATGGCTCAGCACAGCACTGTTACTCATGGTGACTGTCCTTTACAGGCCCCAGGTGATAGTAGCAGAAAAAGTTACATAGCATAGCTCCATGAAAGCAATGGGGATGATGGAATCCCAAAATAGAGGCCAAGTGGTGATGCTTCACCATCAGAAGCAAGGTGGGTACAATTATAATTAGCACAAGGTCGAAATGGCTGCATCTGGGGTCCTGACCTGGGGAAAGATACAAAGATTGTTAATGCAACAGGGTGTCCTTAGAGGCAAGATTGCTGGGCAGCCTACAAGGATGTTGCTCAATCTATACAACCAAGAGAAATCAAGGTTGGATGTTCAGGAGGCTGAAAGCAGCTATTCCAGTAAAAAATTTTCGAAAACTGATCCTTTGATAGTTTCCATGCCTGAGCTAGATTTCAGATGTAGAACTCTGATTTCAGACCATTTGATTGAAAGAGAAGCTTGGTCCCCAGGAAGTAGGACCATGTAACACTATGGTAAGTGTGTGTTAATGAATCCCCTCGAACTTCCCCAAAGGTACCTATCATTTGCTCTGGTAACTGTTCATTGGGAAAAGTGGAATAACCAAATGTTTTGAGTGCTGTGGACCCTGTACAAGTTGACGATACCCAAAGAGTCATAATAGTCCCTGTTAGAGTGGGAATCTAGGGTTATAAATGGAGGCCGGGCCCAGGTCTGGTTCATAGAGCCAAGTGTCATTTCCCAAGTTCCCAAATGTTTAATTGGAATGAATATAGTTAGAAGTTGGCTAAACTGTCTTATTGGTTCCTGGAATAAGAACATATACTCTAGGAAGTATGGCAGAGATTAGTGCCTTAAAGACCTGAAGAACGCAAGGTTGTGGTCCTCATCATGTCTAAACTGAAGTCTGGCCCTTACAAAGGCTGCACAGACCCTGAAGGATAACAGTAAACTATCACAAATTCAGCCAAGTAGTAGCCCCAGTTGCAGTTGCTGTGCTAGAGGTGGTAGCTAGAGCTACCACCTAGCTAGATTAATGTGACTTCAAGTACATGGTAAGCAGGTACTGATTTGATGAAAGAGTTGTTCTCCATCCCCAACAGTAAGGATTTAAAACAGTATTCATTTTCATGAACTGCACAGGAGTATACATTTTATTTTATTTTATTTTTATTTTATTTTATTATTGTTTTTTTTTTTTGGTGGTACGTGGGCCTCTCACTGCCGTGGCCTCTCCCTTTGCGGAGCACAGGCTCCGGACGCGCAGGCTCAGCGGCCATGGCTCACGGGCCCAGCCGCTCCACGGCATGTGGGATCTTCCCGGACCGGGGCACGAACCCGTGTCCCCTGCATCCGCAGGCGGACTCTCAACCACTGCGCCACCAGGGAAGCCCAGGAGTATACATTTTAAGTTTTACACCTGGATTATGTTAAACTCTCCCATAATATGGTCTATCATAATAACTCTATTATAACATAGTCGTTTTTTAAAATGTTTTTCTTTCTTTTTTAAAAAAATATTTATTTATTTGGCTGTGCCGTGTCTTAGTTGCAGCACGCAGTATCTTCATTGCCACCTGCGAGATAGTTAGTTGTTGATTGTGGGATCTTTAGTTGCAGCATGTGGGATTTTAGTTGCAGCACGCGGGATATTTAGTCACTGCATGCAGGATCTTTAGTTGCGGCATGTGGGAGCTTTTAGCTGTGGCATGCTGGATCTAGTTCCCTGACCAGGGATCGAACCCAGGCCCCCTGCATTGGGAGCACAGAGTCTTAACCACTGGACCACCAGGGAAGTCCCTATCACAATATAGTCTTAAAGGACCTGGACAGCAGAACGTCATATCAATCCATCATATGGATGGCATTGTGTTAATCACGTTAATCAGACTAAATGACCAGGAAATGGTAGGTACATTGGAGGCCTTGAAAAGACATATATGTTCCAGAGGGTAGGAGATAAACCCAATGAAAATTAAGGTCTGCTTTGTTAGTGATATTTTTAGGGCAGGATTTCCCAGGGTGGCACTATTGACATTCTGGGCCAGAAAGTTTTCTGTTGTGGGGAGCTTTCCTGTGGAACTTATGATATTGAGCAGTATCCTATGCTCTATATGCCAGTAATTGCTCACTTTACCTTGCTTTAGGTGTTACAAGCCAGTTCAGGGAGAAAGACACATAGAAACAATTATAGTACAGAGTGGCTAGAGTAGTTAGAAATGTTTGTGGTATTTAAGGAGGACGGCAGTATCAAAGCATGCTATCTATATCTCACTCGGGTGAGATTTCCTGGGTGGGGTGACACTGGGTCAGTTTTATGGGATGAGGAGTAAGCCAGGTGAAAGAGAGTACAGGAGATGGGGGTGGGAATAGGAAGGAGGACCTTCTAGGAAAAGAGGATTAGGTTGTGACAACCAAAAATATCTGTAGACATTGACAAGTATCCCTGGAAGACAAAATCACTCCCAGTTGAGAACCACTGTGTTAGGGGTGTAGTGGCCTGGGGCATGCCTGGACATCCCCTCCAAAGGACAAACTATTGCATCTTGTACCTCCCATCACTAGGAAAGAATACTCTGCCTAGTAGGTCTCTTTGGGTTTTGGGTGACATCAAAAACTGCCAGCTTTGTATTACTATTGTTGTTATTACTGCCAACATATCTAGGTTGACTCTGGTACCTGCCTACAGCAGATCACCTGTCGTTGACCTAAGGACCCTAGTCTGTCCAACATCCCTTACCCTCTTTCACAAATCCTGTTTCTCTGGTCCTGACCTCCCACCTTCCTTCACCCTCAGCCAGTTTCTTAGTTCAGCTAGTGAAAACAGCCATCCTAAGCTGAGTCATTAGTGACAGTGTTTCCTGTCCTTGTATGGTACATCTATCATTGAGAATCCAGTAGCAAAAATTATGTGGCAGGTCTCTTTGTAAGCTAGCAAAGACAGTACAGAGCAGAAAAGTTTGGCAGATTCCTTCATTCAATATTAATTTAATATTGAATTCAATATTAATTTAACCATTCAGTACTACCTGGCAGTAGTACTGCCAGGTACCTGTGGTACCTGGCCTCATCTCATGCTGCTCTTCTCCCCCTTACTCTACTCTAGACACATCAGCCTTGCTGTTCTCGGAACACCCCAAGTTCACTCTCCCCTTGGAGCATTGGCACTTGCTGCGTCTGGCATACTCTTTCCACAGGTCCTCATTCCCATACTTCATTTAGGTATCTGCTCAGATGTCATCCTCTCAGACATCTTGCCTTTTCTGTCTATCCTGCCACCCTGCCCACTCTCCTCTTACTTTGCCTTATTTTTCTTCATAGCACTTGATAGTACCTGAAATTATATAAACACACATAGATTTTTAATCTCTCTCCCTCAAAGAATCTGATCTCCATGAGGAGAGTATCTTTTTATCTATTTATTTATTTAGCCGTGCTGTGTGGCATGTGGGATCCTAGTCCCCTACCAGGGATGGAACCCACACCCTCTGCAGTGGAAGCACTGGAAGTACGGAGTCTTAACCACTGGAGTGCCAGGGAAGTCCCAGTGAGGACAGTATCTTGTTCAACATTGTATTCCCAGCATCCAAAGTAATGTCTGATATGTGATGGGTTCTTGCTGAATATTTATTGATAAGTCTTCAAATATTTTTTAAATAAATGTATGGTGAAATTTACCTTTAGCATTTGTTTTAATGAGGGTTCAACTGGATAAACAGACCAGTAGGAGATACATATTGACATTTATTGCAAGGAATTGGTTTACATGATTGTGGGGCACTGGCTAATAAGCAAGTCCAAAATCTATAGGGCAGGCCATCAGTAAGGGCAGGCTGGAACTCTCTGGCATAGGCTGAAGTTGCCATCCACGGATGGAATTTTCTTATTCAGGGAAGCCTCAGTTCTGCTCTCAAGACCTTTCAACCGATTGAATTAGACCCACTCAGATTATCTAGGACAATCTCCTTTACTTAAAATCAGTTATTATGGACTTAAAGCATATCCACAAGGCCTTCATAGCAACACCTATGTTAGTATTTGTATGAATAACTGGGGACTGTAGCTTAGTCAAGTTGACACATTAGAAGACTATCACAGCATTCTAGGTATCTGATGCTTCTGAGACACAATCCTCTTAGCTATCTGGAACACCTACTTGACTTACGTGTGCTCTGAATCTAGGTATTTCACCACTATGAATCAAAGACAGCTCTCAGCTGACTTTTAGCTAGAAAAAGAAGCTAGTTAATGAATTCACACATATATTAATATATGCTCTTCTGTTCTAGTTAGTCCTGGTATAGCTGAAAGGAGGAGAAATCACCCAAGCTAGATCAAGAAGAGCAGTATTATTCAAAGAATGGGCCTTTGGAAACTTGGAGCTGGAGGTAATTCTGGATTCAAGGTAGTGGTGGGGACTCAAGCAACAGGAGTTCATGATTCTTCAGAGGAAGTGACAATTTCCTCTGATTCTTTCTGTTTCAATAGCAACTAGCAAGTTCATTTCATACTTCAAGTTAAAATTTCCAGGAGAAGGAATCTTGGCTTAGCTAATAATTTCCTTTGTTTATGGACAGGGTGTACATACTGTATTCCAGGCCAGGTTCTAGGTAGCTGGCCACGTGCCTGTCTCTTCCAGAACAACCCAGTGCTGTTCCCCTAAGTAGAGAGTTTGGTCAGGTCAGTTGAAGCTAGAAGGAAAAGTCAGGCATGACAGGCACATTGACTGGCATACTCAGAACTTGGCATATTCATAAATAAAACTATAGTTTTGGAAGTTTAGACATAACTGAAAGGCAGATGGAAGTAGATTTTTAGCCTGGGGTAGGTAGAATCTGATGTTGCTCTGATATAGGAGATTTCTGGAAAGCTCAACATTACACATCAAGATTGTGGTCCATTTATCCTGTGACAGTCCCTTTATCTCTGAAAAGATGGGCTTGATAAATTGTCACTGGTTTTCCAATAGCATGGAGCTTCCAGGCCATTATAGCTTTATCTCCAAAGGTAATTTGTGCAGTTACAGCTAGCACTTAACATTCTGAAAAATTGTTATATCTTGGTTTTTGTCTTGAAAAATTATGTATACTTGCTACCTCGCAATATTTTTTTAAAATAAATTTATTTATTTTTGGCTGCGTTGGGTCTCTGTTGCTGTGCGCGGGCTTTCTCTGGTTGCAGTGAGCGGGGGCTGCTCTTCCTTGTGGTGCGCAGGCTTCTCTTTGTTGAGGAGCAGGGCCTGTAGACGCGCAGGCTTCAGTAGTTGTGGCTCGTGGGCTCTAGAGAGCAGGCTCAGTAGTTGTGGTGCATGGGCTTAGTTCCTCCACGGCATGTGGGATCTTCCCAAACCAGGGATCGAACCCATGTCCCCTGCATTGGCAGGTGGATTCTTAACCACTCCACCTCCAGGGAAGTCCAATATTTTTTTAAGGTTAGGAAAAGCAAGCCTCCAAGTGTCCTTGATAAGAAAAAGAATGGACTTTCCTTTTAATTGGGTGTCAGCACTCTCAATGGTTTAGGTTATAAAAGGGAGGGGAGATCACCTCTTCTGACTTTTGAAATTAAAAAACCTCACCAGAAAAGGGTAGGAAATCCATTTTAAATAATATCTGATTATTATTTATTAATATTGGAAATGGAAAGTAAAGGGTACTTATTTAAAAACCCTTGTTTCTTACTGTGTAAAAATCCAAGTCACTGTTGTTTTTTGTTTGTTTGTTTTGCGGTACGCGGACCTCTCCCTGTTATGGCCTCTCCCCTTGAGGGGCACAGGTTCCGGACACGCAGGCTCAGCGGCCATAGCTCACGGGCCCAGCTGCTGCGCGGCATGTGGGATCTTCCCGGACTAGGGCACGAACCCGTGTCCCCTGCATCGGCAGGCGGACTCTCAACCACTGCGCCACCAGGGAAGCCCCTCTCAGTTCTTAAATGGGATTAGCCATAGTTAGTTTATCCACTTTATAGGATTTATGGGATTAGCAACAATTTACCCACTTTATGTGAATTTCAATAGTGTTTGGGAACGAATATTGTAGACGAAACTCCTATCCAAATGGTATTTAGAAAGAAAGAAAAATGACCTTGAATTACAGCGTGAGGGATAAGACTGTTGTAACTGTTTCTGTAACTAAGCACTGCAACGGCTGAGACATGCTAAAGAAAGCTTTTGTCTGGCTCCAGAACGCCGGTCCAGTGAATTTGGAGGAGGGGGATTGAAGGCCTGGGGCTTCTTCCAGCCCTGAAACCGTAATGTTTCTTTCAGTGACTGTTTTTAACTGCCCTTGTGTACCCTGGTGTAATCCACTTTACTCCAGGGCACAGTTACTCTCAGGCACTTAGGCTCACCTACCCCTTTTCAGGTTTACCGGGAAAACCGCCTCCGGGATCAACCCTGGCTCCTCCCTCCACCCACAATGCACTGCTCTGTTCAATCTAGGTGGCTGCTCTGTCACGTGTCATCGACGGAGCGCGCTCCCGCTTGGCGCTTGCGTGGAGAGCGGCCCCCAGCTGTTTTTCTCCGTGGCAGCGGCGACGAGCGGAAGTTCTTGGGAGCGCCAGTTCCGTCTGTGTGTTCGAGTGGACAAAATGGCGAAGATCGCGAAGACCCACGAAGGTAAGCGGTCTTTCCCTTGTTACGTAGGTTCTCCGCTGCCCAACCTGCTAAGACTTTGTTTTCCTAGGTTTTTGCTTCTTCCTGTGGTTCCTTTGCTGGGGACCCGAGCCCACGCTTCGGGGCCCGCGTCGTCTGCTCGGCGCCAGCGGCGCAGGCCACTGCCCCGCGTAATGGCGTCTTACTCGTACACCCCCGACAGGCGCTTTGTTCAGTGTTCGGGAGCTGCTGCTTCAGCGTTGCTTTTCTTCTCTGACCCGGGGGCCTCGTTTAAACGGCTCGCTAAGGAAGATTCCTGGGCAAGGGAGCCGGGAAGAGCGCGTGGGAACAGTCTTCCTTGCCTCTCAGAACTGTCGTTGGCATAGTTTGTGCATGGGAGAGTCAGAAAAGCACTGAAATACGGCAGCCGCTTTCCGGGCAGCCTTCAGTCGAGTTTAGTCAGACTGAGGCCCGTTACTCTTAACCTTGGTTAATCTGCATTTCTCCAGGCGTCCAAGATACTTATCTTGGGTTTTTTTTGTTGTTGTTCGAAATGATTTGAGAATAAAATCTGGTAGTTTTTCTCTCCCTGGATCACTTTTAGTATAATATGGGTCTTTTTCTTTCTCCAAAGAAAGCATATTATTGGTGGAAGAGAGAAAGGCACATTAATGGCCAAAGCATTTGAAGTAGTTGGTCGTTTTGTGGAATACAGAGTATGCATTAGGAAAATGTTGGGAATAGGCTGGAGTCCCCCGTCAGGGAGTATCCAGAAATGACAGGAAGTTGGGTCACTGTTGAGAAAAGACGAGGCATGGGAAATTGGAGCTGCATTCCTTGATTTCTGACTTGGAATCTGAAATTTTCATCAAACACGAGCTTCCAAGAGTCCCTTTTATTTCACACATCGTTTCTAGGTTCCTGGCTCGGGGTTAGTCTGTGAGAGGTAATGAAGCCTAAGGCCATCGAGTTTTACAGCCTAGTGGGGACACAGAAATGTATACATCTTCATTCTTGTAAGAGGCAAATGATGCTTAAAAAAAGTATAAAGCAACATGTTCTGGGAACCCGGGTAGCGGAGTAATTAATTTATACTTAGGGCTGTTTCATAGAGGAGGTGAGGTGTCCCTGGTCTAAAAGGATCAATCGGTTTTAAATTAGGGAAGGACATTTGAGCCCGAGAGACCATCTTGTACCTAGGCAGTGAGTCGTGAAAGATGTGTTTGAGTGGTTGGCTGTAGCAGAAAAAGGGAGTGCAAGGAGGGAAAAAGTAGATCCATCTGGAAATGTTGGTTGGGGCTATTAATAGTTGTATCACCCATGGGAACTGAAGTCTAGCTTTCTGCAACTTAAGAAACAGGCTAATGAAGTGGCAATAACTTTAATATTTTTATTATTCTTGTTAGGTATTTAGGATTTAAACACTGTTTTAACCCCGAAGTGTTTTTTAGGCATTTCTGTCTTTAGACTATCTCAAACATACTTTTTGCAAAATAATTAGAAAAAGTAAAGATGTTGGCTCTTCTTGTTTATTCAGGAGTAGATTATTTATTTGGGGCATTTTGTGGCTTTTATTACTTGTTTATTGGTGTCTTTATCATAAGATACTTTTGGATAGGAAAATCAAAGTTATGATTAGTTTTCCTGCGTTTTAGAAACCCAGTTGAAAGTTTTGGTCTACATTAGATTGCAATTCGTTTACCAAAATTACCCTCTTATTTGGGATTATGCTTCCTGTCAATATGAATTAGCTGAGGCCATAAAGTATTGGAGCATTCATGAAGTTTCACATCTGAATACCGTCTGTATACAAGATATTGTCCATCACTTAGCAGTATTATACAGTGGGATGAATGTTAGTGATGAATGGTACATAGTTTGTGGCTCCTTCCTCATGACATTTTCCTGGAGAACGCTAGTCCTTCAAGGTCCATCTCTGTTTTCACTTGTTAAGCCATCTCGAGTAGAATTAGTTTCTTGGTGTTTGTTTTTTGTGCTGCTACTACAGCACTCTATAAATCGTTATTAGAATATTCTATTGTGTTAAGGTTTTCTCTTCCACTTTGAGGTTGTGTACAGAAAGTGTACTTTGGTATCGACAGTACCTTGTGCGTGATGAGTGCTGAATATTTTATCAACACTTATTGAGAGATTATACCGTAAGTATTAAGGGTGTCACAGAAAGGGGACACAAACTTGAATGATTGGGTAGGTTTGGATACAGCTGTTTGGCTAAGATAGGTGGGAAGTAGGACGTTACGTTTGGGGAACCTCCTGAGCTCAGAGGAAGAAATGTTAGGTTAGCATCAGATTAGGGAAGGCTTTGGACGCTGAGCTAGGTTTCACTATGGCCTTCGGATATCTACAGGATTAAGTGCCCTCCTCATTCTCCCAGGTAACAGATTACTTCTGTGATTTAGAAAAGTCATTGGTTGCAGAGTGAAGGATGACCTAAAGGGAGTAAGGGCAACTTTTTAGGTTATTGAAGCCGTTGAGAGGAGGTCTTGAATGTGAACCTCACTGGAGCAACTTTTTTTTTTTTTTTTTTTGACTGTGTTGCTCGACTTGCGGGATCTTAGTAACCGCACCAGGGGTTGAACACGGGCCACATCAGTAAAAGTGCCGAGCCCTAACCACTGGACAGCCAGAGAGCTCCCTGGAAAAACTTTTTAAAATGTGTAATACTTGTTTAATTTTTGTCTTAGAGTTGTCTATCATGTTGCCTTTTAAAGTAAAGATTACATAATCTTTTCATTCTAAATAATGTTGCTGGTAAAGACATTTCTTTGTTGTACCTTATAATTTATTGTTAAAGTAATGGCTGTATCAGTACTTTGTAATTGAGTCTTGTGAAGTAAGTAATATTGTATTCAAACAAGTAGGTTACTGTTGTACTTCGAATGTGGTTCTTTTCACAGACTGTTACTTCCCATCATTGAACCAAACTGATAACTTTTTTTTTTCTTGTTGTCATATTCCTTTCAAATATTTCTGTTAGGATCAAGCCTTAACATCCTCTTTAACCAACCCAATTATTTTTTTATCCTGGGTCAGTGTGGCTTATGCTTTCCAGTGTTGAAATATAAAAAGAGCTGGACTTATTCAAGTCGAATATAATCCCTTTCTGCATGTTAAATTGTGTCAAGTGTATACAGTTATTAATGTGCATAATCTTGCCATCCAGCAGTTCTTCAGCTGTTGGTGATTTTGGCCCATGAGGGAATACACACTTTTCTGTTCGGAAAGGAAAATAGATGGATTATCCAAAAATCCCATATATTGGCTTGTTTTGCCACTATCCCTTGAATGGATTTTGGGGGGCATCACAAGGCTGAAAAAGTTTTCTCCCTTAGTCTCTGCTTGCAGAATGGCTTGGCATAATCATTTTGTTACTCTCAATCTTTTTTATTTTCCTGTGTCCAGAATAGTTAACTGTTTTGGTTTTGTAGATATTCAGGATGAATGTTGCTAGTCAAAATAAAAAGGAAAAGAAATTGCTTAAAGATTTTGAAAAAAATTTTTCCTGTAGAATTATTTAAGAATTAATTTCATTGATATTAGTTAGGAATTAATCGTTTAGGGACTGTTACCTGTAGTGTTTAGTAAAATAATTTACCGTTATAGTTAGTTGTCCTAGTGGGGTTTTTTTGAAGGAAGAGACTGAGAGTTGGTATACAGAATATACTTCCTATTTTTCTGGATGTCTTTTAGAAGTCTCATATTTGAGAAATCCTTGCTTACCACCTGCTTCTGATTGATGGAGATTAGATGTCACTTATGGGCCAGACTGAAAGGTGTCAGGGAGTGATTAACATCCAAAGGCTGTGTCTGTGTAACACATAACGAACAGTAATTAGAACATTGCAAATAATACAGATTAAAAATGAAGAATAAAGATGTATCGAGGAGGAAGTGCTGCAAGCTGGACTTAGCAATGTGTGAGACATAGAAGAAAGAAAAGGCACAGAAAGGGAAACCAGTAGAACAGAATTGGTGGGGAGTGGTTAAACAGGTGTATCAGATGTGACCAGTGGTGGTTTATTTCAGAGCTTGATATTTAGGCCTTAGTTTAGAATACAAACAGTAGGTTAGATGTTGTCCATCTTTTGAAAGACCCCTAGTTCCAGCAGTATTGTCTTTTGATGTCAAACTGAATTCCCAGATAAAAGATTTGATGTATTTATGTCAGAAAAATGTCTATAACTTCAAATTTTAAGTTATCACATTTTTTGGATTTTAAAAGTAATACAGTAATTTTTAAGTAAATGAAAAATGGAAATTATTTATTGAATGAATTGAGATTTCAAATGGGCCAGTTCATAAATTTATTCATTAATTCATACTTAATTAATTTGTATCTCCTAGGGAAGGATTTGTTCTCTAATAGTTGAAAATATTCCTAGGATCAAAATTCCTCTCCAAAAAGAGGGGTTTCAATTGAATAATAACATTTATTTTTTTGTAGATCATTGGAGCAAATTTAATTTTTAAAATATGTATATTAACATTTAGAAGATTTTATGTTACCGTCATTTGCAAGATCAGTAAGGCTGGAAAAGAAAGAAAATGACAAAGAAAAAGAATTGGAACTTTTAAGATTAAAGTTATTACGTAAAAGAACTAAAAAATAATCTGTTTATGTGTAGCAGAGGACTCCCATTTCAGAGAAGAGAGCTTTTATTTTCTGTTGCGTGGGGTCAGAGGGTGTGGTTTCAAAGGGTTAGAAAGGAGAACCAAGAATGAGGAAAAAGGGAGAAACTTTAAACTATGCTTTTAAAAACTTTTAACTTTTTATTGAAAATTGAAAATATATACAAAAATAGAATAGTGAAATGAACCCCCACGTTGTGCCCATCATCTAATCATCTTGCTTGAACAGTTGTAAAGGCAAGGCCACTTTTGTTTATTCTCTTCACTGGTCTTTTCCACCTTTCCCATTATTTTGAAACAAATCCAAGATGTATCATTTTATCCATACATTTTTCAGTGTGTATCTCTAAAATGTAAGGACTTTAAAAAATACCATTGTTGGGAGTTCCCCGGTGGTCTAGTGGTTAAAATTTGGTGCTTTCACTGCTGTGGCCCAGGTTCAGTCCCTGGTCGGGGAACTGAGATCCCACAAGCTGTACGGCATGACCAAATAAGAAAAAAAAAAAATACCATTATTGCACCTAAAATTAATATAATAAAATATCCATCAGTCTTGGGAATCGAGTTCCAAATAAAGTTCATACATTGTGATTAGTCTTAAATCTTTGTTCCTCCATCTCTTTTTCTTTTTCCTTGCCATTAATTTGTTGCAGTTTCTTTGTCCTGTAGAGTTTCCCACAGTCTAGAGGGAGAAGAGAAATGGCAATAAAAACACTCACAGCTTTCTCTTAGACTGTCCCAGCACTACTGCTGCAGTCAAGGTGTCAGTAGGCCCACAAGCAAGGGATGCTCAAGAATATTATTGGGTTTTGAAGTGGGCACAGATCTGAAATCATACTTCAGGTTTAGGTTGGACTAGCCATGGCAAGGAGCTCTAACAAAGGCCTTGCGAACTCAGGTGCCCCTCCCACTATAATTTTAATGGCAATGAATATAGTCTCAAAATTTTCAAATAAGCTTAACTGCTACCTGAAATAGTTTTTTGTGTGTCTTTTTTTTTTTTTTTTTTTTTTTTTTTGGAATCCCAGTGATAGACATGCCTTATAATAGGAATACCAACTTAAGAAAAACCCCATTCTTGACCGTTTACCTTCAAGGATCCTCCTTTAGTGAGGCTTTTTCAGGCTCTTTGGTAAATACAAGTCTAATACTTAACTAGTACTTTGATTTCTTGTCTAAGGCTTTTTTTTAAAACCACTTCCAGACTACACCAACTCTGGGGATTTGAAGGAATGTGCATAATTTTAATTTTAGGATTCCAAATCTGCTGTCAAGATAAGGAATCCCTGCTTTCTTTTTAAGTGTTCAGCATTAGTAACCAAGAGTCCTACCATAGAAGCCTCTTTCCACCTCAGTAGACTTTACTGAAGATGGGGGTAGGGTTGGGTGGAGAACAGAAGTGAGGCTTTCATTTAGATAATCACATAATTTAGAAATCCATATTAGATGTTTCTACCTCTGTTACCCTTTCTTTAACACCATAAAACTGGAATTTTATAATTTCACTTACCCCAGCTTTTCATTTTACTTGTTCTCTTAATTCCTCTTCTTCATTTCATTTTTCAAATTTCTTCTGTTGTACAGAATAATTCAGTTCTCCTCTATCCTTAAACTTGCTTAAGTAAACCAAGAGTTTGTGATAAAATGAAACAAATACTTGTTATAAGACCCAGCAATCCTGCTCATAGGTATTTACCCAAGTGGTATTAAAACCTGTGTTCACACAAAAACCTGTACACTGATGTTTACAGCAGCCTGTACAAACTCAACTTGAATACCTCATAGAGAATGGGTAAACACGCTGTAGTACAATGGAATGCTACTTGGTAATAAAAAAGCACAAACTTGATGCGCACAACATGAAGACTGGAATATTTATGGGTTTGGGTGGATTTAGAGTGCCAGCCCTTGGCAATCATATGTGTGGCCGCTAGGAGGTCCTAGTCTCCAGTGTCTAGCAGACAGTGTTCATTTTTCTTTATTTTCACATCTAAATGTCTTGAATTACAGAGATTCTAAATTGGGAAGGGATTAGGTGGGAACAGATTAGCATAAACATTTCCTTCTTTGTTTGCCTCTTCAAGTCTTTAATTTAATTTTTTGTTTTTTCTTTTTCTTTAGCTGTGTTGGGTCTTTGTTGCTGTGTGCGGGCTTTCTCTAGTTGCAGCAAGTGGGGGCTACTCTTCATTGTAGTGGCTTCTCTTTGTTGTGGAGCACTGGCTCTAGGCACTCGAGCTTCAGTAGTTGTGGCACTTGGGCTCAGTAGTTGTGGCTCGCAGGCTTTAGAGCTCAGTAGTTGTGGTGCACGGGCTTAGTTACTCCGTGGCACGTGGGATCTTCCTGGACCAGGGCTCGAACCCATGTCCCTTGCACCAGCAGGGGGATTCTTAACCACTGTGCCACCAGGGAAGCCCAAGTCTTTAATATTTTAGACCTCTGGTTATTCTTCTGAATATATTCCACCTCATTTTTTTTCATACTTAGTAACAAATCTTATGCGTTCATCGTTTACTGTCAGAAAGTATCTATTTGATTATTTTTAGTTCGTATTTTAAGAAAGTACAGGAATACCTGCATACCAGTAGCTGTAATTTAGTGTTAGATAGCTTTGAAAGTAAGAAGTTAAAGACAACTTCTTTCTCTTTCCCAGTTTTTTATAAATGCTTGCTGGGGAGAAAAATTAGAAAAATTACTTTTAATGACTTCTACAGATTGAAAGTTACATTTTTATTATGAAATATAATACAGGGAAGTGTAGGAAGAAATCTTATGAACATAGTGTAACCCATTGCCCAGCTTTACCAATTCTTAATATTTTTCTGTATTCCACAAATTTTATTTATTTTGGAAACAAAACAAAGTTACTGTATTTATGAACATATTGATACATTTGTTTGCTCATAAATATTTGATTGTATTATGTTTGGTATTTTGGCACAAGTTTTATTAAGAAATAATTACAGGGTTTTCTAGTTTTTAATTCTGTCACTTGTGTAACAGCTGAGTTTTGTGGAATCTATTGTAATTTTGTGGATAACACGATTTTTGTAAACGTGCTGCAGTTTACAATGCAAAACAAATCCACTAGCTTTTTGGACTTTTATCCATACAGATAAAGATACAGAAATAGTAACTGGTTGAACTATATCCATAACCTGTTGAAATTTAGTAATGAACCTCGCCCTCAGAATTTAACTATGAACAGCTGCCTAGCCCCATTTGATTCAGTAAGTATCCAGTCACAGTTCATACAGGCTTTATACAAATGCTAATTCAATATTTGTGTACCTTTGTAAGAAAACTGTTGCTAATCAGTAAGGACATAAAGTCAGTAGGTAAAACTCAGTAGATGAAGAAAGTAGTTTCTGAATAAATATATTATCCAAAAAAGGATAATAGCTGGTGAAAACTTAAAATGGAAAAGTTCTTTAGAAGGAAAATAAAACGGTCTGTGATGTGTAGGTGGGGCAGCACGCTGCATAATGATAGGTGTGGTGTGATGCAATTTTTATGAAACAGTGCCCCTTTCTGGTTTTTTAGTTGTATATGACCTAGAAGAAAGTATAAAATTGGTGATTTTGGTGAGAGTGGGCTGGGGCTGGAAATGGAGAGATGATGGGCTAGGTATATTAGTGTCCTGGGGGGTTTATTAATAATGTGGAAGCCTGGGCACATACATTGGAGGTTCTGATTTAGTGTGTCTGAGGCTTAGGAGTCTGTCCTTGTAACAGGTGCTCCAGGTGATTTCGATGTAAGTGATCAGTAGACCACACTGATGCTGTAGAGGGGAGATTGCATCATACTATTTGGCTGGCCTGATTGACCCGTTTATGTTTCTTGCCTGGATCCTGATGGCGGTAGCATTTGTGGTTCTTTAAAAGAACCTATTTACTTGAAAGTGATACATGTACCTAGTGGTTGGGAAAAAAAAAAGCCTTAAACATTGCTGAAATGGAAATGCTCAAAAAAGGGAAAAAATGAAGGGTAGATCTCCACTCACCCTTTAGCCAATCTACCAATCCCTGAGAGGTTTCTTTGTGTTATACCAGGGGAAAAAGTGTTCCTATGGGGTGAGGGAAGGGAGCAAATATGGGTTAAAACTTACATATATATAAATACTTAAAACAGAAGCAACAATAGAGAGAATAGTAAAATGAATCAGCCAGCTCAGATGAGGATATTTCTGTTTGTGATTAATCATGGTGGAGGCCCCTGGTTGCCTGTTCTGTAACAGTTTTGAGGGGAAAAATGCGTGGTGATGGTGGTGCTGTGACACACTATAAAAATTTTGAGATGTTACAAACTGGGACTGCTAATTTCAGTATTAACCCTATTGCATTATGTTGAGTTTCTGAGACTTGCTCCCACAAGCTGTGCCTCAGACTAGATAATGTTATTACATTTTCTACTTTAAACCACACCCCATCTTGAGGAGCTAGAGAAGGTTTTCTCCCTTAGCTGGGGGGAGGGGGTTGGGCATTTGTGCCACTTGGATTTTTTCCTTTTGGTCCTTGCTAACTAGTAAATGAGCTTTTAAAAGCTTTTAAAATGACTTAATTCAGTTGAAGGTAATGAGCTAGCACAAGCTAGCACAAATTGAAACATCTATTTGTTAGGCCACAGATCACTGGCAGTAAAAACTCTTCTTGTTTACACATCTATATGTTACTCATATTATTAAAATGAAACAGTTTGTAATTTAAAGTTATCTGTTGTTTGGAAAGACTTTAAAAAATGTTGGAAGACTAGTCTGTATTCAGAGGAGACTGAAGAGACATGACAACTAAATGCAATGTGTGGTTCTTGATAGGATCGTGGATCAAAGAAGGGACCATCTATGAAGGATGTTACTAGGACCATTGGGGAGATATGAAACTGGATTGTATTTTAGATGATGTCATATCTAGGTTTAATTTCTTGAGCATGTTAATACTGTTGTGGTTATGTAGGAGAATGTTCTAGATCTGGAAAGACATGCTGAAATATTAGGGGTTTTAAATGGTTTAGAAAAGTTGCATGTACACACATATGTATTTATTTTATGTCTTATATACATAAACAGTTGATGAACGTAAGTGAAGAGTATGGGTGTTCATTGTACTGCTTTAATTTTTTTCAGTCTTAAATTTAAAAAGCAGTTGAGAAGAGTTGATACTTCATTCACCACATTTGCATCTTTTTTTTTTTTTTTGGCTACTTTGGGTCTTCATTGCTGTGCATGGGCTTTTTCTAGGTGCGGTGAGCGGGGCCTATTCTTTGTTGCAGTGTGCAGGCTTCTCGTTGCAGCACATGGCCTCTAGGCCTGCGGGCTTCAGTAGTTGCAACACATGGGCTCAGTAGTTGTGGCTCCCGGGCTCCAGAGCTCAGGCTCAGCACTCGTGGCTCATGGGCTTAGTTGCTCCTCGGCCTGTGGGATCTTCCCGGACCAGGAGTCGAACCCGTGTCCCCTGCATTGCAGGCGGACTCTCAACCACTGCGCCACCAGGAAAGTCAACCGTGTGCATCTTCTGAATGTCAGACCTATGGCTAGACATGGTGTTTGGGGAGTGAGACATGGCAAGAGTTAATTCATTCATTGAATGCTTGTTTCATGCTCATTATGTCCTTCAATCCTTAAGACAAAACTTTATGTTGTAGGAAACTGAGATACATAGGTTAAATAATGTATTAACTAGCAGAGAAAGAGCCTTTGAAGGCATACATTTTGAGTCTAAAGCTCAGACTCTTAATCATAAATCTAATGTGATGGTGGTTGCAGCCAAACTGTGTAGGGTTCTGTATTACGTGCTTAAGAATTTGGAGTTTATCCTTTTTGCTGTTGAAGATGTTTAGGACATGACCTAGGAGCTTGTTAGGAATGCAGAAACTTGTATCTGATATGATATAGGCCTACTGCATTCTAACAAAATCAGAACGTGTAGATGATTTGTTGCACGTTTAGGTTTGCAAACCACTCTCCACAGTACTGTTTTTACCTTTCTGGTAGTGTTGAGTTTAAATAATCTTGAGTGTTGTTCTTGGTCCCCTAATCAATATTAACAGTATTATTTTTTCAAGCGGGAAAAGGTTAGAATTCAGTGGTAGTTTAATAAACTTTGGTAACATTCTTAAGGTGAGGGTAACTTGTAGTTGGTAAATAGTAAGCATCTCCTCTGTGTGCATAAGTATTGTCTGTTGGGTGGAGATGTATTAAATTTATTAAAAATCAATACTTTGTATAGTTACTCCAACCTCTTATGGAATGATTATTTTGAAGTTTCTGTATTTAGGAGTTTTTGATAATACTCAGTAGAAAAATGTATTGTGTTGAGTGCTCTTTGGAAAATGAGATTAAGATTTTATTAATTTTGTTATAGATATTGAAGCACAGATTCGAGAAATTCAAGGCAAGAAGGCAGCTCTTGATGAAGCTCAAGGAGTGGGCCTTGATTCTACAGGTTATTATGACCAGGAAATTTATGGTGGAAGTGACAGCAGGTTTGCTGGATATGTGACATCTATTGCTGCAACTGAACTTGAAGATGTAAGTTACAAAGTATATAAACCATCCAAGCATTATTTTGAAGGAGAGCAAGAAATATAAAGGAGTCTTCTGTTTTGAGTCATCTGGTTTAATCTGGGGAGACATCTTGGAGATTGGGAGATCTTCCTTTGGGAGGATAAAACTGTCGAAAGTGTCCTTCTCTTCTAAAAACCTTCTGGAAATGCTCAGTTCTGAATCTTTATGTTAAAACTAGTTTGTTTATCCAGCAAAGCACCTGGAAATCATTAACCCTTGTAAAGTAAATCCTTATTGTTACCTACTGAGCTCTATCTAGAGTAGCCCAGTGAGAAGTGACTTCATTTTAAACAGCCGTCTGTGCTTGTGACTTTTGATTTCTGACTTGTTTCCAAAAAACTTGGTGCTGTTTTTTCCCCCCTTGGCATCTTAACATGAGTGGACTGTTTCATGTTACTCATATTAATGGGCTTTTCATGCCTAATTTAGTTACTCTGAAGGGTGACTGCCTCTCATTTTGAAATACATCTCAAAGTGTTTCCACATAGCTTATATTTTGTCACACCATTTCAAACATCCAAATTTGGTGAAATAGCTGATCATTTTCGTGTGGTTCAGTAATCTATGTACGTAGATTATGAAACTTGTTATTTTTATGAAATTCAAGCCATATTTAATTTTATGGTTAGAACTTTTTTTTTAAGAAAAAATTTAAAGTTCCAAAGGCAAAATTTCTAGAAGCTGATGAAGGCTTATATTTGCATTATCATACCTTAATGTTAAGAGACAGTGATGGCTCTGTGTTCCAGAAGCTGAGCGGGAAGTTGTCATTTCATTTGTGAATAAAATTAATGAGGTGTTAAGATCTTCTTGAGATCTGTCCATTGTTGGCACTTTTTACTTTAGTAAAATAATATAACATTGTCCTGTTTAAACGTACTATTAGGGAAATAAATACATTTAAAATTAATTACATTTTACTTGTTTCTGTGGTTAAATCATATTTTTTAAAAAAGTTAAAAAGACAAGGAAACTGGAGAAGTCTAAATAAGCTGTTTGTAGTTTGCAAATTTGAAAACAAATTTCATCGTGCTCTGTGAGAAGATGAAATGCTCAGGTTTTTCTAGTCCATACCTACTTTATTTACAGAAAGGATTCCTTGTTTAGTGTTTTTAAAAGAGTATAGAGAACTAAATTTCTTTATTAGCTTTTTGAGTTGAAAAGAAAACCTAAGTGTTAACAAGTTTCATCACATTGTCTTTTGATTTCATATTGAATCTTTGTGTGTTCTTTCTAGTTTTTAAGTTCTGACGTTTTTGTTTGTGGCTTTCTGGGGGCATTCGTTGCAGGATGACGATGACTACTCATCATCTACAAGTTTGCTTGGTCAGAAGAAGCCAGGATATCATGCCCCTGTGGCATTGCTTAATGATATACCACAGTCAACAGAACAGGTGACTTTTTTTGTTTTTTTTAAAGTTAAAACCAGACTTTATTCAGCTGAAGAAAACTGAACGTCTCAATTCCAATGGAAAGTCACATATTTTAGGAATCAGGTTATTACAGTGTTCTGAGGAGAGTTGATTTGGGAGAATTAGAAATAGTAGTTTATTTCAAAAAGGTGATCATTTCACGAAGGATTGAACTGTGGAAATTGTCTCATTTCCATATGCCTTATTTTTTCACATTAGCATTTATCTGAAAAATGATACCTAATATTAGTGGTATTTATTAAACATTTTTACATGTTTTATAATCTGATTTTTGTTTGTGACATTCTCTCTGGTTATTTAATTAAGTGAGTGTTAAGTGAGACATACCTCTTTTCAGTATGATCCATTTGCTGAGCACCGACCTCCGAAGATTGCAGATCGGGAAGATGAATACAAAAAGCACAGGCGGACCATGATAATTTCCCCAGAGCGTCTTGATCCCTTTGCAGATGGTAATTCTTTCCCACTTTTCTATAAGTATTCAGAAATTTATTTGTGTTAAGTTGTCTTTAGCCCTTTGATTTTTTTTGGCATGCTTATGAATTTGCTTTTCTTTTTAAAAATCCCCCTTATTATAGATTTGTATAGATTTGGTTGAAGTCACAGATGCCATATTCTTCATCTTTGTAATGCCAGTTTTCTTTCCAGGTAGAAGGACAAGAAACTAATGAGCCAATGCCATAGAAACGCAAAGGGTTAAAGGTTTTTCTTTTACTTTTGTTTTGGGTACGCTTTCTTTACTTTGAACAAATGTGTTTTTCTGCTCAAAATACTTTCAAATTATTGAAAGTTTTCATTCCAAGTCTTAGATTTTTAGGATTGTTACTTTTGAGAAACTGTTTCCACATTAGAGCTCCCCTCATATTGCTCTAAATATAGTTTAGTAAATGCACCTACTTTGCTCTAAGCATACTTAAAGTTAAAACAAAAGTATATATACAAAGACTTTGATATTTTTAATAGTTGGAGTCTGTTTTGCTAATTTTAGTGTGCAGGTCAGCACAAGGGGCATAGTGAGCCTGATGGAAGCTTTCCTCAGGTGAGTGAGTTTCAAGATCAAAGTTAGGTGCCTGTTTCTTAAAATTAGATTCTGCTGCAGGTTTACAAATTAGACTTTCAGCCTGCATGAATTAGTAGGGATATTCTTTTTTTTACTTGCATAATTGTAATTGATTTAAACATGTATGTCAGAATTCACAGGCCCATACTAACTGTCCTTAATTTCTTTCCTACAGCAGTACTGCTATATGCCAGTCCTGTCTGCATTCTTAAGGGTGCAGTTCAACACATCCTCTCTAGATTATGGTGAAAAAGTATTCCAAAGGAAGTCTTATCAGAGATAGTGTCAGAAAGAATGACACTACCAATTGGGCATGATCTTCAGCATAGGAAATGTCTTAGACCTTTATTAGTTTTTCCTAAATTGTGATGCTATACTACTTGTATAGCTAATTATCACATTTCTAAAACATAGTGTGCCTCTGTGAATCTTGTTATATATTGTTTGGGCTTCTTTAAGATATTTTGAAGTTTGAAAAGCAAATACTGAAATTTTAACCAAGAGACTAACACATCTCTTTGTACACCACTTTTTTTCTGTATGCATCATAATAACTGGTAGAAGTAATATATTTCAAGTAATATGTTTCCAGTTGTTACTTATACTTTCTAAGAAAATAAAAATATGTTTCTGGGTCAACAAAACGTAAAAATCATGAAGCCCTTTTTAGTAACATGACATCAGAATAATATTAGAGGTATATTTTTAAAAATCAGATTTTCTAAACTATAACTGTTTTAGAACATTGTATGAAGAACTTATCTAGTCATAGTTACTTGTAGTCAGGATTTTAACAGCTTGCAACAGGTAATGTTTTGAATATAAATATCTTTCCAAAGTGTTACTAATGGTAAAGAGATAATTTTCTAGGCTTCTATTCTGCTGCTTGAAGTCAGAACTGCTGATGGAGACAAAGGCACGAAAGTGTACGTATTCCGGATTAGCAACCCAGGAACCCATCACTTCTGAAGACTCTAAACTGTGCTGTCATTTTGTTTTTATATGCATTAAAATATTTGTTTTAAACTGCTGTAGATATGTTTGTGTTCAAACAGGTTAAATTGATCAGCAAACTCAATAAAAAGTAAGATGTGTAATTATTAAAGTTTTCCATCAAAAATAAATTAAATGATTATGGAATAATGTAATATTAGAGCAGGGCAGATAAATCAGTTGAACCTAATTATCTTTTATTTATTGTACTCTTGTCCTGTTGCTGTTCTTTTCTGCAGGAGGGAAGACCCCTGATCCTAAAATGAATGCTAGGACTTACATGGATGTAATGCGAGAACAACATTTAACTAAAGAAGAGGTCTGTGAACCTGCTTTTTATTTTAATGGTGTTGAAAGAATGTAAAGAAAGTTGAGATTAAGAGACTTTTATGTTTCCTTTTTATTTGCTGCACAAGTAATATTTTAACATTATTAATAAAAATTAAGTTGAGAAAGAACCTTATTCAAAATTCTAACACCTCCCAAATTAAGCTTTTCATATTTCTGTACTATCCTTTTCTGGTGCCTGGCCCGTTGGCCACATGTATATGCATATATATCTTACGGTGCATATATCTGGGGGTGGATTGATGGTGTGTGCCTGAAGTCAGTGTGAAAGGGAAAGGTCAAAGAGTAAAATCATTTTTTGAGAAGCCTGTAATTCTTCCATAAAATTTAGTTTGAATATGGATGGAGAATTCTAACGAATTCCTGCTGACCTGCAGAGATTGCTGTGTTTTGTTTTAATAGTTAATCTTCATAACTTTATTATAAATATATTATAGATTTGTTTGTTGGATGAAGTAAATGGGGTAATGGGACCCTACTTTAAAATCATAGGCTAAATAAATATGTATTTTTTGTGACTATATTCTATATAATATTTCATAGTTATAACAGAATTTTGAAATTTTCACTTTTATTTTCTAACTTATTACATAGTCTTAATTACTATTTATATGAGTTTTAGGTAAAACTTTTTCATTGGAAGCATTTTGGTTCACTATGATTGACTGAAGATTTTACTTCATTTAACTGTATATAAAGCAGTGTGCTCTGTGTAATAAATTCTATATTTGCTCATCTATTGTGTGGAAAGACAGTATATAAAACTTGAAAATAGAGAAAAGAGAGGGAACATAAGGAATGGCTCTACCAGTAGCATAGAAAGGCGAATGAGTGAAAAATAAAATGGCATTATATATAAATGACTCTACTAATGATATAAAAATATATTGAAAATGTTTTAAAGATGCTCACTGTTTATTCAAATATTTTTCAGAGAGAAATTAGGCAACAGCTAGCAGAAAAAGCTAAAGCTGGAGAACTAAAAGTCGTCAATGGAGCAGCAGCATCCCAGCCTCCCTCAAAAAGAAAACGGCGTTGGGATCAAACAGCTGATCAGACTCCTGGTGCCACTCCAAAAAAGCTCTCAAGTTGGGATCAAGCAGAGGTAATTTCTTTAAAAAATTTTTTATTATTACTATTTTAAATTTATTTTTCTCATGGAATATATTAGTCTGCTTTTGTTGGCACAGCAAGATAACCACAGACTGGGTAGCTTAAACAGAAGACATTTTCTCACAGTTCTGGATCAAGGTGCCAACAGGGTTAGTGTCTGGTGAGAGCTCTCTTTCTGGCTTGCACACATTTGCCTTCTTGCTGTGTCCTCAAGAGGCCTTTGCATACATGGAAAGAGCGAGGGAGCTCTGGTGTCTCTTTTCCTATAAGGACACCAGTCCTATCAGATTCATGTCCAACCTTGTAACCTCATTTAGCCTCATTACCTCACTAAAGGCCCAATCTCCAAGTACAGTTACAGTGAGGATAAGGGCTTCGACATGACTTTTGGTGGAGACATAGTTCAGTCATAACATGGGGTAAAGGATGTTTCTTTTGGAATATTGATTATAGATATGTAAGTATGTCACATTATATGGAGGTTGAGTATATAACACAGTGGTCTTCCTCATTTTTCAGATGGATAATTTAAGTCTCTGACCACAGGTGTCAGATACATAACCCTACTGCGTTTCCTTTGTCAGTTGATTTTCCTAGAAACTTTTTTTTTGGTGGTAAAATGTATATAAAATTTGCCATTTTTAAGTGTATAATTCGGTTGTATTGATGACACAATGTGTGTCAGGCACCACCATGATTTATTTTCAAAACTTTTTCATCACTTCAGGGAAACTGTGATCATTAAGCAATAACTCTGTCCCCCTCCCCTTCAGATGACTTCTTTATGCTCTGTGAAACCTGTAGTACCTCCTTAGCTGCTGCTTTTTTTAGTTTATGACTTTGCTTTCTATTTCCCTCTCACTCCAAATAAGAACAATTAAAAAGAAAAAAGTATACATATTCCCACTGTGAAATCTACTGGTATGCCTGTATATGTTCTCATCTACTCTGCTTTTCCTTCTCTTATAATATGAACTATTGGTACAGGTTGAGCATCTAAAGCTAACCCATCTGCTTATGTGCCATTTCCCATCTCTTATTACTCAAGGACTCTCATGTAACATCAGTTTTTTTTCTCTGTATTCTAGGTTATTATCATCAGCGAACACATTTTACTGACCTTCATCTTTAAAAACAAAAAACAAAATACCACAAGAAATCTTCTCTTGACCTTTACTTCCCCTTCCAGCTACCATCCCATTTCTTGACCTTTTTACCACAAAATGCTTTGAATGAGTTGTGTATCTATACTTGTGCTCTGGTGCATTTGCCTGCACCGCTCCACCAAATCCTCTTTTGTCAAGATGACTTAACCTCCTCATTGCTAAATCCAAAGATAAGTCTCAACCCTCATATTACGCAGCATATCAGTAGCATTCGACATTCTTTGATACCCTCTTAAACAAACAAATTTATTGATTGATTGGCCACGCCTCATGGCATGTGGGATCTTTTTTTTTTTTTTGCGGTACACGGGCCTCTCTTGTTGCGGACCACAGGCTCCGGACGCGCAGGCTCAGCGGCCATGGCTCACGGGCCCAGCCGCTCTGTGGCATGTGGGATCTTCCCAGACCGGGGCACAAACCTGTGTCCCCTGCATCGGCAGGCGGACTTTCAACCACTGTGCCACCAGGAAAGCCCGGCATGTGGGATCTTAGTTCCCCAACCAGGGATTGAACCCACGCCGTCTACTTTGGAAGCACAATCTTAACCACTGGACCACCAGGGAAGTCCCTTGGTACCCTTTTCTTTCCTAGCCTCTGGGCTTCAGTCTTTCTTGATTCTCCCAGTACTCACCTCAGTGACTGCTGCTTTTTAGTCTTGTTTGCTGGATCTTCCTCAGCTTCCTTAAATTTGGGGTACTCTAATGCTCAGTCCTCAGACTTCTTTTGCATCTAAACTAACTCCCTAGGATCTCACTCTTGTCTTTACATGACAACTCCCAAATTTACAAATCCATCCCTACTTCTCTGTTCCTCAGATCTGACACATATACTTTGATATGTATTTGATAGGCATTTCAGAATCAGTATTTATAATAAAATTGATTTTCTGTATTCACTCCCTCCAGCCTGTTCCCATGTCTATTGGCTCAAACCAAACTCTTAGGAATCATTTCAGGGTCATCCTATACTCTTATTCTTTTCCCTGGCCTCCAATCCACAAATGCATTTTGTTGGCCCCACCTTTAAATATATTCAGGATCTACCTGCTTTTCATGACCCCACCTCCCTAGTCTAAGTCACTGTTGACTCTAGCATAGGCTACTGCAGATTTATTTACAAATAAGGAAAAATGTGTCAGGCCATGGCATTGTTTTCCCAAACCCAGAATTGAGATATACTAAACCTAGCACATAATTTCCAGACAATTTAGGTTTAGTTCTTGAGGACTTCCCATTTGCTTGCTGATATATGAGAGGATTTGGTTCTGTATAATATGTTATTACTAACTTAAATTCTGTGGTTGACATTCAGTTCAAATTTTAAAAACAGAGAAAGAGAAACTTGTTCTTCTGGTATCTGTTTAAAGGAGACCCAAGAGTTGATGTCTATCTCATAAAAACTATAGAGATTCAGACCATGTTTTGTTTCACGCTTCTCATTTAACACAACTCCATCTTAATTATGACTGTGGGAATTACAGTGGATACTAGGAAGCATTTTTTCCTACCTGATTGAGCAGGAAGAGCAGTTGCTAAAAATGAGACTTTTGAACAATTTATGTTCTTTACTTATTTAATTGAGAATTTCTCAACCCTGAGTAATATATGGAATCTTTTGAAAGGAAAAAATACGGAGTCTTATTTGCAAACATAAAGCTAAATAGAACTCTTGGGTTGGATAGAGCATCCAACTTTAAAAGAAATATGTAAAAGTATACTACAAAACTTACAGAATTATTTAAATACAGATTTTGTTTGCTTCACTAATTCACCTGCTGATACTGTCTGCACTCTGTAGGTTCTTTTGCTTTCATACTCTGTCTGATGTCCTACATTGCTCACTACTTGTCTCTATTCAACTACCATGGAACCCTCAATCATTTAAGTCAACTTCTAATCTTTTTTCACTAATCTTGCCAGCATCAGAGTAATAGTATTATAGATGTGATTATAAATATAACCTCTTCTCAGGGATTTGAAATTATGTGGCAGTATCTAGTTATAATTATCCAGGTGATCCAAAACATGCTTAAATTAATTAAACACACACAAAATTGAACAAAAACAAAAATATTCTTAGTGGGAACTCATGAGTCTCTGTCTCTAAGCCCCAGTTTTGAGATGTGCTGATATAATTAAAGCTGAAATTCTTGAGACCTTGACAGAGAAACCTTAATGTTTTCTCAAAGTTATGGAGCCGTTAGTGGCATAACCAAGATTATTACCCAAAATACATTGTTTTTTAAATTAGGGCTTTTTTCATTGCTCCAAATTAAATCTATAAGTTGTTTTTTGTCATAAACGTATTTGCTAGAAAGTAGGTATCTTTTAAGCAGAAGGGTAATCTATTCTCTTAATCGTGAACTGAAACGTTTAATTTTTTTCATTTGCTTAACAGGTTTTCTAATTTTTATGTGGGTGTATGAAATAAATTTTTTTTTGCTCTGTTAAGACCCCTGGACATACCCCTTCCTTAAGATGGGATGAGACACCAGGTCGTGCGAAAGGAAGTGAGACTCCTGGAGCAACCCCAGGCTCAAAAATATGGGATCCTACACCTAGTCACACACCTGCGGGAGCTGCTACCCCTGGACGAGGTGATACACCAGGCCACGCGACACCAGGCCATGGAGGCGCAACTTCCAGTGCTCGTAAAAACAGATGGGATGAGACCCCCAAAACAGAAAGAGGTACTTCTAGTGGAGTTAGGGTGTGTGTTTGGGTAAAATGTTGATTTGATGAGTGGTATGTTTATGGACAAAATCTGTTCTCTCTGGTCCTAGGAAGACACATAAATAAACAGATGCTTTGGGGACAGGTAGAGAACTGAGCAGATGATATATGTAATTCTTTTCCCTTCTTGATGAGGTTTAAGATTTATTTTAGGAAGAACATTAGAAGAAAGTAAAGTTTGTAGGCCATAACCTCTTTTTTATTGTAGTATAATATATATAACATAAAAGTTACCATTTTAATCATTATAAGTGTACAATTCATTGGCATTAAGTGTATTCACAGTGTTGTGCAACCATTACCTTTATTCATTTCTAGAACTTTGTCATCATCCCAAATAAAAACTGTACCCATTAAGCAATAACTCTCCATTCTTACTCCTCCCAGCCTTTAGTTACCTCTCATTTACTTTGTCTGTGTAAATTTGCCTAAATATCTTGTTTTTTGTGTAAACTGTCTAAAGCTGTATTTCATTAACTGTTTATGAGATTAGCGTTGGGTAGTTAAGATTTAACATTACATCTGCTATATTAAAATTTTATAAAGAATTTTTAATGATAGGGCAGAGTGCTTAACATGTAATGTAGGGAATTCCCTGGTGGTCCAGTGGTTATTAGGACTCGGTGCTTTCACTGAAGGGGCCCGGGTTCCATCCCTGTTCGGGGAACTAAAACTAAGATCCCACAGGCCGCACAGTGCAGCCCAGAAACATCCAGAAAAAAATATAATGGATGAGAGAGGCAGTATAGAATTTGTACATGCAGAGTAATCTCCATGGAGAAATGAAAGGTGGCCCAAGATACATAAAGTGGCTGTCTCTGGGTTGTGATGTTGTGGGTGGTTGAAAAAAAATCCTTTGCTCTGTTTTCCTGTTCCTTGATGGTTACCATTTATTGTTTTTGTAATCCGTGGAAAAGATACAGTCAAGGAGAATAAATATGAAATGAAACATTAAAACTTAAATGTGTCTTCATTTTAGGAATATCTTGTTTCTGAAGTTGATCAGTTTGAGTATGTTAGTTGTCTGAAAATAGTCATTTTTTGACAGTGGTTAAAATTTTAGGCTTATTCACTCTTTTTCTTTAAAGATACTCCTGGACATGGAAGTGGATGGGCTGAGACTCCTCGAACAGATCGAGGTGGAGATTCCATTGGTGAAACACCAACTCCTGGAGCCAGTAAAAGAAAGTCACGTTGGGATGAAACACCAGCTAGTCAGATGGGTGGAAGCACTCCTGTTCTGACCCCTGGAAAGACACCAATTGGCACACCAGCCATGAACATGGCTACCCCTACTCCAGGTAGAAACTTTATCATTGGAAATAATTTTTTCCCCTTGGTAGTATTTTTTTTTTGTGGTTTTTCTGTGTGCCATTAATGCCTATTTTTAGCCAGAATAACAGGATGTAAAAAGAAGTCTTGGTTTGAGTTTATAATATAAACAATTAAATGTTAGAATTGATTTTAACTATCTTATATCCCAAGGATCTGTGTAATGATAGAAGTCTTACACTACATAAATTTACACTACAGAAATTTGCTTTTTTGGTAGGTCACATAATGAGTATGACTCCTGAACAGCTTCAGGCTTGGCGGTGGGAGAGAGAAATTGATGAGAGAAATCGCCCATTGTCTGATGAAGAATTAGATGCCATGTTCCCAGAAGGATATAAGGTAAAAACAGTGAATATGAATGTGGTGGTTTTTAGGATATGGTTTTTTTTGGCCACGCTGCGTGGCTTGCAGGATCTGAGTTTACCAACCAGGGATCGAACCTGGGCCCCGGCAGTGAAAGTTCCGAGTCCTAACCACTAGACTGCCAGGGAATTCCCTGGATTTTATTTTAAATATTCTTTGAAAATACTGACTGGTCAAGTTTGCATTGGCCTTGCTCAAATTTACTACTGCCATTTCATTTTTTAGCTGTTTCCAAGTATATTTCATTTCCAACATTAGATCATGGTTATTGGTGTCTCACAAAATCTTGTGTATTTAGTTCATGGGTTGCCAGTGGACACGAAGAATGTTATGTTCTCTCTTTACCATAGCAACTTGAAGTTCATTTTGAACTGTAAAATCTTCTAGGTACTTGTTACTCAAGGACCTTTTGCTGGTCTAAAAGTGGTCATATAGCTGATGTTATAACCAGGGCTGGAACCTAAGTGATTTGATGGCCTTTACAGAGCCTTTTCTGCCAATGCCTATTGCTTTTTTAACAGTTTTTATGTATGTATTTCCCCCTTACTCCCTCATTAGGTTTGTATTAGAGTATTTGTTTGAAGTATGCATGAATTTACTGCTTTATAACTTCTTGTACCCTCTGTGTAATGCTGTGGGTATAGTCACTCTCCAGCCTACTATTGACTGGCTAAGTCTGTCACAATTGCATTCATTGATTTATCAATAGGAGGGGGAAAATCCTCCTTTGTGAATCTTTTTTCTTTCTAATACAAGTTTTTTTCTTTTTTTTTTCCTAAGAGGATAGTCATTACATCTTTTTTTTTCTTTTTAAAATTTATTTATTTTTGGCTGCATTGGGTCTTCATTGCTGCGTGTGGGCTTTCTCTAGTTGTGGCGAGCAGGGGCCACTCTTCGTTGCAGCGCGCTGGCCTCTCACTGCGGTGGCTTCTGTTGCGGAGCATGGGCCCCAGGTACGCAGGCTTCAGCAGCTGCAGCACGCGGGCTCAGCAGCTGTGGCTCGCGGGCCCTAGAGCGCAGGCTCAGCAGCCGTGGTGCAGGGTCCCAGCTGCTCTGCGGCATGTGGGATCTTCCCGGACCAGGGCTCGAACCCATGTCCCCTGCACTGGCAGGTGGATTCCCAACCACTGCGCCACTAGGAAGCCCTCCTTTGTGACTCTGTAGTGAATTTTTTGGGTTTAGTCAAATGTGTATTTGCAGGGCTTTGGTGAATATTTTGGTTTTAGTTTTTTTTTTTTTTTTTTTTTTTTTTTTTTTGCGGTACGCGGGCCTCTCACTGTTGTGGCCTCTCCCGTTGCGGAGCACAGGCTCCGGACGCGCAGGCTCAGTGGCCATGGCTTACGGGCCCAGCCGCTCCGCAGCATGTGGGATCTTCCCAGACCGGGGCACGAACCCGTGTCCCCTGCATCGGCAGGCGGATTCTCAACCACTGCGCCACCAGGGAAGCCCCTGGTTTTAGTTTTTATGCAGTCATTTTTGTAGAACAACTTAAATATTAAGATTTGTTTTCGTAGAGATTTACATGAATTATTTTTAATTTATTACTAAAATATCTTTTATACATCATATGCACCTTGAGCTTATTTCCATTTACATGACATTGGTTCACCAACATGTTTATATAGACTAATGTTTGAAAGTGATCAGAATTTGTAAGCCCACTTCGTGTATCTCCTCATTTCACCACACTTCTAATACACTTAATTTAAATTTGATGAGAAATAGTAATACTTGTATATTTTAAACTTATAAATAAGATAGAAAAATGGGATTGATGTTAATTAATTCTTGCCTCTAAGCAAAAAGCATCTTAACTGTAAATATTATTCATTTTTGTTTTTATTTACTATGTAAAGTTAAGGAAGTCCTAAACTGTCTTTTAACTGTATTAGGTACTTCCCCCTCCAGCTGGATATGTTCCTATTCGAACTCCAGCTCGAAAGCTGACAGCAACTCCAACACCTTTGGGTGGTATGACAGGTTTCCACATGCAAACTGAAGATAGAACTATGAAAAGTGTTAATGACCAACCATCTGGAAATCTTCCATTTTTGAAACCTGATGATATTCAGTACTTTGATAAACTTTTGGTAAGTAATAATACCAGAAATAAAATATTACTTTTTATTTAGAAGTTACAAGTCATAGTATCTTCACTAACCTTTAAATTTTTTACTTTTTACTGTTAGGTTGATGTTGATGAATCAACACTTAGTCCAGAAGAGCAAAAAGAGAGAAAAATAATGAAGTTGCTTTTAAAAATTAAGAATGGAACACCTCCAATGAGAAAAGTAAGTACCAGTTTATTAAATCATCATGTTCATTATAATTTTAGAGATTCTCCATTTTGTCATCAGAGCCTTTAAAATATACTGAAGATTCTAATGTAATTGGCTTGAAGATGGTTGATCCTTTAGGAGAAGTTAAGGAGTTTTTTATTATAGTCTGTGACTCTTTCTATTAAATTACCCTTTTTTAAAATTTATTTTTTACTGAAGTATAGTTGACTTACAATGTTGTGTTAATTACTGCTGTACAGCAAAGTGACTCAGTTATACATATATACACATTCTTTATCATATTCTTTTTCATTATGGTTTGTCACAGGATATTGAATATAGTTCCCTGTGTTACACATTAGGACCTTGTTGTTTTTTTTAATTTTTATTTTTATTTTTTGTGGTATGCGGGCCTCTCACTGTTGTGGCCTTTCCCGTTGCGGAGCATAGGCTCCAGGCGCACAGGCTCAGCAGCCATGGCTCACGGGCCCAGCCGCTCCGCGGCATGTGGGATCTTCCCGGACCGGGGCACAAACCCGTGTCCCCTGCATCGGCAGGCGGATTCTCAACCACTGCGCCACCAGGGAAGCCCGGACCTTGTTGTTTATCCACTCTGTGTATACTAGTTTGCATCTGCTAACCGCAGACTCCCAGTTCAATGCTCTCCCACCCCTCTCCGCATTGGCAACCACCAGTCTATTCTCTATGTCCCTGTTTCTGTTTCTGTTTCATATATAAGTTCATTTGTGTTATATTTTAGATTCCACATGCAAGTGATGTCATATGGTATTTGTCCTTCTGACTTACTTCACTTAGTATGATAATCTCTAGTTGCATCCATGTTGCTACAAATGGCATTACAGTAAGTCCCTACATACTAATGAGTTCTGTTCTGAGAGTGCATTCATAAGTCCAATTTGTTCTTAAGTCCAACAGAGTTAGCCTAGGTAACCCAACTAACAATTGGCTAGCTATATATTACTGTACTGTAATAGGTTTATAATACTTTTCACACAAATAATACATAAAAAACAAAAAATAAAGCAGTTTTAATCTTACAGTACAGTACCTTGAAAAGTACAGTAGTATAGTACAACAGCTGGCATACAGGGGCATGTTCGCATCTTTGAAAGTTCACAACTTGAAGGTTTGTATGTAGGGGACTTACTGTATTTTATTCTTGTTTATGGATGAGTAGTATTCCGTTGTATATATGCACCACATCTTTATCCATTCATCTGTAAATGGTCATATAGGTGTTTTCCATATCTTGGCTATTGTGAATAGTGCTGCTATGAACATGGGGGCGGTGTGCATGTATCTTTTTGAATTATATTTTTGTCCAGATATATGCCCAGGAGTGGGATTGCTAGATCATGTGGTAACTCTATTTTTAGTTTTCTGAGGAACCTCCATGCTGTTTTCCACAGTGGTTGCACCAACTTACATTCCCACCAACAGTGTAGGAGGGTTTCTCTTTTCTCCACACCCTCTCCAGCATTCAGTTACCCTTTTTGAATTAACTGAAAACATTGAGGCTTTATCGCAAGAGTTCAGACTTCAGAGTAATTTTGATGGGAATGAACTCATGCTACTCTATATAAAGTGTCTGAAGTTTACACTAAAATATTCAGTTACAGAAAACCGTGGAGTAATTAATTTGCTCATGCTTACAATAAAGGAATATGCCTATTACTCTTTTTTCTTCCAGGCTGCATTGCGTCAGATTACTGATAAAGCTCGTGAATTTGGAGCTGGTCCTTTGTTTAATCAGATTCTTCCTCTGCTGATGTCGCCTACACTTGAGGATCAAGAGCGTCATTTACTTGTAAAAGTTATTGATAGAATATTATACAAACTTGATGACTTAGTTCGACCATATGTGCACAAGGTTTGTTCTCAATTTGTATTTCTAATGGTTTGATAATTTTTTAATGTAAAAGGAATTAGTGGATTTTTTTAACCAGCTTATTATTGGGTATATTTGTGAAATTTAAAAATTGTAAAAAAGTAACAGCTGATGTTACACATTCACAATTAAAAGGGAAATTTCAACCCCTTTAAAGATATTCAGTTAACCAATGTTAAATTTACATGCCCTCCCAGACCTTTTTCTTTGCACAAGCATACATACACAAATACATGTGTAAATAGATGTAACTTTTTGACAACTTATATAGTGGGTTCATATTACTCATATTTTAAAATTTGCTTTTATTGATATTAGAACGAGAAAATGTATGTTTCTATACCATCCCATTTAGTACTAAGAATCATCTTTTTGCTGATGGTAATTGTGGTTTAGAATTGTAAAATGCAGATGGGCATGCGTGTGTGTGTGTGTGTGTGTGTGTGTGTGTGTGTATGTATTATGTGTATTTTATAGTCTGTGTGGTTAACAGTGCTCCCAAATACTCATCTTTATGTGGGGTTTAAAGTTGTGTGATTAAAATTCTTAATTTGTCCCTTGATTAACAAAGTCCTGGTAATTATAAATTCCCTTACATGTACTGTTACTTGAGCATTGCATCAGTAATTGCTGTGAAAATGTAGCTCCTTCTCTTTTTCAGATCCTAGTGGTCATTGAACCATTGTTGATTGATGAGGATTACTATGCTAGAGTGGAAGGCCGAGAGATTATTTCTAATTTGGCAAAGGTATGTATATTTCTGGAGAAGAAAGTTTTATATATGTTGATAGAATTATTTGATTTTAGAATGAAATGGTTGAGGGTTAATGTTATCAACTCATGACTGTTGCTTTTTTCTTAAACTTTTAGGCTGCTGGTCTGGCTACTATGATCTCTACCATGAGACCTGATATAGATAACATGGATGAGTATGTCCGTAACACAACAGCTAGAGCTTTTGCTGTTGTAGCCTCTGCCCTGGGCATTCCTTCATTATTGCCTTTCTTAAAAGCTGTGTGCAAAAGCAAGAAGTCCTGGCAAGCAAGACACACTGGTATAAAAATTGTACAGCAAATAGCTATTCTCATGGGCTGTGCCATCTTGCCACATCTCCGAAGTTTAGTTGAAATCATTGAACATGGTAAGTTGTAGTATAACTGTGTCTTTTGTAAGACAGGTTTCCTGAAATTTAGGCTGCTGATTTTTGGAGAGAGAAATGGAAGGTAAACTACATAAACACCATATAGTTTATGATTGGATTTGTAATATTAGCTGCTAATAGGCTGTGGTTCATACTGGCTTTTGCCTTATTTTGTCTAATGGGAACAGATTCTGCAATTTGACTAAATGGTTAGGTATATTGCTAGAATCTGGATGAAGCTTTGGAAGTTAGGTAATGTTGCTCAGTTAAAACCTGTGTTTGGTTTTTTATAGGTCTTGTGGATGAGCAGCAGAAAGTTCGGACCATTAGTGCTTTGGCCATTGCTGCCTTGGCTGAAGCAGCAACTCCTTATGGTATCGAATCTTTTGATTCTGTGTTAAAGCCTCTATGGAAGGGTATCCGCCAACACAGAGGAAAGGTAGATTTCACCAGTTTGATTTCATTTTTCGTTTTATTTCTACTCATTGACGTTCAAGTGACTTAAATCTAATTTACTAAGTATATATATATATATATTTTTTTTATTTTAAAATAGGGTCTGGCCGCTTTCTTAAAGGCTATTGGGTATCTTATTCCTCTCATGGATGCAGAATATGCCAACTACTATACTAGAGAAGTGATGTTAATTCTTATTCGAGAATTCCAATCTCCTGATGAAGAAATGAAGAAAATTGTGCTGAAGGTAATTGTTCCAAATTGTTGCTGTTCCAGATTTGTTAATCATGTGTTTCAAGGTTCAAAGAGAATTTTATATCATTAAAAAAAACTTGTATATTAAACCAGGACTGTGATTACTATTATTATTTTTTAACATTTTAGGTGGTAAAGCAGTGTTGTGGAACAGATGGTGTGGAAGCAAACTACATTAAAACAGAGATCCTTCCTCCTTTTTTTAAACACTTCTGGCAACACAGAATGGCTTTGGATAGAAGAAATTACCGGCAGGTAAGCTTTGATCATAAAAACAATATCTTCAAAAATTCTTTCAACTGATCCTTTAGTCAGTTTGAATGCATATTACATAAGTTATTTTTTTGCCTTGAGAACCTCACAGGTTGGTTGTGCTTGATTGTGAAAGGAGATGGATTTTCATCAGCCAGTTAACTTCCATTTTGCTTTTGTATTCTAGGATAAATAGCCAACTATGAATTGACATTTTTGTCTAGTAAATGAACTGCTTAATCTGGCTAGGTGAACCATGAATATACAATCTTAACCTTAAATCCCCTTGACTTAGACTCATATTTAAATATTTTTGGCCACCTTTTTCTTACAGTTTTAATAGTAGGAGCCATCTGTTCTCAGCATGCTTACTAGCTAAATAGTATCTTTAGAATATTCCATTTTCATGATGTCTCTTTATTTCCTTGGAAAAGCAGCAAATTAAATGATTTTTCCTCCTCTTTTTAGTTAGTTGATACTACTGTGGAGTTGGCAAACAAAGTAGGTGCAGCAGAAATTATATCCAGGATTGTGGATGATCTGAAAGATGAAGCTGAACAGTATAGAAAAATGGTGATGGAGACAATTGAGAAAATTATGGGCAACTTGGGAGCAGCAGATATTGATCATAAACTTGAAGAACAACTGATTGATGGTATTCTTTATGCTTTCCAAGAACAGACTACAGAGGTAATGATACTAATTATTAGGCAAGTTGCCACTGACTTTCATATTTGTAAAACATATTTTCAAGTAAATATTATCACCAAAGAGTAATTAAATTTGAAATAATTTTTAAATACTCATGTTCTCATGCAGTTGGCTACAAAGGAATATTCTTTTACCTCAAATTTTTAGGTTAGATTTTTGGAAACGGGGACTATACGTTATATTTCAGGTGTTTAGTCACAAACTGAATTCTTGTTCACATTGAATGTAGTTTTTAAATTTAACTTGGCTTTTTTTTTTTTTTTTAAGGACTCAGTAATGTTGAACGGCTTTGGCACAGTGGTCAATGCTCTTGGCAAACGAGTCAAACCGTACTTGCCTCAGATCTGCGGTACAGTTTTGTGGCGTTTAAATAACAAATCAGCAAAAGTTAGGCAACAGGCAGCTGACTTGATCTCTCGAACGGCTGTTGTTATGAAGACTTGTCAAGAGGTAAACTTTTATATCAGATTCTTATTTCTTCACCAAAAAGTGATGTAAACAGTAACATTTCATCATTATTATTTTTTTATTACAGGAAAAATTGATGGGGCACTTGGGTGTTGTTTTGTATGAGTATTTGGGCGAAGAGTACCCTGAAGTATTGGGCAGCATTCTTGGAGCACTGAAGGCCATTGTAAATGTAATAGGTATGGAATTTGTTGGTCATGTTAAGAATTTTTTGTTTTGTATTTTAAAGTTTCTTTGGTGTTTTGAAAGTAAAATAGAGAATCCTATTTAGGAGTTGATTAATGATGTCTGATTTTTTTTTTTTTAACCACTGAAAATTATAGTTAAGTTGGGATGTCACAAGAATCTTATCTCCAAAAATCAATTTATATTTTACTTTAAAAGAGAGAAAGAGGGCAAGTTTAGGACCTGCAAGAGAGGAGGAAGTAGTCACAACTCAAAAAACTTTGAAGTCATGGGATAGAGGGCCCTAAAAAAATTGTGTCTCAGCTGAAATACATGGGAGAGGAGGTGGTGGGTGGAGAGAACTCTAAAGTTTTATATTATATATTTATTCAACCTTGAATTAGTAAATGGTTATGGTAGCTTTTCCTGCTTGATATTAAGTTCAAGGAACAACAACCAGAGAGAAAAGTGAATTGATCAAGTGATCTCATTTTTATTTAAATCCAATTCTTTTAAACTGTCCTTTCAGTTCTTTACCCAAAGTTAAAACAGAGGTGTATTACAGATGCTCTTGGGTGTGGAGAACAAAGCTTTTCCTCTTTAAGGGCATTATAATGGAACAAACAAATGGTCTCCTGTTTTATCCTTCATTATAAGTGAATGTAACTATTGCAAAAGTAACTTCATGGAGTTTAGAGGGACAGAGATAACCTATCAGGAGGTTGAAATAGCTGGCTGTGATAGCCACTATTTTTCTCATTTTAGTAAGGGGTTTTTATGCAGTATAGGAGGTCTTCGAACCATTACATTTACATATAATCCCCAGTTCAGCCCTTTCCTCTCTCTCTACTTGGAGATACTTGCCAAAAATTAGTTACTTGGCCACTTGTGGGGCTCTGGTTTGCAGGGAATTGTAAACCATATTGTTGGTCAGAGAAACATGGGAAAAGCAATGGAGAGAGAATCAGAGCAAGCAGTTCTAGTTAGAGCAAGAGCCCCTGCCAGCTGCCTCCTTTTTTCTCTCTTCATAGGTGTAAATACCATCCAAGTATGCCCTGCATTGCAGGGAGACTGGAGATCTGTTTGTTTTGCAGTTAAAGGGTAAGGGGGCCCTTTCTGGAAAATTTTGCTTTAATTTATATGTCTACCTCTGGCTTATATTGTTGTGTATGGCCGGAACATAAGCTGTCCCCATATTTAAATGTCAGTGTACAAATACATTTCAGAACCAAATAAAACTTTTTTTTGTTGTTGAGTATCCATCATTCTTTAAATCACTTCACTAATTTCTTTCATTTTTATGCATAATCAGAAGTTGTTAATAAAAAGTTAAAAATTCTGCGTTTGATCAGAAGCTGGGGCTTTTTCTTTCCATAGGCAGCTGTAAGTTTGTATTTATGCCTAGTCACGTATATTACATTGTTAAATAAAGGGTAAAATGAACAAAGGTTGCAGTTCACATGTTAATTGATAGTGTGTTTGACTTCTGTTAAATAGGTATGCATAAGATGACTCCACCAATTAAGGATCTGCTGCCTAGACTCACCCCCATCTTAAAGAATAGGCATGAAAAAGTACAAGAGAATTGTATTGATCTTGTTGGACGTATTGCTGATAGGTAAGCAGATTTCCTAAACATTTTAATAAGCAGTATTGGTTTTCACATTTAGCCACTTTTTATTCACTTTGCAGATTTGCTTATTGTTGCTAATGTAAGTATATATGGTCAGGCTAATATTTCAGTACTATTTTCAAATTTGAATGGTAACGAGAGAGTGGCAGTATATTTTTAAAACTAAACCATCCTTTCTGAACAGTAATAATAATTTTATTTAATGCTTAGAATGAATTGGTAATCATATTTTGAGAACTGAATTTGCAGATTTACCTGTTAAAACTTATTGTCACAAAAAATTTAACTTTTTTTTTTTTTTTAAACTAGGGGAGCTGAATATGTGTCTGCAAGAGAATGGATGAGGATTTGCTTTGAGCTTTTAGAGCTCTTAAAAGCTCACAAAAAAGCTATTCGTAGAGCCACAGTCAACACATTTGGTTATATTGCAAAGGCCATTGGGTGAGTATTATTTACTTTTGAGTATTATTATTTTTTTTACTTTGTAATAGACCCATTGTAGTGTTAAAAGATGTTTCTATTTCTGTAGAATCTCTTTTAAGGCAAGGTATGAGTAATGCAGTTAGAATAGACTTTATATTTTTTAGAATAGACTTTAACCACTGACCTTCAATTTTTGAAATGTTTTCTTAAACATTAAATTGAATTAAAATAGATGGAACAGTTTAAAATTTCATTTAGTCACACTTCACTATTTTCAGAAGAGGGAAACGTTACCATTTCAGAATAATTTCAAATTTTGTTGGTCCTTTTAGGATATTGCTTAAAATATTAAGGCCAGTTCTTAGTAAAACAATTAACATAATTCAGTTTTCATGTTAATGCTTTATGTGTTTTAAAAATATTTTTCTAAAGTTAATCCACAGACAACTGAATAATAGCTATTTTATTAGATAACCTATGGTTATTTGCTTCTATTCCACCAGAACCAAACTAGAAGAAACAGTCATTGTAGAAAATGAGATACTTATGTACATGTGGCTTAATAACTAAATATTTTCAAGCAATAAAACATAACAGTTGGATTATTTAATTAGTCTCCCCACCTGCCTTTTGGTAGCAATAATATTTTTTCATCTGTGATGTAGTCAAGAAGTTTGCAATGAATAGCTGTTGTTAACTTTTTACTTCCTATGTCCCTTTAAATTTATGGTAGAATAAATGCTTAAAGAAGGAGAATAAATATGGTAAAGGTGTGTGGGAGGGAAGATTTTGGAAAACAGATTTTGTGTGTTGTGGCATGGGAGACCACAGTTTGGATACTACTGTAAGGTTGCCTAGCTCTAGTGGCTATGTTCTGACCACTCAAAGAATTATTTAGTCTAAACATTTAATGAAATTTCTTTTTGTTTCAGGAAATAAACTAAAGACTGTAAATTATATTTGAAAATGAAGCCATTTGAATTTTTTCATTAAAATGAACACTTTAATTTAAATGAAGTTCTTAAGTAGAAACCGTAATGCCAGTGACTTGAAAGTATTGCATTTTAGCATAAAATTACTAAGTTCCCAGTAATTATTTACCATTATTTTTCTTCCCTCCAAAAATATTTTGACTTGTAAACTAACAGTTTGCTGACACATTTATTTTTTTCCAGCCCTCATGATGTATTGGCTACACTTTTAAACAACCTCAAAGTTCAGGAAAGGCAGAACAGAGTTTGTACCACTGTAGCAATAGCTATTGTCGCTGAAACATGTTCACCCTTCACAGTACTACCTGCCTTAATGAATGAATACAGAGTTCCTGAACTGAATGTTCAAAATGGAGTGTTAAAATCACTTTCCTTCTTGTTTGAATATATTGGTGAAATGGGAAAGGACTACATTTATGCTGTAACACCACTGCTTGAAGATGCTTTAATGGATAGGTAAGTGACTTGAACTAAATGCAAGAAAATAGTTATAATTCTTCTTTTATTTTAGAACTTACGGAAGTAATTATTACATGACCTGTTTGTTTGATGTAGTTAAAGAAGGGACTACTAGTCTGGATTTTTATGAAACTATAAATATGACTATTATCTCGAAATAAGATAGATGATATAGTGGTTCCCCCAATTTTTTTTCCAAGTGCCCCCTCCCTGTTTTAATCCCCCCCCCGCCCCCCCCCCCCCAGCCACGCCGCATGGCTCGCAGGATCTTAGTTCCCTGGCCAGGGATTGAACCCAGGCCCCGGCAGTGAAAATGCTGAGTCCTAACCCCTGGACCACCAGGGAATTCCTGATCAACTTTTGTTTTAAAAATTAAAGTCAAATATAATTAGAGGAAATGTTGAACATGAGCTTATCGGTATGGCAAAGAGACCTACCTGATCTTTTTAGTTTTTTGTTACGGCAGGTGAAGCAGAGGTTTCTGTTAGGCTTTTGAACTACTGAACATAGCCTGCCAGAGCCACACTATTCCCACTGCAGGCCCCCAGTTATTCAGATATGGTGACCACCGATAAAGTACTGCTTGAAGTGATTGATAGAGTCCTGATACCAGGAAACATTACTTTAGTTGGGAAATTTATGAAGGAGGAATACAGCTTCACTTCAGTGTATGCCTAATAGATTATTACAATAAATAAGAGAAATAAGGATGCTAGTAACTAAGTTCAGGTGTTTTTTTCTCCTATACCTTTAAGGTACTCTTCCTGCCTTTGAAGATAAAGAGTGTGAACTTGTTTTTATTCCCTTCATAGACCCGTTATCTGATGCTTGTAGTCAGTTGAATAATTGTGGAATAAATAATGATTTGTCATAAACATAAGTTCATTTAAAACATGGGAGGTGATAAGAGTTCTTATTTCTGGGTTTGAAAAAATTATTGGTCCTTCTCTTCCTTTCCCTAAATTGAGGTTGTTTTTTGTTTGTGTGTGTGTGTGTGTGTTACACGGGCCTCTCACTGTTGTGGCCTCTCCCATTGCGGAGCACGGGCTCCGGACGCGCAGGCTCAGCGGCCATGGCTCACGGGCCCAGCCGCTCTGTGGCATGTGGGATCTTCCCGGACCGGGGCACGAACCCTTGTCCCCTGCATCGGCAGGCGGACTCTCAACCACTGCGCCACCAGGGAAGCCCCCTAAATTGTGTTATTGAATGAACCTTTAAAAAAAATTTACAAGAGAAGAGATTTAATCTCAATTTAGTTATCTATTGTATTGAATTACTTTCAACAGTTTTAAATTTACAGAGTTTAAAAGATATTACTGTTAATCATTCGTATATAAGAGTCATGTGTCCCCTCTTAGTTTTAGTAGCATATAAAATGTACACTGTGCTCGGGTTTCTTGCTCATATTACTTTCAAAGAAAAATATGGCTTATTTTTGAGCCAGAGTGAGGTTTGAATCATTAAAGCAAAGTTCTCAAGTAGAACCATTAGTCACTCTAAAAGCATTCTGTACCAGATACATAAGGTGTCGGGATGACTCTGCATCCATTCCGTGCACTGAATTTGTGATTTAGTTTCTAACGGGCAGGCATATATCTTCTGTGAAACTAAGACTGTATCTTAACAAAGAGCTTTCTTCCCCTCTGTTACAGGGACCTTGTACACAGACAGACGGCTAGTGCAGTGGTGCAGCACATGTCACTTGGGGTTTATGGATTTGGTTGTGAAGATTCACTGAATCACTTGTTGAACTATGTATGGCCCAATGTGTTTGAGACATCTCCCCATGTAATTCAGGCAGTTATGGGGGCCCTGGAGGGTCTGAGAGTTGCTATTGGACCATGTAGAATGCTGCAGTATTGTTTACAGGTAGGTCAAAGATTTTTAAAAGAGTACTCATTGAAAAAAGTAATTTTAGTTGAATTAAGTCACTGTTCCTAATTATCAGTCGGGTGTATTTGTGCCATACGGGAGAACAGTTGTGAGGGGAGGGAGGATTAGATTTTGTCTTTGCCCACTGCAGTTTTGTGCAGTTGCCATCTGTTTTCTCTCTCAAAGGGAAATGCTTGGAACCATATCTTTATGGTTTGTTAGTTGTGTTAAGTTTGTGTATTTCTTGAAATAATGTAGCCTTTTAATTATTCTAGGGTTTGTTTCACCCAGCCCGGAAAGTCAGAGATGTGTATTGGAAAATTTACAACTCCATCTACATTGGTTCACAGGATGCTCTCATAGCACATTACCCAAGAATCTACAATGATGATAAGAACACCTATATTCGTTATGAACTTGACTATATCTTGTAACTTTATTTGTGTTTAATGCACAGCTGTTTCACACCTTAAACTTGCTTCGATTTGGTGATGTAAACTTTTAAACATTGCAGATCAGCATAGAACTGGTCATAGAGGAAGAGCTAGAAATACAGTAGCATGAATTTTAAATAACCTGTCTTTGTTTTTGATGTTAAACAGTAAATGCCAGTAGTGACCAAGAACACAGTGATTGCACACACTATTCTGGAGGGCTTTCATTTTTAATTCATCTTTATGAAGATTTAGAATTCATTCCTTGTGTTTAAAGGGAATGTTTAATTGAGAAATAAACATTTGTGTACAAAATGCTAACTTGTGTGTGTTTTTTGAACATGACTTGTAAAATACGGAACTTTGATAAAGTACTGGTTTGTGTAGAATAAGTGGCTTTATATCATTTTCTGTCACCTGGTTTATAGAAAGTAGTTAGCAGAATACAAGCGATATAAAGTGATGGCATCTTTGTCAAAATTCCATTGTTCTGTTGATAATGACATTGAGAAGAGTAGCTTTGGGGGTGTTCACCTCAAACTAGCACAACCCTTCCATCACCATAGAAACTATAGCATCTTTGCTGAACTGTCTTGCATAATAATATTTTGCACTTACATAGCGCCTTTCATCTCTTGATTTCTCAAAATGCTTTATGAACATGCTTAAGGGAAGTGATTGAAGTCATATCCAACTCTTGACGATTCTGTGTAGAACGTGGGGAAGATGTCTTTACTTTAAAACTGCCTTGTACCTATTGGGAGTGAGGCTACTACCTAAGTAATGCTAGTTAGAATAAGACAATCTTTGGGCTCTTTTCCCATGTCATAAGCCACTAAACAATATATTTAGTAAATACCTGTTAAGCACCTACTGTATACCAGCTATTGTGCTTAGTTGTAGGGATGCAAAGGTGCTTTTGACATGCCCCTTGCCCTTAAGAAATTCAGTATAATGGAAAAGGGGAGACATCTAGTTAACAGATTACTTATGTACTGATAATTATACAATGGTAGCAGCTGAAATGTCTAGGTTTGCTTAGTTTTGCATTTAGTAATCAGATAATAAGTTGATCTGTAGGTGTCAAGCATAAACTGAAAAGCTATTTAAATCTAGAGGAACCAAGCATTAAGGCAGTAATTTTTTATATATAATAAAGTGTATCTTCAGTTTCCCCTAATTTTCTGGCCAAAAATTTCTTAGTCCTTCACTAAAAATTTTGTAGTCTTTCACTTCCAATAGCTATTTTATTTTGTCTCCTTATGTAATAGTATTGAATACTTCTGTGCAGTCTAATGGGAAATGAGCTTCTGCAACAGCCTAAGCATAGGATGACTCTGCCACAGTAAGTAAAACCAATATACTGAGACTAGGATGTTTATTGATTGAACTGTTAATACTTAGGGCTCCCTGTTTTGGAGGCTTACTTGAGAAACAGCTTATGATTGGCTGACTTGTACAGAATTGATATTGAGCATTAGCTGACCCTCCAGGCAGAATTTGTATCTCGTTTCTTGTGTGACATAACTTTGTGACAACATGGTAATGTGTACTAAATTTCCAAAATTATCTTTTTAGAAGTTTTTGTAATAGCAGCCCCCATACAACTTTAAATCTTGCTTTTCTCTGTATTTGATGTCAGATGACCTTCAGTAATTACTAATCATGAAAATTGAATACAATGGATTTCAAAGGGAAAATTCGGTTTTAAACCAGTCTGGGGAAATTTAGTTACATTTTCACTTCAGGTACTTGTATAACTTGAATTTGCTTGGGCCCTTGCTCTTTATGTAAAACCTCTGTGCTTTGTAGTGGCAGTGTGGAGCAAAGGAGGCTTTACCTGTAAGTGACTTTTTATTGATACAAATTTGAGGACAGAGAGGTGAGGCAAATACTGAGGCCTATGATCTTGAAAGTTGGGACCAAATCAAGGCTCACAAATGTTTGGATTATTTTACATATTTGAATAAGGAAAGCATTTTGTGAGATACTGATGTGAAAGACGCTATGTGAAGATTTAAGTATCTTTCAAAGACTTTCGCACTTTCCTTTGGTGTTTCTTAAAGCCAAACTTAAGCAGGAAGAAATTAATGTTCTTAAGGGGACAGTAGGTGGGTCTTTCTGTGGGCTTTTGTTGGTTTTTCTGTGGGCCCTCTAATGGAAATGATCTCTTTGGCTGTTCAATTTTTTTCTTATTGTATTTTTAAAATTTGTTGTATGGTGCCCTGTGAGCATCAAGTACCACCAGATGAATAAAACTTCTTATATCCAAAGTCTTAGAGCAGTTTTTAATCTTAGTTGACTTTGTATATTTCCTGTACTACACTCTGTTGTGGTTGTGCCATTTTAATAATATTGAGCTCTTTGGGTTGTTTTCCAAATATGGGAACTTAGTATTGAAAAACCGAAGAACTTTTTCTTTAAAAGAAACTGGAAAAGACAATTGCAGCCATGTAGGTTCAGTTGTTGGGTTCTTTGGTGTTTAGTGCTTCTTAAATCCCACAAGGTTACATAAAGCAGAAACTACATCTGTCACAGGGTTTTGCAGCCTTGGTATTATTGACATTTTGGGCCAGACACGTCTTCATTGTGGGTCACTGTCCTGGGCATTTTAGGATGTTGAGTAGCATCCCTGACTACCCAGTAGATGCTAATAGTACTCCCACTCCAGTAGTGATTACCCAAAATGCCTCCACATACTGTCTCATGTACTCTGGAGGGCAAAATCTCCCTAGGCTTGAAAACCATTTTGAAACTTGTTTAAGCAGGACTCAAATATCTCTGGTAAACAACAAAGCATGATGTAAAAAGTATTTCATTTTCGGCAGCAGTTACCTAGGAAGGAACTAGATTTACTATTTCACAAATACTTAAAACATCCACCTTGGGCAAATCTCCGCATCAGTCCTGGGACCAAGAAGCTGAAAACATGTAAGATGTTGACTGCTTTCTGGTCCTCAGAGCATCTTGTGGCCCAGTTGGAGCCCGGTGCACAGCACTGGGGCAGGAGCGTCAGATTCTCGGCGCTCAACTTTGAATGCAGTTGTTCAGCGCCCTGGTTATCACCTGTGAGAGGTGGGGTGTGTGGTATGGCTGGAGGAGGAGGTTGGGCAGGAAACGGAGACCCTTGGTTCTCAAGAAAATGTGGATAGGAAGCTGGAATGTAAGGTGACTCATGGTGAATTTAGATTTGCGATGCGGTCATGAAGATTTAGTAAACGTGAGAGTAGGTCAGTGACGTTTCTAGTGTTCATGCTAGAAAAACTAAGTTTTAAAAATATATTCTTAACAGTTATTTTATAATCCAAAAAAGATTATAAAAGGACATGCTTGCATGTCCGGTTAGACAATAGACTTAAATTTTTTTGGAAGTAAATTTTTTTGTTATTTGTGGAAGGAAATTTTTAACGGGCAACAAGCTCTGGAGGGAATTTGCGTTATCTTGGAATATCTTTGTGCTAGGAAAAAACAAATAGGATAAATTGTTAATTGTTCCTGTATCTAACTCCCCCCCAGACTTAAAAATTTACAAATATTGAGAAAAGTTGAAAGAATAGTACAATGAACACCTGTATATCCACCTAAATTCAGTAGTTAAAATTTTGGTGCATTTGCTCTCCTTTTTTAAGTAATGTAATTTCATGAAACAATATTCTGTCAGTATTACTGCAGAGAAATTTGGGACTAGATAAAAAAGAAGAGGCTGGTTAGCAAAAGAAAACAGGTAACTGAATGAGTTTCTGATGAGTTGGAAGTCAGGGCACAGAGGGAGGAATTTTCTTGGACAGGAAGAGAAACATCTTTCCCTGAGTCCATAAGGAAGACAGTGATGTGGTGGGATGTAGGCATGAAAAGTTTTTCCATGGCATATCAGAGAGCATCAAAATATAGAAATAGTTTTACTGCTATTTTAGAAACAAGTAGACATAGGAAAATAAGACTTACAAAAAATTCAAAGCCCCCCAAATTTTAAAACCTGGTAAAGTTTAACAACTGATGTCTGTAGTATATAATGTGTATACTGTGTAATATGCAACTGGATGCTCTGTATAGTTTTTGATCACTGAAGCATAATCTACACATTTGGGAAGAAAATCACTTAGCTCCAATATGGTCACCAAGGGAAGACTTCACATGCCAGATGTCTAGGTCATTGCTACTGAAAGTGTAGTCTGGAGATCAGAAGTATCAGTGTCCCTTGGAGTTTTTTAGAAATACAGACTCTACCCCAGACCTACTGATCTGCATTTTAGTAAGATCCTGAGGTGACATATATGTACATTAAAGTTTGAGAAGCCATAGTCGGGTACCACTCCATTCCCAATGTGGTAATGATATGGAAATAAGGGCCAAAGTTCCTATTATAGGTGTGAAAGCAAGTTGACCTACAGACACAGCCAAGAGGTGGTCAGAACAACCCCATGGTGGTACCTTGCTGAAACGTGGGTGAAATCAAAAGGGAGGGAATGAAAGAAGGAGAAATGTTTGTTTTTTATGGTAGAGAATTGCTTTTTCTAATAAGGCTGTGCTATGGACTGAATGTGTCCCCCTAAATTCATGTGTTAAAACCCTGATCCCTAATGTGATGGTATTAGAAGATGGGACTTTGGGAGGTAAAAACATAATGAGGGTGGAACCTTCATCAATGGGATTAGTGTACTTAATAAGAAGGGATATGATGACACAAATGAACTTATTTATGAAACAGAGACAGACTCACAGACAGACAACAGACTTGTTGCTAAGCGGGAGGAGGCGGGGAGGGATGGATTGGGAGTTTGGGTTTAGCAGATGCAAACTATTATATATAACATGGATAAACAACAAGGTCCTACTGTGTAGCACAGGGAACTATATCCAATATCCTTTGATAAACCATAATGGAAAGTAATAGGTATGGGTATATATATATATCTATATCTGAATCACTTTGCTGTATGGTAGAAATGAACACAACATTGTAAATAAACTATTTAAATAAAATAAATTAAAAAAATAAAAAGGGATATGAGAGCTGACCCTCTCTCTGTCTTGTCAGGATGCAATGAGAAAATGGTTATCTGTAAACTAGGAAGCAGGCCTGCCCTCACCAGACACTGAAACTTGCCGGCACCTTGATCTTGAACTTCATAGCCTCTAGAACTGTGAGGGACAGATGTTGATTGTTTAAGCCACCCAGTCTGTGATATTCTGTTAGAGCGACATAAACTGACTAAGACAAGCTGGGTAGGTCAATGTAATAGGTGTATATCCATATTGCTTCTCCTACTTACTGGTTGACATTGATTGTAGGAGAATCTTGACCTGAAGAGATGGAGGCTCACTCTCTAGAGGCCCATATGAGCTGGACTGGCACAAGAGCCAGACAGCCTGTTGAGAATCCTCTTGCTACCTTTACCATATTCTATGGGAAAAGTAGAACAGGGAATCAACATAGTGCAGGTTTACAGTTGGCTCTGGAGTTTATACTGGGACTTGGATTTATAACCTGGATATGATACTTAGTGGCTCTATGACTTTGGGCAAGTTATTTGACCTCTCTCTGCTTCAGTTTCCCAAATTCAGTTTCCTAATTTGTAGAAAGGGTATGATAATAGTACCTGTTCAATAAGTGGTGGACCTTGTGAAAATTAACTGAGATAATGCCTTTAAGGTAACATGCCTAAGCATAGTGCTTAATAAATGTAACAGCTGTTGATGTTGATATAATTTATTATTTTTATTAGCACGAGGGAGGAGACCTCTTTTGTCATTGCTAAAATTGGAGGGGATGGAGATTGGTAGGTATCTTGAGGGGAAGACTTTGGAAAACACTCTTGAGGGAGAATGGAGACCTTCAGGATTGAACTGATAGTCCCACGGAATTGTGGAGTGTTTTCTAGCATTGCTCAACAGCCCAGGTGGATGGTGAAGGTATTTGGTTGGATTGATCTCAGGTGCAGCAGAAAAAGCGAGAGGATTAGGGGATTGACCTGAGTTCAGTTAAAGACCTGAAAGCATAGGTTTACTGTTCAAATCTTCAAATCGTTTTAGAAGGAGCTGGTGTCACTCACTGGTTAGAAGCACACTCCACTTCTCAAATTTTAATTCTTTGGAGACGGTGACATGCTTCTGCCTCACTTAACTGATGAGATATGCAATGCAATACATTTTCATTTTCTGATGGGCATTTTTATATATTCATTGCATTAAATAATCTTGAACAAATGACCTATTTGGTTTTTAAGTTTATGAAAGCGTGGATTTAAGGGGATTTGAGAAATGTATTCTCAACGGTGTAAAAGAAATATCTATAAGTCACAAGGAGTTTACTCATTCATTCATTCATTTGACAAACATTTACTAAGTGCCAACTATTACAAGGCCAGCTGCTCTAAACATAGTTGAAAAGGTCCTTCCCTTAAAGATGGTGAAGAAAATATTGACATAACGGTAATAGAGAAGATAATGCCCAAACAAAGCTGCCCATCAAGTTCTCAGTGGGTTCAGAGGACAGAGCTTCCTTCATGTGGGAGAGAGAGGAGAGAAAGTGTGGTTAGGAGGGAGCTTGAGGAGGAGGGCGCGCTTGACCTTAAATTTGAGCAGAAGTTAGAATTGCACGTGTGGTGTTAGAAGGAAGGTTGAAAACCTTTAACAAAGTAGTGGAAGTTTGGGTTGTGTTGAAGAAAGTGTGGGCCAGTGGACGGCCCTAGTGATACGAAATAGTGGAAGATCAGATGTAGCCCCAAGAGGTTTGGGCCTGTATCTGATAATGTCTGTTGAAATTTCCAGCACCAAGTATAGTTCCTTCCTTACCAGGTACCCAATACATATTTATTGAACAAATGAATGAATGAGGTGAATTTTATTTCAGTTTAGGGAGAACCTCCAAGGCCGTTCTTTAAACTTTATAGGCAGTGGGTATCCACTGACTATTCAGCATTCATTTATTCAACAAATATTTACCGAAGGTTTTCAAGTAGGGAAATGGCATGAATTTGAAATGTGCTGCAGGAAGATCAATATTCCTGGTTCACTTCCTGGATCTACAGCATAGATGTATATAAAGAGTTTGTCCCGGAAGCATTCTCAGGGCAGAGTTAGTTCAAAGACACTCAGATTGACTAAATCAAAGACCCCACCCAACACCTTTCTCCCACCTCCTTTCCTGTGACACTGTGGCCCTGCAGGCCGCTGTCTCATCACTAGCCAACCACTGCAGAAGAAATTGGCCAGTTGTGGAAGGAATTGATACAAGCTGGTTTCATGTTTTTCAGTTGCTTACTTGCTTGCTACTTTCCCTAGATGTCCAATCTTTAGGGGTCTGGAGGGTGTTAGAAAAATGATTTTTTACACCACAAAGTATCTAGAATATTCTGTATCTTTCAGGCGGAAAGGATTAATAGTGAACCTTCCGAAAGACTGTGGCTAATTTGACTTGCATGTTGAGCGGCTTCCTGGACATTTTCCACAGGAGAGTTGGGATTGATGAGCTGTCACTGTTATTCCTGGAGCGGGGCACTGCGGTGCTCTAGCCAGCCACCCCACGAGATCATGTACACATGTCATAACAGGGTAAGGAAACAGAAGCAGTTAATGCTCTGCAAATTTTAATGATATTTCTCTGTCTCCACCTTGAAATTATACATGGATCCTACTTTTTAGTATTTTTCTTAGAGGAAAAAAATAGGCTTTTCTTGCTCTAATAAGAAAAATAAGTTTGTAATTAGATATTAATGGTATCAATCATCTCTGCCCAAGAAATGTGTTTAAAGGGGATCAAGCTACTTAGTCCCTTTATTGCAGTTACTGAGGCTAGTCCATGGATGTTTGCCATGGCCTGCCAGAGTTATGTGTCTTAAAGAGTCCCAAACAATTTGGACTTCTGCAAAACAAGCACAAAAGAGGCCTGAAAAAGGATGGATGGTAATTACTACTTAATATTACCTTGGATTTAAAAAAGACATGAAGGAATATCCGTTTTGAATGCAATGCTGTTTTCTTATGTGCTGAAATTTTTGTCGTGCTAGTTTTAACAAGAATTAATTAACTGGGGCCTAGAAAAGAGAAGGAAATCATTCCTGATCTTGGCAAGGTCCTAAAACAGTGAGATGTGGGCAAATAAAGAATGTTGTCATGATTAGAACCTTGGTGTTCAAAGGAAAAATTATGAAACCTGCATTTATTGAATAAACAATTATACAATAAGCCTTACATTTGATTAATACTTCATAATTTCCAAAGTGCTTTAGCATCAGTTTCTTCATTTGTTGCTCACAACAGCCTTAGGAAGTAGGTATTTATTATACCAATTGTTCAGAGGAGAAAATTAAAGGTCGGAGAGGTTTAGTGGTAGTGCTATCGTTTGAACCATGGCTGGTCTGACCCCAAGCCAGTGCTCTTTCCACCGGTACATGTATTCAGTGTTTCTTTTTAATGTTAAATTTTTAAATACAATTATTGGCTGTATTCCCCATGTTGTGCAGTACATCCTTGAGCCTATCTAACACCCAATAGTTTGTACCTCCTACTCCCCCACCCCTATATTGCTTCTCTACCCACCCCCACTAGTTGGTTCTCTATATCTGTGAGTCTGCTTCTTTTTTGTTACATTCACTAGTTTGTTGTATTTTTTAGATTTCACATATAAGTGATATCAAACCATATTTGTCTTTCTCTGTTTGACTTATTTCACTTAGCATAATGCCCTCTAAGTCCATCCGTGTTGCTCCTAATGGCAAAATTTTGTTCTTTTTTATAGCTGAGTAGTATTCCATTGTGTGTATGTGTGTGTGCGTGTGTGTGTACATCTCACATCTTCTTTATCCATTCATTTGTTGTTGGACACTTAGGTTGCTTCTATGTCTTGGCTATTGTAAATAATGCTGCTATGAACATTGGGGTGTATGTATCTTTTTGAATTAGTGTTTTTGTTATTTTTCCGATATATACCCAGGAGTGGAATTGTTGGGTCATATGGTAGTTCTATTTTTAGAAACGTCTATGCTGTTTTCCACAGTGGCTGTACCGATTTACATTCCCATTCAGTGTTATTTTTAATGATTTTAACTATTGAAATTAGTTTTTGACCCTGTTCTTCTAGACTAATGAGAAATACATATTTTTTTTGGAAGGGTATCATTGTTTTCACCAAAATCCTTTAGGACCAATAAAGTCAAATAAGTCACTAGGAGACAAGGAGAATGGAAAACATTATTAAAGAGTATAGAAATAAATGTATATTTGATAGAGAGTAAACTAAAGGGAAAGGAAAGAATAATGGAAACATTTTGCCAAAAGGCTTTTCAAAAGGAAAACATATAACTCACTGAAAGATGATGCACTAAATGGAAATGAGATAAATAATAGAAAACTGTAAATGATTAATGCCTTGGTACGTGTGTATTCTGACAAAGACAAAACTGCTTTCACGAGGTGAAGCAATATGCCCAGCACTGAAAGGAAATAGGGGAAATGAGCATTAAATTTTAAGTGTCTCCCATAGGTTGTTTTCAAATCCAATAGATGATCACTGTTTGGTTTTTTTTTTCCCTTAGTTTTGCTTTCGGTTGTCTTGTGAACAGTATCTCTGATTATGTGCAAGTCTTTATTGACAATTTAATGGCTTCCTTTCCCGATTCAAGTCTTGAGACAGTGTCCTTAGCTAGCTAACAGAATATTTCACCTCTTGTGGATGTAAATCGAATGCATGCAGAACACAAAGCAGATGCTGGTTGGATATCCTGCTCAACTGACTTCCTTGGGAATCCCTCTTGCTCTTCTTTGTCTTACGCTCTGACCCAGCCATACTCTGAGGCAATGAGATAAAGTGGCTTCGCAGCCAGCAGTCATCAGGCAGAGGAGTGACAGCTGGGCTGCTGGGAGTAAGCTCATCACATAATTCAGTTCCTTTCTTGCTGTGGCCTGAACTTGCCACCCTCTTCTAGGCTTCCCTGCCCTGGCAGACACAGTTGCCACTATCTGGAAAAGCCCTTTGCTTTCTTCTTCTCTTGGCTGGCTCCTGCTCTTTCTTTGAGAATGGGTCCTTTTACTTCGTTTGGAACCCACTGGCTAAGGTGCTGCCTCGGTGTGCTCCCTCAGCACCTGGTACCCACACACCTCTCCTCACTCTGTGTTGAAGTCGTCCGTTCATTCGTGTGTCTTCCCCAGTGGTCTGTGAAAGGCGTGAGCCTGTGGACTGGGCCCAGCACCTGTCTGCTGCTCAGTGCCCACATTAGTGACAACCACCCCAAATTATTTCAGACAGATTATTACTGCTGTGATTAATATTACTGTTGTGCAAGAACTTCTAGACAGCAAAGCAAGCAGGTGCATTTTTTTTTTTTTTTTTTTTCTGTACGCGGGCCTCTCACTGTTGTGGCCTCTCCCCTTGCAGAGCACAGGCTCCGGACGCGCAGGCTCAGCGGCCATGGCTCAGGGGCTCAACCACTCAGCGGCATGTGGGATCCTCCCGGACCGGGGCACGAACCCGTGTCCCCCGCATCATCAGGCAGACTCTCAACCACTGCGCCCCCAGGGAAGCCCAAGCAGGTGCATTTTAAAGCAAATAATTCTTTGGTCTTAATTCACAAGGCATGGGCATAGCCTATTTTATCATGTGATTGAGAAAACCTTTGTTCCAAAAATTCTATTTCCTGTAACATCCTTAGCTTCTGACAGGGGGCAGCAGAGACCATGAAAACAAAGGCTGGGCCTTCAACTGGTAGCTAACAAAATTTTGGAGCCAGACCTTTAACAACTTTCAGCCGGAACTAGCCCATGATAGCTGACAAACCTCACTGTGGAATAAAGACTTTAAGGTAAAGACTGGATTTTATTAACAATATTCCTTGAAGGCAGTATAAATAATTTACAGGGGTTTTTTTAAAAGAGAAAAGAATTTATTTTTAATGCAAATAATCATCTCCCTCGTTTATTACTGAGTAGGAAAAACTCTCTTCCTCATGTGTTTCCCCTTTACTATTCACACAGAGCACTTCACTTCTGATACTTTTGGTCACCAAATGTGTGGGGGTTTTTTTCCCTTCCCCCAAGCAATTCTCTATGACACCAGCTGGGTGTCCTATAAATTCAATTCTGACACTGTCTACCTGAAGATAGCATCAAATCTCACAGGTTGAGAGCTCAGTCCCCACAAGACTGATGCCATGCTCCCAACTTCAGCTGCCAATCTCAAGTCCCATGTTGTCACCTGTATTTCTGACTGACTGGCTGTAAATTTTTGTTCCCACGATCCCCTCCTTGGGTTTGATAATTTGGTAGAATGGCTCACAGAATTCAGGGAGACAATTACATTTACTGGTTTGTTATAAAAGGGTATGATAGGGGATCTAGATGAACATCCCCGTGGAAGAGGTGCAGAGCTACCATGCTCCCTCTGAGTGCACCACTCTCCTAACACCATGTGTCACCAGCCTGGAAGCTTCCCGAACCCCACTTACAGTTGGGATTTTTATGGAGGCTCCATCACACGGGCATGATCAACCATTAACTCCATTTCTAGTCTCTCTCCCATTCCTAGAGGATAAGGGATGTGGCTGAAATTTCCAAGCTTCTAACCATGGCTGACTTTTCTGGTGACCATCACCCATCCAGGAGCCCACCAAGCTTTGCCTCCTTTCACCCAGGAAATTCCAAGAGATTTAGGATTCTGTGTCAGGATCTGGGGGCAAAGGTCAATATATTTATTTTCTATTATTTCATAATTACAAAATCTTTAAAAAGATAGGTGCTTATTTTTTTGCTAGTGACTTGTAAAATGATGCTAGAGCATGAGATATTTCCAGTTGGTCTTAGGGAGAGTGTCAAGATTTGCAAATTATTACCAGATGCTGGGGTTACCTTCCCTTTCCCTGCCTTGGGAAAAAAAAACATAAAGTAAAGAAGAAAACAAACAATGAAAGCAATTGAAGTAATAACTAAAGCAAATAGCTGGAGCCTAAATCATTCCTCCCGCACCCATCATGGCATGGGGGCCAGTCTTATGCCTCACGTACTTTTTATGTCTAGTGCCCGGTACAGGGCCAGACAGGTGCCCAGCAAACATGTGGAACTGAACAAGCATCTTTGGCCTGATCACATGTAAGTTCTCCAGGGGAGTTTCTGAGTTGTATCTCACATCTAGTTGTCCCATAAATACGCAAGGTGAGGAATTTGCATTCAGAAACGTGATCACCCTAGGTCTAACTTCAGGGACTCTGTTAATGTTCTGTTATTTAAAATCAAGAAAAGCAGAGTGGGGGAAATAAAAGGGGTGAGATTCCATGTGGTTGCCAGGTGGGTGTGCACAGGTAAGAAACATGCAGGTGGGCTGGGTCTGGTTGGCAGAAAGTTTATGCTCAGTCCACATGGTCAGCTTGAAACTAGGAATACAAAAGAAATTGGCAGTGGGTTCTCTGCTGTCCTTCTCCCTCTTAGTCTAGAAATCCTGGGTAGTTCAGCTCTGTTTCCCTCATGTCCCTCTTTCCAGCATTGCTGCAGTACCTTTCTTAACTGGAGCTTCCCAATTTTTTTATTGTGTTTGTAGTTGGATCTCTTCCCCATCCCTGTCTGTTAAGTTCTGTTTGTACTTCTTGGAGGCAGATTTGAAAGCTGGGCTCTTGGCAAGTAACAAGAGCATGGCCATTTCTTTTCATAATAACTCAGAGCCTCTTACACTGGCTTTCATGGTTCATACTGTTTGTAGAAGACAGCCATTCTCTTAAGGGACAGGACAGGTAATAGGAAACCTCTTCTACTAGAAGAGTTAGATGAGACGCAGAGAGGGGACATTCTGGTCCTTCCGGTCACGTAGGTTGTTACTGGCAGAACCTGGATGAGAATCATCTCATCCAGACTCCCCTGGAACAGCTCATCATGTTCATTCATGAGTGGGGCCTAGTTTAGTCATGGGACGGGGAGATCCTGAAACATGGCATCAAGGGAGGGCATGCGTATTCAGGTTTAGCACAGTGTCTGGCTCAGTGCTGTCTTCAGTACGTGGTAGACGGCTGTGATGGGGATGATGGGGTGGCCCAGCCATGGAAGCAGTAGACAGTGTGGAGGATATAAGGGGAAGGCTTTTACTGGAGGCACACATTTCCACAGAAAGGAATATGAGTGGAGACATACCCAAGGAGATGGTGATCAGGGGAATATTCTTCCAAGGGGACAGGGGATCTTGGGATGTCTTCTATTGGGCCAGGCCAGGCCTTATTTTATTCCATTGCCACAACAGCCTTGGAAGCAGTATTATGCCCATTTGTCAGCTGGGACTACAGAGTCACAGGGAGGCCAAGTAATTCCCGGGATAGCTGCACTGAAGACCTCTAGGAACTCCATTCACATGAAATACCATGTGAACGAAGCCCCCTGGAATTATTAGAAGGCAGAGCTCACACCTAGGCTGTTTGGCTCCACAGCCAGGGTTCTTAGCACCTCTTCATACTGCATTTTCCAGACAACCTTTTCTGGAACCCAGCATTGCCCAGTCAGGCCCTCATTCATGTATGTCTCCAATCTAACAAGAGAGAACATTGCATAGGTTATAGCTTTGGGGGAGAAAAATGATCTCTGGACTCAGGGTCAGAGGCTGGGGTTGGGTCCTGGCTCTGCTCCTGACTTGCGTGACCTTGGCCAGTCACCTCACCTCTTCACACAGTCATTTGCCATCTGTAACATGAAGAGAAAGGTGTACACTTCTCTCAGGCGTACGGCGAGGACTCTGTGAGATTAATGAATGTGAAAGTGCTTTGTAAGCTGTGAAGTTCTGAACAAACGTAAGGCTTCGTACAAATCAAGGGAACGAATGGGGCCAGCAGGCAGCCATTTATTATGTGGGCTGATATATATGCAGAGTGTGGACTTTTTATGCTTCATTTGCTTCTGTGAAAAATGTACAAGTGACGATGTCCTGAGTCTGCAAACAGAGGATGGGGCCTTTGTGTGTGCTGCGGATGTTGCAGAGCCCGAGGGAGGGGGCCAGGAAATGAAAACCATGTGGCTCTGAGTTGGGCCTTGAAGCTTCAAGCTTCCCCACAAGGAAGAAGAGAAAAGAGCGTGCTAGATGTTCTTGGGTGATAACAAAGAGAAGTATGAACCCAGCCTAAGTTCCTTGGCTTCTTGTATTTCTCTTGAGCAAATGTTTCTGTTCTTGAGGCAGCTTAACAGCAAAATCACCTTTCATTTGTTGAAATATGACAAAACTGGGCAGAATCAGAGGCTCAGGATGCTGTAAAAATGAGCTATAAAATTTAAATAAGTCCTAAGTGAATTGGCCTCGGGCATTTCCTTGAGTTGAAAAGAAGAGGAACTGTGTGAACGTGGGTCTTGCTTTTTCTTACCATCCTCTACTATGGGGGCCGTGACTGTATGCAACAGAGCTCATGTTTTACAATTCTAGTCTTTAAGGAGAAAGAGCAAAGAAAGTTCTTTTTAACCCATCATTTTCCCCCCAACCCACTGTTATAGGAAGCATCTGGCTAGGTTGTCTAGAAAGGCACACTCAAGAACTTCCATCTGTAAAGATCTATAGTCTGAGGGTTGCAGGTAATGATGTTTATCAGACTGTGAATAAAGAAAACAGAATGGATACTTGTGAATCGGATGGAGCTACTAGGAAGGACGGAAGTCAAAATATTTTTGACCTCAATTTGGAAAACTGAATTAGCTAGAAGGATCATAACACATGTGTGCATGTATATGGGGGTGGGGGAGAGAAAGAGAGAGAGAGGTTCCAGGAAGAGAGAAAATTTTAACATACAGGTGCTATGATCAGACATGAACAAAAAATAGCTCTTACATCAAAAATACTGAAGCAGAGAAGAAGTACTGATATTTGTCATGTGAAGCTCTCTAAACAGATTAAAACTACATCTCTGAATTAAAGGGGCAGCTTCTCAAACATCTACTTTAATAGAGAGCTTTCACCCCGCGTGACTGAGATTAGCAACATACCCCTTGTAAAATCAAATTAATGAGATGATTCCTGGTTATTGAGAAAAGGAACTGGAAAAAGGAGGGAAAGTGACTTCTCTCATAGGAATGGTCAGTGGTTTTATTTTTTTTTAAGTTTATTTAATTCACTTTATTTTTGGCTGTGTTGGATCTTCACTGCTGCGTGGGCTTTCTCTAGTTGTGGCAAATGGGCTTCTCATTGCGGTGGCTTCTCTTGTTGTGGAGCACGGGCTCTAGGCATGTGGGCTTCAGTAGTTGTGGCACTTGGGCTCAGTAGCTGCAGCACGCAGGCTCAGGAGTTGTGGCGCAGGGGCCTTTTTGCTTGGCAGCATGTGGGATCTTCTTAGACCAGGGATCGAACCCATGTCCCCTGCAATGGCAGGCAATTTTTTTAAAAAAATTATTATTATTTTTTTGGTTGAGTTGGGTCTTTGTTGCTGTGCACAGGCTTTCTCTAGTTGTGGCGAGCAGGGGCTACTCTTCCTTGCAGTGTGCGGGCTTCTCATTGCTCTGGCATCATTTGTTGCAGAGCATGGGCTCTAGAGCACAGGCTCAGTAGTTGTGGCTCACTGGCTTAGTTGCTCTGTGGCATGTGGGATCTTCCCAGACCAGGGCCCGAACCCATGTCCCCTGCATTGGCAGACGATTCTTAACCACTCCACCACCAGGGAAGCCCTGGTCAGTAGTGGTTTTACATTTGAATTTTTGAGAAAATTCATTGACTCTTAGGAGTTGGAATAATTTCAGAGATTCTTTCATCCAACCCCCCTCAGATGAGTAAACTGAGACCCAGAGAGATTCAAAATCTCACCCAAGGCCCACGACGGGAAAGGGGCTGAGCTAGCCCATGCTCCAGGCCTCTGTCTGCACCCTGGATAAAAAATCACATCGGCGAGGCTTCCTCCTGAGGCTGAGACTTAGGATGTGGGGGCAGTTGCTCTGGGATAAAAAGAGGCCTCTTTTAATATTCCCTCATTTTAAAAGTTTTGAGTTTAACATCTGCTACAGAGAGAGGAAAATAAATTCCAACTGACTTCCTTTTTCATTTTCTTTTATTTCTCATCTAAGAGTAGAGGTGGAAAGAGGGGCTTGAAGTTGGAGACAGTAATATGAGCCATGAAAGCACTGTGTGATCCAAAAAAAAAAAAAAAAAAGAAAAGAAAAGAAAAAGAAATGAGGAAAAGGCAGTCTTGAACCAGGGCACACCTCTTCACTTTCCACATCAACCAGGTAAAAGGAATCAAATGCTAATAAACCACATGTCCACTAGAATCCTTCTTGAATATTTATTCACTTGGCACAAGTGACAGTAGTAGACTATATGTAACATATGTTTTTTATTCAGAAGATTTCTGTGCTTCTTCATCCTAGTTCTGAGCTAATCAAAGTGGACATCTGTGTCCTGGAGGTTCTTTCTTCACAAATCTAGAATCAGACTCGGAATTCCAAGCATTGAGAGGGGCTGGTATGTGACTAGTTGCTGTCAAAGTCCTGGGACTTGAACTTGCCGACCTAGTCAAAGCAGATGAAAGTTCATTTTGGGGTTTGTCCATCTCTTTACACCAGGTACTCACCCCCTCCCTATTCAAATTCTCCCTATAGTTAGCTATCTTTCCCAAAAGGCACTTAAAAAAATTAAACCAAAACAAATGTAAGAGAAACCTGAAAGATCAGGATAGATGCTCCTTGATGATATCCTGAAGGGATTTATAGTATCATCGATATTTCCCAATTATTACTGAAGTTGGACTGGTATACTTTGTTCATTTTAGATTATGTCATAATAATGGGTATTTTATTTCCCTAGAATATTGGTGACTTAAAGTGTCTCAGTTAAAAATTCATTTGGCCACAAGTAACAGAAAACCCAGTTTACAGAGGCTTAAACACATGAGTTTCAATTTCTTTTTTGGCTGTGCCATTTGCAGGATGTTCTCTGTGACCAGGGATTGAACCTGGACCACGGCAGTGAAAGCCCGGAATCCTAACCACTAGGCCACCAGGGAACTCTGAGTTTCAATTTCTTACTCAACAAGAAGTCTGGAAGTAGGCATCTGGTGGTGTTGTTTTGGTGGCTAAAGATGGTGGCCATTGTCCTGATAAATCTCTTGGCCTTCCCTCATAGCTGCAGTACATCAAATAGTAGTCAGCATGCCCAAATACAAGGCAGGAATAAGCAGGGAAAGGGGAGGCCAGCTATGTCCAAACTTTTTTATCCAGAAAGCCAAATCTTTCTCAGACTATGCTCCCAAGCAGATTTCTGCTTATGCCTCATTGGCCGGAAGTGGGTCATATGGCCCCTCCACTTGCATAGGAAGGTAGAAGAGGAAGAAAAGATTATAATGATTAGTTTAGGCCAATTTGATCCACCTGAGACTACTGGATACACTGCTTCTCTGAACCAAATCAGGGTTCAGTCAGCAAGGTAGAAGGTGGAGGATGGTGGAGGATTTTGAGGAATCACTAGCAGCAAGGATCATAAATTGGAGTTCTAACTTAATACATTTATAAGTGTAATTTTTACTGTTAATAGCAAACAAAGATATTTAAAATGCAGAGAGTTTTACTACATTATTTCCTCTTGCTTCTTTACCTCTGTCTTGATGGTCTTATAGTTTCCATATAATTTTCTTTGAAATGGGCTTTGGCATCCACTTTCTTAAAAGAAACATTGTTAAGCCAAACCCCAGCTTTGCCTCCAGAGTTCTGAAATGTGCAGAACTACATTAGTTTCCTGGTACATATATCTTCATGAACAGCTGGAAGTAATTTTCAACCTAAGCATTTCATATTTCATGGATGGGTGAAATTTACAATAACTTTTGAAGCAACGATTCTAAAGCTCATGCATCTTTGATTGGATGCTTGACTAATCCCATCCATTTCATTGGTGCTAAAATATTTTAAAACTCTAAAAATGTCCTTACACGGGTTGTAAAAGAGATACAAGAAAGGCACAAAGAAAAAAAAAAAATCATGTCTTCTCTGGTGCCTCACAGTACATTCAGTGTATTCTCTACACAACAGCCAAAGTGATCCTGCAAAAGGAAAAGTAGGCCATGACACACTTCTGGTCTCAGTCCTCCGATGGCTCCCCATCATCTTTGATGAAATCCAAAGTTCTTACGAGGTCTTTCTGGGCTCTTTGTGACCTGGGCCCTGCCTGTCTCTCATATTTTCTATCCCTTCTCACTCGGGGTGGCTGCAATGTCCTTCTTTTTTGTCCCCCAAGTAAGCCAACCATGTTTTCATCTCAGGCCCCTGCCCTTGCCTTTCTTTTGACCTGGGATTCTCTCTTCTTGGGTATTTGTGTGGTTGTTTTGCTCTTACTATTCAGGTTTCTGCTCACATGTCACCTCAGAGAGCTTTCTCTTGACCACCCTGTCTTAAGTATCACCTCCCTCCAGCATTCTCTATCTGCGAACCTGCTTTATTTTTCTACAAGGCCCTTATTATAAGCTGACATTATATTACATATTAATTGGTTGACTGACTTATTTATTATGTGTTCCCTACTAGAATGTGAGCTCAACAAGGGTAGGAACTCAGTTTGGTTTACTTCTTTATCCTCAGTGCCTAAAATGGTATCTGGTACCAGTAGGTATGCAATAAATATTAATAAATATTTGTGGGATGAATGAATAGAAGTTTTAAAAAACTGGTTCTACTATCACATATTCAGAAGACTAATGAGTGGGTCAGAGCTAGTTATGCAGTTATGGTTTTTTTCCATGTCTACACTGGTATTTTATTTAATTCATAAATACAAAACTTAATAAAAATGCTTAATTAAATCAAAGGATATTACATTGAAATGTGGTTCTTGAACAATTCACTCAACAAATACTTACTTTGTGCCTCTCCTTTAAGGAAGTACCAATGATTTTCCATATTTAATGTGTTACCTATTTATTTCCCTCTTAGAGTTAACTCTAAATAAACTATTAATAAAAGGGACCAGGAGAAGGGTTCCTAAATGTTCCTGAGGACTCAGTTTTTGGCCCTATATCATGAACATGTTTAACTGATGACACAAATGAAGTTACTGAAGGCTCTTTGGCAAATTTAGTAAATGAAAGGGAACTACTTACCTCAGTGA